>NC_140917.1:22528008-23128008 GCF_045865225.1 Trachurus japonicus | reverse complement strand
CCAAATAATCACAACAAAAACAAAAAGTCATGTTTATATGTTATATGCTTTTCTTCAAAAATCAACATTTCAAATCAATTTAGGACTGAAAATGAGTGAAATCAAGGCAATGTTGGCTAATTACTATGATTATCTGTATTGATTATCAGCCAATATCAGGCTGATAATTGTCTGTACCGATAGTTATTGCACTTCCCTTAACCCTAACCCAAAAGGGATAGTTCAACATTTTGGCAAATCGGCCTATTGCCATAGGTTTAGGAGTAGGTTCGTTACCTTTATTTGTCGTTGCAAGCTATTTTTAGAACGGCGGAGCAGAGCCGCGAGCTGCTCAGAGCTACGCTACAGAGGCTAATGGGATTTCTTGGTTTCCCTCATTAAACTCGTCAAATATACAATCCAACAACTCCAAAACGCAAATGCAAAGGCTGTTTGCCGAAAAACCGGTTTTGCATGAATTTACCTGGAAAACAACTCTGTCTCGTAATGTTTCTTTATTATCTCTATTAGCGTGGTGAATGTGCAGGTCACAACTTGTTGGATTGTGTATTTGATGAGTTTGATGAGGGAAACCAAGAAATTCCATGAGCCTCCAACCGTATAGCGTAGCTCTGCTCCGCTGTTCATAAAATTAGCTTGCACCGACAATTAAGGGTAACCTACTGCTATGACTATAGCGATTATGGCAATTGGCCAATTTGCCAAAATGTTGAACTATCCATTTAAAAAACATACAACATTGTTCTCTTAGAAATCACACTGTCTCTCCCTCCTCATACATGAGTCACTGACCAGACTTGACTCAGCTGCACGCTAGGGCCACACACATCATTTTTAATACAATGACAACACCTATACTCTTATTTCTGTCTGTATGTTAGGCTGACTTTGAATCTGAAGGTAAAAGTGGAATTAAGATCATAATGCCACAGTTACAGAGGCTCATTGTACTCAAGTGTCTCAAGTTGCCAGTTTTTCCTACACATAATTAGATGCAGTGCGTTGGACTCTCATTTTATAGGAATTCTAGCGGTCTGTAGTTTGGCAGTTATCCCCAGGTTTAGCAAAAAGTAGTACTACCAACATGAGTTTCATTTTTCCTTCCATCTTTGAAATGTTTAGTAAAATACTGAACAGGACTGATTTCAAACTCAGTCTCCTTTAGTGATGACTACACGTGTTATAAGGTACAGGCATCATATCTTGAAATAGTCTCACCATTCCCATATAGGCTCCGTAGGTTTCTGTTGTGGCAATGCCTCCGTGTTTCATGATCCACTCGTACGCTCTCCACTCCTCCCCTCCATCGCAGCCGTTGTTGCCGAAGCCCCAGGAACAGTCCACCAGCATCTGCTGAGACAGAACCTGCAGGGAGCCCGTCTGCAAGACAAGAGGAAGGCCATGGGATCATACTACAAACACCAATAACATGTCCCTGCTCAGCATGAGTTTAACTCTGACATACGACAACAAGAGTTTCAGCAGCTCAAAGCCTGTAAAATAAACTTAAATAAAAACACAAAACACAAACACATAAAAACACAGATCACACAGCAAAAGACGTGGGCTGAGGAAGAAAATCAGGTTAAAGGTCACGTAGAAGACACACTGAGTAAATAACAAGACAAGGCTGCGAATCCTGCTTGTACCATTTAATCATTACACCAACGGTTACCTCCAGGTTGCTAAGCAGTCGCTGTGAGATCACGAAGTGGTACATTTACAATTGGCCCCTGGGGGAATGGCTCTGTTTATGAACCTGTCCGTGGGGACGGGGACACAGGTCACTTCCGGCTGCCGTGCTGTGTGTCAGCAGAGGCCAGAGACAAACCGCTGGGTACCTCCACACAGCTAAATCAGACTGTACTTGGAGACAAGTGGAGAACTTGCACACACGCAAGGTTCATACACTAAGCCTCACCTCTGTGGTCTCATTATATTTGATAACTGACTTGCGTCCAGCACAAAAAAAAGAAAAACAAAAGGATTAAGAATTTTCTTCATTCATGTTTTGAATATTAGTAGAAATGTAACCAAAGAATGAAATCTAACTCTAATAGGACATTTAACTCAAAAAATATTTTAAATAACCACCCATCTTCCAAATGTTTTTTAAAGTTCTTTTGTTTACAACATTATATCACACAGTCTCCCAGTGTGTGTGTGTGTGTGTGTGTGTGTCTAAGGGAGTCAAAGAATTTGGTCACTCCAATGGGGTGCCATCAAACCCCGCGACAAACAGGTCCAATGTTTGGGATCGAGTTGCTTAGTAACGCTGGAGAAGGAATGCCTTTGAGCTTCGCCTGTCCACGGGATGGAGGCAGGCCAAAGCCGACATTCACTCAGCTGTATTCACACACGATGGAGTCTGTCTAATGTGAGTGAGAGTCACACAATGGCTCCACTCAGCCATGTTTTTCTTAAGCGTTGTGGAGGCAAAACAATGACACCTTAACTGAAGGAAAAATGATCTCAAGAAGATGACCGAGTAGAAGACACAACATCACCTTTCTTTCACTGGCAATTTGTCTGTCTGCATTTCATCTCATACATATATACACATGTATGTATGTATATATATATATATATATATATATATATATATATATACATATATATATATATATATATATATATATATATATATATATATATATATATATATATATATACATATAAAATTCAGATGATGGCCTCAGCCATGCAGTTAATTCAGCATTAGTGTAAATTTTCAACTTAACATTTAGCATTTCCTGATAACCCCCTCTTATCTGAGAGAATGCAACCATCTGTGATGCACTGCACCATTTGTTTTGTCTTTGTATGTAATTTTATTTGTTTGTGGACCATGGGACTACGGATGGAAATTAGCTCTCTAGCTAAATCTGGCATATTTACATCAAATAATTGTATGTTCATGAATATGCAGAGAGCCATTTCAAATAAACTAATAATTCACATCTGACATCACAGTAATAGATTATACAGCACTGTGTGGAAAAGCTCCATTACAGCAGGTGTTTATCTGATGATACAGTGTCAAATCTGACCTCCTTGGCACATAAGTCATCTGTCATGTAGCAACAGAAGGGAGGACTAACCCTATCTCAACTTTAGTTTCATTCACCACCATTACATCATCAATGCCAATAACTGCAATGCATATTAATCAACACATGGACAGACAAAGCCCTGTGCTGAGCATCTGTGGCTTCAAAGAGCATAGAGGAGGAACCCAGACACTCAGAAAACAACCTTCTGGGTCCAGTGGCAAGTGGTGCAAGCTTCCTCCTTTTTATTCTTTACCTTTAGGAAAAGAGCGCCCTCTACTGCTCCAGTGGTGGCAAAGCTCCAACAGGAGCCACATATGGCCTGGTCCTTCACTGGGGTCACAGCACCTGCAAGTACAGAGCCAATGTAAATAATACATCCTGCCAACCACATAAGCATTATATACTGTATACATGTGTATGCCTATGTGTGTATGTATGTACCGTAAAGCCTCCAGTCAAGTGAATCAGGTACTTCCACCCCTTCATAAACCTTGGCGGGGAAGGGAAGCCCTCTGTTTGGAGTCTTTCCGCGTTTCCTTCCCCTCATGGTGGTCAGCTCTGACATGGTGCGATCTGACAGAGAGTTCAGGGCCAGAGCGAAGGGCAGTCCTGCTCTGTTCTTGGAGTGAACATACCTACAGTAACAAACCAAGACACACAGATACCAGATCATATACTAAAATGTAATCTAAATCCATGTTGGACTCGATTCAATGCGGCTATGCCTTTAAAAAAAAAAGTTTTTTTTTTAAAGGCATAGTTTTTTTTTTAAAATTCCTCTCACCGGAGGTTATGAACAAAGGCATGCTCCCTCTTCTCATGTTCCCTTTCGTCGCTGTACTGACGCTGGAACTTCTCCTTGAAGTGGCTGAACATGCGCTGTGAGTGACCTGCAGCTGTGGTGTGAATCAGATCTTTCATTGGATTGGCCAACATGTGGTGCTCCACTCCTGGACCAGGAAATCCTCCACAGGTCATGCCTGTCAAATGAAATTGAAAGGACAAAAATAAGTTTCCTTTATGATTTAACCGGTCTGTATGCAACTACAGCAGGAGGCAACAAACCATCGGGCAGGGAGAAGACTTTGGGATCCACGTGAGTGCTGAATTCCTTATAGTCCACTAAGTATTTGTCATAGTGGGACCCCAGCAGTGTGTTGTATCCCATCATCTCATAGTGGAGGGGGGTAGCGGGCTCTTTGACATCTGCACCTTTCTCTGAATGGGTCACCCACAGTGTGTACGTGTTCTTCTTGTAACCAACAGTGGTCACGTTCTGCCAGACTTCACACAGCGAACCTCCGTAGTACTCCATCCTCAGGAACTGTGGAGGGGAACCAACATTGACTCAAGAGACACAGACGGAAATGATCTCTATGGTTTTGTGTTCAAAGACTACAACACTATAATGCATGCACACTGTACACACACCTGGAAGCCCTGCACGTCAGGCAGCGACGCCTGTGGTGTGACCGTTTCATTCACCGTCCCGTTGGCCAGAAAGCACTTCATCACATTCTGCTCCACCTCTGTGGTCTCAGGGGTGATTTTATAGGCAACACCCCACTGCTCCTCCGCCCCCAGCTGATACGTCGACACTTGGCCTGTCGATTAACAAAATGAGAGAAGTTAAAAGCTGCAATATTATTGACACTTTTAATGCAGAGGTTTCCACTTCCTGTTTTGCAGACTGACACTGCAACATGAAATAATCCCTACAAGGCAATGAGAAGGTGATGTGATTCGTCATTATTGGAGGCTATAACTATCATCCTGAATTATAATATAATAATAATTATGAATTATTTGTAACAGGACTCTGCATATTCATGAACATACAATTTGTAAATATGCCAGATTTAGCTCTAAAGCTAATTTCCATCTGCAGTCCCGCAGTCGCTGTCTCCAAACAACACCACACCTCACTGGCAGAGAGCTGACACACAGTCCTCTTACAGGAAAACACAGCTGAAGCAGTGGTACTACCATGCATTCAAAACACATTTCAACATTAAATCAGACCTCACTGTCCATTCACTGTTGGAGACTGGTCAGGTCATTGGCTATGAGGTTGTCAAAAATAAGCATTTGTTTAGACTGCAAATCAAAGTTCAGACTAGTCACATGAATATGTAACATGACTCAACAGAGCAGGTTCCCTGGTGAAAGTGCTTATTCAGTTTCTTTCACTTCTTGGCTGATACACTGAGTGTTTATGATCCACCCTGGTCCTTTCGGTCTGACACAACCAGCTCTCAGTTTCACATCAGTAATTCAACCAAGTAGGGAAAATACAGAGTCGGGTTTAAGCAAAACAGGGGTCAAGAGGCGACGCACCATGGTAGTAGTCTATTCTGCTGGACTTTGATGCAAGGTCGAACCAGGCCTCAAATGGCTCCTTGATCTCAGCGTAGGGAAGAGAGATCACTCCTGCAATGGAAATGTCAAAGTGTTAAGAAACGAGGCTACGGTTCGAGATAAAGTTGCCCTGATAACGTAATCCTCATCTGGTGCAAGCATTGGTTACCTTTGACATGGTAGCTGCTCCCGAAATCTGGAGGGGAGGGGACTGCCTTCCCCTCTGTAGCTGGAAACAAACACAAGGAATGCTGACAGGTGTATTCTTCTCAGGCATGGTGTGGATCTCCTCCACTTTTTATTTACATACGAGTACACACAGGCATAAAGTAATCCGATTATTACACTGAAATGTAACTGGAAAGACAGTCTGTCGTTAACACTTGAAAGGAAAATAAAAATGCGGCAATTCAGCCAATGTTATACACATATGGCAGAGAGAGGGAAGTCCTCTGAGACGGGTTTCATGAGGTTTTTGACGATTAAATATTGCATGGTATATTAAATGAAAGACGAATTAAAGAATTGATGTAATAGTTTCGATTTGGATCATTTGATTTAGGCAGAACATAGTCATCCTGATGAGCAAATTCAGTCTTAATTTACATTTCTGGCAGAAGTTTGACGTGATTTACACGAACCAGCACATTTCTGAACCCGGGAGACCCGCTTTATTTGTATTTTAACAAGACTGACATAGTTTTCACCGATGCTACACAGCCTATTGTAAGATAAAGTATAAGTTAGCAACTTGAACGATAAGGTAGCTGGCACAACACCTAGCTCCTCTCCTAGCATGTAGCTAGCTCAATTCAGACAGAAACAGAGGAAATATCGTCCCTTACCTATGGCAGCCCAAAACAGAGCAGCAGCAATGTACCAGCACCGCATTTCTTCTGCTCTTTGTAAAGAAATACAAGAAAAAGAAAGACACTCGGCCCAAACTCTAACACAACCCCATGACTCCGCAGGCTGCGCCTCTCCAAAACACTTATTAAATAACAGACGCAAGATAGAGACGTCCTCTCTCAACCAATCAAATCCTGGCGCTGAGGATTTGGGCCAATCAGATACGAGAGGTGGGTTTCGTTCGTTAGGATACCATGTGATTTGTGTCATATGACTAAACCTCCGCTTCCACTGCAATCACTCATCTAACGTCCAGTCAAACCTCAGGAAACAGCTGTTAGACTTCTCATATAGCCTACTTGATAATCATGTAAACAAAAACAGACTTGGTCTGAAGTAGGAGGAGTTGTAAGAGTGTAAATAGTAGGCTATAACCAAAGTATAATAATAACTTAATTTAATAATAACCAACACTTCACCAAATTCTCAATTTCCCTTTGCACTAGCAGTGTCCACAGCCTATTTTTACTAGTTTGTGCTTGTTGAGACAAGATTTCTGATATCTGCTCGCTGTGTGTTTTCTGGATGGAAATATGACAGCTACTGAGCTCAAAGATTCACAGATTGCAACTGAGCAAACCATTTGTTGATGATGAATGTGCTGTGAAAATGTACATATGCCTATATGAGATTGCAATATGACAGCCATTAACCCATATTTGCCACTATTTGTAGGCTACTTCAGTGCATGAAAACATGTTAATGGTGTAAAGCCATTCTCAACCAATGTTGTCACAGATGGAGTCAAGAGTTCATTTGGCCAGACCAGTGTACAAGTCAGTAAGAGAAGACCAACTCAATTAAGCTTGGAGGAGATTATCACCTGACTGAACCATGAAAATATTCCATTGATGCTGCTAAGGTAATGGTTTTTAATTTGGGGATTTATGGTTTGAGTGGACAGTTCAAATGCACTGCCACAGTAAACTCACACTTGATCAGTTATTTGCAACATCACATCACAAGTATTAAATTAACTGTATCTGACGTGAGAGTATTTCACCTGTTTCCTACTGCAAAGAGTTTGAGTTATGATGAGCCCTGTTGTTCATGTCGTTTCTCAGATACCTCTATGGGCTATAGGACAGAATAGAAACTCCTTCAACACATGAATGGGGTCTCAGATTTCTAACTATGTAATGATTTCTCAGGTTATCTGATTAATTCAGCACCAAATCCTTCTATACACCATTCTAAAGTTCTGTTTTTGCAGCAGGCTTGACTGCCCAGTGTGTGTCTCTCTTTTGACCCCCTGCTGCATCCTGGGCAGCAACAACATTTGTTTTATTCTATTAATGATGATAAACATCTAGGCCATTTAAAAAAGATTAAATTCACACATATGTGATCTTTAATGCATTGGGGACATATATCATCTTGTCACTATATAACTAATGTGTGGTTTCCTATCAACTAAAATCATGACAGACTGGCAACCTGTCCACCATTACCGTCTCTCAGCTGGGAATGGCTGTAGCTGCCCTGCATGGATAAACACATTATCAACAATCAATGGATAAATTGAGACTCATGCAAAAATACAGAACCTAAACATGCCACTAGGTGTCAGTATTTGACAAAATGTGGACAAAATCTGTTTTGTGAGTTGACACAGGGACCCTGACAGATATTGAAATCACAAGATACACCGTAATTGAAAAGCAGCATTTTAGGAACATGTGCAGACATGCAGAAGAAAGAGAAGACCAGCAAGACAGGATTTAGAGAGCAAAAGAAGCTGTGTTGCTCTGAACTCTGTCAGGTGGGAGTCTAACTGAAGTCATGAGATAACAGTGCAACAGTTGAGCAGGCAGTAGGACATAAAAACAGTCAGCGTGGAAGCACAATAACAGCTGAGAGACAGAGGAAAAGAAACAGTCAGCAGGAAAGGTCATTTTCTAATGCTGTGTTTTCATGAAAGGATGTGTGTGGTGAACAGCACTAAACATTATGACATGACATGACATGAAAGCTGCTTTTAAGGAAGGAATCAATTCACAAATCTGTAACTTTGTGGTTGTGGCATTCATGCCACACTGAACTTCCCAATGGAAAAATAATGGTTTAAAATAAAAAAATGTCCAACAGGCTTAAATGTTTTCAGTAAATGCCCAAAATAACTGTTGAACCTTCCCTGGATCAGGATGTGCTGTTTACAGTGGGTTAATTGTGTGGGGCGGAGGGTGAACGTGTGTCCAGCCACAGCTGAGGCACAGTAGTGCTTTGTAGTTTAAATCTTGTTACAGGTTCAGGCGTTCAGTGTCCTCTGCTGCCGTAATTCACATTCAGCCGAACAAGTTGTTACTGTGTAATAATTCAGTGCTATTTCGAGTACAAAGTAGGCGAGTCAGTGGCAATGCCAGACAGCTGTGTGTGTTTGGTCAAAGGCCTCAGGTTCCTCTAACCCCACTCATTGCGTAAGAGCTCCCCCCGACACCCTGGACAAACACAAATATAAGTTCACACAGTATGGAAAATGATCTTACCCTGAAGACTCATACACCACATTCTCCTGCTTAAAGGGACAAATCGCTGATTGCGAAACAGGTCATACTGTAAGAACCTCAAGGGAAAACAGACACAGTCACTTTTACATGAAGCACATTTTTATTGCTTATTCTGTGTTAAACAGTGACAACAGTAACCACAAAACATTGTTCATATACAAGAATACAGGAGTATAAATATAGAATATCTGTACTACAGGGTAGTGTTTGAACATTTATCAAAAACACAACAGACACTCAAAACGTTTTCAGTCAACCACACACACAAACCACCTCAGACGGTGTTTTTTTAATTTTGCACTCATTCACTCACTCATACACAAATATCCATGGAAGACCATTTTGTTTCCAAAGGTTCAGTCCCATCTCAAGTCTTCAATGTTTAGTGCTCAGAGTACTGCTTTACACTCCAGTTCCTTCCTTGACAAAAACACCTCCAAAATAGCCTCCAAGTCGTACATCTCGAAATAACAGGCGTAACAGGAGGAGTTTAAAAATCAAGGCAGAAAAAAGAGATAATCCAACAGGAGACAGTACAATTTTGTCCCACATGTAGAGATTCAAAGATGAAAAAAGTTCACAAAGTTCACATTAATACAAAAGGTTTCTTAGTGGTGCTGAGAGCAGCATTTTTTTTTACATCAAGAAAAGTTATTAACCACATGAACTTTGACATGTCACTATAAAGCTACGCCATTAATGAGAGGACTGGCAGCCTCTACCGTATATGGACAGGAGATTTGCTGCACTGTTGTACATCACAAGAGGAAAATGTCTTCATGGCACAAAAAGAAGGTGTTTGTCTATGAGCAGAAACAGAGCTAATGGCAGTTTTGCAACATGAAAGATTGGGATGCATGGGAAATGTAGTCTACTGAAGAACCCCTGCACTATAGTGTGAAATAGAGACCACCATTCACCCTGTCCCCGCTCTTATTTGTATACGATACATCCACATGGTTTTACAATTTGTTTACCAATGATATACTGATGTTCAGATACATTACATATAGCACCTTTAATGTGACACCATCTGATGAATGTATGGACATAATGGCAGCTTGGTTGGAGCAGTGAGAGTGCAGCTTCCTCTCATTGATTACAGTCGGCACTTCGTCCTGCTCTGTTTCAACTCTTCTTTCAGTGAGTCCAGTTCGAACCAACTTGAAGCTGGGCACGGTGAGTGTTTTAGCTACGACGGACGTTCATTAGACACTGTTGAGTAACAGAATGGTAGTGGCTGAGCTGGGAGAGGAGATTTCAGGGTTAATATAATGGGGGTCTTGCTCATCCCCAGAGTCCCCTTGTTTGTGTGCAACAGTCAAGGTTAGCTTATTCAGACCAGCCTCCAGCGTGGCCTCTGCTCCCTCTGCTCTGTCACCTGCAACACACACACAGACAGGGGTCAGTTAACACATGTAGACTTGGGGCACAGATTCACTGTGCATAGGCAGACTCAAACAAAACTGCATATAAAACAGATAAATATTTTTTTCTAACAAATAGTCAGGTTAGCCTAACATATTTCAAAGGATTTAATTATGGAGGATTTAATAATAATAATAATAATAATTGTATGTGAAATTTTCCTGATGGTGATCAAGACTTCATAAAAACATATGAGCCATAAGGTGTAACTAGGTAAAGCTATAACTGACCTTGAACCTATAAAGAAATTTACTGCAAGGAAACCCATAAGGACCCACGGTGACACGGGTGTCACACTGCCTTCAAGTGTCCTGGAAAGCCCCTTACACATATTTATGTTGAACTTTTAATTCATAAAGTCCCTAAGTGACATCTACTCAACATCCTGGTGCAGTCACATGACTCTCTGTGAATCTCTCTATCCATGACAACATTTCCAAGATGGTGGCCAGCAGAGTTGGCACATTTCACAGAGGCCGCTACTTTTAAAAAGCTTGCTTTCTGTCAATAAAATAAGCCACCACCCATTTCACAATGCAAATCCTTTTATAACATGTCCCTTGTTGTATTTAACCTGTTCTGACCTCATTTTTTGAAGAAACTCATATAAAACAACTTAAGAAAATATTGCTGTGACATATACGTCACATCGGGCCTTAGCCTTAAAAAAGTCAGGAAAAATACCATGTGACGCCTATGTCACAATGAGGAAAATGGGAAAGAACTGCTCAATTAAATTAGGTGATTCAGGTATTTTGAATTAATATACTCTATGTTGTTCAATTTAAAACATAATTTAAAAATGTTAACATAAAAATAATGTCAAATTCAATCAATATTTAATAAAATGATATATCAGTCCGGAAATTGAACCACAGATTTAGCAGAGACACTCTTCTCAGTAAATGAACAAGATTTTAGTATCCCATGCTGGTCCCATATTAATGTAATTATGCTTTTTTTCTGTATTTTCTGTAACAAAATAGGATACAGTGTTCAGGATGTACTGACGACCATCAGACGTGCAATAGATGTTGTATACAGAACAACAAATACAGCAAAGAAGAATGAGAGTTTACATAAGAAAATATTAGGAAACAAATAAGAAAAGTTAACTCAGTCAAACAGTCATGAACCAGGTTTGACACAAGGGTTCTGGACTGCTGTACTGATGGGAGAGAGGGTCCCATGTGGTGCATTGTGAGAGAAGGACGTTTACCCAGCTCAGTTCTGACGAATGGAATATGACCCAACTATCAGTTCTGTGAGTGGGTACCAATGTTTTGTGATTTCATAGTTAACAGAGATGATAAATAAGGAGACAATAACTGTGACAGGGCTTTAAAAATGGATTAAAACCAATGCTGTTTTCCCCTTACTGTCAGAAATGACCATCCGACATTTTGATAAAGAGTGCCGTGATGAGTATTATATGAATCATTGGAAATGAAATGTAAGGCTGAGTGGTAAACAGCATCCAGGGGAATCAAAGTGGAACTAGCAGCTCTTCCATAGATGTCATCTCCATAGTCTAAAACAGAGAAAAAATAGTGTCTCCAATTTTTTTCCTGTGGTGAGTAGGAAAACGGTGCTTATTTCTGTATAGAAAGCCAAGTATTGTTCTTAGTTTAGCAATGAGGGTGGTGATATGGTGCTTAAAATTAAGACAACTGTCCATCCAGATGCCAAGGTATTTGTAGTTGGAAAGAAAATTGTGGTTGCACAGCTTTTAAGGCTTCAGTAACTGGTTAAAGCCTTCAATATGAGGCAATATTCGCATTTCTATAGTGTTTGCCCTTTTTTGTTGTGAAACTTGTCTTAAAAAGGTGTTAATAGTAACCAGCAAATTTGTAATTTTGATATATGTTATGGAAATGCAAATAAAAGGTCAAATTTGTGTTACAGAGCAAAAGAAAATGTTAAGCCCATTTATTTTCAAGTGAAAATTTAAGATACCAAAAACGCCCGATGTGACATATATGCAACATTCCAGATCTCTGACAATAGGTGGCGCTATTTAAAAAAAAACTTCAAAAATGTGTTCCATGCATTCCACTTGGTCTGTGTTTCACCCCACTTAATTTTCCTTCAAGGATAAATGGGTCTGGGTTCTTATGGGTTAAAATTAGTGAGTCGTGGCTTACTAAATTAGTAAAGTATAAAATAGGTCATGCTAGTCATAATAGCTCTGAGTTATAGTGTCTGATATCAAATGTAACCAAGACTCATGAACTATTTGACTTAGATGGAGTACTGTTAACACTGACAATGAAAGTAGGCTACAGTGTAAATATGAACATTTAGAAGATTCACATTATGTAAAGGGAGGGTTCAACATTTTGGGTAATTCTGTTGTTCACTCTGTGTCCTATACTGTACAAGAGATGGAGACTAAATTCAGTTAGCTTAGCGTCAGTTAGCAACCCAGATGGAAACAACTAGCCTGGTGTATGGAGTTTGTTTAATGCAAAAACAGAAATATAAAAATGACCTTTTGTAGGTTTCAACTGCCTCCATCTTTGTGCAGAGACCAAAACAAAGCCTAAGCTTGCCCATCATCATACCTAGTCAGGGCCGTTGTATAGGGGAGAAAGGTGATGATAATTCTAGGGGCCCAGTGCCCAGTGGGGCCCACAAAAAAACCCATAAGTCTAATCTTTGTATGACTGAATTATTCTGCATAAGACCCTGACTAATACTCATAGTAATGCTGCATTAGCATCAAAACAAAGTAGGCTAAATTAAAAATGATAATACATACGTAAAAAAAGTGGAAAAGTCAGGGGGCAGGTGCCCACTTTAGTATTCTTTCAGGGGACCCAGAATTCCTAGCAACAGCCCTGCACCTAGTAACAAGCAACAGCATGTGACACTTCATAGTGTTGTTGCTAAATGACGTTTGAACAGGTCTGTGTATAGATAAACAAAGGAGATACTGTAACATGTTCATTACTGAGCTTTAAAGGGTCTGGTAGGCAGATTTCTGAGCTGCTGACAGAACCAGGCGAGTTTTATGCTAAGCTAAGATAAGCCAATGATGTTTTGATTCCTAGAAGAGTGAACAGACATATTTCCCAAAGTGTTATTGTTTCTATCATGCTCCACTACAAGGATACAAGACATTTCCCATATATTGGATGAAGCATCACATCGGAAGTCAACACAGATGTACACGCTGATGTGATGAACACACACCTCTCTCCTGGTCGCAGTCTGGAGAGGAAGCTCCACTGCACTGGCTGCGAGGGCCCAGGAGAGGTGAGGCATGCCCAGAACCACACACCGAGTCTGGGTCATTAGAGCTGCAGGGGCTCAGTAACTCCAGGCCTCCGGGACAGGAGGCGGAGAGGACGGAGGACGAGGGAGAGCTGGACATGTAGGAGTAAGGGGTGTAGAGGGAAGAGGACGGGTAGGGGCAGGGCATGTCGAGGGGGGTGGAGGCAGAGGTGGAAGGATGGGAGGAGGAGGAGGAGGACGGTGAGGAGGGCACGGGTTGGGCTGAGGAGGTGGAGTGAGTGTCGGTCTCCTCCTCTGAGGTGCTACTGTGACCGCCCTCTTCGTCGATTGACACTGACACCACTGAAACACACACACGCACACAGATATGAACATTACAACATGCAGACGCAACAGACGCACCGACTGAACTAAACGAACAAACCCATAATGTGGATGATGAATGAAGATGGCGACGAGCTTCGGTTACACTCACTTGACAGACCGTCCGACTCCATCTTGAAGTTGGCGATGTCGTCGTTGGCTCCATCTCCCTCCGCACCAACACCCTGCTCCCTGGTTCCCATAGCGAGGGAGCGTCGCTGGGCGTGTATCTCCTCGGAGATGCTCTCTAGGTTGCGTAGCGCTGCGCGGTATTCGGCCTTAGCAACCACAAGTTTGGCCTGATGCTCATCCACACGTCTCTTTAGTTGCTGTGAGAAATGAAACACAACTTTTTAGTAAAACTGTGAGTAGATTATGAATTATACAGTTACAGCTTTTGGCAAAAAAAAAAAGGTGTTATGCAACTATGCTTGAGTAATGACTTTTAATGCATACCTCGAGCTGTAAGTAGTACTTGGCTTTCAGTTCAAAATATGGTCTGTAGGGGAGAAAAAGAAGAAACACTAAGAAAGAGGGAGAAGAAACTGCAGGAGGAATAATACTCCTCTATGAGCAGTCACATTCCTTGGCTCTGACATAGGGAGTACACCCCAACATTGCACAACCAACACACAAAACATCTGGATTGCATCAGATGACAGAAATGAAGCCCCTCTTTCCCTCTCTCACTCTCTCTCTCTCTCAACACACTCATTTCCAGAGAGGCCAGAGCAGGGGAAAGCTCACATCCACCCTAATCACAAAAGAAACAAAAGCACAGACCTGGATTTGTTGATAGAGCGTTTGAGTTTCTTCTCCAACTGCCTCATGTGGCTGATGCAGGAGTTGTAGTTGGCTGCTGTTTTCTTGTGTTCAGCTTCACTGCGCGTTCTCGCCTGCTCTGCCTCCATCACCTGAGATGATCCAAGAAAGACAGTTTATATTCACGTATATTAATCATGCTGACTAATTGCACTTGCGGCATCAGTTGCAGTCTAAACCTCAACCTCAGGAACAAATTACTTGCAGCAACATTTTAGCGCTGCACGTCTTGCAACATGTGCCTACCCTCTGTGTGGCATGGTTAAGCATTTCCTGCCAGGCCGAGTCAAACTGACGGCTGTCCTCCTCCAGCAGCCTCTCCTCAGCGAGGGCGATGGTTTCCTTGGCTGCCCGCAGGATTTCCACCGCCCGCTGGAACTCCTGAGTGGCCTTCTGGGCTTCCACCTGGGCCTAAAGTTCAAAGAGAGGGGAAGTTATAATCACATCAAATGTGAAAGCAAGGCCGCTCATTCTTGAGGATACATTTAAATCCGCCCTTCAGGTGGAAAACATTGCTGCTGTGAAGCTTGTGGTTTCG
Organism: Trachurus japonicus; assembly: GCF_045865225.1. Taxonomy (NCBI): domain Eukaryota; kingdom Metazoa; phylum Chordata; class Actinopteri; order Carangiformes; family Carangidae; genus Trachurus; species Trachurus japonicus. The sequence continues at coordinate 23,112,793 of NC_140917.1, read as the reverse complement.
TGACTGAGGTTTCACACAGCTCTGATGTCATGAAAGGTGACAAGTGTGAAAAAGCTGATGGAAAGCTTAAATCATTGTATTGTCACAGCTTGAAACCTGTAAAATAGATTTTTTGTTTGTGATTTTTGACATGCCAGTCAGTCCAGTTCTCAGTCTTACGTGGTATGAATGCAGCAGTCGTTGATGTGCTGCTTCAAGTGCATGTGCTTGTGATTTCTGACTTATATTTCCTGGTGCACCAAGACTGATTTCTTGTGACAGCCATGGAGGGACACAAAAATTTTGCTTTGCACGCATATACACCCAACCACACACATGCGCAAGCGCGCACACACACACACACACACACACACACACACACACACACACACACACACATCCATGCCTTGATACAATAGACAAACACAAGCTTTGTCACTAAGAAAATCTGCAACATTGTCCGTGGACACTTCCTGCCCACAGTGATGGCCAATGAGGAGAATTATTCACATCACGCTGGACATTTTTAGACCCACTCTCTCCCTGCTGATGGGAATGATTAAAAGGTCAGTTTACTGGATAAATACCAAGATTGAACAGTCACAGTATGTATGTTTATTTTCTCTTTAATAAGATAAATATAATCATGAAAATCTGGAAAACTGTATAATTCATATGTCAATCTAATGAAAACCTTTATCTTGGAAAAAGATCAAACTGAGCTGTCGACTTCATCAGGATTTGGAAATAAACAATAGTGAGGATGTACAGGACACAACAGGGATGTGTCTTTCATTCATAACATTCACATTAGCTTTCTGTGCAAATGATATCATTAAAAGCAGGAAATAAAAAAAAAACACAACTTGTGACTGACCTTGTACCCATCTTGCAGGTTTCATTTCAAGTAAATGAAGCACAAACACTTCTGCCCCAAGTAATATGACATAGTGTATAATTTCATTCTCAACAGACACTCCCACTCTGTGGTTAGAAACTTTCCTATGCCCTCTTTCTGAAAGAAGCTGTAATGAGTAGTGTGTCGGTGCCAGTTGCCCTGTTTAACTTGTATTGTAACTTGTATTGTGTCTGTGTTTTGACTGTATACTGTAGCGCTCCAGTGGAAACACACTTTGTGTGTTTCTGTTCCTGAGCAATTTGAAAAGATTATTGTTGCAGCTCAATGGCCATTTATAACTCCAAACTAAACCAATTCATTTCTGTTTGAATTTTAGCAGTTTGAAATTCCAATGGATGTTTTTGTTGGTGCGTTTTATAACATCACTAACTTACCAGAGAGAAAACTATGAATTGATCATCAGTTACACTTCATTTCAAGGAGTCACTAGATTTATTATGTCTATAATTAGAATACCAACAGTAAATGTAGCCGCCAACTTTATGAGAAACCTCAACTGACCTGGCTACTCTTCTGTCAACATATACACTACCTAGTATGTACTTCTTCTTGACTGGTATTTTCATATTGGACACACTGAAAATTAGACTTATTAATACACTGTATTTACTGTCTGTGCATGGTAGCCAACTGAAATGTTAAGAATCTGGTAAATAAAACACTTTACCCAGACTATGAGGGCTTACACCTGCTCCCTGTCTGTTGTAGACAGATGTTAGTACAAATACTTCATGGTGTGCCCATGTCTAATTGTTCAAGTGTAGTTAAGAGCAGCCAACAGGAAAAGCTGTTCACGTCAGCCTTCAACAATTGCAATTCAAAGTTGCAGATATTGGGGACATTCAACAGTCAACTATGTAGCCATTAAATGGAACGTTACGAGACAGAGTTGTTTTCGTGGTAAATTCATGCAAAACCGCTGATGCGCGTTCCTGTCGAGTAACGTTCTGTTATTATCTCATAGCGTGGTGAATGTGCAGGTCACAACTTGTCCACCAGAGCGTTTTGGAGTTGTTGGATTGTGTATTTGATGAGTTTGATGAGGGAAACCAAGAAATCCTATGAGCCTCCGTAGAGTAGCTCTGAGCAGCTTGCGGCTCTGCTCCGCCGTTCTGAAAATAGCTTGCACCGACAAATAAAGGTAACAAACCTACTGCTATGACTATAGGGATTATGGCAATGGGCCAATTTGCCAAAATATTGAACTATCCCTTTAAGGCACATTTCTTAGGAGCGATAGAGTGTGTGTATCTGGTTTTACCTGGTGGAAAAATTGCTACGAATATGTAAAAGCAGCTAATTCAACCCGATCGTCTGGTGAGACTACAACACTCTGCCAAAAGGTCAGTGTGGTTCTCTCAGCTGTTGCACATTTTTCTCACAGACCTCACTGACTCCCTGTTACATTAACCCCTGTAACACGACCTCTTGCCACTGACAGACACGTTTACGATAAGGGGTCCAACAGTGACGCAAGCAAGCAGGGGTCTGCATCGTCTCACAAAGGTAGCAAACACAAACAGTGCTATCTTCTGCGCCGTCATTAGCTTGAAATCTGCATGTTGCAGTGATTAGATTATGCTATCAATGGTTGTCGAGGCTCCTTCAAGAGTTGAGGAGATAGAGGGAAAGGATGGGGGAAAGATAATGGTTGCTCTTTGAGTGTAATCTGTTAGTTTGACAAACTGGCAAAGATGAGTCCCCCTACTCTTTGTCCCTTGTTATGACCCATTTCCCAGGCTCAGAGAAGGGAGGGGAGGGGGTTGCAGGGAAAACAGAAGGAAGGTGATGGATATCTGATGACAAGGAGCGACCATGAGCGAGGAACAGAGAAGGAACCAACGCTACATCCGTTGATGCTGTGCCGTCCTCCACAGGGTTTCCTGTGCGCACATTTCCTCTCAGGGTTAGTGTGTATCCAAAAAACCTCCAGTGGCAACCCAGACTGTTGTTATTACCTCAACTGACAAAACACAGTCACCGTGGGGTTTTTCTTTTTTTGTATTTCCAAAGGTGACACATCATTTGACACACTGGTGAGTAACTCACATCAATAGATGGAGCACGACATTTGTCACTATCTTTATGAAACAAAAGCCTGTTGAGCATGTGACAGCATACAAATGATGGGCTCTGTCACCAGTTTATTAGCTTGATGTCATGGAGACCACATTATCTGAGGCAAACAATACAATGGTTTAAGCCTGAAATTGCAGCATCACCTCATGATACCCACCATGACTGACTGTCTATGACATCTCACTAGAGGGTGTTTTTGACATCTGTGTGTGTGTGTGTGTGTGTGAACTCATTTCTAATTCATATGCCAGACACTGTCACCCTGTCTGACACCACTGTCTCTAAAAACTCGCCCCATTTTCAGTTTTTTTTTGTTTTTTTTTTGGGAGAGGGGGTGGGGGGAGTGAGAGGTAGAGGGTGAAGAGGTAAACAGAGGTAGCTGGAGCAGACAGGGTGGGGGTCACGGAGGGGATACAGGGGACAGACGGCCAGACAGACAGACAGACAGACAGACAGGCAGGCAGTGGTGCAGAAGAGAATGCTGGGTAAAAAGGACAAAGGATAGGACAGTACAGGCAAATTCCTATACACCCACCCCCCAGCCTGATGGAATGTAAGGGGGAAAACACAGGGGGGGGTTGAGGGGCATGAGGATGGCTTATAGATGGGGGTAGGTGCAATAACGTGAGTGTGTGTGTGTGAGTGTGAGGAGGGGGGAGGGGTGTGTGTGTGTGTGTATATTTGTATGATCTGACAGGGTCAACGAGGGGAAGCATTTGAATCCCTTTAAAATGGGTCATGTATCAAATATTAAATATTCATCCATAAATCATGGCCAGACAATGTTGTTGTTTAACCCGAGGGCTTGATCGGCTTTGCTCTGATCACAGTGTACACACACATAACCACACACACACACACACACACACACACACACACACACACACACACACACACACACACACACACACACACACACACACACAAGTAAGGAGGAGTTCTGATCCTTTCACGTGAAAGCAGGTACCATCAAAATTCAAAACCCCCCAGTAATCTCCTTCCAGCCACGTGTTTCCATCAGAAGCAGGCGCCACTGGCAGGTACAGTAGCCTAGTGTATCATATAGCAAGGACACACACACACACACACACACACACAAATACACAATCTATTTCAGTTGGACAGCTCAGCTCTGACACACAAATGTCAGGCTTCTGATAAATGACTCATAAGCTCCTTCCTCATTGGCTCGGACAGGGGGGCGCTGGTTTTCTGAATGTCTGGTGCCATCCAATTGGAATCGAAACGTCAACGGGCTGGAGAAGTTAAGACAGTAAAGGACGTGTCCCAGCGCAGAGGGGACAAGCTATAACCACTAGTGAAGTTGCCCTACTTTGCATTAACTTGCAACAGTGCAGCAGCTAAGCATGAAGCCACAGACATCTCAGTGAAGCAGCAGAGGAAGCAAGATTATGAAAAATATGGCACGTACAGCATTTTCAGTGCAACTCGGATAATTCCTCTTCTCCACAATGAGCTGGCGTGTGTATGTGTGTGTGTGTGTTGTGTGTGTGACATTAGCTTGAGGATACAGAGGTGTGAGTGTGTTTAAAAATAGACACCACACGTGACTGAGCTTCCTTTAAGTAGATATAAACTGAGCTCTTTAAACTTCTCATCTCTAATCCTCAGTAAACCTGCCCTCACTCTCTGTCTGCCGACCTCAGAGTCAATCAGGTCCCTTCTGTGAATATGTGTGTGTGCATGACATGTGTGTGTGTGTGTGTGTACCTGTCTTGCTACTTTGCGGGCCTCCCAGTACGGCTTGGAGTCATCCACGGCTCGGCCGATCCTCTTCACCTGCTCGTCCAGCTTCACCGTCGCTTCCACCAGCACCGCACGAAACCTCTGACGGCAGTCCTACACACAGCACAGCACAGCACACACAACGATATGATGAGGCCATGAACTCCTCACAACAAAGTTGGAAACACTCTGGATAAATAAACTTGTCTAGTTGCATTGTTCTGTGAATGGCAATGTTGGCCCGTCACCACTTTGGTCCAAAAGATCTCAACAACTGCTCATGGATTATTGTGAAATTTGGTTCAGACATTCCTTATTTCCCCCAAAATGAAATGCATAAACATCACATCTGCTACATAACTGCATGGTGGCACTGTGGAGGTGAGAGTGTCCTTAGCAGCACTAGCTGCTAGCATGGCCATAGAGACGTGGGTCTGCTGCACTGCCCTGCTGCTCCTGATCTATTTGGCCCTCTGCCCCCAAAGTGGTTTCATCACGGCTCTTCTAATTCAAGTCATCACTAAAATGTTTCCCACGTACAAGTACATACAGTACAGAGCTGTGGAATTCTCCTTTAGTGGGTCTTATTACACTCTGTGCAAACCTTATATTCTTTAGTGGTGAAATCATCGATATATGTGAGCTATAGTATAATTGGCAACATCTGTGTGTGTTTTTGTGTGTGTGTGTGCATAAGTGTGTGCACATTTTGGCGTAAAGCCCAGAGTGGCAGTTTATCTGTGTTGTTCATACATGAGTTCTGTTATCTTCTGAATGATAGCAGAGGACTGAGGCCGGCCATCTGTTTTTATGTAGCCTACACACTCACACATGTAAACATACAGTGATGTGTGTGTGTGTTTATTGTTGTATCTGTTGGCCTATATACAGTATGTGTTATAATTTGCAGAGTATGGGTTTTTAAGTGCTGCAGCACCTGCATCCTGTTCATTAAATGGACAGAGGAATAAAACAGAGGTTGAACGGTGGGGGGAAAGGGAGAGTCCCCTACAGGAAGTACACTTCCTGTGACATCACTGCGTTTCCTGACTTCCTGTTCCTGTACTGAGATAGTGACGTAGCACGTAGTCTAAAGAGGTAAATGATGCCTCTAAGCTATTGCTCATAGTTAATAGTGACACATCTTAGACTTGCTGTGTTTACCACTGTCTCTAATATACACAATCTTTCATCTCTGCCAGGGCACATAAGAGGTTTAACATCATGCTGGCAGAGTGAAGAACCTCATATCTGAATGTGGATTTAACCTCAGATTTTTTTCCTGAATCCTCTGAATCTACTGTAGCCTACATCGCCCCTTAATCAACTCCAGACTGTGCAGGGAAACAGCCTGCAGCCTGCCAGCGGCACGTTAACATTCTTCAGCTCCTGACTTTCATCTCAGCCTCTTGATGAAGCAGCTTCTTCTCTGTCTGTGTATGTATTTATAGTATACGCTGACTCTACTGACATATATTCATATAAGAAATAATGCAGAACAGAAACAGAAAATGTGGATTTTCAACAAACAGCAGGTAGTTCCTTCGCGCAAATATGTAGAAATAACAAGGACGGTCCTATAATTTGTTTCCGGGTATTTGCTTAAAAACATGAAATAAGAATATATAACAAGCTCCAACACACAGTCACTCAGTCCTCTCTCTCTTACTGCCTCTGTCTGTTATTATATCCATACTGGCTCTGGTCTGTGGAGTTTGGATGGGACTGTAGGTCTAATGAGAAACAGAGGAGGCCTACTTTGAGGAAAAGAAAAACTGTGGCCTGTTTCTGGAATGTTTTGACTTTTGGTGAACAGTAACCCCACTGGCACACATTTACATTCAAGCAAGCAGTGGGAAAAAAACATGTACCTATCGTCCCTCCTCCTGCTGCGCTTTTTTGTTTTTTCCTCGTTAGTAGTGTTTTGTTTGTTTTCAGGACTGAGGTAGTCAAGGAGAGCACTTGATATAGACTGTTCCGAATGTGCCATTCAAATATTATATTTAACATTCAGCTCACACGCTACTTTCAGCACCAAGAGTTCATAAAGTACAGTGCTATTTAGGTGGGGCGGCAGTCTTTTCACTTTTTCCCTCAGAAGCAGCTACTGCTTTTAGAAAAATTTCCATCTTTGTAAGACATTCCATTCAAAGCTCTCAAAGCACTGACCTCGTTGCTAGGCAAATTCCTGCGACGTGTTGGAAACAAGATGAATTACTGTATCTCCAAGAACTGTCTGGATTTCACACTTTTCACAGTCATATGCAGGATTTTAAGCGTGAAAGTGGGAGTTTAATGGCTCCTCGAGGTGGGTGTTTGTGTGGAACAGCTCAGCCATGGCTGCAAGTGTTTACCCCAGAAGGGAGAAGGCAGTAATGATGATGACAGCAGCAGTGTTTTGACTTACCTCCAGTTCACTCTCCCAGCGGTTAATGTCATCTGTGGACTGGTTCAACTTCTCTAGTTCGCCCTGTTTACAGACAACATGGTGTGCAACATGGAAAGAGAGAGGGAGAGAGAGTGCTTAAAACAGATTGCATATCTGGAGGCTAAACTGTGTGACTTCAGTTTACCAAATTACTGAGCATGCAGCCTCCAGTGTGTGTTGGAAAAAATGTTTAAGGGACAAATTCTCTTAAATCAATTTGTGACCACTTCACATTTTATTGCATGAACAGAAGCCACAGTCTATCATGTAATTATCATCTAATTCTTTCTAATGACACTATTACTTGGCATGGAACAATAATAATACCATTGTGCAATATTTGAGGTTAAATGTGTTTTCAAGCACTGTCTTCCCTCTAAATTCGCTGGTCTCTCACATTGGGGTTCACGTTTTTTGTTTTGTTTTTTTCCATTTCAATGTCACTTTCACCGGTGGCCACATCTGGACTCATGAATAAAAATAAATCTCACCTGAATTCTTGGGTCCACTTCTTCCTCCTCCTCAGCACACTGTGAGTCCTCGTCACAGTTGTTTCCACTTCGCAAAGGATCCATTTTTCAGGGTTTCTGTAGATTTGTGGCAAAAGAAAAAGGAGGGTCTCCTCTGGAAACAAAGCGCGACCCCGGGGTGCCGGACAGCGGAGGGTGTCCAGCGGTGGTCCGCCCTCTTTAACCTTTACGCAGGGCGCATTTCATTCTTAAGGCGGTTTAAATGCGTCAGTGGGTTTTGAGAAGCAGAGGAGTCCGCTGTCAGCAGGAGCGCGTCCGACCGCAGGGAGGTCTGACTCTGACTGTGGAGGATCACAACCTCTGGTATCGACACTACAAGAGCTGTGGAGGAGACAGCGTGAAAGTATCTGTAATCATCAATCAGACTACTTCTGGCGGAGACTTTCAAAATAAAAGTTCGGTGAAATGGCCTGCACAGCAGGTTTATATATCTCAGTTCAGTATGTCAACAGATAGACTTAAAAAGAAGTACATCAAATTATTGGGAAATGTACATGTAGCCTAATCACCTTGATAATCAAGCAATGGTTAATGTCAATTTTAAATTAGACAGTCAGTTTCTCAGATGTGAACATAGGCCTACACCACAGTTTTAATGGTTTAATGGTTTATGGTCTATATAAATCACGTTAATAATACAATAATACACGTTGTGTAGCATTCAAACTCAAAATGACTGAAGCACCCACAGTAGATGTTTGTTTCTGTCTGGTGCTATAGTGCTAGGTAGGAGCTTTAGTATAGACTTTGATTTGATTGACACATTTACACTGTGGTCTGTAGCTTTATTAGCCTAAATGTGGTTGATATAACACGTTTACTTTCCAGTAAATCGCGCTTTTATTTTGACGGGACACCGGCTCCAATCATCCGGTCTCTGTGCAGTTGTGCCTCCAGCTTGACGCAGCTCCAACCCGGGACTGAGAGTTGGTTTCCTTCGCCCTCTGGTGGCGAGGACTCCTGGGAGCAGGCAGGGAGGATCAGACTGGAAGTATGATAATGGCAGCAGCCTAAATTCCTGTAAACACTGCAGACAGTGACTGTTTATGTAGAGAAGTGGTTCCCATGAAGTTGCTGTGTCTATTTTCAAAGCTCCTCGCACAAAAAGTAAATAAAGAAGATTCTGCAGAAGTGCTGTTGGTTTATATAATTACATTTAGATATGATTCATATCTATCAATACATTTTCAGAGATTAACATTTTATTATAATATCAAAACATAAAAATAAGGCTTACTCAGGATTACAATCTTGATCATTATTGTCTTTAGAAATTAAACTGTTCTCAGCACTAGATGAACTCAGATTTTGTGACATTTATAATCTTTCAGCAGTGTAACCATGTAACATATCATTTTAACACCAGTAATATCTAGGATAATAATATCACTGTTGCTAAAATTATAATTGGCAAATAGATCATCCTATTATTATAATAATTAAACACACATGGGGAGATGCTTCTGTGATTTGGGTCAACTGATTCTTTGATGACTCCTGAGGATAAAAATATGCCATGGCAGACTCATTTATTAGTTGACCTTATACTCCATGTCCATGTGGTGCTGTATTATGTTCCTCCTGTAGCAGTCTGTCTCTAGTATAATGTCATGCCTCCTTCGTGATGTCAGTAGGTTAAAATGATATGATATCTACAGCCATGTAGCCTGCAGTGAGAAAGTTGGGAGTAGGCCTATACAGCGCCTCAGATATGGACGGCTGCCCGGCTCCACTGTTCGTCATCGCGTTTTTTCCAGCGTCCTCCTGCGTATGCATGTATGCGACCGACGGGCTGATTTCATAACGTGGGGAGGAAGAGAGGAATGGGGCTTTGAGAACGAATGAGCACCAGACCAGGTAGGCTCTATGCACCCACAGCGTTAGGCTATCTCTATTCCCGGGCCATGCAGACGGTGCGCTAGAGGAGATGCGGTAGTGGAGGCTGCTGATGCTGCTGTCCGATCAGCTGTTATTTGTGTCTTGAGCATCATCGCCGTGACGGCCAGAGAGATCGAGATCAAGCTCCGGAGCCAGGGACACCGCAGACCAGATAACAGAGGATGGAGTTCAAGCATCTGGTGGAGGCGGCGGAGAAGTGGTGCTCCGGTAACCCGTTCGACCTCATCTTCGCCGAGGAGGACGACGAGAGGCGGCTGGACTTTTACGCAGAGCCCGGCGTCTCCTTCTACGTGCTGTGTCCCGGCGGCACCGACAGTTTCGTAAGTGCAGCTTCTGCAGGGCCTCTAGCTGTGTGCGCGCGCGCGCATTTTGTGCGCGTGCACGTGTGTTCTTATAGGTGTGGGTGGAGGTGGGGTTGCGCCTGCAGGTCCCGGTTTTTCAGCTGATGGACATAGGAGGGGAGGGGAAGGGGGTTTTGGCAAGAGGGGAGGCGATGATGTCATCTCAGTTTGAGTGCCCCCCCCTCCTCAACAACATGCAGTTCCTCTGTGGTGTGTTTTCCTCCATCATTATCAAATGCGATAACCCTCTGAACCACTACACCACCACGCTAGCTAGGTTAGAAAACCATGGGGCCTATCATTTTCAAAATAAAAGTCCCACAAACAATTGTTCTGTGTTGTATTTGGAGCACAAACTAACAAAATTGAAAAAAAACAAAAAAAAACTTGAGGAGATCTAAGAAAAAGATCAGTTACTATTTTCTCCTTTACTGTCAGTTTTATTTTTAGCCATGAAGGCAAACACTCGTTGCCAAAAAGCTCAAACTCAAGAAGGCCACTTCTTTTCACAGTTAAGTCACACTGATTTATAAGATTTTAGAGGTTGTTGTAATGCAGGTAATGATTAAATATTTAACAAGGAACCCATTTTTATCACTTTATTTTGAAGGAACTGGCGCCACTTGTCTGCTCTGAACCAGTACAACTGATTCCAGAGAAACACTTGTAATATTGTAGTATATTATATTATAGTAGCTGTGTTGGTATATCATACTATAGTTATATAGCACAGTGTGGTTTTAATTCAAAGTTTATCTCTAGAGACTTGGAAAGAGTTGGAAAAATGATCTCATGTTAGACTCGTTTTGCATAAAACAGTCACATTAAAAACCTTAAGCAATATCAGAAGCAGCCTTGAAAACGAATGATGCAGCTTAAGATTCCCTGCACTCCCAGAAACAATAGTGAGATACTGTATGAGCTCAGTGTAGCCCTGCTGCTCCAGTCATCCACAGACTGTCTTGACACAGCTCACTGGCTCCATCCTATACCAGTGTGGTGCAGTGGTGGTGCTATGAGCCCTAAAGCTCTGGAGGCCAGACCCCGCCCTGCTCCCTCCCCCTGCACAGTGACAGGGGCTAAGAGGGGTGGGGAGCAGATGGAGATGACCCAGGAGCCAGGGCGTCTGTTCAGTCAGTAACACATTATGTCACACAACGCGTGCCAACGTTGTGTGTTCGCAAGGCCCTGGCTCGGACTGTCCCGCACACAGCAGAGCAGGGGCTTTCCATGGCTGATGATCAAAAAGAGAAAAATACAAAACCAGACAAAGCATCACAGACGAATATCATTACAGGGAGGCGGCACACTGAAGGGTTAAACAGCAAAGTCATACACGCAAGATGCAAGTGTATAAATACATCATGTGAATTGTTGAAAGTCTTTCTTCCTTTTGTTTCACTGTATCTTCCTCTCAACTATCTGCTTTAACACACACACACACACACACACACACACACACACACACACACACACACACATGCGTTCAAGTTCTTTGTCTGCTGTGCTCTCTCAAATTAGCTAGAATAACTCTCTGTCTCTCTGTAGGACGCTAGAGATCTGGTTACACTCACTCAATCAATACTGCTATCAGCAGGATGTCTCACATGTTGTCTTCCCCTACCCTCTTCTCTCTCTCTCTCTCTCACACACACACACACACACACACACACACGCGTGCATTCCTTGTCAGTTTACTGTATGTTGTTTTTCCCAGAGCGGTGTGTACCTACCCAGCACATGAGCTTGTCCACTAGAGGGTGCTGTGAGCTCACACCCACCCTTGCAACAGTACAGCTGCACATCACTGTGCTAAACTCTGTAATTTCCCCCCAGGGTGCGTCTTAGTAGTTTTCAGTAATCCAGGTCATGTGACGATACAGTGTTACAGTGAAAACAACAACTAGATTTTGCAACATGGCCTTGAAGACGTTCCTCTGCTCACCTGGGATTTGCTGGGAAGTGTGCTCGGCCTGTGTGCTGAGATGCAACCTCGTGGGAGAGTCCGTCCGTCCATCCATGTGAATAGTGAAGCAGCCATCCCTGAACAGTCAGGGCAGGATAGCATGACATTACTCCTCTCTGCAACGCTAGTAACATTTTTACCCAACACTGTTTCATGCCTTTTTCACATGACTCTGGTGTGACCCTATGAAACTAAACCTTAAATTCCATTAGTTTACCTATTAACAGTGTTTGAATGGAGGTTTTCAATGAATAATTAAAATGATTTAAAACAACTTTATAGTAAAAATTATCAAGATGACAAGAAAAACAGAAAGTCCATCCTGTGTGGATCTAATTGTATTAAAACACCTTAACTTATCACCTAATCAATGAGTTAAAGTGAAGATTTAGGATAAAGCTGGGATATGTGTAATGTCATTTTTATATTGTGTGGGTTCCTAACCTTTCAAAACTGTGCACACAGATTCTTAATGTTACCATATTCAAATCATTAAAACAGTATTACATCGGCCTCACCCAAGCGTTTTGACAAAGCAGAGCATCTGCTATGTTTTACACATCCCAGTTATTTACTCTAGGTCAGTCTACTCTGCCAGGTGTCCCTAATAACATTACTTAATACATAACCAAACAGTTTGGCCTTTAGACTTCAATTAAACAACACTAAAACAAGGTGGAATTGCTCCAGCGGCCTGTCCTGTGTTTATCTAACATTTCCTGTAAGTGATACAAGGTTGTATCTTTTATGTCTATTATTAAGGTCATTTATTTAATATTGATAGTTGTTAGTCGTAAAGATGTAGATATCTCCCTGTACCGGCCTTTAGGGCTCATACTGGCTGCATCCATCAGATTACACAGACCTTGAAGTAAGAAAGAGTTATCGTGGCTACAGTGAATTACAATGGCAGTGCACTTGACTGGCACATGTGTGATATGTTTACAGGGATTTATGTAATGAATGCAAAGGGAAGCAGCTGTTGTATTGTTTCACACTTTACAACAAGGAACACAAAGTCCTGAACAAAGACATCCTGACTAAGTGTGTCATTCGTGAGCTAATGGTGGATTCCCAGGCTCAGTAGCCTCTTGTTTGGAGTGGTGCTTGTGTCTGCTCTCCTTGACAATAAGTAATGGAGTGAAGTCATCATGAAGTAACGGTGCTCTTCTCTTAAACAGCTATTGTATTATATCTGTGGCACAGGGAAGTTGTGATTAGTTTTGCTTTTGCTTTATTGAGTCTCTGATTTAATGATTCATGAAGAAACTGTTAATCATTTGACACCGGCTCATTAACATCCCTTGTCATAGTCCGTCTTGTGTAATTTATCATTATCTAACATGCGGAACTTGATTCTAGTGTATCAATGACCTACTGACTTCGTTGAGCACTTTGTTATTGAGCAGTTCGCTCCTCATCTGTTTCTTAGTAAATATTCAGGGTTTTGTGTTTGTTCAGTTTTCATGCCTTTCTTTGCTGCCTTTCCTTGAACAAATGGCTCTTCAACTGGTTAAATTGCTTTGCTCTAGTTTTTCTGTGCAGTATCGCCTGTAACCCAGCTTCTCTACGTATATTTACTCTTATTGCTGTAAGTTGTGTGTCCACATGAGGTGAAGCAGGTGTGGTGGTATAATTCCACCCATTTAGTAGTTTATGTGGTGTTTCTTTCATCGCTGCTTGGAAACGGCAACGGGAGTGATGTTTGTTAATAGTTGTGTTTTTCTGTGTGTGTCTGTGTGTGCGTGTAGCATGTGTGGAGCGAGAGTGAGGACTGCCTCCCCTTTCTACAACTGGCCCAGGACTACATCTCCTCCTGCGGGAAGAAGACCCTCCTGGAGGTGCTGGAGAAGGTCTTCACGTCCTTCAGGCCTGTAAGGAACCAACACAGAGTTATGGTTTACTTTACCACACACTGCACGATGAGCAGCACACTGACCTCTGCTTGCTGTGTCTGCAGTTTTTACAGTCCTGATACATTCTGTTCTCGGTGGTACTGCACAGACAAAACATCGTGTTGAACTCCACTCTGAAAACTTTCATGTAGCCCTGCTTTATCAGGCAGCAAATGATACAACACTAGAATGGGATAAAGACTGTGATGTTATTTCTGAGAATATTCCAATCTGGTAATATTACTGTAATTTTATTTTCAACAAACCTCAAGGAGAGGTAGTGGTTTACTCTGCCTGAAGGCGAGCTTTGTTATCATTGTACACATACCACCATGAAATCACGAAGGAACTAAAACCCCTTATTTTATTACAATAAAAATCCCATGTATCTATCAATAATGATGTAATTTTTATGAGATAATGTTATAATGGACAGCATGTACCTTTAATGCGTTGTAATAGTAATAGATTTATGAAAGGGTTATGTTTAGTGTTAAGGTTATTAGGCATTTATTTCCTCATTTGGTGACTACATTAATGAAATCATTTATACCAAATCTGTCAAATCAATAATTGATACATTTCTTATAAATATCATATGAATGTGTAAATTAAAGGGAAAGGAAAGTCATATATCCCTTAAATGTAGTGGGACCTTTAATGACTTTCCAAATACCAAATATAGATTAAATAAAGACATCAATGTTAGCATAAGGGCTGTGGACAGGGGGCTACATTTAGCCCGGCTCTGTTCTAAGGTTACAAATGCTGCCTACCTGAGCTCACACATTATATGAGAGGCCCACTAACTCCCCCTGGGTCTCAGCTGATCGTCTGGCAGCCACACAGTAATGGCGAGACTCCAGGAAGTCACTTCACCCGGCCAACAAACAAAAGTCTCACCCATTACCCCATATAAAACCACAAGACGCCCTTTTTTCTAACCTTGATTTGTGTTGATCGAACAATAACATGTTTGTGTGTGAGCTTAAAATGTGCTGCGGCTTCATATTGTACCATGAATATCTACATCTAGCTCTCAGCGAGAAAGGGAAAGTGTGTTTTCAGGAGTAAATAAGAAAACCAAACCATATTAGGGCCATTTACACACATTATGATACATCCATGTCTCTAACAGCAGCTCCTCTGTCTCTCTCTCTCTCTCTCTGTTAGCTGCTGGGTCTTCCAGACCTAGACGACGACAGCTTCGAGCACTACCACACTGACATGGAGGGGGAACCAGGGCCTGACCAACAGCAGATGGGGGTCAGCCAGCAGTGATGAGGCCCACGAGGAGGCCTGCAGCTGCAGGGCAGAGCTGCCTATGAGCCCTGGGCCTCCACTCATCAGCCCAAACACTCTTATCCAAACACACACACACACATACTTACAGTCGACTTGCTAAAAAAAAATGCACCACCATGTTCTTGAATGTCTCAGTGGCTTTGCTTCCCAAAGAGTGCACTCTGTTGCACTTTGTTGACCCCTACTAAACACACATGAACACACACACACATACACATACACATTAGGGCTACGTGAGCTGTAGCCATGTACAATGCAAGAATCATAATCATTCACCATTTGGTTAGTTAAAGTTCCACAGCACAGCAATATTACATCAGCCTCAGCTGGCTTTGTTATGCAGAAATACAGTCCGATGTTATTGCAATACACACTTCCCCCCGTGGCTTTGGAGATGAATGTGACAGATAACCTACTTTCCCCGCGTGTCTGTTAGCGCGGAGGATACGTGAGCGCCAGATGAGAGATGAATGGGTGAAAGCTGACGGTTTGTGGCCAGCATGAGGCAAACGGGGGTGACGCAAAGAGGAGAGGAAGGAGGGTTGCTGTGGCAACAGAAAAGCGGTACAACGTCTCATTCGGAGAGAGAGAGGGAGAGAGGGGGAGGAAAGGAGGGGACGGAGGATGTGTGGCGGTGATGAGGAGTCAGGTGGGGCAGCTCTCATCCTTAAAACCTGTTTTCAACCCCACTGTTCCAATAGTTGCATAGGTTACAGTCAAAATGCATCTCACACATTGGCTCCTCATGTGGAAAGTGTTCAGCTTTACAAGTAGCATGGGTCATATTTTGGAGGCGTGTCTCTTTAGTGTTTCCAAGAGTTAGAAGTCACTTTAACAAAGAAGTTTTTAATGAGTGTTACGATCACATGACCATCACAACAAAGGCTCATGCTGCAGCTTAAGGCCCTTCCTGGTTTGGGTATCTCGTTGTCACATGACACTCTTAGTTCTTGTAGTCTTCCTGGTTGCTGGTGGTTCACAGTTTAGCCTCTCAATGATGAGATACACACTCCTGAATTTAGCCCACATCTCTTTCGCGCGTGTTGTTTTGAATGAACTTGCTTCTTTCAAGGTTTTCGCCTGACCATAAATTTAATGAGTGCACACCCAAACCCCCCCACCCCCACCCCCTCGAGTGCTATCACAGGGAAGAGAAAATATTATCATCAGCCTCCCTTCGCCTACCCTGTTATTTCTAATCTGACAGTGTGTTGTTGTATGTCACCTCCAGTGCACTGTGATGCTTCAGCCCCCCAGCCCCCACCTCGCCTTCGACCACTCGATCCACATACCAGACTGCATCAGATTTAAATATATCTTTAGCCCGTTTACTTTGGCTTGTAAATGTTTTTGTCTTTTTATTGTCTCTTTGAATGTTTCTCATGCAGTGTATCTTCCGTTTGCCCTCCGATGTGTGTGAAATTGTTCAATAAACCGTGTGAACAGAGCCAGTGCTCCACAGGCGTGTGTTGGTGGTGGTGGTGTGTGTGTGTGTGTGTGTTTTTGTCTTAATGGCCTGGAGTTAATGGAACACAAGGCGTTCAACATGGAGGGCCTTTCATATCACACAGTGGACTGGTGACCTGCTGCTGTGCCAACAGCCCCGCTGGTGTTACTGGGCTTGACGTCACGCGCCACCTGACGCGCCCATTCAAGCCTGCGTCAAGCAGGAGGCTGAGGGAGGCCTGGACAGGAAGCAATTATTGGTGTTTCAAAGTAAAAGCATGAAAGGTGCTTGTTGAATTCCAGGGGGCAGCTGTTCCCTGGCCACAAGCAGATGGCAGCAGGATGCTTTTGTAGTGTTTGTACCATTATCTGTTACTAAAGAACAAATCTGGGGTACTATATTGAGATCATATAATATAACTTTATACTCTGCAATTTCTTTAGAGTACTCTATTGATTGCACAAGACAACTAGTCCCTCGCCATAACTATTTGCATTTTGCACATGAAACAGAAACTGCAACAGTTCAAAAAAATAGTTAAAATCAAATCCACCTCAACCTTACAACAGTAAAATGTTATTTGCACATTGATATATCAATACTAATAATTGAAGAATCTAATATTATTATGGCACTTTCACTAGGCTACATTTCCTCATTATTCCATAATTTAATGGCATTTACTGGTTTACTTTTAAAGAGGTGTCCTTGTATGGTAGTAATTGAAAAGGTCTGAATATCTTCTTCGCCACCAGGAGGTTATTAAAAATTAAATGCAAAAAAGCCGAACAAAGGACAGTGCTATAAACTATATACACATTGCTGCTGCAAATACATTGTGGGAGATACGATGGGAGAAAAACAGCTGGAGAAGATATCCTTCTCAGTATAGGATACTGGATATAGACAGTTTTATAGGCTACTTTTACTTTGAAGGCGAATAGGTCTCATTCTGGCGGACTTCTGGGTAAATTGACGGGGCTGTCTCGCGGAGGGAGGAGGGCAATCCCTGCTTTTATTTTTCTTTCCAGACGAACACAGTTGAGCACAAAAACAAACTTGAACCAGGCGAGCTTTGGGTCAACACTTGAGCTTATGTGCTCGTCTGGGGCGGAGGCGTTGAGGACGTTTCACCGAAGAGATCATTACCCTTCTTTATTTCTTCATTGTTGGAAAAAAAAAAGGGAAGGGCTCTGACAAGAAAAAAAAAACAACCATTTGGAAATTAAGTTGTGCGTCAGTGAGTGCGCACATTACGCACGGAGCACAGTATGAAAGTTTGAGATGTTGGATCAGCTCGCCTGCATTGTTGTTCGTGCGTTAGGTTTTATTTCCTCTGTTGGTGTCAGATCTTCAGGACTCACTGCGACCATGTGCCGTGGCTAAAAACTTTAAAGCGCACTCTAAAAACCTTGAGGAGGAAAGCCTGAGACAGCATGGGGGCCAAACAGAGCAGTCAGGTATTTGACGGCAGAACTCGGGCTTATTCCAGCTCCGATCTCCCATCTTCAAACTCCAGCGGCGGGGAGAGGATTGCTGGGTTTAGGTACACAAATGGACCCGATGGTCCCCGGATCCGGTACACGGGCGGAGGACCGACCAGCTCCGGGCTCAGTATACCGACCGGCGGCAGGTCAGGGTCTCGTGGACACAATCAGAGTCTCGATGGCACAGATGGTGACGATGAGGAGCAGCTGCCTCCCGACGGCCACAGACTGCTTATAGGGTCGTTACCAGCCCACCTTTCCCCTCACCTGCTGGGAGGTAAGGGTATAACGCATGGGTGGCAAATCACCTACAAAACATCTGGAAACATCACAAAAGAGTAATAAGCTAGACTGTTGTCTAATACCTTCATGATAATGTTAATCTCCTGTTTATTGATCCTGAAATACACAAGAGTAGTGAATAGAGACTTCATATCATACTCCTCTACAATATAGTGCCCATTGTTCCTAATAGGCTTCTGACTGTTGCCCTTATCTCATTCCACTTCCATTTTTAACCTCGTGTGGCATAGCTGTAATATTTCAGCTCTGTTCAGCTCTGTTTGTTCAGCGTTGACATGTCACTGAATGTTTGCTACCATATGTTTATGACATTGCTTCAAGTTCCCATAAAGCGTAAACACATCAGTTGCCAGAGCTGCTTAGTATTTTTCCATTTGACATGTGATACCTGGCATATACTTGTAACTGTCTGATGACTGAGCCCTTTGTTTAGCACTTCTGCACTTTTCATGGAGCCACAGGTGGTTCTGCTGCACTGGTCTGTTGTTTTTTAGCCCTTTGTCGTCATCTTCTTCTTCTTTTTCTCCTTCTTCTTTGTGTCTTGCAAAACTGACTTGTTTTTCACTCCAGCTAAGAGGGAAGAGTGCACTATGTAGGTCAGCAGATAAGAGCTTCCTGCTGGTTACACATTGCCTGATACACTCATACACACACACACTCATGTACAACTTCCTGAATCCACAAGTCTAGCTGTTTCACAACTGGTGGGTCGTCTCCAGACCAGACCACAACAGAAGATCAAACTCACGTAACAGGGCCAGTATACTCATCTAACACCCGTGTTATTAGGGGAAAAAAAACAAACAACACTTTTGTAAAACAGATCTGAACTTGTATTGTATATTTTCCCAGAATCCCCCCCACCCCACCCTTCGTCTGATTACTGGCACAGGTCATTTCCTTGACGAGCGTGCGTAATCACAAGTAACCTCATCAATAACCTTTGTTCATTAGATACATGTGATCTTGACTTTACAGTCCTCACCTCCCCTACAAACACATGACACAAACATGAGGTTAACAGGCAGCCGAGCAGCAGAGATAATGACTGCCTGCATATAGGTTGCATTTGTTGTTTTCTCAACCGCTGTGTTATAACGTTAAACAGCAGGTTAGCTTATCTCAGGTCAAGCAGCTCCTGACCTATTAATCTTGATGCAGCTGAGAAATGCAGAGGGTTGTGAGGTTAAGTGTATCTGGGTCGAACTAATGAATCTACTTTGAATTTTATTTTTACACAATCACAAATAAGGGGCAATAAATATTAAGGCAGCTCAGTTTGAGGATGGATTCATGGCAATGACACGTTAATATTGTATTATGTTTAGGTAAGCAGATTGTTACAGATTGTGTATAGCAGACAGACAGCTGCTAAGTGCATGCAGGTGTTAGGACCTGTGGGACGGTTAAAGACTGTTACAGATCATGCAGACAGTCCCACGCCCTTTCTTGTGTACATATCAATAAATGATTATGTGAAGTGACGCTGGGAGACATCTGGGTCCTCATGTTTGTGTTTTTCCTCCCAGGCTTCCACTGTCCTGTCTGCTCCAAGTTCATGGCGACGGATGAAATAGAGAAGCACCTTCTGATGTGTTTCAGCAAAACACGGCTCACCTACAACAGTAAGAAATCTGCACTGGAAGCTGAGGTGTATGGTTTTGGTTTTTAGACACAGTGACCTGGTGCATCCTTCAGTCTTCAGTCAGTTTGTTTGGCTAAAAATGAATCCACTAACAGTGTATCAGAATGAACAATGACTTATATAAATGAAGTTGCTTCAGAGGGTAGCAATTAGGGATGTCACGATTATAGATTTTCTTTGCATGATTATTGTCAGAGAAATAATCACGGTATTACGATTATCACGATTATTCTGCATTAATTAATTTCACAACATATGAATGTGTAAAATCAAATACAGTCAAAATATAATGACATTACAAATTTTTACACTAAATATTTTAAGTATCTACTATTCATATATAACCAATTATTAATCCTCCAGTGTTTTAAATATTCAAATCATTAATTGTCACCTATACCAAATGTTTAAGTTTATTTTAATTGTTTGTTTGTTTTTTATTACAAATGAGACACCAACATTTAAATTCCTACCAATCGTATTTTACGTAGGTAATTGGACCAGTATTTCTTACATTTACCTTAACTTTTGTGCACATCTGCCTCTGTGGTTCCAACATAATCTTTTTTGTAAAGTGACGGTATTTAAGAATCTTAACGATTAATTAATTGTGGCGTTTAATACCGCGATTAATTGTGAAAACAAGTAATCGTGACATCCCTAGTAGCAATACCACAATGATTATATCATTAAATATTATAGAGGTTTCCAACTTTTGACCCCTTATGACCCCATAAAATAAATGGGTGTCAACATTGCAGCTTATCAACACAGGTCAGATGTCTTATGTTTATACTAGATTATTATACTGTAGATTTTGAGTGACAGACAATTGTTTTGTTTTCTTTCTTTTTTTTTTAATTTATGCACATATTATGACCCCTCATACTCATTGAAGGACTTCTTTGAGGGTCTGTATATTTCATTCTATAATTACAAATGAATATTACTTGAAATGGTTGGTTTATGTTGCCATATGTTCTGCTATATTTACTGTCGGGTAGTTAAATCAGATTTCAATTCAATATTTTATTGTTATTGTCATAATAACACAGTTATCCATAGCAGTGAGCATCTGGCAAAGAAGTATTGAAGTGCAAAAGTGCCTCACACATTCCAAAATATGTACTGTGTGCCTTTTAGCACAGAAAAACAACAAAAAACAACAATATAGTGCAAGAGGGACACATTGCAGCAGTGTAACATTCATTTCATTACATTATGATAGTTTTTTCATCTTTAAGTTAACTGAGAGTTAGTCAACTCTAACTTTCAAATAAACATAATGGAGTAGAAGTTGCAGTATTTCCTCTGTAAACATCATGGAGAAGTAGAGAGTTGCACAGACAGGAAGTTATCAAGTCACATGAACCTAAAAAAAAGTGCAGTATAAAAATATACTAATTTATGTTCCACCACCGTCTCTCTTCACTTCCCAAGTTTTTTTTGCCGAGTTGTTTCTGCAGCTGGGTCATGAGAATGATAATGAATATATATTAAAACGCATTAAAAGTCTTGTCTTAGATTATAGACTAAAAAAGTTTTGCAGAACTTATTATCCATAGAAATGCATCTGCACCAGGATGTTATGAAAAGCAGTATGAAAAGATCAAAGCAAATGCAGCTGCACATCTATGCAGCCTTTCATAGGCGTGCAGACTTGCTGTGTGAGCACCTGTGTAGAACACACCCATCTATATGTGCACAACCGGGAAAGATAAACACATCCTCTCTGTAGATACAGTTGTCACTACACACACTTTTTGCTTGATGAGGCTTCCTGTGCTTGCAAGTATACAAACAGTAGATTGTTGTTTGTCTTCAAGTGTCGATGCATGTGCAGAGAGAGACACACACACACACGACTTGCACAGAAGCATAACAACATATACACAGATATATAATACAGCATATAGATATTCAAACTCTCTCATACTCTTTGGCCTCAGGTATTGACTGTAGAGCTTGTCAAAGCTGAATATGCAGATTATGGCACGGAAAAAACATGTGCCTTGTTACCTGTTCTCAGTTTCATCTGATCGGAGGCTCAGTTTTCTCTTCCTGTTTTTAAAATACACAATTGAATAAAAGTGAAACTGTGCTCCATAAAAACACACAAACCGAACACCTTTGGTACCAAAGGTTAAACAGATGGTTATGCTGCTCTTAGTGCTTGAACTGAACATCTGATACAGGGTTTGGTGTGCGAGACAGCCCTTTGCTCAGTTTGTCTCTGTATTGTCTTTCTCAGAGGACATCCTGTCCAGAAACTCTGGGGAATGTGCCATCTGTTTAGAAGAGCTGGAGCAGGGAGACACCATTGCCAGACTGCCCTGCCTCTGTATCTACCATAAGGGGTAACTAACACATGCACACACGCTCCCACATACACACACACACAAATCACAAATTAACAGATTTTAACTTGAAATTATTGTGGAACACTATGTTCTCATCAAACTGTTCAAGAAAACAAACAAGTGTTTGTTCCCTGTTTGTTCCACTGACCATAGGTGGTGATGCCAAAATGCATTGTAAAGTCCATTTGAAACTTTTCCCAAAGCCCTGACTTGTCCGTCTCTCACTGCTCCTACCAAAGATAAAATATGTTAATGCAAAACATGTCCAATCTTTTTTGTAGAGAGCCCACAGTCAGTGAATAAACCAAATCAAACAGATGACAGACATCTTGAACCGCAATGAGAAAAAAATATGTGATAGTAATTGCTATAATTATTACAAAAACCCTCCTATTTAACTATTTACTTAAAGTAATGGTTTTGACAAGTAGAGTAAATAACTGCCACTATCTTTAGATAACGTGAGTACAGAGAAATTTGCCTATGCCCTTTTTTTAATCTTCCTTTGACCACAAGAGGTAAAGTCCCTGTTCTCCGCTTCCTGTTTCAGGTGTATAGATGAGTGGTTCGGTGTGAATCGCTCATGTCCGGAGCATCCTGCCGACTAGAAGCTACAAACGTACAGATTCAATCAACTGTGCATCATTGCTGTCGACTGTGTGCCCTGATCATATCCCAACACTGTCTGTTCCAGCCGAGCATCAGCGCTCCTCAGGGATTGTGAGACATTATTTTGCAGGATTATTCATATTGCCTCATGGAACTGCGATGGACTTTGGATATACGTATTTCCCTAGACGTCGTGTGGACGTTCAAAGAACCACTGGTGGAGTCATTTTGTCTCCAGAAAATATGTGAATGTTTCTCTTGCCACCTGCTGGCTTAAAGAGGGATCTGAACTGAACTGTTTGGCTTACAGTAACAGGGTGTGGTTTTAAAGCAGAGGACCTGCATAAGCAGCATGGTGGAAGAGTCTCTGTTCAGCAGAGATTAAGGTGGATGCCTGTTCAAAGACTTGTTTAGAAGGCTGAAGGCTGATGTTGTGCAATGTGAAAACAGCCATACAGAATAAAAGAGACGCCATATCAGCTTTAAGGGATGATTACAGTGTTGATGGTAGTCAGGAACTAGATCCTAATTTCATTGCAAAAATGTGCAAAAATTGGCTTTCACTATCTTTTGTTAAACAATCATATGTCCTAGACCAAATAGTCTAACATGAAATAGTTGGACTTTGTTAATCATTTGGCCATTCAGAACCACCGTCATGTGATTGTGTAGTGTAGTGGTAAAATTAAGGATAGGTTGAGAGACATATCTAATGATGATTCATATACTCTCTCTAAGGAGTGCCATAATATGCTGCTATGTGATAGACTGGAAAGTTTTCCTATAACCTTTGAACCATTGTCATTGTACTGTGTATTTGTACTGTAATGAGTTGCACAACAATAAATGTTTTGTCTTATGTGTCTTTCCTGCATAAATGATTCCATGTTTCTCTATATATCAATATGCCAATCAAAAAGAAAACATCCTTCAAAATACAATTAACTGATGGTATGACTTATGCACTGTTTCTGTGGGGCAGTAATAGATGAGAGGAACGAGGAATGAGGAAATGCAAGGAATTTAGATCAAGCCAACATGACACAGAAACCTACTGTATGGTGTCACATATTTCCAGTAGGAAGTAGGCCACAATGCAAGCAAAACAGCTGATCCCCAAAATTATGAAGAGAGGAGTGAAGAGAAGTAACATTTCCCGAGGAGTGGGCACTGGGCATGCAGGAACATGGATGAAGTGGTTCAAATGTTCTCGATGTTGCAAAATGAGCAGTCTTATGAAATGTTGTCTTTCAACTTACTTGAACATTTACAAAGATAATAGCTCTGTATTTTTTTTGTAAGTATTTTTCTAATGACAAATCGGAAAGACTCTAGGAGGAGGAAGTGTTTGTAGGATAGCTTTTACCTGAAAATAAATGACATGAACTTAATTGTGCGCTTCATTAAGGAGATTAATTTAGTAATATGGATATAACCTTTTTAGGTCATATTCACTTGACAAATGTTAGAAACTAAAAATCACCTCACATTTGTCAATAACAAGCTGTCTTCATTCCAATCAATCTTATAGAAATACATTTCTATTGTTCCATTGGAGGATTATTGGAGTCCATGGAGGTATAGGTTACTTAGGCCTCTTGTCAATTGAAGAATCTTTCACTCCCTAAAGAACATTGAGGGAGTAAATGATGGTCCTTGTGTATTTGCTGTCAATATTCGTGTTGTAATGTTGTTATGTGATGTTATTGAATGAAAATTGATGCATAATGTCACTGTAACTCGATCTTATGAATCCACAACGTTTAGATTTTGAAGCATACACAAACTTTAATGGTTCATTAATTGTACGCACAAGCAACGTCATCACGTCACGTCGACGCTGTCTCTCGTCGATGACGTCGCGCGTACCGCAACGTACCATTGACGAACGAGGTTGTTTCACCAACAATCTACCCTTTTTACTACATAGGATATTTACTTGGCCACTAAACCAACTTCGTTTTGTACTTTTGGGTAAGATAAGTGTTTCTTTGTTATATGACATATGGTTTATTCCAGTCTAGTAAAGTTATTTCTCTCTTTATCCAGACTTTTCGTCGGCTAGCTAAGGCTAATTCCTGCTTGCTAGTATCAGCAGGCTAGCTAAAAGGCTAATACAAGCCGAAGTCCCGATTGTTCTGGGTGTTAACGTCGCTCTAACCCTTTGCTTTATGTGAAGCTAATGTTCAGTGTTATTGATTTCAGCTTGGGGGACGACAACTTAGAGTCAAGATGTCGTACATGCTCCCACATCTTCATAATGGCTGGCAGGTTGACCAAGCCATCCTGTCTGAGGAGGACCGAGTCCTCGTGATCCGCTTCGGACACGACTGGGACCCAACATGTATGAAAATGGACGAAGTCCTGTACAGCATTGCAGAAAAGGTTTGATCACTATCCATCCTCACTAGCATTGGCTCTCCCTCCGCGTATAAATAGTGTAAACGCGCTGAATAGCTTCACCTGCTGGTCTGTAGTAACACATGCACAATAAAGTCAGAAAATAAATGTAAACACGAGGCTCTCTGGTTGTTTACAGGGGGCCACATTGAGTCAAACATGTACAGCAACAGAGACCAGCCCGAGACCTCTATATCTCAGTAAAACTCATCCAGCTCATTCATTAACAGTTCTTAGTTCTTAGACCAGTCATGTCCAAACTATCTGACGAAGGGCCGGTGTGGCTGCAGGTTTCTGTTCCAACCCAGCAGCACCACCACCACCACACCAGATTTGACTGATTTAATCAACTGATCTGAGATCTTCAAGAAGTAGATTGGTCAAACTGTGTGCTCTTGGTTGGTTGGAACAAAAAACAGCAACCACACAGCACTTTGAGGAATAGTTTGGACATGCCTGTCTTAGAACAAAAATATCAGAACATGTAAAAACAGTTAGCAGGAACCTTTCATTGATGTAATATAATGGATATTGTGACCACAAGTTGAAAAAGTCACAATACTTCTACCAGCTGCTGATGTGTAGTACTTCTGCAAAGACTGTAAATGATGTATAGGCTTCTGTCTGGTGCTATTGAAACTCCACTGGGAGTTTCTTAGCTTGGATAATTGTTGCCACTGGAGTAATTGGCCTTAGATGTTAAATGCTGGATTATTAGTTGTTCTTAGCAGGACCTCATATGATTGCAAGGATACAGAGGAATAACTGAATGTGAGACAGTAGTGAGGGGGAAAGATTTATCGTTTGACTTAAACGATTGAAATAAGGTCCAGGTTGTAAAAAACGGCACTTCTCCTTTATGCATATCTACAGATTTCTCGCTGTTAAGTTGTGAAAAGGCAGAGGAAATTTTTCTCAATGACAAGTATCTTAGCATCAGCTTCAGGCTAAAATGTAACTTTTAAATGTTGGTTAGGGAGTTGCCAGTTAAAGTGTTACGCAATGAATGAACTGACAAACCAGGATCTGTAATTTGTATTGAATCCACAGGCCAAGAAACTTGTTTTGTTTACCTCAGCAGGAGCAGACCCTTCCTCGTCACACTGTTGTGCCTTTTATGTTGAAAGTACTTTGCTGTTCATAGTTAACCATTATAACATTGTGCTTGTCTACGTGTCTTCTAATAGGTAAAGAACTTTGCTGTCATTTACTTGGTGGACATCACCGAAGTGCCTGACTTCAACAAAATGTACGAGTTGTACGACCCCTGCACTGTCATGTTCTTTTTCAGGTAAGACTGAGTGTCTGGCATTGCCCTCACAATGATGTTATCTTAAAGGGATAGTTCAACATTTTGGCAAATTGGCCTATTGCCATAATCTCTATACTTTTAGGAGTATGCTCATACCAATTGTCAGTGCAAGCTATTTTTAGAACGGTGGAGCAGAGCCGCAAGCTGCTCAGAGCTACGCTACGGAGGCTCATGGGATTTCTTGGTTTCCCTCATCAAACTCATCAAATACACAATCCAACAACTCCAAAACGCTCTGGTGGACAAGTTGTGACACATTCACCATGCTGAGATAATAATGGAACGTTACGAGACAGAGTTGTTTTCGAGGTAAATACAGAGACTGCTGAGGGAAGTTTTGCATGAATTTACCTTTAAAATGACTCAGTCCCGTAACGTTCCATTATTATCTCATAGCGTGGTGAATGTGCAGGTCACAACTTGTCCAAGAGAGTGTTTTGGAGTTGTTGGATTGTGTATTTGATGAGTTTGATAAGGGAAACCAAGAAATCCAATTAGCCCCTGTAGCTTAGCTCTGCCAAAAAAAATGTGTCAAAATGTTGAACTATCGCTTTAACCATTCATAATTTAGTCATAACATTATTTACTATCCCAGTTTAACCTTCTCATATTGTTGCTGGTTTCCGTCAGGAACAAACACATCATGATTGATTTGGGCACCGGTAACAACAACAAGATCAACTGGACAATGGAGGACAAGCAGGAGATGATAGACATTGTTGAAACAGTCTACAGAGGCGCAAGAAAAGGACGAGGTCTGGTGGTGTCGCCTAAGGATTATTCCACAAAATACAGATATTGATTTTTTTTTTTTTCAACTTTTTTGAGATGTCTTTTTGTCCCTGATTCTTGTGACATAAAAAAAACAGAGACTACAAGTTACAGAAGTCAAGGAAGACCTTTCGCAACTTTATTTGTTTCCACTTGCAAACCAAGACAATATTCTTATAAACGGTCCTGATTGTGTGATGTTGTGCCATTTGTGTTTTTCTGTGTGTAGAATATTATACCATTTTATCAGATTTGTTTGACATTGAGTTGCTTTCTTTTCTCTTCAAACAAGTGCTGAGCAAACCAGACGCATTCAACAAGTCTTCATATTTACTGTTGTAATAAACATGGATATTTACATAGAAAAGTCTTCATTTTTTGATATATTTAATTGTTTTTAATAGTTTTTTTGTACATTTATTATAGGGCAGGTGACAAACGTAGAGTGGCTTCTGCCATGTGGATAAGTCCTGGTATGTAATGTCTGACCTGGACCTGAAAATTGTGCCATACCACAGAATGGACCCATCAACAGACTTAAACACCACTAAACTCTGTAACCACCCACACTAGTATCATAAAGCCCAGGGAGAATATACAGGTGAGAGCTGCAGAAGTACAGTCAAGTGTACAGAACAAACTCCACAGCACCATATGGCATTAAATCAGCTGGAAGGAGCTGATGGCTACGGTTGGTACTTACATCTGCAAACACAGGGCCACAGGTGATGCCAACAATACCACCAAGCAAAGAGGTCAGAAAGTCAAAAATAATCTAATAGAAAAAGACAACAAATTGGTTATCTTTTATGGAAATTAATGCATTTTAAAATTATATTTCATATCATATTGATCTGACAAGAAACAGTGAAATGTCTTTTAATTAATGTTTTTGTGTGTGTGTCTGTGTGTGTGTGATTTAACACCCCACACTATCTGTTCTTTTAGCTGCAGACTGCAATGCCAGATAATCTCCAACAGATGGAGCCAGAGGTATTCATCAGGCTTGGTGGTTTCTCAGTCTGCCTGTTTGCACTAATGTAATAGTCAAGACTCGGATGACTGAACGCTCCAGTGAGTGATCCATCAGAGCAAACAATGTTGGACAAATATGCTTGCACATACAAGAATGTTCAACTGGTTTTTAGTTGCTCCCAGTAGCTATATAGTGCCAAAACAAATACAGCAAAAGGCTGAATACATGAATACATGTAGAAATAAAAATGAAACAGACAAATAGGCAACAACAAACACAAGACTAAATGTGTTGAGGTGGTGGGACTTGTAGTTTTCCAAAACGTAAAAGGAAGTGCAAGCAGCAGCAGCATGAAGCAGATTGGAATAAATAGTTGATGAAGTTAGTGGTAGCCTACTGTAAATTAAATATGGAGGTCTCCGTGTGTACAGTCTATGTAATGTGTACACAAGCTGTGTTATGAGTCAGTGTGGAATAGAGGAATATTATGTACGGTAAACTATATAAATACTCTATATATACACACACAGCTATAACAATAGTGATTTCACAGTTAACTGCTGGGTGCCGTTCAAACACTGCGGGGAGACATTCACGTGAAGAAGTGATCATGAGTGTGATGTCCTGTGGGAAGAAACAGCTCGTGCGTCTGCTTGTGTTGGCGTTCACTGCTCTTTGACACAGTGAGCGCCAGAGGGAAAGAAATTCAGGAAAGTTTTGGCCGAGGCGTGAAGTGTGCATGATGAACAGCGGACATCCACTATGCTATTTGTCTCCAAAGATCTGACAGAAGCACCAGATGTGTGAGCTACACCGTATACTCTATCTCACTGTTATTTATTGTTTATCTTTTAGAGATTTCAGAGGATTTAACATGTATTATTCTCACCGGTGTAAGCCCAGAATTTAACCATCAGTGGCATTGAAGTTTAGAAACTACTGGCATATGAATGAACCACCATGTGTTTTCTCAACCCACAATCTCTGCACACTTCAAAAAGCAGCGACAAAGCCATGTAAAACACTCCTCTGTAGGACGATAACAAAGCAGAATAATTAATACAGCCTTTCAGTCTTGCTTGTTTTGTTTTCCCCCACCAGTTTCCCTCATCAGCCCACAGCCTGCCAGTCGTTATCCATCAGCGAGGATGATAGAAACACTGAGAGTAATGATGAACAGGGCGAAGAAAGAAAGGGAAGACAAAGACAACAGAAGGCGAAGGAGCTGGAGAGAGTGAGAGAAATATCAGTAGATGAGTCTCATTAATATCCGTTAGCTGTCAGCTCCATCTCTTACAGCTCCTTATAATCAGACGCCACACACTGCATGGGAGACTGAGTCCAATTTGTTGAGTGATGGATGAGGTGAAAGGGACAAATCTCTGTCTCTGTCTATGTCTCAGAGTGAGTGTGAGTTTGGACCAAACACACAGAGGGATTCTCTCAGGGGTAAATAGTCTTGACCTCCTCACCTCCCCTGAGTGAGACAAGTTGGGAGTCATTTGG
This sequence comes from Trachurus japonicus, assembly GCF_045865225.1. Taxonomy (NCBI): domain Eukaryota; kingdom Metazoa; phylum Chordata; class Actinopteri; order Carangiformes; family Carangidae; genus Trachurus; species Trachurus japonicus. The sequence continues at coordinate 23,082,890 of NC_140917.1, read as the reverse complement.
GATAAAACCTCCAACCTCAGAGTCAGTGTGTGTGTGTGTGTGTGTGTACCGTGTATCTCTGCTGTTAAAATGCCCTCCCCGAGCTCTTTGCCCCCCCACCCCCATCCCCACCCACCTGGCTCTCCAACTGCCCCAGAGCACTGGCCAGAGACGGGGGGATTGGAAGCACAACAGCTGGCCGTCTGTAGGAAACGACGGAGAAGAGAGGAGAGGTGTCCAGGAACTACTGCGGCTGCTGCAAAAACAAAACGCTCTGACCACACTTGGCTGCTCCGGAGCAAAAGAAACCCCACATAATCTCTAAAAAATCAACTTTTCGGGAAAACCAGAAAAATTCTGTTTTTCTTCGAGAGTGCCATTCATTTTTTAAGCATAACCATATGAAATCTGGGGCTAAAGGGTGACCTCATTGCACTGATGTGTGTACAATGGCAGGCGGGAGTGTATTTACAGTTCAAAATAAACATATTTCTTCATCCTTGTGTGTGTGTCTGTGTGTGTGTGTGTGGACCTACATAGTGTACATCCCCTCCAGGCCCCCCCACGTCCTTTCCACTCACATTAACCTACAGTCTGCTGTGCTATTGTCTCTGTCTGGCCTGTCCCTGTAGGGCCCATGTACAGCAACACTGTGGTGCCACTGGCTTCATATGGAGCGCGGGGCCAAAGGCCGCATCCATTGGTCCATTATAATTCACATTATCATGCATTGTTGTTCCCTATTACTGTTAATCAGCTCAGCCTCGGGGGGAGAGGAGAGGTCTGGACGACTAAGGGTTACTGGGAAACTCCGGTCTAGACGCATATGGATGCATGGCGGGAAGTACAGTGTGTGTCTGAGTGTAAGAGGGGAACAAGAGGAGTTGTTCTTCCTATATGGACTATACAGGGAAAATGCTCCTCCGTCCCTAAAGCTGTATTAATCCAAGATCTGTTTTCAGCTGATAGCATTTAAATGGATCGGTACAAAGAGGGTGGAGTAGGCAGGCCGCGAGGATCATCAGGGAGCCAGGGGGAAGACATGCTGGCATTCCTCCATCTTCCCTGCTTCCCTCCCACCTCCTTTTCTCGTCTGCCACTGTCCATGTGGATGCCCAAGGTGGGGGGAGGGGCAACGGCCAATTTCTGGGACACCCCATGCCCCCAGCCCTGCAGCTTCCCCTGCTGGCACTGATAAGCGTACACACACACACACACACACACACACACACACACACACATAAATAACATGCTACCCAATTTACCCAGTGACTGTGGTTCACGTGTCTCATTTGACTGTGCGTCACATCTTTTACTGGAGCCAATGGCTAATGAAAGACAGTCTTAAAGTCACAAATAAGACACTCAGGAAGGTAAAGAAAAACTCACCTGTGCCCAGTTTCACCTAAAACAGTCTTTGTGATCTCTCAACACATATTACATGATGCATAGTAGCCTTTTGGTGAAATATTTAGCTTTCATTTAAATATTTTTAAAGGCCTGAGGATGAAGAAAAATCTCCTCATTTTAGGCAAAAACACTGGAAACACTGAAGCCTTATCAACACATTACAATATAAGGAAGCACGAGGTGGAGGGGGATATCACTGTTTTTGTCACTATATTCTATGGTCTTAATATTTAATATATTCTGTGATCTGTCATTTCTGGGCACTTAAACAGGGTATTTGTGCATTTTGCTACAGTCATTATAGCATTACTGTAACATCTATTTACTTACCAGTCTAGGAAAAACTTTGTGTCTTCAAACTTCTTTCTTCAGTGGTGGAAAGCAATGCAAATCTTATTTCCTGTCTCTTAGCATGTCCACTGAAGTCAACAGTGGTAATCTGTGACCTGGTTCTTATAGGCTATGTCCTTCAACCTCCTTCATCCCATAAACTCCGTCTCTCCTCTTGAGTTATATCACAGCCTCTTTACATAACCAGCACACCAGGGAGAGCTATCAAGACTCATCTCCCTCCTGACAGTTTTCATTCCCTAATTCCTTCAAAGGGAATGCTGACTGGGAGACATGGCGAAGAGATAGCAGGAGGTAGTTCACTCTTATACTATATTCTGAGAGGAGAGATGGAAAGGCTTATCTCCAAACTGCCTTTAAATCAAGATCCTCACTATTCATCTGATCTGTTTCTTCCTCTTCTGAGATCTACTCAGCAGTGTGGGCTTCAGGGTGGGTTGGGTTTCGGCCCCATGGGGGAATAATATCACTCTGAATAAATGAACTATTGCCTACAGGTTTGTAGAGATTAAAAAGAACAGATGTTTCATATAGATAATGTTCTGAAACAAACACACGTAGACCCTTTGCCACTTAACAACCCAACCCCCCCTCGCCTGCCTCCTTTCGTAGATGCTGACACACTTAGCAGGCCGGCGTTATGTTGGTTTAATTCCTTTCTCTTCCCCTCTTGGTTCTGCCTTGAACGCCACTCAGGGACCTGTGACTAAATGGATTTGCATCTCTTCCTCTCTCTCTCTCTCGCATCTTTCCCAACGGGGCGTCATCCCTCCATCTGCGACAAAATGAGGGGTCTATTTGACTTAACTGCGACAGATACCAGTACACAGAGAGGAGGTGTGTTTATGCAGTCTGTGGCTTCTGCTGCTGACGCTGGTGCTGTACTGTACACACGCTGAGCAAACACACATGGATCACATTCGCCTCCATTCATGGCAGCCGTCTCTCCATTCAGAAGCTGCAGGCCCAATTAGCACCTGCCCGGTCCTCGCAGGCAGACCAGGCCTGCTGCTACCCAGGAGGTGTGACGCTGAGAAATGCTCCAGCTGAACCAACAGGACCGGCACACACACACACACACACACACACACACACACACACACACACACACACACACGCACGCACACACACACACACATGTTTTACCATAGTGATGGGGTCCTGTCATTGACACCATGCATTCCATAGCTCTTCACCCTAACCTCAACCATCACAGCTGACAGCCTAAACCTCACCTTAAAAACCTCAAACAGACATTTAAACATGAGGGGTCCAGGATTTTGGTTCCCACAATGCTGTTGGACAACGCTGCCATACACACACAGTGGCTTGAAATAAGAAAAACCCCATTATTTATTTGTCCCACATACACACCTCTTAACAGAAGTGTGTTTACTGGTGAGGGGGAGCAGGACCACATGTGAAAAAAAACCCCGGTGTGAATACTTCTAGCTTGCCCAGGGAGATGTGTTAAATCTGACAAATTGGCGGCAGTGTAAAGTGAAAGACCGAAGATGAAAAAAATCAGCGAGAGTTAGAAAAGTTGACCTTACCAGACCTCTGTAGCCTGCTCTTTATTTTTGCTTGAGGTTTATACATGTCTCCGACTGAACTGTCAGTGAGGAGTGAGCAGCAGTCGTATTGTAGTTTATAGGTTTTTGCAAGGAAGGAGAATGTGTTGCCGATGGTGAGGTCAAAAGGCCACTGCATTGACTTTAGACAAGAGGATCAGTTTACTCACCGTGTGGGGAACTACTCAGCCTCCTGTGGAGACAGTTGTATTGTGTCCTTTGTGGCTCTGGAGGCATTTCGACAAGTGTGAAAAATAACCCAGATGATGTCATCGGACTTCAAATTGGTGACAGAAAGACTGCTAAATCAACTGGGGTGTGGAGTTTGGATGACATAACGAGGCAGATGCAGTAATGTTTTTGGAGCTAGACCAGGGTTGACCATTCTTTTAAGTGCAAAATCACAACCGCTAAACTTTTACAGTCAACCATTATTGCTTATTTTTATTTTTTAAAGAGGGTGGATATTGATGATGATGTATAACTGTCCATTTCTGATTTCAAAACCTATGAAGCGTTTTGTTTGAGAACATTTTTTTGCACAGCAGATTGATATTCCATTGGCCGAGTGTGGCTGCGCTCACTCACTCACTCGCAGATATGTGATCTGACTCAACACAGGCATGTTAGTTGGGAATATAGTTACGTGGATATGATGACAATTAGGCCATATGTGAAGATCTCATATTGAGGAGGAAAGGATGAGGATGATAAAATGATGCCACAGGCTGTAGCATTCGTACTGATGCTGAGAGCTCCTGAGCGCTGGAGCCACAAGCTGACACATTTTTCTGTTTCATATTCCATGACTTGCTGACATGCCCTTTGGATATATCTTCTGCAGGGAGGCTATTTTTTTTTTTCAGTTCAGAGATATATTACAAGCTATGGGGGAAATGTCGAGAGCAGGTTCTGTAGCCAAAACCCCCTGTGCACAGCTGCGTGTGTTATGTTAACAGTTAAGATAGACTATATTAATAAACATGACTGAAGCATGCATTCACCTATTTTTTGCATTCTATGAATGGTTCATCTACAGTTACTGAGCTGAATAACTTAAAGTACTGTGTGCTTTGATCAGCGTGATATTATGCATGTAGAATATCATTATTATGGGCATTTCTTAGTGTGGTTTTTGACACTGCAAAGATATAAAATTCAGGGAGAGAAGCTAGATATCAAAATATCTGTTGCATGGGACTGGAAATTGACAAGGCACAGATTGCTGCAAAATATGAGTTACAGGCCTCCTGTTGAAAAATGTTGGTATTTGCTGTCAAAAGCCCAAAAGCCTCACTTCTTATCACACAATCCACACCACCCTCTCTCCCTGGCCATCTTCATCCCTCCTCCTCCTTGTTCAATATTTCCTAATCTCTGCTCCTCTACATCATCTCTCTCTCTCTCTCTCCCTCTCCTCCTGTTAGAGCCACTGTCCCCCTACCTGTCTGCCTGCGCTGGTACAGCCCCCTCTCTCTGCCTCTGTCAATGTATTTTGCCCTTATAAGGAGAGAGCACAGGCAGACTGTACTAACCGTGTGAGCACGGCGGGGGTGTTGCAGGGGCATGGAGAGTGGATGTTGTGTGTGTGTGTGAGTTGGGAGGGGGTGGGGTGGGGTGGACTGCGTGTCGAGCTACCACACTTCTGTCAATGACTCCAAATAAGATGACAGAAATAGGCACAGGGGAGGAGGAGGTGGGGCGAGGGAGGATGGTGAGGAGAGGCAGGTGAATAGATCTGAGAGTGGGGATGCTTGCGCTAGATGTCAGCTTGAGGTTACTAAGAGACAGAGCACCTCCGGCAACATTTGCCCTCCAAGTTGGTCCACACTGATTACATACATCTCCAAAGCTCTTGTTTTCACAGTTCTGACGCCGCGAGTAGACTCCGCATGATGCCAGCTCACCAGCTGCCCACATACTGTATACTCACCGATGTAGAAGTCTAATATTTAGCTGGTGAGAGTCATGGAGGGAGAGTGTGGGCTTCAGCGTGGACGTCTGTAGTGCAACGTGACTGGTCCGGGCTTCAGATGTTCTGTCCTTTGATGAGAGGAAGGAGACATGCTCTGAATGGATGAACATAGACAATAAAAACATAATTGATTGATTCAGGCAATAGCTTACTTACAAGAGCACCATTGCAGTTTTATGAAACTGTTTCCTAATTCCTTGTCAAAACTGTTGCAGATATGGAAGTGTTATGTTAGTTTGTGGCTAATGTAGTTTCAGGTAAGGATGAGCTGCAGGTGAGCTGCTTCCTTTCAAACTAGCAGTCTGCAACCAAAACTGAAGGGTTGGGGTTAGGGTTAGACAAAGACATTACTTCATCCAATTTTGTGCAGCTCATCCTGGAGCCTCAAAAGACTTTATACAACTTTTTTGACATGTGCAGTAGTGCTTTCCAAAACCTGCAAACAAAATTCAGTAGTAGTAGATTACCCCTGCAAATCTGATCTTCATTGTAATCTGTCTGGACTCCTATCACGCTAGCTTCTTCCATACACCCCCATGCATTCACAGCTTGGTGGTAAACTTTCTTTAGCAACTTACTTCCATGTCTGCAGCAAAAACCCAAGAGATATCAACTGGTTCACATCAGCTGGATGAAGGGATAGCAGTAGGCTGTTCCATCTCACGCAGCTCCAGACTCATGAAAAGGCTCAAGGAGCTGCAAACATGGGCCTGGATGAAAATAAACCCAGCCAAGCCCTACCGACTGTCAATCTGGAAAGGAGACAGAACGATAACATCTTTACACGGCCAATCTGTCTGACAAATACATGGCTGTCTCTGTACTGTCCCAGCTCTCAGACCAATATCAACTCAAGCTTCCTATCAGGGATCGTCAAAGCCTGCTGTTAGCAGTTCACCTTATACCAACATCTGAATTCACTGAAATCAATTAGCTTGTGCTGTGAACAGGAGAAGCTGAAGGTTGTGTTTGAGCTGAGAGAACAACATGACCTGTCCATTCCAAGTCTGCAATGGACTACAAGTGGAAAGTGATGCAGATAGATGGGCCAGTCAACTGAAATACCAAGAGATTTATGGATTGCTGCAGCCAGACAGGACTGATTTTGGATGAAGAACATCGCCTAAGAACTTATGATCTCTTAAACTGCTACGACTGGAACGGAGAGCTATAAAAAATAAGATATGTGATGGTTGATTGGCCAGACGAGTGGAAGATGAGCCAAGGCTTAGCTTCCTTGTCAGGGTCCAGTACAATACCTAAGTCCTGAGAGCCTGCACCTCTAGTACAGCTCAGAGGAGACCTGCTAACTCTGTGTCTCCCATGAAGCCAAGCAGCAAGACCTAAGTGACGCAGGGCCAGTATGCAAGCCTACCAATATGCTCTGGTCCACCTGGACCCGGACAATCATTATGGCTTTCAGTGAGGCTACTGTACCTTTGGAAAAGTGTACTTTAATCCGTCATCACCAGTTGGAAAAGCTATGCTGAAACATCCACTCAGCAGCCCCTGAAGTCTTGTGGGATGAAACACTCACATCACTCATTAAACCCTGGGATTTCTGTTTGTTCAATTTTTTAAAATTGATTTATTGGGGAATGCTAACACTATGGCTAGACACCTCTGAGCATGTAGTCTCATTATAAAATCAATTAACAATCCTGTTCCTTCAAACCAAGACCAAAATATTTCTTCTGTAAAACGTTGTATGTCCGTATAAAATCCTCCTAAAATCAGTCTTCTCAGCTTTTATTTTCTCACTCCATGTTGCTCTTTCATGGTGTTTCAGCTTTATGGTACTACTGCACTTTACTTCCCCTCATAAGTCATAAAAGAAGCCTTTATGGAGCCTAAACTCACCTGAGGACAAGCTCACACACACACACACACACACACACACACACACACACACACACACACACACACACACACACACACACACACACACACACACACACACACACACACACACACACACCATATTCAGTGTCTGCCTTTCATGCAATAGCAAGCAAGATGGGACAATTGACCTAAAAAATAATAGACACTGTATGAATAATCCAAGGTGCTCCACCTTATCCTGGTTGGCAATAATGCTCAGGTATTAATATTTTAAATAAAAAACCTCTATATCTCTCTTGCACTTTCACATGTTGCAGGATGAGTGTTGAAAAGGCAGTTTCTTCTCTTATTTTATCTTATTATCAATAAGAAAAAAATCTAACTGAAAATGCTTTCAATTTCACAGCTGAGGTGATGTTAAAGAGTCTTGTGGTTTTAGATAAAGAGCACGAGACAGGTACCTCTGTGCAAGTTAATGAAAGACTAAGCTATCATTATTTTATATTTATGTGCTTAGTGACAGTGTACAGTAGGTTTCTGTGGAGGCAAACTTTAACAAGGAGCTTATGCAAATTGACTTACTCACCATCCTCCTTCAGTATCCTTGGATACATGTTATTTATTCATTTTCAGTCGCCTTCGCTGTACAACCGCCGTCTTTCAGGGCAACACCCTCAGATCAGATGATGATCATGTGTCTCAGCTGGGGTCTGCGGTATCTGTTGTTCAATCTGGCACACACACAGACATACAGACACACACACACACACACACACACATCAGGACACTGGTGTGGGTCTGCTCTCTAACAGCGTACAGAACTGAATTTCATGGTGTGGTGAGATGTGAACAATTTATCTTTTAGTCAGAGTTCAGTTGGTCAGGAGGGTTCAATACAAGGCCTCACATCAAAGACAGTGTTTATTCACAGACAACAGACAAAACTCCCCCCCACCACCAACCCCCTCTCTCTTGTTCCAAGGAGAACATCTGGTCTGTGCATATTTGAGTCAGTAGGGGTGGTGATGCTTGTTATAGCTGTGAAACTGGGGTATTTCATTGTTTGAAAAGCTTCCAGGTTCTGATCCACTGAATTAATAAATGATCTCAGTCGATGTTGGAGTCTTTTCCAAGGGAAGAAATTAGAGCAGCGACACTGATCTCATTGGTAAGATGGTGGGGGGTCACACAGTCATACGAGTGTCTGATCTGACTGGTTGAAACGCCCTGCAGAGACCACGGGCCATTATGATTAAACTGCTGAGCACCACAAACATCAGATGTGACCATTTGTCTGTTGCTGAAACCTCATAGTTTTGAATATATCCTGGCAGACTGCAGCAGCAGGACAGACCCATTCATCTCATGCAGACCCACAGTTTTTTTGCTGAACAGTTGCACTTTACATTTCAAAAGTGATGAAAACAAACAGATCAAACCCATAACTCAGCGAGGAGGAATGAGGTTTCAGGGGGGTGATACTAGAAAGAGATTTTCTGTCTGCATCACCCGACTGAGGCGGGAAGCTCACTCCACATTTGGGGAGCCGGATACTGAACACAAGATCATGGCAGACTGAGGTGTGCATCATTAAAATGAGCATCACACCCGCCTCATAATAAACCTCCTACTCATGTAGAGCTCTCTGACGTAGCTTCTCCACCATTCCTTTGCTTAATCTGACGTCTGTCTGGAGGCAAACACTCGTCCAAGTGTGTGCTACAGTAAATGTGCTAAAAAGCCAAAGTACTCCCTCGCCACTACAAAATAATTCTCCATTTGTTTAAAATCTTGTCACCACCTCTTTACCCTCCCTCTATCTTTGCTGCACTCAGTTTTCCAGGGTGGTGTCAACCTTTGCAGCACCACTCTGTTTCTGTGCGCCCCTTCCTCTGGGATAGGCTACAAAAAAGACAGGTGCATTCTGGTATATGAAGTCAACTCAGACCCTTAAAGAGGAACTATACAAGATTTTTTTACCTTAACTAAACAGTTTCAGAGTAATTGTGATGGTTAAATAAATGACTTGTAACTTGTTACGGGGAGAATGGAGGCTCTCTGCCTTCCAGCTCTCGTCTCAGCAGCACCACAACACAAACGTGCCCCGTGGTCCAGTAGGCTAATCTCTTGTTTACGATGGATAGGACTACACGTCGTAAAATCGTATAGATATATAACGTTATGTACCGCAATACTGATTGATTCTCGCTGGCGACGTTGAAAACATATGCACATGGCCAGGAGGAGGGTTAGCAAAACAGCGGAAAAGTGACCATACTTGCATAGTTCCCCTTTAATTCAAACTTTATTTGAATGTGTGCTCAATACAGTATATTGTAGCCTACCTCTGTGGTTTGGGCCCTGTTTAATTCATTTTGCTCACTTTTCTACTGTGACTTACATTCCTTAATTGTCTGCAGAGTGTTAATAATGTGGTATCACAGGGAAGTTGAAGTAAAAATGAAACTATGGTTAATGGTCTGTCTTTAGCCTGTTTAGTAATGTTGGGCAGTGTTTGGTGATGTGAAAGTTGCAGTTAGGACCACTTCTCATACACAGCCACAAAAACAGGAAGGCCCACATTTATTGTTAGTCATTTGACGCCCCCTCTGCCATTTAGCTTCAACAGAGAGCATGTAACTGATGTGCCAAATTGGCTTTGCTACACATGAACCTAATCTGTTGACAAGTTACATTTTTTGTGATAATAACATATAATTCAAGTGGCTAAAAGCTAACCTCCACAGCTAGCTCAGGGCTGTTTTCAACCACTAGCATGCTAATTTTCTATTCAGTGGATTTCACAGACAGTTGTATTTCCTAGTATTTCCTTGTGACCGACTGAGGTCACATTGCAGCATGTCTGTGCTTATTTTATACAGTGTATTGTTGGCAACAGACTTTCTTTCATGCTCTGTAGTACTGGGTTTTTTTCTGTCCTTTTTTTTGACAGACATCAAGAAGTGACTTTTCTTTTGATGGGCTGTGCTAAAGTTCAACTCGTGTTAACTCTGCATTGACAGTCTAGTTTTCAAGCGGAAATAATGAGAGGTGAAGTTAAATGTACACATTATAGAGTCTGATATCAACATTGTCTTATTCAGATGTGTGTTCTTGTGTTCATTTGACCAGTCGGCCTATAATGGCCGCAAAGGACAGAGTTCATCAACTAACCCCCTCTGTTCTGTCCCCAACTACACACATGTAACCCAATTATTTAAAGGGCACCAGGTCATATAACCTGACTCTGCCCTAAATTTGGCCCCAACTCACACTATAGAGGAGCAGTCTATGGTATGGCAGCATCTGGTCTTCAGCCCTTTTTCTGTCTCCCTGTCCCCCCGGGTGGGCTGCCATATAGTACTGGTCCGGGTACAATACACACATTCCCCCCCAAACCCACCCCCTACACACACACACACACACACAAAGTGACAATTTAGCAATGGCTCATTTAACCATGCCCTTATGTCCTGGCTGCGACCCTAAAGTAAGTAAATGGAGTTTTCATCATCCCAAATTCTCTCTGACAGAAAGACAGATACAGCACACACACACACACACACACACACACACACACACACACACACACACACACACACACACACACACACACACAGTTTACCTTTTATCGTCAAAAAAAAAACGTCCATCATACTCAGCATCTCATAAATGTCAGCTCATTTGTGCTTTGAGGCAGTGTGTGTGAAGTTTGTTCTACAGTAAATATAAACACCTTCATGCTTCTAACAACCACAAATAATGTGAATTTCCTTCCTCTCTGCAGCACAGTAGCGAATCGACAGTCACCCACACAGTTTGCAAAAATACCCTGATGCACATCCTTACTCACCATGATTCATTTTCACACCGTGTGGACAGAAAAAGTCACTGTGCTGCTGAAACAATGTCAAACACAATACAACTCTGCAGCACATACACAAATGCACAGCAGTAGCAGCACACACACACACACACACACACACACACACACACACACACACACAGGGTAGTGCCCCCTCCTCTTATTGCCAGCGGGCTAGTGGGAGATGTCAGTCAAAGGGGGAGGGGGTGTTGTGAGGACATGGCAAATGTGAGTGTGTGTGTGGTGGGGGTCTTTGTGAGCGAGCGAGGTAGGAGGAGAAGGGGAGAGGGGGAGAGGGAGGGGGGACATAGTGTTCTATTTCTCATAGACCAACAGCTGCTGTCTTTAGTGCAGAGAGAGAGAGCAAGAGAGAGCAAGAGAGAGAGAGAGAGAGAGAGAGAGGGAGGGCTGTGTGGCGTGAGGCAGTGCGTGTGCTCAGTGTTTAGGTGAATCCACAGCCCTCTGGCTCACAAGAATAAAGGATCCTCACGGAGGAAGAGAGAGAAAAGCAACACAGGGACTTTTTCCTCTTATTTTTTTTGCATCCTCTGCCTCTCAGTCGCTCACCAGCTCCCAGTGTCTGCATTTTATCTCCTTTTTTTTTGCCCTTTGTCCTTCCTCTTTTGTTCCCTCTGCATCCATCTCTGCTTCACCTCGGTCCAGAGAGAAGGAAAGGAAGAGCAGAGTCAGAGGCATCATCCTCCCCTCCTGCACGCCCAGCCGGTAAGCTGAGCCAACGCTCTTTTTCTCTTCTCTCTCGCTTTAATCGCTCCATCCGTTTAGCAGGAAGGAGAGTCCAGGGAGTCCCACCCTGCACCTAAAAGGAGAGGCTGTGAGCTGGAGACGGAGGCTGAGGAGGAGAGGATGGAGGATGGATGTGGGTTAGACTGTATGCATGGAGCCTGGTGGGTGACGGGTGATTTCGGCTGAGCCACGGTGCCGTCGCCCGTGGGTGGATGGAGTGGATGTGGAGGAGTAGCGTGGCTCAGGGTCTCGCCTGTGGGGAGGGAGCGTTGCATTTTTTGGTCAAACCACATCGAAACCCTTGTGGGGCTGGTCAACTGGGGCTGGTTTCTTTTTCACTGCAGTGTTTAGACAGAGCGGCACGGTCACTGCCACAGTCACAGTCACAGTCACACACACACACACACGTTCACACACACCTCAGCAAGGATCTATTCTTCCTCTGTGTATAGGCAGGAATCCACCAGGACTCAATGTCCACAAATGCTCATGTGTGTTTTAAAGTGTGTGTGTGTCTGTGTGTGTATTTTCACTGATGGATGACGGTTTGGTCACAGGACACAGGTGACCTAGAACCATCACAGCACATGCATCATATATCACATTGATGCATTGGAGTGTTCTGTGGACAATATGGATAAATTGCATGTCAAGCATCCCCCCTCGCCTCTTCTGCTCCATTAACGCACACATATTACATCAGGAATGGCTAGCAACAGTAGAAAAGGTGTTCAGTCACACAGTGAAGTAGGTGTTTGAGGTGTGTGTGTGTGCCAGTGCAAGCTGTCTCTGCAAACAGCCTGCTAAAAACAATAGCCCCAGATTACACCGCTGATCAGAAGGGGTGGGTGCATGCGACTAGAGTGGAAAACAGGGAGGAGGGAATGAGGGAAGGAGGGAGGGAGGAAAAAGCTGAATGGAGGGATGAATGAATGAGGTCCTAGGCTTTTCAGGAGTTCTTTCAAATGTGGAAAAAAAAAAGATGTGATGGAGGAGAGGGGGCTCCATGGGGTTGTTAGACTAAGAGAGAGAGCAGGAAGGGTGAAGCTGTACCTTCTGTGCTACCATGTGACTCTGCAGGTCTTCTTTGTGTGAGCACAGGGAGAGGGAATGAGAGAGGGATGCTGAGGATGGAGAGATGGACAAATGGAGAGGAAGAAAAAGAAAGTACGGCAAAGTACACTGTGTGCACGGGCAGGTGGGAGGGAGGGAGGGAGGGAGGGGGAAACGGACAGGAGAGGTGTATGTAATTGAAAGATCTGTTCCCTGTCTATCCCCCTGTAATCTACTGACTCTGGTTATAATCCATATGAGTAGATTAACTGATGATTTACTGCCATGTTGACTTTTGTGACACACACACGCAGTGGTTGTATGTCTCACACATAGCTATACATGGGCTATATACAGAAACAATGCAGAAACATACAGTATATACATGTGTATGAGTGTATTGTATTTACATTTGTCAATGCAGATAATGAAATGTGCATCATTTTCATCATAAATAATGATACAAAATAAATGTACTTTGTGTACATGTCCTCATACATAGGCTACTTATGTATTTCATCTGTAGAATTACATGTAATATTGTATCTTGCACATTTATCACAATGCCTGTAAGTACTGTATAGGCAGAGAGAGATAAATTCATTTGGATTCTTATTATAATACATCACTGTCATATCAAACATGTTTACACACAGTGAGTGATATATGGATTTTGAAACGCTCCTATACAGCTGCACACGATGTGGTCATGAATAAATATATGTAGATTATAACCCATTTACATGTATGAATAAACAGGAAGGTGCACTGACACAGCCAACATGTTTGTGCTCTAGTTCACGATTGTGTTAATCAATGTGTGTGTATGTTGTGTGTGTATGTTATCCGTGCATGTGTGCGTGTGTGTGTGTGTGGTAGGGGCTTTTTTCCGGTCTGAGATGGAATGGTGGCTGCTATGGTATTTACTCTGCTGTTGCTAGGACACTCCCTTTGAACATTTTAACCAAGCCTTTTCATTGGCCGGCTGTGATGATGCAAGATTCCCTCACCCCAAATCTTTCCTGCGCGCCCATAGAAACATGCCCGTCTGCATTTCCTCCTCGTTCCTTCTCTGACAGTCTTTGTCTCACACCCCCTCCTTCTCTCTCTCTCTCTTTCTGTCTGTCAGTACCTCTCCTCGTCCATCCTCTCTATTCATCTCTCCCGCTCCATCATTAACTCAAATGTTCATTAATTCATCCCTGATCTCAAGGATTGCGCTCTTTCCGAGCCGCTCCAATCAGCCTTTATCACCCTGGTACATTCTGTCACTTCGCTCTCCCTCCTCCAGTCAAAACGCTCACCGCAAAATGGTGTTGATAGCATGTGGCGGCGTCTTCCAGCGTTCTGTCCTGCTGTCTTGCAGAGGATTAGTGTGCTCTGTGTGTCTCACATTGTCCCATTTCCTCCGTCCATATGAGTTGCAGAATCTTATTAGGCTGCCCCTTAACATGTGTCAGGATTATCAAGTTTGACAAGGCAGAAGACAGGAGTGGGGGTTGGGTGTATTTTTCTTAATGCAACATCTACATCACCTTATGTACCCCAACATTTTCTCCTCAGCAACATGTACAGGCAAATAGGACTACGTGTCCATGTTATCACAGCAATTACCCCAAGTTCACAGCTACACTTCATTCCACATGATGACATGCATTTCACACTCAAGAAGTGTGTAACCTTATGGCTCCAGCATGTCAGTTATTACATGCTGAGGGACTGGGAATAGAAGATGGTGGTTTATAAAGATTGAAGTATGGGAAAAGGAGGAGCAGAGGGAGAGGGGGGGGAGGCAAAGATGGGTAATGCTGGTCTCGTTTGCTGCTTCTCTCACTATTTGTCACTTTGAGAGAGGCACTGTCAACACAACCCAGCAGGTGTAATGATGTGTAATGATCTCCTCAAGCCCTCACTGAACAAGACGTTGTTCAGGCTGCTGCATTACCTCTACTGACACTATGAACAAGGCAGATGAGTGACGCATATAGTGCGGCCAACTCCAAAGTGTCGTGGGTTCATTCCTGAATAGGGGTTTCGTCAAAACATTTTGAAGCTGAAGATGCTAATCCAACAACCTGAAAGAGCATTTTTCAGCCTGTGTGAAGAGCTAATTGCAAACTTGACCATGCCATACTTGGATGGTATATAAGCCCACAATATGCCTTCATTTTGAAGCTAGAGATAAGTGGATGGACAACCATGTTTCAGTCAATCCTTTGATGACTACAACATCGTCCATATGTTTGTGCATGTGGTCCGACTGGTTTTCTGCAGAAACACCCAGCAATCCCCGTTTTATCTCAACAATTCTAATCTTGTTGACTGGCCGACCCATCTGTCCAGCAGCAACATCTGCCATTCAAACATCTGTCACTTTAGCTTGCATGCTTGCTGTTGATGTTCTTTTTGTTTTCCTTTTGGAGATGAGAGGTTGGATCTAGTATTGTATGCGGGGCTTAATTCATTTAGGAATTTGAGATGTGATCCGTCTCTACCTGGTAATCTTAGGGTTTTAAATCCCCTATTGTGAGGAATTAGGGATTACTCCTTCGGAGCAGAGATGATCCTGTCAAAGGAACACTGGGGAAAGTAATGAATGGCACGGAGAAGTGAAGACAGGTCCAGATATATGATACACAGAGCTATATCTTAGAATATTCAGTATGTACAACTTGTACTGAAAGTGGTGCTGCTGCCTGTGCATGAATTCAGTGCCTGATATTTTGGGAAGTAAACATAACAGTTGTCTAATTATGAAACCCACGTCTGTCTTTAAATATAAAGCTCCAACTAGCAGTTTAGCACACAGACCGGATACTGGGTCTTACAGTATCTCTAAAGTTCACTAAAAGCTTTAAAAAGGAATCATGACGGAGGGAATGTACAAATGTATTTTACGTTGTAGACCTAAAAACATGAAATTCTATTGAGCTTGTGTTAACCACAGGCCGTTTGGTCATCTAACCAAAAACTTATTCAAAAAGACAGTATATTTAAACAAAGAGGAATACTGATCCCTTACAGCTGGCAATAAAACACTTGGTTTCAGAAAAAATACGAAGAAGAAAAAAAAGACATTGAAATCCTCTAATTCACTAATCCACTAGTTTTAAAAGAAATGAAATTTAAGGACACTTGGATTAATCTTGACTAACAAGTTTTGAAATGTGGGATTCTCTAATTTAATACATCTTTGAAGCAACGAGCTGAGTCAGTGAGAAAATAGATTTAGAAGATATTTTGATTTAATTCTCCATGACAAGGGAAGCCAAGATCAGATAACTCTTCGATCATATTACCTAACTCTCAATGTTAGATGGCACTTGTGGAAACCACTGAAAAGTCCCATTAAACTCTGTTATCGTCCTTGTTATGGGTGTCCTGCTGAAACACTTTGAAATGTGTGATATTACATCCAGTGAGACACAGAGACGGGCCTCAGCGAATCCTCTACGTCCTCTTCTAACCAGACATGACTCGACTTGTCTAACTCTCTCTTTCTAGAAGAGGATGAGGAATTTCTGAATGTAATTTGTGAATGTAATCATATTACCTATAGGATCTGCTCTCTGAGGACTTCAAACAGTGCCATGGCGTCTTGTCTTTCGATCAGATCAATCGCTCCCCACTAATATCAATAAATAGTCTGAATGCCCGCCGCTCTCTGTCCATATTTACGATCAATACACCCAGTTCAGTGGGAAGGTGAAACCAATTTAGACCAGTAGAAGGCTAAAGACAGCAGAGCAGGAGGAGAGGAGCGGAAACGAGACAGTATTACAATTAGTGTGTAATAAGTGAAGAGGCAAATTATCTACTTAGCGATGTTATCTCAATTGAAGCTGCAGCTCTCTTAATAAGTTCTGCTGGATAACATAACCAGGTGTTTGGTTACTGAGGCTCAAGGTAAACACACTCACAGTCACCTTTCCTGATAGAGATTAATGATAGAGTGATATTTTGTTAGGGAAGTATGTATGTGTGTCCGTGCTGCTGATTGTGTTCACACGGAAGCTAAACTGGAATGACCAGAGTAGCAGTCTGGACTATGGAGGATAATGGTTACCTACTCTTTCATTTGCAGAGTGTGCTATATTCTCTTTTTAAAAGTGATTCATCACTGTTATGTAATTTCTTTTGGGCTAGTTTGGTCTACAAAGGATCTACCAATTGGATTCTTGACAGGACACATTTCTCTGCAGCATTTGAAGGCACGTGGCTGATGGTCTTTAAATGCAGCCTTTGATGGATGAGACGAACCTCAAGTTTGACCTAAAGATTTTTTTTTTTTACATTTCCTCAACACATAGTTGACAAGGCTTGTTAGCAAGTCCGGCCAACTAACTTATAGCTACAGTGCTAATGGGTGAAGCAAGGTGGCAAAGTCGGTGTTTGCAGCTAAACAGGAAAAGTTAGCTTTTATCAGCCTCTGTGAAATTGAAGACTCACTCTTTCAAAAAAGTGAGGATAAAAGTTTCAGGTGGTAAATCAAGTAAGCCTATCATTTCATAAGTCGCGAAAACTTAGCAACAACCCTAGCAACAGTAACTAGGGAGGACGGGGGTTTAGTGAATGGGCAGTTCTCATCATGTCTTTGTATGTTACTGTCTGTTTGTGTGTGTGTGTGTGTGTGTGTGTGTGTGTGTGTGTGTGTGTGTGTGTGTGTGTGTGTGTGTGTGTGTGTGTGTGTGTGTCTGCTCTCATGTGTGTATGCCAGATCTGCCATAGGCACACTGGGATACTGGCAACCATGCTAGTGCTCAGTGTTTGATCAGGCTTGTGAGACCATACACTATCTTTCCCCCGTTCTCTATTCACACACACATATGCTCACTAATTAGCTCTGCTCGAGTCAGTGAGGAGTTATCTGCCTTATATATATAATTCTTTTTTCCATCAAACAACAAAGAAAGAGTAGAGTAGGCATGTAACTCAAAAATAAATCATTGGACAGAAATAAATCACAGTAATCACGATAACAGCCAAGATTTCAAACTTTTCACAGGAGGGATCCATCACCACTTCCCAAACGCACTCTCTTTTAGTTCATTCTTGTTGTGTTCGATCAATTAATTTTTTTTTGTCGGTGTCAGCTTGAGCCCATACCTTACATTGCAGCCAATTTCCTATAGCCTACTTGAGAGCTGCTGCTGCTATCCTTCCCCTCCCTGTGGGACAGATAATAGTGTAACACCGCATCTTCTGCTATGTGAGACACACTGCAGCACAGTGTGATGGAGCATTGCCTCAAGGACATGCGGCTCTTCCTGGTATGTAGAGGGTAGACGACTTTGACGCACAGTGCTGAATATAGATTCTAGGTCACGCTGGGGTCAGAGGTCAGCCCATTCATTCATTCTCTGTGGTCATGTGCTGTGGCTGAGGGATTGAGACAGATGCCATGTCCCAATTTTTACAGATTGTAATGGTATTCAGTATGTTCTACAAACCAAATACAATATTCTGTTTTTACTGTTGAATAAACAAAAATATTTATTTTAGAGCATGGAAATCTGACTCAGAACCCCCCCCCCCCCCCCCCCCCCTTTCAATCTGACTTCTGCTGATGAAGCTGTGATATTGGTTGCGGAGCAACTGAGGGGAACTTACAATAACTTGTGCAGGTGTATTGAACTTCTTCGTTACAGTAATGATGCCATTTCTGTCAATAATTCTCTGACATTGACACATACATTATGTTGCCATTCTTAATCCCTCCAAACAAGCACTCTGAATGGCTTGGTTTTTTATATTTTGGGGGGCTTTTTCGCCTTTAATGGACAGGACAGTTGAGAGAGAGACAGGAAATGGGAGGCAGAGAGGGGGGAATGGCACGCAGGATAGGGCCGCTCAACGCAGGATTCGAACCAGTGCCGCATGCAGTGAGAACTATAGCCTCAACACATGGGGCGGGTGCTCTACCAACTGAGCTAACCACCGCCTCAATGGCTTGGTTTTTTATAACCAGTAAAACAGCAGAACATCAGACACACTGTATTGGCTGAAAATACAGAAAAGTGGACCATGATTCAGTGGGCTGAAAAAAATGTGCCACACATGCACAGCTTGTTCGTGCTTCAGACACAATGCATTTCATACTCGTCTCTCTCATGTCTTGTTTTCTCTCTGTATCAATACTACCAGCTACTTTCCAATAGATGTGGTGAGAGGTTAAAAAACCTGGAGTATGGAGTTTAGAGGTACAGACATGAAGAGACTGAATGACAGAGGATGAGCTGTGAAACAAAGGATAAGCTCGGTTTAGAGAGGAGAACATTGGCTGATGTATATGCATTTAAAGACGTTGGCAGGGAAGCGCACAGAGAGAGAAAGATAGAGAGAGAGAGAGACAGGCGGACAATAAATGGACTGAAAGAGTGAAGGAGAGTTGAAGGATAGAGAAGACAGTGAGACGCCAGCGAGTGGAAGTCAAACTGCCTTTATGTACTGTTTTATGATAGTCCTTGTCTCTCTCTTTTACACACACGCACCACACACGCACACGCACAAACACCAACAGTGTTTCCGCAGGTATCCTTGTTAGGGAATTGTACTGACTTCCATTCATTGTGAACAGACAAACACAAACTCCCAACTCAATCCCACAATCCTAACCTCAACTCGGACCTCAGAACCTCAGAAACAATGTTTTGCCTCATTACAGCTGCCCTGTTGTCCCAGTGCAGAATACTGTTCTCTTAAAAAGGTAAAAAAAAAAAAAAAAAAATCTGTATGTTTAGTTTGGTTAATCTAAGTCAAAACAACTCAGTGTAAATCTGATTCACTCAGTTCAATGTTGCACACGATATAATTCAAGCTCGATCAACATCATTTCAACTCAGTTTTATTTTCATCTCTTTGAAATGAATTTGTACACTTGGACAAATGCACACACAGACACACACATGCACACACACACACACACACACACACACACACACAAGTCCCGAAGCATAAAAATCAGAGTGTAAGCACTCTATGTGGGACAAAGAGCGACTGTGTGTACAGGGCCAGGCGTACTGTATATCGCTTCATCCTTTGTTTACAGACAGCAGGGGGTCAGGGAAGGACAGGGAAAGTGGGGTTGCAAAAATATCTACACATAATACATCACAATGCCCCTGTAAGTACATGTAGAGCCCATAGTGCTCCCTTTGATGGTAGCTAATTGGCATCGCACATCACAAATAAAGATAACAAGAGCTCGCTTTACAGCCATCCATCCTCTGACAGCTGAAGCACAAAGAGGAAATTGCTCTTACAGCTGAAATCCAAGGCTTTAATTTCTCCAACTCTGCTTTTCCAAGGTTCAAAACGCCCCAGAGCCAAACTGTGGTCTTCAAATATTAATGGCTATATTAAATAAAAAGGCATATATTAATCTCTGCAGTAGAGAAAAATAAAGAAAACAGAGCAGTGGAAACTTAATTATTTCACCAAGAATTTATTATGTTAAGATACTTTGATAAACAGGGTATTGTATATAAGAGATTTAAATGTTTAATGCATATAAACCTTTATAATATCCACACAGTTACAGTTAAGAGACATTAGAGCTCAGGCTTTACCTGTGAGTAAATAAACCATTAAATCCCTCAGTTGCTGCCCCAGTTTCTTTTTTTTATTTCACTTGAAAAATGATCACACTGAAGCATGTTACACAATAGAAATGGATTTGAGTGCAGCTTAAACATGCCATACCATCTTTCTCTCTGTCTCTCACTCTGTCCTCCCTATTTCTTTGTCAGCCATGCAGCACAGAATCACAATGCTCATTTGCAATCGCCCTTTCATGAGGCACCATGCGCTGCTCTGGACTCAGACTCAGCCAGCTTGTGCGTACATGTGTGTACATGTGTATATGTGTGTGTGTGTGTGTGTGTGTGTGTGTGTGTGTGTGTGTGTGAGAGAGAGAGAGAGAGAGAGAGAGAGGGAGGGAGAAGAGGGGGGAGGGGTGATGCTGGAGAATCGTAACCTCCTCCTTCCATTTCTCTCTCTTTCTTTCTCTCTTTTGCTCTCTGCCACTCCATCCTTCGCTCTCACGCTCAGCCGCTCGCCCCTTTTCTTCTCCTTCCCTCCTCACCTCAGCGAGGGACGGCGGTATCTATAATTGTGTATGAATTGTGTGTGTGTGTGTGTGTGTGTGTGTGTGTGTGTGTGTGTGAGCCTGAGGCAAATTGGCTGTAGTGTTCCATCAGCGGTCAATCTCTGGCAATGGTCTCTAGTTGAGTCTGACACTGCCACCTCCCATTTTACTCCTTGAACTGGCTCTTTGTCAGCCCACATCTTTCCTTTCCTTTCCTTTCCTTTCCTTTCCTTTCCTTTCCTTTCCTTTCCTTTCCTTTCCTTTCCTTTCCTTTCCTTTCCTTTCCTTTCCCTACCTTCCTTTCCTTTCCCTGCCTTTCCTTTCCTTCCTTTTCCCTTCCTTTCCTTTCCTTTCCTTTCCTTTCCTTTCCTTTCCTTTCCTTCTCCTCTCCTCTCCTGCTAAAAAACTGTTCTTGTGCATGATCATGACCTATTTTCCTCCTACCCCACCACCACTATAAGCATAACATCACTTACAGCAGTTTTGATAGACAAATGCTTAAAAAACTCTCCTGCTTCCTAAAAGGAAGAGTAACTGGACTGTTTAGTTCTCTCTACATCCATCCTCTTTTCGTCCTCTTTCTCTTAAAACATGATGGAGGACAGCTTCCTGCACTCGTCTCTATCTTTAGGGAGAATGTCCTGGGAACAAAGAGAGGGAAAGGGTAGAGGTAGCATATAAAAGACACAGTAACAGAGGAAGAGGTCAAAAGGGTGTACGGTGAGAAGATGAGTGAATGAAAGGCGGCATAAAAGAGGCACAACGGACTGAAGAGGAGGTGGAGAGAGGGGTGTGGTGAGAGAGCGGGTGAAAGGTTGAGAAGGAGTGAAGAGATAGAGAGGGAGAATGAGAATAATCACCAGTGGGTCTCTTCTTTAAAAAAAAAAGAGGGACCTGTTCAGTGAGCAGAACTAACATGAGTTGAGTACCTCAGACTCTCAACAAAAAAGACAGATGTCTGCACACACTGACTTTGTGAACTCTGGCTTTCTCCCCCCTCAAACACCCTCTGACTCTCACCATCCGCTCTGAAGTTGCTGAAAGAGCAGCCACTGTACTTTTAAAGACAGTCCCCCTCAGTCGACCGGACTGCTCTGACAGTGTCTGCTCTCTGGAGACTATCGAGACTTTGATTAGCATGGCGCTCATTCATGATTAAACAGCAGCAAGCGTCGATCAAAGTCTTCTTGGAATCAGACTGATAACTTCTGACTTTAAATAAAAAACTTAATATCCACACTGACAAGACAACAAGACTCAGCTCCGTTCAGATGTTTCCATACAGGCCAGTTTCATGAGTATGAAATTGATGTAAATCATAATGATAAGGCCTTTACGTAAATCTACCATATCACAATCACAATCAACAATATGGAAAAATTTGGAGCACTAGTGTGAGACAGTGCCACAGACTTCGCTGTTACCATATCACCTTAGTCTGGGACTTTGGACACATGGCAACAAGCTGTAAGCAACACATTTTCATCAAGCTGATGAATAAACCCTCAAACCTAATGAATCTCTTTGAGCGCTGCAGAATAAAGATAGACAGCAGTGATGGCAGGAGCGAACTGTACAACAAACACGCAGGGGCACCTCCTAACTGAGATTGATATTCTATATCGTGCCCATTTCCTCAAAAGAAATTACATTTCTGTTGCATCATAGAGCATTTAACCAGATCATTTATGAGAAGGGTCAATTTCACACTTGCTGCTATTACTATTGACAACATTTTCATCGGAGTAGACCTGTTAATTAATCGATTAGGGGAAAATCAATGAGTAATTGTTTTAGTTTTCTGTCTTATGCGACCGTGACGTGAATATCTGTGGATGTTGCAATGTTATATTTCAATAAGTAGTAATAGACTTTCAAATATTTCTGACATTTTAGAGTCAGAATTTAGAATTTAGGAAACAATCAGCAGATGAATTGATAATGAAGATAAAGATGAATCTGCCACAGATCGGATTGTCCTCTAATATTGACCGTGTAGAATCAAAGTGGAAATGTGAATGTCCTAAATCTGATCCATGTGTACGGAGTTGCATCTCATACCCAGATGCTGTGTATGTACATATATGGGAATTGAAGTTTTTGCATGGATCAGATTAAGCAGTGCTGAGAGAGCAAACAGGTGGCATGGAGCTCAAATGGCAAACTAAAGCACTCAACTGATCAGCAGAGTTGAAAATGGTAATCCATCGCAATGTGCCGGCCCGTCATGGTCCTGAAGCTGGAGTAAATTTAGATGTCTGCTGTCAATTTGATTTGGTGAAACCATTAATAGTTATGGCAACAGCTGCATAGAGAGCTGCATAGATTTTATTGATGGTTTTGCTGTACTTTAAGCAACTTCAACTGTGGCTTGGCATGTGAGAAAATGTCCGTGATGTGTGTTTATGACAGGTTCTGTGCCCCTTTGGTTCAAAAGGTCAAAGAGCAGAAAACCCCAGCAGATAAATTCAGACTTGGATAGAAGCAATCTCACTTAAAAGATGAAGTTCACCATAATTCAGATGAAAAGTCTTAGTTCAAGTCTTCACCTCTTGACCTCACTACGTCCGTTGAAATGCTTGACCTCTGCCCTCTCCCAGAGAGCAGTAATCAATAAGCATTAGGCAATTTACTTGAATGAAACATGTGGTCAAAACAAAACTGGCTATGTAAGGTGGAGGACATGCAATTTCTACGAGTGGATGATGTAGTTTACGACCCCCCCCTCCCCCCCCAACAAAGTCAATGCCGCAATGTCCCACACACTCAAGAGATTAAGGGAAGTATAGTTCATCCATCCATCCAATCCACATGTGATTGATAACACTGAACAGTACCCCAACTATACACGTTGCCATGAGAATAGGAGGCTGTGTTTCCCTAGCAACTGTTCTTCAAAGGCCCCCGCCTCGTTCCTGTCTGCATTCTCTCCTGATGAGATTCGATGATGCAAGGGCAGCGGCAGCAGTGTTAATAGTTACAACAGGCTGCGGGAAAGACAACGCTGGAGTTGTGATAGATGCAAAATAAATTTGATAAGCTTAACGATCATTGTCCATTATCACAACGTTAAAATGGGAGCAACAGAAGCAGAGTCCTGCTTCTTAGATTAGACTGAGCTGCTATAGCTATAGGAAGGGTGATAGTGATCATGTTCGACTGAAGCTACTTCTTTGTCTCTGATCATGATCTATGTTATCTTACGACTATTGTGTAGTCTACATAATTTAATAATAATTGAGGTCAAATGTTACCATTCAACTTTAAATAACGAATGGAAGTGGCTCACACAGTTCTCATAACTCACTCTAATAAAGAGTTGAAATGTGTCATTTTAATAAGACACGTACAGACAATTATCACCAAATCTAAAGTCCCCCATAGCTCTAATGATCTTTTTAGCTGCTTTCAGGTGGGTCATTGTCTGCAACTTTTGGTTCAAACTCATTGCTCTAGTGCTGTTTACCTGCAAGCAGCTGATTTCCTCTGGACACTACCTTGAACAAAATAACAGACAAACGTGATTAGCAAGAGCAATTTGCATCTTAGAGCCAGAGACAGGGAAAACAGGAACAGAGCTTCAAATGAATGTTAGCTTGTTAGCATGTTCACTACAAAAACAACAAATTAATAATGTTGAGAACTGTGCTCACAGTTTGTCTCACTTGGAAAATGATTAGATGTAGTAACAAGTTCAATCTGGGTGGTTTAAGTTCACTGCAAGTGACTGCAAGGTTAGCTGAGTAAAATCACATCCTCACCTCAGAGGCTAATCAAGGCAAATGCATTAGCCTAATTACATTTCACTATATTTAGCTCATATGTTTATTTGCCCTTTGTGGCCCTTTTGTTGTTCATGCATGATTTATTTTGCCCTTGCTGACTCTGTGCATCTTAAAACCAACACACTTTTCTCTACACTGTACAGAAAGTTGAATTTTATGTTAATTTTGCTCTCTGTCTGTCTGTTTGTCTGTCCATCAGGTGGTGGGTGCTGATGCTGTAACCACCGTGTGGAGCTGACAAGCCCTGGTTGATGCAGTGAAGTGTTCCAGAGGGATAAACACAAGCGAAGGTAGGAATGAAAGATGAGGAGCGAGGAAAAAAAAAAACTGAACTGAAAGAAAATAAAATTGAACAACAGCTGAAAAATAAGGACACAGCAGAGAAACACCATATGGGCAAGCCGGGGAGAGGAAAGATGGATGGACAATTTAGGAGTAGGAAACAGTGATGGGTAGAGAGGCAAGATGAGAACGCAGTCGCTGCATGCCATGTAACTATACAGTAGAGCTGCTGAATGGGTTTGATTCACAGGCGAGTGAATACCCAGTCAGCCAGTGTGTGGCAGAAAGGGATATCATTGTGGTTAGTAGCAGAGAGAAAGAGACACAGATGGAGAAAGGGAGTTCAGATGGTATTATTGGTGAGCTAATAGAGGTTAGGCCGAGCAAAGACGAGCAGTGCTCTTTCTGTCCTCACTAAGTCCACACCGAGGAAGCTCCTGGGCTGCAACAGGAGGAATCTTTCACTAAGAGCTGAAAGGAGTCTGGGAGGCCTTGCTCTGCTGCTTGCATGGCTTCCAGTCTGGACCAGGTTTGCTTTTCAGCCGCCATGTGGGAGCCGAGCCGCGTCTTTATTAAGACTTGAGGAGTCCGTCGGTTTGGTTTCTCTTGCCAGACTACAGATGAGAGCTGTGTGCGCTTGTTTAGCAGTTGCATAAGAGCAGCACTTTGCTCCACTTTCACGCTGGCTGGCTGACTGACTACAAACAGTGTGTGTGGTTGCGTGTAACAGAAACTGCAACCACTGGTCACCAAACGCACTTCCTAATTCACAGAATGCCATGTCCTAATGACCACACCGTCTGTTATCCAGCCGGTGGCTTTTATGTAATGTAGATCATGGACCCAATCTAAGTCTAAAGGCGAGCATGTGTTTGCGCTGCCCGATCACCCCTTCCCATTCTGCCACTTAGAGCCGGGCCACCAGTGAGACTGAATGGCACCATAACAGAAATGTGCTGTGACAAGACAAGGCCAGAGGAGTCGGGAGAGTGCTGCTGAGTGGTGAAATAGAGAAGTGAGGCGGAGAGGAGAGCTGGAGGGGGTATTTTTGAGGAACCCATTCTGACGTCAGACACGAAAAGAGAGACGGAGTTTGCTCTGTTTGTACATGAATCGGAGAGATACGGACACACATCAGCACCACACAGCCAGAAGACAAGGACAGAAATGTAGACAACATCAAAAAATATGATACCAACCTCCTCACTGAGCGGGGTATAGCCTACCCTTCTAAAAAAAAAACAAGGTTGAAAAACAAAAAGAGCAGCATCTAGCACACAGAGCAAATAGAGAAAACCACAGGCCTTAAAATAGATGACTGAAAAAGAGAAGTGTGAAGTGGACGGAGATACACAGAGAGAGAGAGAGAGACAAAGGGAGAAAGAGTGAGAGCAGAAGTTTACATCAGTTTCTAAGAAGAGCAGAGAGTGGCAACCGGTGCCACCGTGGGACTCCAGGTATCGCTCTGAGCCGGGATAACCTGGGATTTACTCGCAGCAACGATCTCACAGAGCAGAGAGACGAGACGAGGACTGGAGGAGGAAGAGTAGACCAGGTAGAAGGAACTGAGGACAAAGGAAGAGGTAAAGCACTCATGAGAGAGGGTAAGGGGAGAGAGGTGTGAGACTGAGGCTGCTGGCCGGTCTCTCTGTGAACGGCATGCTTGTGTTTACCATGTCTTCTTAAACTGATTTGGGTTCAAGTAGTAAAGATTGATACATCAGCTCCCAGAGTGTGTGTGTGCAAGCTGGATGCCTTTTTTTTTCTTCTTCCCACCCCTCCTTACGTCTTCTGCTGAGACGAGCAGACGATATTGCCAGGCCAACAGTATCCTGGCAACCATCAGCCGAGCTCTGCTCTCTGGATGGACCGCATGCTGCTGCTTCCAGACTCGATGTATGTGTGTTGGCGTGTGTGTGTGTGTGTGTGTGGTCGCTGTGCGGCTACCGCTAACACACACCTACTCATGTGTCAGACAGCTTTCATTGTTTCACGCGAGGCTCTGATGTGAACCTCAACATCCCATCTTTGACTTTGCCTTTGCAATCACCTTGTCAGGCTGGAGACATGAATCGGTTATTCATATATTCATAGAGTCCGTTCAGTGTGTATCTTGGAGCAGGTGGTCTAGAAGTCAGGAGGAGACTTACACCTTTGGACTGATGCTCATAGGTTAGAGCAGTGACTCAGCACACAGCTCTCTCTCTCTCTCAGCCTCCCAGTAGATTTTGTAGATAGAGGAGACATAATAATACAGTAGATGCAGTACTTGTCTGTCAGCGACTGGACAGTGTAAGTCCATCCCTTCCTTCCTTACGTATGTGCACCTCAGTGCTGCATTGCAACAACCGTTCTTGCTGAGTAACAGTGAAAAGACCAGGTTTTTTTTTTTTTAAGCAGGAAGGTGCCATCTCGTAAACATGCTAATTCTGGCCATAAATCATTCTCACGGGGAGAAGCAGATAGGTCTCCACTGTGTGCTAACATAGCACATAAACACAGAGGGTACAGCAGAGGAAGTGAAACTTGGCAGCTGTCTACCTTCTGCTACCAAAGTGCCTCTATGATTGAGAAGGGGGGTGGGCGATTGAGGGCGATTAAGGGGGGAGGCTTTCATACTTGCACAGCTGAGAGTCATTTTCGAATATTGGGTTTCACTTGGTTTTTGTGTTACTGTAAGACACACACACACACACACACACACACGGCTTCCTAATAATCTCCCTAATTGATCCCTTAACAGCCATTTTGCTTAAATTCCCTCTTTAAACATTTTAGCATTAAAGGAGCTTTTTGTCCATTTGTTAGTATCAGCGTTAGCTTTTGCAGCTAGTTGCTCACCAAGTAGAGAATCATGCTTCATTCCTCAACTGCAGTGGTGGAGCAGAGCCATTGTTAACTCTCGTCTCTTTCATGACCTTTGCTCTGCTGAAGTTAGCACGCTGGCCCCAGTCTGCCTCGTCACTTTCTGATAGCAACTCATTGCCGCTCTGAGCTATCTGCCCTGAAGATGTAGCATGTTGTCATCAATGACCAAAGCTCATTTGAAACAACACTCACCACCATCAACTCTCAACAAGACATGGTCCAGCAATATCACATAGCCCATTTTCTGTATCAGCTTGCTCCAGCCCTTTATTAAATCTTTATAATGTTTACACTGAATGAAATATTTACAGTCAAGGCTCCAGACCATGTGGTTTTGCCCGCCCCTAGTTTGAATGATGCCTCACGGCCTGTGTTCACTCAGCCTGACCTGATTGGGATTAAAGAAGTTTACCAGGAACCACTGATCTGGTCTCAAACCCTGAACCTCCTGACTTACTGTGCGTTGTTTTGTCTGGTGCTGCACATCAACATGTGAGCATGCAGACCCGTATATCCTTGCCCGTCCGACCTGCAGGATAATCTAGTGAAGCTCGGATCATTGGTTTCATAAAGTGCTGGCATCTGCCCTCTGGGTATGAAGTATAAAGAGCTTGTCATAAAGTATCTATAGACTGTTGTGCACCGAGAGCATTAGGGGAGAGCAGCCCGTACATAGCAGGCATTATTAGGTTACTATAGTCATGTAAATAGATTAAAACCACTGCTCAGGTCTAGCAACTCCCAATGAGTGAGCTAAATGATCCACTACTGGATTCAGGCCCCCGTCTAATTGAATACAGCATACGCTGCGTATTGGACACAAACTGTGATCAGTGTCATTTATGACTGGAACGTCTGACTTCGCTCTGGACATATTGCTTAGACAGACAGATGGAGGAGGAGAGGAGGAAGGGAATCATTAGACCAGTGCAGACGGGTAGAAAAAACTAAAACAGTCACAACCTGCTGTGTTCTCCATGTGCATGTTGTGTCATTTTGTGTGGGTTGCCAGGTTCTGTGTACTGTATGCATTTTGTTGTTTCCTCCCGTCCAGGTCGCCAGCCATGGGGAACCTCATTAAGGTCCTTGGCAAGGATTTAGAGAACTGTCCACATTTTTTCCTGGACTTTGAAAGTAAGTGAGCACCGGGTTGTGTGCATGTGTCTGTGTGTTTGAAATGTGAGCGCACGTGTGTGTGGAGCAGAGGTGTACACTGGGAGGTCGCCGGGTGGGTCAGGGGAGGTATATTTGGAGTGAGCTGATGATGGTGCTGTTGTGGGTGTGGTTTGTCATTCTCAGTCGCTCTCTAGTCCCACTCTCCATATGCTCTGATGCTAGAAGACACATCATATGATTGGATGAATATGTATAAGTAATAACAGCGAGTGAATCAAAACCACTTACATTCTCAGAGAAGAGAACTATTCTGTCCCCAAATTATATTAGTTTAAGAACGATACAACTGATTTATGTATATTCTGTATTTCATACAATACATTGGGACTTCCCCTTATACATGTACATGTATATTTTTTTAATTTACATTTTGAATTGTTTTTTTTTATTTTCAGTTCATTTAAGCAAAAATATCCTCACAATCAGAACAGAAATTAAATTAAAATTGAGGAAAAAATTACCTCAAGTTTCAAAACTATGCGCTTATTTTATTATTTTATTCATTATATCTTTGGATTCATTTGCTTTTAAAGTTTCACGTGTCTCAAAATCTAAACTCTCATTACTCTCCTACCCACAGTTCACTCAAAGCACATTATGCTTGTGTACGTTCACCTTCCTCACATTATTTGAATTCTCTTTTAATCTTTATTTAAACACTACTTAAAACATTTGACCTTTAGACTTAAGAACCGTTACCATCAATTCAGCTAAATCAAAGATCTGTTAACAATAACACAAGAGTGGGATTAGAGAAGCCCTGTGTCCACGTCGCCATGCTTCACCCAGGACATACGTCCATCATGCCATCCCAGCAGCCCCCTCTCATCCAGTCCCCACCCTCTCACCTTCACCTCTTAAACACCACACACACGCACACTCAGCTCACACACTCACTCACACGCACACATTGCGCACAACCCCCTGACACCCATCCCCTCATCCTCACCCACAGACTTCTCCCCTCTCTCTGTTCCAGGGGGCTCATGGGAAACCTCCTGAGAGTGCTGGCTTGCGCCGATCTTGAGCGTTGCCAAATAGTTTTCCTTGACTTTGAACGTGAGACCATCCGCTTATTTTTTTGAGTTATCCCTTTCTCTACGTTGCCTTTGCTTTTTTTCTCCTTCCTCATTCCATCCATCTTAGCTGACCATTGTGTCACCTTTACATCCTTATTTCCCCTCCCTCCTCCTCAGTTCTTCTCCTCTTCACTCTCTTCTTTATCTTTTGATTTCTGCTCCAGGGACTGGCATTTGAAAGTCATTTGGCTTCTTTCTAAAGAGTCTTATTCACACACGCCACATCTTATTAGACGCAGACACATGCACAATGGCATGGTGACGCTGTGGCAAAATGACAACAATAATGCTTTGATCTCGTCTCCTAAGCTACAAAAACTGTGGAGAAATAAACAGCGGATGCCAGTTCTGTGTGGGTGTCTGTTGCTCGGGGATGACGATGCCTAACAAAAAGTCTATCGTCATCCTTCCACCCCCTCATCTCCTCATCCTCTATTGTGTGACCTATTGTGTGTCTGACCTATCTGTGAATGTGTGTGTGTGTGGAGTTAAATAATGTGAGTGTGAGAGAGTGACACTGATAAGGAGAAACTGAAAGAATGTGAAAGAGGTTGGTGAATAAAAAACCACCTCTATCTCCTTCTTCTCATTCTCCCAGTCAGTGAAGTGTAACATTTGCAGTGTGAAAATGTCCATCTTAACAAGTCATTTACCAAACTGCCTTACAAGAGTGGCGCTAGCAGCTCAGCGAGGCTCTACAGCGGTGCTACGAGGGCAATGCTAACATCTGCATGCAAGGACGACAGATTGCATATCTGTCGTCATGTTTAACATGCTCACCAACGTAGTCTAGCATGCTAACGTTTGCTAATTAGCACTAACCACAGAGCTAGCAGGGACATATTATATTGCTGGAGCCTGGAGGCAATATTTTTTTTACCCTCAGCAATAATTTAATAATTAAATAAATCAGTCCCACTGATGATTTTGCAAGTGATTATGAGATTACTAAATGAACTGTTAAGAGGAAGATATTTTTCGGTGTATATCCCAACATATTCTTCCCCTCCTCAAGCGTTTTCCCTCTCAAACAGCTGGCGTCCTCCTCCTCCTCCTCCTCCTCCTCCTTTACTGACTGTATGTTACAGTGGGAGAGCTCACTGCTGGCGACACAC
The DNA here is from genome assembly GCF_045865225.1 of Trachurus japonicus. NCBI lineage: Eukaryota > Metazoa > Chordata > Actinopteri > Carangiformes > Carangidae > Trachurus > Trachurus japonicus. The sequence continues at coordinate 23,051,709 of NC_140917.1, read as the reverse complement.
ATCAGCTGTCAGAGAGTTTGAATTTCCCCTTCACTTATTAGGCCTGTGCTTCAATTGAGTTCAAAAGCAAGTGCAGTGACTAAGACACCCCCACCCCCCCCTCCCCACCATCACACACACATGCGCAAACACGCACACACACACACGTGCCGTTGCCATCTGTGAGCTCTCCCTCTCAACCCAGAGTCACCTCTGTCACACAGCAAAAAGTTTGGTTTAAACTCCATATTTGTGGGTGAATGTTATATAAATAATCACATTACTTCTTAAGGATCAGAATCAAACATATTTTCTTCGACAAAGTTGGAGATACTATATGAGACTGTTAGGTTGGTTTATGTAAGGTGAAAGCTAGAACTGCTTCTTGGCGAGGCACACTGACTTCCTGGAGTCTAGTCATGTCTGTGAGGTTGTGAGGCATCCAGCAGAAACTGCAGGGAGTCATCACCATCATCCAAGAGAAAATTTAGCATTTGCATCCCCCTCTAAGACCTTTCAGGCATCGTAAATGTAGAAAACAACCTTTGGACAGACAGAGCCACAGCCGTAGCTGTTCCCCTCTGCCTCCAACCATGACTGCTGTCTGCAGGTTCATATTTAGCATCATATTTACTGTAGATGCAATTGTGTTATCAATTCTCTGACCTCACCTGACCTATCCCTATCCCAAAATATGTAGCAGTTTTACCAAGTGGTTGTTTACAGGAAGAATACAGGACCACATTCAGTGAACACTCAAATAGCAACGCTTGCTGTGCTTATTGTGGCAGTCGGTGTGCATGTAGGATAGCAAATACTCCATGATTAACAATTTCTCTGCGGGGAGGCAATGCCTCAGGGTGCAAAAATAATCAGCAGAGCTGCCTCATGTAGAGAGCTGCATGCCCACACTCCCACTTCCACTTTATACCTGAGTCACACATCGAGCCGGAGCGCACGAAGAAACAGAGAGAGAGATACAGCAAAACACAATGATCACTCAAGACGACACAACCTAAACTGTGTCCCTCAAACATTAAACCTCTCCCGTATGCACACACAGCACAGCACATGGGCGAAGTACGCAGAGCTGGGACCGGGAGGTGTCCTGCGGCAAAAACACTGAGTTTACAGTATGTGCGTGCTGCTATGTGTGAAAGAATGAGCATGCCCAGAGGTTGTCCTCCCTGCTGCTTGTTTGTCTTAACATTTCTCACAATTAAACCTCAAGGGCACAAAAAAATTCATAGAAGTGCAGCAGAGAGAAGTAGAAAGTGAGGAAAAAAAGAGATAGATGAGACTGTACTGTATTACATGAATCCGAAGGGACAATTACACCGAATCAGCTGAACGGACAGTGGAGACGATTACGGTTCAGGAGTGAGAGATGCGCTGTCCGAGTGGTCAAATCCAGGCACTTTAATTTAACACCAACTGGAGAGCATCCAAATATTAAACTGTTGGTTGTTACATCCTCATCCAAGTGATTACCTCAAGTGAAACTGACTGGTCCTTATTGGCTGACCACACATTGCAATCAAACCTCACTGTGTGACAGAGTGTAGCTCACAGGTCTCATGGATAAATTGGATCCATTCATTTAACCGGCCAGATTCTGACCTTAGATGAGAGCGGCTGCTGTGTCCACTAACACGATAAAAAGCGGTAATTTCCACTCGTAGGGACATGTTGTGTTACTGCAGCCATGTAGTGAGCAAAACAGGCTTTTATCTGGCCCTCTAGTGTGTTATCTTTTCAGCTCCTTCCTTCACCATTAACCTCCTTCTCTCCTCAAATCTTCTCCCCTTCTTCCTCACACTTTCATCACTCCCTGTCATCCCCCTCCATCTTTCCTTCCCTCTCTGTTTTCATCACACTTTCACTTCCCTCTCCCTCTCGACCCTCTCTCTTTCTTTCTTCCTCCCTTCGTCTCTTCCTCTTTCCCTCCTTCTGTACTTTCCTTCCCTTCCCTTCCCAGATGCCCGGCCCACGGAGGCAGAGACAGCCGTGTGGAACCAGGTCAGCGCTGTGCTGCAGGAGGCTCATGGGATCCTAGCCGAGCTGCAGTCCTATAATGGCGCGGGCCAGGAGATACGAGAAGTGAGCACCGAGCAGTCAATAAGTGCTGAACATCAATAAACCGACAGGCCTACATACTGTAGCACGGCGCAGAAAAATACCACTCGTGTGTGATTCACACTTGGCCTGTCAGGGTGATATTCTGACATGTAGCGTACCTTGCATGCACTGCAGGCACGGACAGAAATGTGTGAAAACATTTTCTCAAACACACAATCGTGCATGCAGTGTGTTGTTTTTAGTGGCAGTGTTGTGGTGGAAGCATAAACACGGTGCGATGGAAAGCCAGTCCGGTCGGTGGTCTCCATGAGCACCGGTTACTGTACAGTGTGTTCAGCTTTTCCTCGGCGTCACATTTCTGCAAACCAGTTCCCTCCTGAGCATGAACGATCGCTGCAGATTGCTCAGCGCCTGGCGTTGCTCTGCTTGTTAACAAATAGTGCTGAATCGTTTCCCCCTGCTCGCTTCCTAACCTTGAGGACTTGGAAGCGTTTCTTAACAGCAGCCTCATCCTCTTAGCTATATTTCACAGGGTTGGATTGTCCTTTTCTTTTAGCGTGCGCACCTCCAGGAGATTTTCTAAAGTCAGTGTTTTAAACCTGAGCTGCCGCAGGGCTGCGAGGCCGCTGCTCACATAAAGGAACATTTTATGTTAAATTAAAATTCTGCGTAGGTATGAGCATACTTCAGACCACTTTTGTACTTAAGAACTAATCTGGTAACATTTTACATGATTCATTCTCTTGTCAAACACTCTGATGAAAAGACCAAAACCAAAAGTGATTTTCCAACATGCTCTGGCTGTGTTGACAAAGCCCAGTGAGTCTTATTCACTCTGTAGGCTACAGTGCTCAGCTGTTTCAGGAAATTACTAATGGTTTTTTAATATTGGATCAAAATATTTTTGACATTGCCTGAGTGTCACACATAGAGGTTTGGGAAGTCTTGAGAAGGGAAATGAAACCACTTAAATGACACAATATTATTAGCACTATCTTTAGAGGAGTCATAATATGTTTTGTCATGTGCCAATATGATAGTTGGGTAATATTTATTACCCATAATAATTTTTTATTAAAAATAAAGTTAAATGTCAGTAACTGTTTGAGCATCAGAAATGTAGTTTGCAGTTTTCCTGATAAATTAAATTTAATATGATACATCAAGCTTAAGTGAAATTGGTTTTAAGGTGGAAATACAGTTACATCTAAATGAAGTGAAAGGTGTTTCTGTACAGTGAGAAACTGCTTCAGGGCAGTGAGGGGGAAGGTTGTTTGGAGAATTTTTTTTGGAGGGTAACGTGTGTCTCTGCCTGCGCTCGTGGTCTACAGGCCATCCAGAACCCGGGTGACCTGGCTCTGCAGGAGAAGGCCTGGAACGCAGTCTGCCCCCTGGTGGCCAAGCTGAAGAGGTTCTACGAGTTCTCCCTCCGACTGGGTGAGCATGACCGTCATTGTATACAGTCAGACTATACAGCAGTTTCAGCTGATGTAACTCTCTCTCTCTCTTGTGGGCATAGGCTACTGAAGGTCCAGTCAGAGCTGAAATGATAGCCGCAAGCAGCCATAGACTAGATCTAAATTTAGAAAGAGCATTTGCTGTTAGCCGGACGGTTATCAAAGACGCAGGGACTTCACTTATGGCTGCTGAAAGGTGCATTATTTCATCTAAGGTGAAAGTGCTGTATGGGAACAGTGTAGTCAGTGTAAAGGAGGAGGGTTAGAAGAAATACAACAGGAGTAGAAGATAAGATGAGGATGCAGAAACAGAAAGAGGAGCATCACTCACATTCATGTCTCTTTGATGAGGCTCTAATGAAATTTTCCTCCATTCTGACAAACATCTTTGCTTTTTGCAGCAGAATAATTTATGAAAGAGTGTTTTGGTTTATATATTCTAAAGGGTCTCTGACATGTACAACACTGGTCTCCCAGATTACTACTGCATGCCAACACTAGCTACTGTTTTGACTGTGTGACAGCTATTCAGGATGTGAGATGGTTGACTCGGACTGGATGTGACAGACAGGACTGTTAACACATTGTGACTCTGACAAATACAAGTAAGAGAAAGATATTTTAATCACAGCTCAGCGGAGACATTGTATATGTGTCACCGAGGCTTAAATAAAGAGAGAGGTTCATTTTAAGGTGATAAAAAAGCCTCTTTTATCTCTACAAGCAGCAGCAAGAAGCATTTACATGCAATTTCAGTCCAGCAGCATTCCTTAACACACACACACACACACACACACACACACACGCTCACTCACACATACACCATGATGTCCTCTCAGCCATCTCTGCAGCATCCTGACCCAGCAGCCAGGCAGCCGTTGCTACGGAAACAGTGGTACATGGTTATCCAGCACGTAGAGAGACGGACAGAGTAGAAAAAGAGAGAGAGAGAGAGAGAGAAAGAGAAGTATGTGCAGAGGAATAGAGTTTGGCTGCCGCCTCTGCTCTGCCTTCCAATAATACTTCGATCTCATGGACATTGTGTTCTCAGCTTACCATACTAACAAAGGCTGACTAATAATTGATGATAATGTATCAGCGCTAATGTATCTGTGAGATACAGTACAAGAGATATCTTGTAGACGTCGCCTCGCCCTCCTACTTATGGAGAGAGCTGGAACAAATCTTAATATGTAGGAGAGCACACACAAGAACGTTGTTCCTGTTTTTTTGCCGCAAGCACCAGATTCTTTTTGATTTATGTGTTTAATCAAAAGGAAAATAAGAGGTTTAAAGGTCCTGTGTACAGTAAACAAACATCTGCAGTATCTCTTCATCCACACTGTCAGTATACACCTTCAGGAACCAGTGGCTTGGTGGAGGGACGGTGCGCTCAGTGCGAACAGCAGGGGGGAGAGTGGGGTTTCTGCCCAGGCCCTTTAGATGAAACACTTCAGCGCTGTATTTATAGAAGGCCCTGATACATTTTTAATGCAGAGGAAGGGATGGGGCCACTGGAGACTTTGCTTCTGAGGCATTACTACTACATACAGCCTCTGAGGTCCAGATCTGGTGTCTGATTTGTCAGAGGCAGCACAGCATGGGGGGAAAAAAGGCTTTGGTTCAGTAGCATGCGTGACACAGGGGACATACGTATGGTCACTGATACAGCGGCCACAAGGATGCTCAGGCTGCATGATCAGCCGCAATGTGATCTCTGTGGAGAGCCAGAGCCGCTGTCTGTGTGTGTTCATTCAGTTTGTCTAGAGGAGTGAAATGTATTGTAACGCCTATGGTGGCAGCCATGAGTCGCTGAACTGACTGCAGAACCTTAGATCAGGTCAAACTAAGTCTCCAGGCTGAGCAGTCATAACAAGACGAGGAGTTCACTGCCATGCTAGCACCTCTGTGAGGCTGCAGGCCTACTGTGTAAAGTAATGTGTGAGGCAGTGAAGTGAATAAACAAGAAATTAAAAAAAGAATATATTAAATAAATTGTAGTTTTTGCAATATGTAATTATAGTTTTGCAATAATCTGCAGCGATGCTCATGAGTTGTTGTTTATTTTAGCGTATAGAGTTTTGACCTTACTCTACATGCATATTAGCATTTTTATCGCATAATGTTGATCACAGTTTAGTATGTTAACGTGCTAAGACTTGCTAATTAGCCCAAACAACAAATTTCTGCTTAGTCTAATCAGAATGTCTTTCGTTTTGCAGGCATTTGATCGTAAACCGTAGCATTGGACAAATTTAAATTTCGACCCAATAAAGATGGGAAATAAATAACTAAAGGGAAACAGATCAAAGTCTGTTTACAGGAATTGGGGAGTACTACTGTATGGGGTAAAATGATAATAAATAAAAAAATTGGAAAGACATTTGAGGCTGCAGGGAGCTCTTAAAAGTTTGTTGGCATCAGAGACTGTAAGTCTGAAAAAAAAATCTGGGGGTGTGTAGTTTAAAAGAAGTCAGTGTATCAGACTCTCTAGTCTACTCCTCATCTCCTGCTTGGGGCTACTTTACTGCTACTAGCACACCACACCAGAATCTCCAACCAAACAGCAGCTGGTTGGAGCAAGAGGGAAGAATGTAGCTAAAGAATAAAAAAAAATTGGTTGGATCTTGGTTCTCTTGCATTGTTTTTGATCTTTTTTGTATATCCGTCCAATTGTTGTTAAGTAAATCCAGTCTGTGGTAAACTGATCAAACCATCAGTCCAACCGCACTAGCACCACGCTGCTACCGCCTTAAAGGTTAAATCTTTGGGCATCCAACGACTGTGGGTCTGTGACTAAAAAACCCCAACAGGTTTTGAGTGTCATCCTTTGAGGAGGTGACAGAAGCGAAGTGATTTTAATCTGTTTGTACAGTTTAAAAAATCCTGCTGCTGCAGCTTCACTTTTGTTTTTTCAAGCTGTTGACATGAAAGACACTTCTGATCCAGGACAGATCAGAGGGAATTACAGCTGCCTGGAGCCGGCAGATAAAAGCCTGTACAGTAACAGTAGTGAATGCAGATTCCAGCTGGGGAAGACGAATTTCTTAATGTCCCAAACGTGCGTATGTTTATTTTTTGCAGAGAACGCCCTGCGCAGCCTGCTGGAGGCGCTGACGAGCCCGCCGTACGCGCCCATGCAGCATCTGGAGAGAGAGCAGGCTCTGGCCAAGCAGTTTGCTGAGATCCTTCATTTCACACTCAGCTTTGACGAACTAAAGGTGAAGGAAATGATTCTTGTTCTAATTACAGCCTCTCACGGACTGACCTTTACTGCACTGAAAAATCCATATATGTATTGAATAGCCCTCGCGAAAACACTAATCACCTCTCCTCTCACCGTGCAGATGACAAACCCAGCCATTCAGAATGACTTCAGCTACTACAGGAGGACCATAAGCAGGAACAGGCTGAACAACCAGCAGGTGAGCTCAGGCTCTTCCTGTTGCGTACATGATGGAGCGTTCAGCCAAAGCAGCATGGCTTCACTTTCTTTCTTTTAATCATTCATGACTCAAGTGGAGTTGTACAATCAATATTTCATTTGCCATTCAGCTTACGCAAATTAGCTCCATCAGGTTCCTACCTGGACGACACACATGACTATTTATTTGAAGACACTAATTATCTTGTGTTGTATTGTCACACAGCTGGAAGCGGAGAACGAGGTCAACAACGAGATGGCCAATCGGATGTCCCTGTTCTACGCCGAGGCCACACCAATGCTGAAGACTCTGAGCAACGCCACCACCAAGTTTGTGTCAGAGGTAAAAGTGCTTTTGTGTTTTTCCAGAATCGGATCAATGCGAGTTTTTACTGTGTCAGGGTTTAGTTGTACCAGAGTGAAGCAACACTGATCAGATTGTCACAGTAGAGTAAGCTGCAGAATTTAGAGGCCATGATTTTGAGGTCATCTCAAAGATCAATCAGGGAAGAATTCAAGATGATGGTGTAGACATTTTAGGTCAGTGGTGGAGGAGAAATATGGATAATTTACTCAGATAAAAGTAGCAGCAAAAATGCAGCTCTCCATCGAGTGTTACTTCAGTTAATTGAGTCGAGTGGTATCAGCAAAATGCTCCTCAAAACTGAAAACGTATGTAGGAATTTACTGTTTGAGTTGGTTAAGGCAGAGCTACTCTGAACCATTTTACAGACCGGTGCAGGGCATTTACATTTACAGTGCACTACGTTTTATACGTTGTAAAATGTAAGATGTAGAACCACTATGTCAACTAAGCAGCAACTGAAGAGCTGTCAAATAAATGTAGCCCAGTAAACAGCGCAATATTTCCTGTAGTGAGGTAGAAATGTAAAGTAGCACAATACAGAAATACTACTAAGATCATTAAGAGTTACATTCCACCACTTCCTAAAGCCAATAATCTATCACTCATCAATACAGAGTCTGTTCAGTCATAGGTCTGTTTATACTTCACAGATGGTGTTCCTTTAATCTGTGAAACCTGCTCGAGGGTGCAAACACACCAGTGAAATCAAACATTTCTCAGGGATTGATCAATTATAATATGCTTCTATTGATCACCGATCACCTCAGCTGCCCCTTTGTTTATTCTCTTCACAGGCCCATGACATCATGTTAAATGACAGGGGGTGTATAAGCAGGCAAGAAAAAAAACAGTTTAACTGAATTATGACTTAATCCATATAATGTTCAGTCCATTTGTTCCCTGGTAGACTCGAGTCCGCACTTCAGGTTCCCGTGCTGGACTGCTGCGTGAAAACTCCTCTCCCCTGCTGTCATAACAGTATTTTAGTGTCGAGGCAGCAGTCCTTCTCTGACTTTACACCTCAGTGCATTTTGATGGAACAGACATTTGAGAAATACTTTTGAGACTCATGCAACATTTAGAGAGACATGCTGGTCATGATTGCCTTTTAGCAAAGCTGCTCTCCTGTCCTCATACAGTTTATTGAACTATGCAGATGTGCTCTGTCGCCTCCTGGTGGTCAAACCTTCTGCACAATTAGAAGAGATGCTGGGGAATGTGTTAGTGATTACTGAAGAAAGGAGTGAAAGATTAAATATATAAATCCTTCATATGTATATTGATTCTTTTTTCCTGTCCTTCAGAATAAGACCTTGCCCATAGAGGACACCACAGACTGTCTGAGCACCATGGCCTGTGTGTGTCGCGTCATGCTGGAGACTCCGTGAGTACTTTTGCACATGTTCGCATCTTTCCTTCAACCCTTCTCTCCTCCATGTCCTTTCCTCCTTGTCTTCCCCTTCAAAGCACAGAGGTCTAAGTTTTAATTAAGGGGCCCTTTCAAAGTGAACACAAAAGAGGAAAGTTTGAGACACAATAGAGCGATTCACTAACTCAGTGAATGAAGAGATGGACCCCATCCTTCACGCTAAATTTAAAATCTGTTATACCAGATTTGTCTATGTGAATTAAAAAGTCATCAGTAACTTGCCAGTCACAAAGTGCTTCAAATAATGCGGGCAATTTCGCCCCCAGCTTGATCTCCATTCATCATTTTTAGCTACTCTTTGTTTCTTGGGTTATCTCATTTTCCCTTCTCACATGTGTCCGTTCCAGGGAGTACCGCTGTCGGTTCACCAACACAGACACCATGCTGTTCTGTATGAGGGTGATGGTGGGCGTCATTATTCTCTATGATCACGTTCACCCCGTTGGAGCTTTTGCCAAGACCTCCAAAATTGATGTGAGTGCACACAAACTGTCCGAAACACACGCACACACACACATCTTGTTTCTTGTCCAAACTGTAGCAGCAACTTATTCTATCACATCAGAAGAAGTAGCCAAGTTTACTTCTGTGCACAATGATGCAGAAAGAGACAGTCGGCCAAACTATCAGTTTTAAAGGAGATGCTGGTACATAGTTATTGCTACACAGCCAACGTTTGCATTAACAGAGAAAAGAGAAAGAGAAACGTCATTCTTTTTTCACCAGTAGATGTTTTCAATGGTGGAAAACAACCTTTTTTTTTCTCTTCTATTTCTATGACTTATTTTCTTCTACTGAAGTTAGTATGCTAACCAGCTAGCCCTAGCCTGCTTAGCCCCTTTTGTTACTTTCAGATACCAAGTCACTGTAGCAATAGTAAAACAACAAATAGCTCCTTTAAAATTGGCTTACAATGTTGTATGAGGCATTTAATACGTTGTATGTTGCATTGGTTCAACCTAGTGGTCACATAAATGTTTTAAGAAAGAGAAAATAAAACTTCTTTTTGTCAAATTTAAGCTTTTTTGAGAGAAACACAGAGAAGATTTTTGCTTTCAGCTCTTTTTATCTGAGGATCAAAAACCGCTCTGATTCGATTTTGAAACGATCTCACGTAAAAACGGTTGGACCTAACTATGTGTGTCTGCTTATGTGTGATACATATTCAACATTACACTGGTAGATTAGGTGAGTCACATGTTTTGGAGTTTGTGTTTGGCAGCAGCAGCAGGAGATGAGGTGGATCTGAGGCTGCTGACCTTTCTTTAACGCCCTGTGTTGTCTTTGTGTGGGGCAGATGAAGGGCTGCATCAAGGTGCTGAAAGAGCAACCGTCCAACAGCGTGGAGGGACTTCTGAACGCACTGAGGTGTGTATGAACAAGTGTGGGCCAGCGATAGAGGGAGAGAAAGAGATGTGACGTAAAAGGATTTGTAGAGGAGAAGAAAAAAAAACTTTGTGATTTTTAACGCATCCATCTTTGTCGCCTTCTCCTTCAGGTATACAACACGGCATCTAAACGATGACAGCACCTCCAAACAAATCAGGGCCCTCCTGCAATGAATTAAAAAAGAGGAGAGGGAGGAAAAAAGGAGTGCACTGGAAGGAGGAGGAAAAGAAAGAAGTGGAGGAAACAAACACCAGTGGCTGATAAACCTGTTTGTTTACAATGAACAAAGAAAAATCATCTCCAGGTTAAGAGCAACCTGATGATAATAAGAAGAGGAAAATAATTATATATATTGTCAGCTGTCCATCATTCTGTCTCTCATTTTGTAAAGTAAGAAAAGAGAAAAAAGCCAGAAAAGAAACTATAGATATATATTAAAACAAGTGAAACACAAGCTGCAGATGAAAAGTAGGTAGGATTAAAGAGGAAGTTATATTGGAAATTTTAAGGTCAGAACTGAAGCAAAGTGAAAATGTACAAAAAAACAAAGGGGTTCAAGTTCCAGCAGTAGTCTGACAAGTATTTTTGCACACACTTTAAAAACAACGCCATCTCCTTTCCCTGTCCAAACCCCCACCCCCCCTCCTCACACACACAAACACACACACAGACACATACATACGGACACACACACACACACACTCAGTCTGAGAGGTTTTCAGCAGATGTAGTGACAAGGCGCAGCCTCTCTGCGTCTCCCTCAGCTGCACTGATCTCCACCCGCAGGGGGATGAAGGAGCAATATGATGGATACACTCCGGAGATTTGCTTCCACCCGTTTCATTTCTTTTCTCCATCAGTGCAGCTGAAGGAAAGAAAGCAAACTGTTTTTAGGTTGCCTCCATTTCTTCCTCAATGATCATCACCCCACCCCACCCCACCACCCTCAGACCCTCCCCACCTTCCCCACCTCCAGCCTCTTTCCCCCGCCCAACCCATTTTATGGCATTTGTGTGTTTTGTTTTTCTCCCTTGGCACAAAAACATCCATCCGCACAGTGAACGTGCCCTTAAAGCTGTACATGTTCCAGCACAAAACATCTTGTGAGTCGTCTGGCTTTACTTGAACAATGTCGTTCACTCTCTCTCTTTCTCTCTCTCTCTCCATGGTGCTAATGTGGTTTAGATATCACAGTAATAGCTTGTTAGATATCAATTGACAGGGTGACAGAGGGCTTCTTCATCCCTATTTTTTGTGCTAATATGTTAAACCTCATAGTGGAGGAACAGCAGATCTGCTTCCAGCTCCTCTGCGGTCTCACGTTAGTGCACAAACAGGGATGAATTCAATTTTTAATGACTTGGTAAGATCCAGGAAAGGCGTTTTAGGAAACCACAGCACACTTAATTCTTCACCCAGTGCCAAAGCTGATTGGTTTACGCTCTTGTTGCATCATGGAGCCAGGCTTGAGGAGGAGGAGGGGGAGGGGGGAGGGTTTGATGGGGATGGAGTCATGTAGTCATGTGATCATCATTTTAAGGATACATGAGGATTAGAGACATGAGGGCGAAGTGAGACGGTGGTCAAATTTGCACACATGCATTTTAAAGAGAGAGAGATATCTGAGTGGTCCAGTGTAAATATGCGAGGCTTTTCTCAACGGGCATCTACATGGTCAGCTTGGGTCCTCCAGGAAAAATACAAACAAGCATCGACATCTGCATACAACTAGAGTTCTTTCTTTTAGTACGAGGTTGATAAAGTCGTTCAATAAGTGGGAAATAAAAATGAAAACAAAAAAGATTCAAAAGGAGATTTAAAAAGAAGTGCTGTACTTTGGATGTCTATAGCCCTTAGTCTAATTTAATTTGATCTTATAATATATTTTCTATACAGGGGTATGTGCACAAGCATATTCTGTATAAATATATAGATGGCATGTTGTAAAAGTTCTGACAGAAATGTGTAAATAAGGTGTTTTTATTCATTTTTAATTGTTCAGTGACGCTGAAATTGGGTATGTGTTGTCTCTCAGAATTACCATGCGTTTGGCTTGGACCATCGGACTTGCCGTAGTCATAGGTTTCAGAAATTCAGCTTCATTATGGCGAATGAACCAGAGGGAGGGGCGGGACATTACGGGGGGGTAGGGGCTGTCCATTTGCTTGTTATTTTGTACATTTTGTGCAACAATAAACTTGTCATTTATTACATTAACAACTGATGTTGTGTGTCTGTGTAGATGCTGATGTTCTGTCCACTACAGGAGCCAGTGTAGTTATGGTTACAAAGGGGTTGATACATTTCTTTACCATTGATGAAGCCTTTATGTCCACCATTAAGCAGCTATGATGATGCACAGCACACAGATTCATATAGTTTCTGACTCAGTCACATGACCAGTGCTGTCAGACTGTGGACCAGCTCCACTGCTGCAGGTAGTGGTATTACATGTATTACAACTTCAAAAGGTTATGTGGAGTAAATGAGGGCAATGGTGTGTGTAGTTGAGTGGGTGGTGAAATGTGGAACAGTGATTCCCCACATAAGATCAAGAACAACTGAAGGTAGTAAAAAAACTCGACTCCTCAGTGCAATAAATTAAAATAAATAAGGAAGAGAAAGCAAATAAAAACTAATCGGTTAAAACAAAAAAACTATTATTATATATTTTGTTTGTTATACATATTATAAACAAACAAAATTTAAAGCATTCTTACTACATGGTTGCCCATAAAGTTGGAATAAAATATATTTTGTACCTCTTCTCATGAAATGATTGTGCCATTGTGATTTATTCTTGATAGATAAAGTGTATATCTTCTCAAAACTTTATTGATCAATCGCTTCCCAACATGTCACTGTGAACATTTTTACAACAATCAACCTTTACAACAGTAAATAAAAGGAGGAATGTGTCTGAAAACAAAATTATTCCAACTTTACGGGCAACCGTGTATAAACATGCACCCTGTGATAAAAGATCTTGTAAACACACACAAACGTAAGGAGACAGTGGTGTGGAGGGAGATAAATGAACACAAATATAAAAATTAAAATGTAGGAAAAAGCTAGGTGGGGAAATAAAATCTAAGTCCACTTATCATCACTGACCTGAAATGCACGAAACCAAGAAGTCTGTGTGATGCGTTCAGGAACACATGAACCTACGTGATATACAGAGATACCACGGTGATGTTTTGTTTTTAACGTGAAGCAGCATTATTTGGGGTGAGTTGTAGTTTCCACCCTGCCTGACATCACCAACACTGACTTTAACATGATTTACTATGGCAGCTTGAAAGCAACAGGCTGCTGCTGACACACTGACTGACTGACTCTAACACAGTATACCAGTGTTTTTCAACCTTGGGGTCAGGACCTCAGGTGGGGTCGCCTAGAATTCAAATGGGGTCGCCTGAAATGTCTAGTAATTGATCTTTTTTTTTTTTTTTTTTTTTAACTAATTATTGTTCTTTTGAAAATTATGATAAAAACACCACACACAATCCTAAACACATATACTTTCACTTTCTTAAATTTAAATCAAGTTCGAATAAAATGCAGCATATTAAAATATCTGAGCTGGCTCATCTTGATTGACAGGATCGCCAGAAATTTGTGATGTCAAAATGAGGTCACGAGCCAGAAAAGGTTGGGAACAACTGCAGTAACTGTATACTGTATGTTCCCCCATCTCTAAACACACATCAGCCATGACGCCTCTTCTCACCACAAGGTGGCAGCAGCAGTTCACTTTACAAAAGGCTACAGCACAAACCGCTGACATAAGTGTGAGTAATGTGTTTTAATATGTATCAAAACAGAAGCAGCACACTTTCACCAAGAAGACCTACTGATGTTATGATATAATGAGATCATAAAGTATATACGGTAATCATTAGCTGTGGAAATCATCTAAACTTCTGAACTAGCAGCGTTGTCTAACCATTAAACTAGAGTTTTACTGGCAGTCATAGTGTCTGTTGTGAGTCCACTCGGCTGTAAAGTCGGTCTGTGTTCTGTGCGGGGCGACTGCTGTAAGGTGTAAAGTAGGGCAGGGACACACAGGAGAGCCTGTCACAAGATATATATGGAAAAGAGAGCAGCAGGCAGATAGTGTAGCGTCTTATAGGGCAAAATGCAGCCACAGCTTAGACTGAGAGACAGAAGCAGCTGGAAGCCAGAGCACAGACACTCCTGGAACAACGGTCATCTGGATGTAAAAAGGGAAAAGGATAATAGGCAAATGTGGTATCTCATGGTGTGTAAAGGGAGTGACTTTGGTATGTGTGTGTGTGTGTGTGTTAGTGTGAGGGGTGTGGACCAGTATCCACAGGTCTGGGGTTTGGCTTTGTGCCCTAACTGACAATGTAATAAATAAGGAACCAGTGTCTCACTTTACTTCCTTTCTGGCACGCGCTCAAATTCAGAGCTGTGTTAATCCTAACAAATGTCAGTTATTCACCGTTTTTCAATAGACAATGCAAAATATAAAATAACAAGAGAATTTAATCAGACTCATGTGACACCATGTGGCTCTGTGGAGCAACAGAAAATGAACAGAAGTGATGCAGATGGATATTTTTGGTTTAATTTGAAGGAAATGAACTGCAAATTGTCCCGTTTGTGCCAAAGACTACATGTTGTAAGTGTTTTCTGCTGAGTTTGATTCTCGTCAGGGTGGCAAAGCCTCTGCGACAGCATTCAGACCACCACGGGGCATTAAAACTCATTAAAAAACCAGACTTGTGGAGTCATTTAAGGGTTAACACCTGACCCACACCTTGTCAATCGTCTAGGACACACTAAGTTTCAATAAAGAAGTAATTCACACCTACTTTTATAATGAAATGAGGAACCAAAGTATACAAAAAGGTTTTTAAGGGGTCAGGTAGGAGTCGGTTTTATTGTATGAAAGTGAATTTATCTCAGCAACAAAATAAACCCGCAGAGCAAACAAGGTTGTGACTAGGGAAATTTTCTTTTAAGTCAAATGACTTAAACAGTTGAATGTGGCTCAAATTCCATCCAAAATTCCCCTTAAATCTTTGTGCAAAACTCCCCTCATTGTTGCCTTCACTCCTTCAGCTTCAGCCAAACGGATCAGCTATTAACCCGTTAACTGTCCTGAGGTGGGAACACCTTATCAGCCAAACTGTTGCATGCGCGATACACATGCAACAGTAGTTTTCCCTCCTCTGGCTTCCCCTCCCACCTTTCATCTAACTTTGAGCCACCACACACACACACACACACACACACACACACACACACACACACACACACACACACACACACACACACACACACACACACACACACACACACACACACACACACACACACACACACACACACACACACACACACACACACACACACACACACACACACACACACACACACACACACACACACACACACACACACACACACACAAGTCTCTTTTTCCCTCTCTTTGTTTCCCGCTTACACACCTCTGGACACATGAGTCCCCACGTGCTTCCTATCAGTGCACGGTCATTGTCCTTTTTACCTGTTGCAATGTAAATTAGCCAGGGTGTTGTTACCAACTGCTGCTCTGCAAGACCTGAAGCACGCAAATATGCTGAGCAACATTTCTGTGTGTGTTTTAACAAGTCTGTGTGTGCCCGAGTGTGTACGTGTGATGCTGAACTGTAGAGTTCAGTGATAATTCAATTTCCCTGAGCTGCTTTTTTTTTTTTCTATGGAAATTGGCTGTTCGGTGGCTTTAGCTAAAGGGAACAGATGTAGTCAACAGAATGTTTCCATTCATGTCATTTCAGCCTAAAATCACAAGACTCGCAACATATGTCTGCACAGGAAGTCAGAACGGCACCAACACTTAAAGTATGAAGAACAACTTTATTGTGCAGCTCGGGGGTTTTAGTTTGCGGCCTCACACAGCGGGGTCATCTGCTATAAAGCTGTTCTTTATTCTACAGGTTTTTGATCCCTTCAGACTTTTTCCTCCTCTCCCTGTAGATCGGAGGTGGGTGAATGCAGCTCAGCAGAATGCCTGCATATGAATCATATATTTTGCATTGTGATGACCGTGTCTCCGAATCAGGATCTCAAGATGATATAGAGCAAAATACCCTTAAACCATTTATGCACCTACTTTAAAATCTGAACCTATTGCAGAGGAACAACAGGTATCATCTGTAAGAGTGTTCACTTATTACATGTGTAAGTTCAGTTAAACACCCTCAGTCACATGTACAAGCATGCATCTGTCAGTTTCTGAATAATAAAGCCAAGACGCGCAGAACTATGCTTGTTATAGAATCAATAGAGCACGTTACATAACTTCAGCTATGGATCAAATATCACATATGGTGTAGCCTATATGTGTGCAGATAGACCACTGGATACTGCATCACTCTAAAGTCTCTGGTGCACAGAGCTGAGGAAGGGTCTCGATGCTGCAGCAGACCTGAGATGAACACGATCCAGTTTGTAACGGGCATCGGGCAAACATGTGGGTACACATGTAGAGGTGGAGAGCCCAGTCACAGTGAGTATGTGGCAGCGTATGGGGTGTGAGGGACCATGTTGAGTCCCTCCATCCTGCCTGCTGCTGCTGCTCAGCATGTCGAAGCACACGTCTTGTTCATATAATAAGGCCTTTGTTAGAAATGGGCTGAAGAGGATGTAACAGCTGTTATTAGTCTAATATTAGTCCGCGCTGTGTAATGCATGTAAAACATGAGTCAGTCATGTGCTGTAAGACACACACACAGTGGGCACACACAAAACACATCTGTTGTATAATACCATGTCGAAGTATCAGTAACACAATGAAACTGAAGAGTTCACCGTTAGGCTGTTTTGGTTTATGAAGCCTCCAGTGAACAATGCAAATGCAAATTGCATGTAGTTGAAGCTAATGTGTTGTGTTATCATTTACCTTTAGAGCTACTTGGAAACATACGATCTCACTGTTGTCATTATTTAAAATAAAAAGACCAGTCTCAACGAAAGTGGAGCTGTGTTTGTTAAAGAAAATAGCGGGGAAAAAAAACAAAAACAACCACTAATTTTTGATACTTATGCACAGCGGAAACAGAGGAGCTGTTCACAGCTGGAGAAGAATGAAGACCTGAGTAGACGGAGGTGAAACAGCTGTGGAAACATCTCGACGAGTGAAACAAAATGTAAATCTCGGGAAAAACAACAATGTGAAAGTGGCAGTGATTTTTCCACAGTGGAACCTCGACTGTAGTTTCTCATCTTCATGTTTAACCAAACACTCAAGCTGTGGGTTGGAAAACCAAAACAATGAGCTGAAAGACACTAAAATGCCTCGTGGAGGTGAAAGGAAGCACAGAGCTGTGAGATAGTTATGTATGGGTTAAACAGTACATGTGACCTCTTACACATTGTCATTTGATCTATTGTTAATATAAAAAATGACAGATTACGATAGTGTTTATTTATTTCTGAATACTGTAGCTCATCATAATTTACTATGATGATATCCACTGTATATTAAGATGATTTTATGCCACTTTTTATTGAATTACTTTATATGCCCTGCACTGTCTGTGTTGTTGACAACTGTTGCAAACCAAACTGCCCCTGAGGGACAATAAAGACTAACACTGAAATACTGATTAGATTAAATTAGTTCACTGTATGTGAGCTCCCTTAAAGGTTAATGCAGCAGTTTAACTGCTAAAGTGGTGGATAGAGAGAAAAGGTAAGAGAGGGAGAGGATGGAGGCTGAAATGAGACGAAAAGCCATAAAGTGCTCAATTTTAGATAAACAGCAAAAGCTAATACGATATAAAAAAGTCAAAACTTAAGTGGAGCCATTTCCAGCTGACACAGGGCAAGGGACAGTACACCTGGACAGGTCCCCAGTCTGTCACAGGGCCGACACACACAACAAAGATGAACAATACACAGTCACACTTACAAGCAATTTAAAGTTGGATATTTCTATCCAACCCTTTGTTGTCTATCTGCACTTGATGCACAGTGAATATGTTGTGTGCTGCATGAACACCAGCTTGGAGAGACAGCAGAGATACAGCACATGAGCTGTGTGTTTACACTGATGTACACAAAATGGAAAGAAGACAAATCAGGGACACACAAATCTTGTTTGTGTGTAAACAATTAATCAATTGAAAATGCAAAAAAAAAGAAGAAAAAAAAAACTCTTGCTCCACAGCTTCTCAAATGCATCAATTTACTGATTCTATTTGTTGTAAAGTGAACATTGTATTGTAATTTACTATGATGATATCCACTGTATGTTAAGATGATTTTATTATTTCTTATTATTGTATATCACTTTATATGATGTGCACTGTCTGTGCTATTGCAACTGTGGCAAACCAAACTGCCCCTGAGGAACAATTAAGACTGAACTTATTTAATCTAATCAGTATTTTAGTATTATGTGAGCTCCCCTGAAGGTTAATGCAGTCATGGATAGTTTAACTGCTGCTATTCTGCGCAACAAACCTAACTTTAGACTCTTAGACCCCTTTAACTCTTGTTACATATCTTTCTGACCTTATGTTTTGAGAAGCACAATGAGAAACACACACACAGCCTGCCTGCACTTCCACTTCGGCAGCGATATAGTTAAGTGCTGCAGTAGGGGAGGGTCCCTGCCCCGCCCACTTGGAGTCTATTTGCATATTGGGCGGGAAGCTGTGGCTCTTTGTTGCTGCTGAAGGCAGCCAAACCCCTCCCACAAAACGCCGCACTGGCGGGAAAAAGCCGGCTCCAGCGCTCAAGCCACTGACAATGGTGAAAGCCAGACACACACACGCAGTCACATACACACACCCTCTTTGTCTCACATACAGTACACTGTAGGGAGTACATTTCTCCCTGTGCACACATATGCAATAAATATGAACACACACACACAGCAGGCGGTTAGACTGCTTTGTTGGTCCTTTATGAGCTGGCACACCCATTTCCTGTTGAGAGCAAAGGTGAGAACAAGTGAGCAGACAGATAGACAGATATATGAAAAAAGAGGACGGAGGAGGAGGAGAGGCTTTATTATGATGTGAAGGCAGCTAACACACACACACACACACACACACACACACACACACACACACTGACACCCACACGAACCCAGAGAGTGAGAGGAGTGAGACAATGACATTTATGCAGCCCACTAGACACAATACATCAAGGGTAAGCAGCTTTGTCTAAAATAAGCACATTAGTTACAATACGTGACAATAGGGTATGTGCTGTATTGCGTGTATGTGTGTGTGTGTGTGTGTGTGTGTGTGTATGCCCTCCTAAGCGTTGCCCTGGGAAAAGAGTTCAGTGGGTTGTTGGAAAAACAGGAAGGCATGTCATGGTCTGGATTGGGGAGGGTAGAAGAAAAAAGAAAAAAGTACAGAGCGGCCCCCGCATTACATAACCAGGCAGGAAATATGCAGCAGAGAGAGAGAAATAGAGAGAGAGGGAGAGAGACCATAGGAAGCCATGCATAGGCTGCACCTATGCCACTTTCCTTAAAGGCTTCTCACATCTAATCACATCTCTTCTCCCCTCGTCCTTCTGTCACTCTCTGGTTTAGGGCGGCCACCACAGGAGGCAGACAGCGCGACAAAAAGAGAGCGAGAGCTGCATGAACTCATTGAACCTCATTCATCCCTATAGACCCCCTCTCTCTCTCTCTCTCACACACACACACACACACACACACACACAGAGACACACACACATCAATAAATGATGGTCTGCACTTGGCCCTGCATGCATACATCACATCGTATTGAAACGTTATAAAACATCATCTTAGGGCTGGATTAGGCTGCAATACACTCATCCCTCATTGGGAAGCTCTGCCCATGTGTGTGTGTGTGTAATCCATAATGCATACAGGTACAAACACACAGCTATTAGCGAACCACAAACACACACACACACATATACGTCTAGCACTAGAGCGTACGCAGCGGTTGTGGTGTGTGTGTTTCTTATTATATTGCTAATGTGGAACATGCAAAAAGCAAACCTCTCACATGTGCACACACACACACACACACACACACGAACAATGCTCTTTTATCTGATCAAGTCACACCTGACAGTGTTGTGTTTCTCACATGGTTACGCAACACACACGTTTTTAAATAGTCTGTCCTCTTCCTGATAGACACCAAAACACTGACCCTGAACAGAGGAAGCTCAACACACACACACACACCTTAACTTTTCAGAGACCACAAATGAGACAATAACGTCAAAGGGCACAAATAAGGACACCTGATATACTAGTGTGCAGTCAGGATGAAGCTCGACACACAGCAGCTGGCAGCCTGATCGTTGACCTTTTGCCACCGTCTTGCTTACAATGACAAACAAAAACGTTCTTTACTTAGACCTTCACATTTCACAGAGTTCTGTTGGAAGATCACTAAACCATGTGGTGTCTACCATTTTGCCACAACCTAATGTTTGACCTTCTGTATTATTTATAACCATGCTCCACATTTGCAATGGAGATAGTATAAGAAAAATAAAGCTTCTTCTTTGCAGTCAAGTCGACGGCGTCCCCGACTGCAGCTGCTGTTCTAGCTGATTAGCTGCTTGCATGTCTGCCGCTGTGTGTCTCTAGGTGCGTGCAAGTGTGTTTTTTTGTCTCGCCAGGGCCAGATGGCAGAGAATGTTTAGTCAAATGGGATTAGAGATTAGGATTAAGTGGACTTCAAATTACCTAGACGCACAGTCACTGGATGACACACTACTACAACAGAGATGTGGGGTGGGTGGAGAGGCCTTGTAAGTTCAACGATGTGTTTAGCATCAGTGGGACACAGACTGAGAAGATGGAAGAAAAAATAAACATGTTTGGCTTTCTTTACATGTTTGACTTGTCATGTAGAAAGACAGACTGAACAGCTGACATTGTGGAAAATACTAATAAATATATACCTATGTGTGCTAATTATGAAGCTAATTTAGCAGAGCATCAAAAACAAAGGGTAAAATCAAGAGTGGCTCTGTTTCGAGGTGATAAAACACAGCACCTCTAAAGAACCCTGATTAGGGTGGTTATGTCATACAAACAAAAATAATGACTGTAAAAGTGACATTGGTAGATTTTGGTCTAGACTATTTATTTGCTCTTTTCAGGGACAAGTAGTAAATCTGGAACTGATCCTTGCCAAGAAACAGTGTTTCTTTCTTTTTTCTCTCTTTTACTTTTTAACACACTGTAAATAAATAAAAAAGAAAGAAAAGGAAAAAAAATAGAGTAAAACACACTACACAAATTGACGATTAATAAAACAAAGCTATGACCTTGTTTTATTAATTACCACCTTCAGTCTTCATGCTAAAACAAGCTAACAACATGCTGTCTATAGTAGTTGGTTAGCTCTAGCTACTAGCTACAGCCTATAAACTACAAGATATAAACTATTTTCATGTCAAATAATTCTTTCAATACATATAACAGAAAGCTGACATTGTTTGGTCAACCTGCTAGCAATGACAATGCTAACATTATTTGATATGTAACAGGTTAATTATCATGTTGGAGGACATCAATGTCTCTGTAAGGCGCTTTGTGACGTTGATGCTCTTTAAAGGTTCTATATAAATAAACTTAGTTACTGACTTATAGTGAGTAGAATACTATAATATCCTCAGTGTATAACATATTAAACCCCACTAAAACCTCTCTAAAAGAGGGCTTGTTCTGTCTCACTGAGAGACCAAACCCAGTATAACCTAACATGATATCAATCATAAAGAGTTTTAATAATATGCACACACTGGCTGCAGAACATGCAGTTAAGCCAGTGGTCAAAACACCACAGCAAAGAGGCCAGACACAGACAACAAGCGTCTATAGGCTGCAGCCTGTGTTACGTAAGTGAGCCTGCAGCTCCCCCACCTCGGGCCTCACGTATAGGACAGTGTGTGCTCTGTGAACATATACAGCTACTGAGCAGGACTGGGCTGACAGAGAGGGAGAGACAGAAATGGAGCAGTGAAACCGGGTGAATTATTGTGCACGCTTGTTGACTGATGCAGCTATACATACAAACACACAAACACACACACACACAGGAGAGGTCTAAGGAGCAGTCATCAAATCAAAATACCCAGGAAAGCAGAAAACTCTAAGAGGACCTATCTCTGTGTGTGTGTGTGTGTGTGTGTGTGTGTGTGTGTGTGTGGGAGACCGTAGTTCCAGGTTTCTCATTTCAAAGCTGGTTTGGTGTGTTGATTCTTTGTGCTCACTGTCTGTGGCTAATGAGTTCAGTCACTGTGTGTGTGTGTGTGTGTGTGTGTGTGAGAGAGAGTGAGTGTGTGGGCCCGTAGATGATCCAATGCATTGCCGTGCGTAAATCACTAATTAGCCTTGTGACCGTGGCCGATGCCCTACTTCTTCACTTCTTGCGACTGTGTGTGTGTGTGTGTGTGTGCAGTTCAAGGGGCTGAAGCCTTATGTCATTGTATTGCGCAAGCTTTCTGCTTTAAATGGGGAATGATTCAGCAGTGCCTGGAGGTGCCAGGCAGGACTCACTGGGGCACCTGAGATGAGAGAGCACAACACACAGGAAGAAAAGATGGCTGATGAGCCATCTTGTTTCCTATTCAGAGATCACTCTTGCGTTTGCTTTTTTTTGTCCCTCACCCCCAATTATAGAGATGATGAGATGAGAGTGGGGGGGGTTGAACAGAAGGAAAGAACAACAACAGAGAGAGGGTTATACGTAAAAGCCAGGCACCAGTTGCACAGTGATCTTTACTATCAGTGTGACTCCCACTGTATGGTAAGTCCCCAGTAAGCTTGAGGCCTGACCCAGTTTGGAATCAGGGAATGTGGGACACACACACACACGCGCGCACACACACACACAGTTGCACGCGCGCACATTTCCAGTTATTATATGGCTGGAAATATTTTTAGTCATGTGGATGAGGTCAAACGCCGGGAGCCTGTGAACTGAACTCACACTGAAAGAATACGTCTGAGTCTCGGATCAAACCTTAAAGAAAAGAGAGATGATGGATTGTGAGGTCAAACAATTCTGCTCTGATTCAGAGCAGAGAAGAAAGAGTGGCAGGTGAGGAGAGGAAAAGGGAGCTCCAAGTGAGATTTTTGGAAAGAGGCCAGGTATTGTGTAAGTGCTTTTACAGTAGGCAGGCGGCACACCTTGGTTTGGTTTGAAATGGGGTACAACACACTGTTACATAAACAAAGACCTGCAATCACTGCTGGGAAAACACGCTGTGTCTGAGCCGGTGGTTTATGCCACTGTCAGAGCAGAAACGAGCTCCAAAGGCTACAACACAAATCATGTGTCTGGTCCTCATCACACAAAGAGGCTGTTCAATGACAGTAAAACAAGGTGGCAGCTGGCAAACAAAGCACAATGTATGTGCTGTGTAAGTATCCCACTGAGATAAAGGTAAAGCCAGCGCTGATGTCATGTGAAAACCTCGCCGATCCAATTTTCGCAGGTTTTGTTTTTTTCCACTCTAGTGACACAAAAAAAAAATCACAATATGCTTCATTGGTTTGAGAAAATTTAAGATCCTCTGGTTTATTCAACATTTTCAAAACCAGCTGGATGACTTTAAAAGTGCATGGGGATGAGGCTTAGCATGAGACGGAGAAGCTTTAATCCTGAAATGCTAATGGATTTCATTTAGCGAGAACCATATGAAAGGTCTCTACTTTAGTTAAGGCACATTCAGCAAGAAATAGAAAAATAAAACGTATTCTAATAATTTAATCCAAGTTTTTAACCGAGAAATCGACAAAGGATTCCTTGATGAAAGTTTCTTTGGCTGCACAGGCAAAAAAAAATTGGTCGATCCTTCTGAATCCATCGTGTTGAATCGTCCTCACCACCAACTCCCAGCCCATAAACACAAAACAGTCTCAGATATTTTCTTTGCTATCCTCATTCTGTGAAGATCCGTGTTGTGAGTTTTCAGGGCTGGAAGAGCTTGTATGTTTTTGCAACATTATGGCTCGGAGGGATTAGTGGAACTCAATGGGAAGACGACAGCCCAAGTTCAAACTCTCCCAGTGGGACCCTCCCAGGAAAAAAAAATAAAAACAGAAGAAACACTTGGACGCATTTGTGATTCTATAAGGACTGTGTTAGTGCAGAGCAACGGTGGAAACCTGAATAAATGTACCGGTATGTAGGCTGGAGTCAGTGCAGTGGCTAAAATGTCACCGGTACTTCCTTATGTGTTGTCCTGGTGTCTTGGGAAGAGTCCTGAGAGTTTTCACTGCAGCCCGGGGCAACGGGAGCACAACTAGTGTCCTTTGAGAGTGTCTCACCAGTAGAAGCAGGCGCTGCAGCAGTGTGTTGGGACTTAACACAGGTTAAATCAGACTTCCTCTTCTTCCTCACATGATAGTGATGCTTCTTGGACTTCAGGTGAGCTGCAGGTGGAGCAAAGAAGAGCACAGGACTGGACTTAGATTTTGATCTAAAATGAGTAACGGATGAGGTTTGGGTGACGTGTTCCAGATTTATACAGTTCTGTCAAAACGATATTTTGTTTCGTTTGAACTACATTTTTATAGTATAGTACTGTAGTTGTAGCCTGACAAGCGACCGGCAGACCTCGGCTCAATCCAGGGGGCGGGATGAAGGCTGTCTTTCAAACTGCCTCTGCACGCAATAGGGTAGCGCTACAACCAATCAGAGCAAAGAGCAGGATGACGTTGGTAGATTAAACTTTTCCCATATCCCGTCGGCAAAACACCAAAAACATCCTTCTTCGAAATGAATGACTTTAGTGCAGTTTCTTGCTCAACTTTTAAAGAAAATGACAAGTTTGATTCTTTCAAAGTTGATGCCAACGCCGATTCAAACCGAACGGCTCCTTTGCCAAACCCATCTTGTCATGTTTTTCACCGTCGCAAGTATGTCGTCATCGCGTTAAGCCCGCCCAAAGACTCTCTAAACAGATAGAGCGCTGTGATTGGTGAACACAAACGGTGCTCGAGACTCAAAAAGTTCCTATGGCTCGTTTCTAGACCGACCCTGCGTCTAGATTTCTAGGCTACTGTAGTTGTCAAATAAAATTCAACCTCATGCAATTACTTTCAGAAATCCAGATATTCATATTCACGGCCTCACCTGTCCACTCGAGGTCACCAATAATCACTTTGTCGCACAGATCACAGGTGTGGAGGCTCCGTTTGTTTTTCTGCCCCGCCTCCTGCACTCTGATTGGTGGAATCTTTGGCTCCTCACCCTGATTGGTTGAGCCAGAGAGTTTAACATTAGTAGAGTGTGATGAAATATTCAGCTGTGTTTGAAATCACTCCTTTGTTCACTCATTCACTATTCCCTTCATTAGTTTACATCATAGTGAGCAACACAGTTTACAATTACAGTCAATCAAATTAAATGGTGGATGACTAATATAGTGCACTAAGTAGGCAATAGGGGGTGATTCTGGGCACAGCACTGAGCAGGACAAAAAGCAACATGAAGCAACACTAGAGGCAGGTGAGAAAGAAGGAGGGGATGACAAATAAAGACAAAAATAGCTTTTAAGTGGGGGAAAAGGAATTATGAGGGCTTATGAAAAGAAATTAATGAAAATAAGACAGAAAAGGAGCAGGAACACATTAAGGAAGGAGGAGGGAAGGAAGAAAGGAGATGAAAAGAGGGTTTAATGAGGTAGAACTGGACAAAAGACGCAAAGAAATGAAGGAAGGACAGTGAGGAAGCAGAGAGGACGAATCAAGGGAAAAACAGGAAGATGAGACGAGGGAAGACGGAGAAGTAGGATGGAGAAGAATTGTGGAAAATGTGACGGTGGGATGAAAAGGAGATGGGAAAAAAAGGAAGGGAACAAGGAAAGTAGAAAGAAATCAAGCAAACAAACAGGAACTAATTAGGACGTGGGAAGGAACCAAATGTTGGTGAAGGAGACAAGTAAAGTGATGCGAGGGAAACGCGGCGGGGGAGAAAACAACAAAATGGAAATAAGCAATTAAAGAGGGAGTGGCGGCGAAGAAGGGGAAAAGGAACAAAAGGGGAGAAGAAGCGGCGACTTTATGTCTGGCTGAGGCCCCACCTTACTCAGACTGTCCAGTATCTGCAGTGCAGGGTCCAGCACCGTCTCCTCCCACCTCCTCACGTCTGTCACTTCCAGGCCGTACACCGCTGGCACGTTGTCTCCGGGCCCTACACACACACAGACACACACACACAGGTCAAACACACACTTAGCACACATTATGCATTTTTTTTACGAGGCCATCGCAGGCCGCCAATAATTGCAACGAGGTCTTTTCAAGGCTGATATTTTGATTCAGTGTTTCCACATCCATTTTTATTGACGTGTGGAAAAGCCTCTGACAACGTTTCGACCACTATCTTACCGCCACTTTGAACTTGATCTGTGACAACATGGCTCTACTGTGTAGTTTTTACCACAGACAAGACAACCAAAGCACTGATGAACTTGTATCAAAGAGGCTGATACTGATATCCGTGTTTGATGTTTAACTACTGACCTGCAAATGATTCTATACTTTAATAAGAAACAAAAATGGGCCCAGAGTGTGTGACTGCAGCTCACAGGGGGGCCGGGGGGGGGGGGGGGCGACTTCAGGATGAATCCAGTACAAACTGGGAGATTTACAGTAGCTGTGATGTGCTGGAGCTGCACCCTGAAGCTCTGTCAACCTGCTGACTCACACTGGCTCGATAATGTCTCTCCCTCCTTCCTCCCGCCCGCCCTTCTCTCTTGTGCACCATCTCTCCCTCTCTCTTTCGCCATCAGTCTCGCTTCGGCTTTCATTCACTCTCCCTTCCTCCCTCCCTCCCTCTCCCTCTCTCTTTCTCTCTCCCTGTCTCTAACTGTTCCACCCCCGTGTTTCTATTTTGCATCAGTCAGCAGTCTCCGGGCCAGGCCTCAGCACTAAACAGCAGTCTGTCGGCGTATCTGTCCGTCTATCTGAGCGCCTGTCTGCATCAAGAGCCACTGCCCTGCACTGACTGAAGACACCACAGGCAAACAGGAAATGAAGATGCATGGAGACTATAGAGAAACAGCTGCAATCTAAACAAAGTCAGACTCCTGACATAAATATTACATTTATAGTGCAGTTTGAGATTTGTCTTTTTACTCAGATGAAAAAAAATGACCGGAAAATATAGAAATACAACGGAAGAGTGGAAAATAAAGTGAAATTACGCTAAATACTTTCAAGAAAACAAACTAAACCGATGTCTTAAGCTTTAGCATCTCATTTATTAGCAATAAGATTTTTAACCCACGGCCCAGGATATCTGCTCTGCTACAAGGACAGGAAGCAATCACAACTTGGGAAATGGGTTTAAAAAAAAAACCTTTACGTCGAGTAGCAAACAGAATATTTCTTCAAGCTGAAATTCAGAAGAGAATTTGAACGAGTGACTTGCCAAGTCTTCTGGATAAGTGACCCCTGAGGCGATCCGTCAGGGTTCACACCAGCAGCTCCCTCTGGAGCCCCCAAACCTCCCCGGAGCCCCCGGCCCGGTGCAGCAGCAGCACTCCTCGAGACTCTAATGTGTAAAATCTGTGGAATTCCCCCCTCAGCATGCTGATGCTTAGACAGACATTGATTGTCTATATATCATCTCACTCAAACCAGTCCATAAGCTGTAAACACGTTTCATTTAAAAGGCAGTAAATTCTACCTCATGGTGGCGCTAGATAGAGGGAGGACGGGCAGCTGCTAAAGAAGTCATTAGGATACATTAAGCAGGAACCGTGAAAGTGTGCAATACCCATAAACCAAACCTGCCCGCTCTATTCAGGTGCAAATACACTCAGGTAAATGAATCCCATTAACCTGTAAGGCACAGTTAGGCAACTCAATTATGACTTAATCCTTTAAATACACAGTGTGAACTGTGGAGACGAGGGCAGCAGACACCCTACAGACTGCAGTTCCTCTACTGGGACTTCATTATTACTGAGGAACACAAAGTGGTTACTGTATGACCGGTCATCATTCTACACGGCCGACAGCATTGCCTCTGTCAGAGGACTGAGTGTGTGGGAACAATGGGAGTCTTCACAGAGCCACGCCCAGGAAGCTGTAGCTACACTTAGGTTTTGTTTGACCTGTTTTTTTTTTTGTTTGTTTTTTTTTGGCATGAGCCACATTTCTTTCCCTGCGGTTTTTAAATTTGCGTGTTGCCGGCTTTAATTTACAATTAGCCGCGTTTTAACCACGTGATGTATTTTCATTTATTTCACGTGGAGGTCAGCTGAATAACTGACGAGAGGGAGTGAGAGGCAAAATAAACACAGAGATCCTCATCGGCGGCGTCTGAGCGCCCGGCAACACTCAGCCTCCCGCCGTGTGTTTTCTCTGTGCGCGCTGATAATCCCCCAGCCTCCCCTGCATGTGTGTTTATGCAGTCGTTACAGCGGGTCAATTTGTCTGGTAGTGTTTTTCTTTTTTTTTAAAAAAAAACAGTAGTGACTGTTAATCAAAGCGTCAGGTTTCATCGCCGTGGTTACAGTGTGTATGTGTGTGTGTTTGAGGGGGGAAGTCTTTTGTATTTGTGGCACAATAGCAGGCAGGTGGTGGTGGCGAGCGTCACCTGGCATACCCATACCAGATGCAGCGTTGGAGTAGGTGCCCTCCTGTTGCCACTGTCTCTCCTCTCACTTTGTTCTTTTCATCTCAACGCCGCCGGCCCCTCCCGCAACTCCCTTCAGCGCTCTCCCCCTCCCCTCCCTTCCCTTCCCTTCCCTACGGGGCAGAGTGGAGTGGTGGTAAATAAAAGGGAGATTCTGTGTGGTGGGTTGCCAGATGCTGGATGGAACGTCCTCCTCCACCTCAAGCCCTCAAGCCTGCTCTAGCTGCTCCGCTCGCTTTTTGTTTGGGATCTGGTGAAATCTAACTCTGCTAATCCACTCCGCAGTGAATGAGGGTTGATAAGAAATGCTGAGGGGACAAAGAGCAGGGTGGTCGACTCGACTCGACACACACACACACACACGACACACACACACACACCCCCTTTGAGTGTTGCCTCTTGCTTTGCCAACAAGAAAGAGCATCTCCTGTCGCTGGGCAGCTGCCTGCCAGTGTTGTGTTGAAACAGTGGTCCACCTGTTGTAACGAGTCGCTTGCTGTCTCATGTTTGCTGAGTGAGGGTGTGCGCTTGTGTGTGCTTTGCTATAAAAACTCAGCTACCACTGTGTGTGTGTGTGTGTGTGTGTGTGTGTGGCGTCCTCAGCCCAGCTGTGCTTCTTTGGCCGCGCTCCACACTGGAACACGACAGCTGCCTCTGGCTCACTCAACAGCCTCCTTCCTCTTTCCTGCGGTCCCACTTCCACTTTCTCTCCCTCTCTCGTTATCCGTCGTTCAAGTCCGACGTCTCTAGATCAGGTAAAGTCCCGGAGGTCTGAGAGCTTCCTGAAAGACGTGGCCACGCAGAAGTTCAGAAAACTTGGCGCTGAAGTAATTAAATGGTTTTTTGGCACATTGGTTGTTGATGTCTCTTTTGCCTCTGTTCTTCTTCACTCCGATCACAATGTTGTGCAAGTTCTGGGGAATCCCAGTGTGTCTCTGCTTTCCTGTCTCTATCTGTCCCGTCAACTGTCTCTGAAATAGTCAACTGTCTAAAGAACACATTATGCAAATTTTAAGAAAATAAAATGCAAATCTCAGCACTCCAGAGTATTTTCATACAAATATATTCAAAACTGAAGATAACATAATAACTAAGTCGTAACTTGTATTGATCTTTAGACAACTTTCTCTTTTATTAACAGCTTTTCCTTTCCAAACAATGTTTTTTTTGCCATATTTGAGCAAATTTTGGTGTTTGCACAATCGAGTGTAAATATGTCAGCATTGGTGGATTTGTTGGTCGATAACTAACAAGGAACTTAAGCACAGAAATGCAACAAGATTGAAAATGCAACAACATCTGTCCAAAACAACATTTTTGGAATTCTTTTTACTCTAAAATATTGATAAAGATCACGAGCATCAACAAGGTCATATAGTATGGAGCTCCAGAGTTCAGAGCTGTGATACTTCTTGGCTTTTCACTTGTGTGGTGTAGGAGACGAGCAGCCCTGAGTGCTCTGGAGTCAAACCAAGGGTGGTGTGGTTGCATGCTGCTGCTGCTGCTGTTATTCTTTATTTATGGGGATTTCTGCTGCAGTGGAGGCCTGTCTTCTTTTAAAATACATACATGACAAAGATGATGATTTTTTTTTTTCTATTAAATTTAGACTTTTTCTTTCAATTTCTCCTCTTTTCACTAATTACTTACTGGAAATGCATATTGTCTCATCTCTGTTTAACCCTCCGTGTCCTGCTCCTGTCCCCTCATGCCTTTCCCCTCCTCGGCAACTGGAGGTGACGGGGAGGTCTCCGTGGCAACAACAACAACCCTGACTTGCCTTTAGCTCCATGGGAGGAGGTGGCATCTGTGTGTCTATGTGTGTCTATGAAAGCTTTGCACTTGCTAGAAGACAAGGGTGTAAACTCGCCCCACACCTGTTGCCTCAGCTGGATCAGATTACGTTCACTCTCCATGCACCCAGCTACCCATGTGCTACCCCCCCTACCCCTCCCCTCTCCTCTCCTCTCTTTCTCCCTCCCTCTCACCCTCCATCCCTCACTCACTCACCCACCCCTGAGACTAAAAGATACCTACACCCCTGTTACTTAACACTCACGGGGCCTCAGTCAAACTACACCTGCGTATTCTGGTTACAGGTAGAGCGCGTGTGCTCATGTGCATGTCTCTGGGGACTTAAAAGCTCCGAGGGCGCTGGCATCCTCAGCATAAAAGGTGGCACTTATTAAAATGAATATAACCTCATATTAACATTTTTTTATGAGTAATTAAATCCACTAATTAAACATTTCCTTATAACCACACAAGCGCACGTCCTATAAGCGTACACCCACATGCAGGCGCACTTTAAGGCAGGAGAAATTAATCTTGATTTAATTTGAGCTGACTGACCTGGTGATTCACTCCCCACAGCAACCGCAGTTGAGTCCATCAAGAAGCACGTAACCTGCTGAAAAGTATTTAAGACACTCAGCACCCACCTGCTCCCTCGCTGTCAGTTGCCGCCGCTTCAACAACAAACTGGAAATCTAGGTTAAACTTGTGCCTTTGAGCCGTGTGATTGTGATTTCGCCTCATTCTGCGTATTTACGAGCGCGGCCAACAACCAGGTCGTTCTCTAGCTTCGGTAACCTACTTCACTGTGTCTGAAGCTCCCTGTTGTTTCCATTCATCTTCATCTCTGACCAGGGGTGGAAGTAACAGATGACGTGATGATTTTTCCGATAGAAAGAGCCACAGCAGCAGCAGCAGCAGCAGCGTCCTGGTCTGTGTACAGAGAAGAGCCGCTCTCAGCCATATTGCCATATTTTTCGTGTTTGCACAAGAGCCGATGCAAACTTAGTGCAAATATGTCAGCGTTGGTCGATTTGGCGGTCGATAACTAACAAGGAATTTAAGCACAGAGATGCAACAGGATTGAAAAACGCAACAACATCTGTCCAACTGTTGTTCTGTCAAATTGCTGCTGTTCAATTCGGTGCCAGTGAACAAATGAATCAGATGTCCACGCCTGAAATATACACAACACGATCAGACCCTTTAGCCTATACATCTAAGCAAAATGGAAGTGATTCCAAACCACAATGCAATTTAAAACACAACAGACGTTCTTGAGAAATACACCTCTCGTTTCTCTTACTGATACACAGTGAGCTTTGGTCCTTTCTTTAGGTTATCCAACACTTGTCTTTAGCTTAGCATATTAGGTATCAAACTTCTCATCCAACGCTTGGCATGAAAACAAAGAGTTAAATATTTCGAAATGTTAAAAAAATGGATTCAAAAGTATAAAAATATTATACTATAGTCTCATTAGTAAAGTTATGAGGAAAACAAGTTCAGATTTTGTCCAAATTAAACTGCAAGTGGTAAAGGTCATGTAGTACATGTACATACATGACTAAGATGATGAAAAAGATAATTTTTTTCTATTACATGTAGTTGTTTCTTTCAATTTCTGGCCTTTTCACTTATGATTTACTGGAGCTGCCTGGTGATTCAATCCCCACAGCAACCCACAGTTGAGTCCATCAAGAAGCACGTAACCTGCTGAAAAGTATTTAAGACACTCAACACCCACCTGCTCCCTCGCTGTCAGTTGCTGTCGCTTCAACAACAAACTGGAAATCTAGGTTAAACTTGTGCCTTTGAGCTGTGTGATTTCGCCTCACTCTGTGTATTTACGAGCCGGCCAACAACCAGGTCGTCAACCTAGCTTCTGTAACCTACTTCACTGTGTCAGAAGCAGTGAAGCTCCCTGTTTGTTTCCATTCATCTCTTATCTCTGACCAGGGGTGGATAAAGTGATGATTCTTTAGATAGAAAGAGCCACAACAGCAGCTGCAGCGGAGGAGAAGCCGCTGGTGCGTCAGCAGCAGCAGCAGCAG
This sequence comes from Trachurus japonicus, assembly GCF_045865225.1. Classification (NCBI taxonomy): domain Eukaryota; kingdom Metazoa; phylum Chordata; class Actinopteri; order Carangiformes; family Carangidae; genus Trachurus; species Trachurus japonicus. Next base: position 23,019,090 of record NC_140917.1, on the reverse strand, counting down.
CAGCAGCAGCAGCAGCTGCAGTGTCCTGGTGTGTGGCTGCTGGAGGACACCACTCTGTGTACAGACAGGATCCGCTCTCAGCTCACATGCTCCAAATGTTTACATTCGCTGAGCGAGGGTCAGCGGGTGCATTTGGACCTCTGGTGGGTCAAACTATGCAATATGATCACTGCTGCGCAATGGACCTCAAGATGGTGTCACGATCACGGAGCAAAGGTTCAGATTAGTGTCGGTCAAAAAACTTTGCATCTGCCTCAACTAATCAATCAGTGATTTATTGCACCACCAGGCAAAAAAAGTGCTCCAAATCAAAACACACCTTCCACTTTGTGAGACCAACAAGTGCACACTGGTTCTGCTAAATGCTAAAATCACTGACGGTGGATGCTCCAGCTGCGACTTCTGCATTCACTTCTACTGTCAGTGAGGCGTACACCACCTTCCACCTGCTGCTGTGCCTGCAGCTCGTTCAGCTCGGCGTTTGAAAAACTTGCGAGATCAGAGACCGGACTGATTTTGTTTTGCACTGCGAGGGGAATGAGCAGAGGAGTCTGGTGGTTTGGAGCAGATTGCGGACGACTCGGCTGCACAGGGGAGTGATTCTCGGGCAGGTGTGTTCCACAAATGACAGATTGTTGCAAACCCGCAGTACGGCAAGAGAGCATCAACAACTACTGTGTTGCTTAGCGACGTATAGCGTTTTTGTCAGTTTACTGCCTGCAGCTGCTTTTTGCGTTTATGTTATGTTTATACATCTGCATCTATTCCACTGATTCATTCTGCTGTTAATTCCATGAGAGGTGGCAGCTACGTGATGTATGTAACTTAATATTACCACATAAAGTCTGTGGATTGGCATTACAGCTCATCAGCACCACACACACTATACAACACCTGAATCAACAACTAATGTCTAATAGGAACTGAGCTCTATAAGCTTCATAACGGAGGTTTCACTGCTTCTATACAGGCTGCAAAGGGCCTGACTGGATTCAACCGGCTCCTACTCATCTGGTGACACCATATACACACAGTGAGATCTCAACACCACTACCTCTTAACTGACTTTTTAGGACCAGTGCATTTACACGCAACTCTCCAGCGCCAGTCTTTCCGCCGCTGCCTTTGAAACCACCCGTCCGTCTATGCTTGGTTTGGTCCGCGTAGCCCTCTGTGACCCTGCTGCCTGAGTTTGTGTGGTCGGGGCAAATTCCCGGGAGCTCTGTAATGCTTCAAGAGATTAGCCTGCTCAGCTGAGGCCTCCTGGCATCTGTGTGAGTGTGTGTGTGTGTGTGTGTGTGTGTGTTGGCTCAGATGAAACATAAAAGAGGTCAGCAGTCACAGCGGGAGAGGGAGGTGAACGGAGACGACGCAGAACAGAAAGGCGGGAATAGCCGGGGTTAAGGAGCAGGGGTGGCAGCGACGACAAAGCCCGTCCTTTAGGCAAATATATGTTGAAGACCTGGCACTGAGAAATCATCTATAGATATGGGAGTGTGATCCTGGTGAGCTCTGAGCCTGCTTAAAGGGATACTTCACCCAAAATCAATAATTCACCAATCATCTACTCACCGTCATGCCAAGGAAGGGTTTGGAGAACTTTCAGAGTCATCAAAACGCCTTTGGAGGTCCAGGGGGGGTCCGGCTGGCAACGGATTTTCATACAATGGCGGCAGATAGTGTTCACTTTTGAATTGTCCAAAACACACACTATGAAACATCCAAATACCTCCATACTGCTCATCTGTACTGAACCAAGTGTCCCATTTATTTCATCTCTGTTTTTAGCCTTGTTGTAGTAGTAGCTCCCAGTGGCTGTGCAAGATGCGCAAGATTTGCTGCAAGATGTTCTTCCGTGTTTACATCATACAACTTTTTCATGTGGCGGCTTCAGGACACTTGGGTCAGTACGGAAGAGCAGTATGGAGGTATTTGGATTTTTCATAGTATGTGTTAGTGACGATTCAAAAGTGAGCACCATCCACCATTATATGAAAATCTGTTGCCAGCCAGACCCCCCTGGACCTCCAAAAGCGTTTTGATGACTCAAAACAAAGTTCTCAGAACCCTTCCTTGGCATGACGGTGAGTAGAAAATTGGTTAAAAAAAACAACAACAATAACTGTAGTCATTGATTTTGGGTGAAGTATCCCTTTAAAAGGCATTTGTCAACCATGGTCATATTCTCTAGATCTAGTGAAAGTGAAGCTTTTTGGAAAGTTCTTCAGGGCTTGATCTTCATAATCTCCTCTTCCTCGCTGGAGTGCATGTTTCACATTGAGGAACAGTCCATTGAATTTAGTCAGGTTCATATTTCTTGTGCAGTATTTTGTAACACTTCTTCTAGTTTAAATCAGATTTGAGAGAGAGATAAAGTGCTGATCACTGTGAAAACAGAGAATCAAACTCTTCCCTCTTCACATCTTAATCCACTGTGCTGTGTTACGGCATCTACTGTAAGACACCTTCAGACTCATGGATCTACAGCTCCAACATGACCACTTCTGCAACATGCTTCATCGTCTCATTGGTACCAGCTGCAACATGTTGCCATCAGACATCATTAGAAATGCTTGGCTGTGTTTGTTTTCCACTAAAACAAACAACACGATCCTGGTTGACAAGTGTCAGAACTCTGTAGCGCTTCAACCAGATTCTATAGTAGTGAAGTGGTGTCTTTACAGAGTCCGTGGGAGGCGGTGTCAGACTCTTAACATTTAGTGCTGATCATATTTGCTGCCTGCTCTACTGTCAGTCCTGATGTCATTCAGGCACTACAATAGCTACAGGGATTTTCAGGGGACTTTCTTCTATGTTTACACAGGCTGCACTTGCAGACAGGAGTTTGGGATCATCTCTGTTTGACTAAAGCTTTTGAAGAGATGTAGGTGGCTCAGCCGTTGCATTTCCCAAATATCTTGAGCTGAGTTGGCGTGTGAAATGTACTATTATGACAATACCCAGGAAATAGGCAAAATTCAGAGAATAAAAAATATCAGATTTTACATTTGACACTTTAAAACTTTAGCAGATCCTACCAACCGCAAATAAACTGCATGAGCATTTTCACAGTACCTTTGGTGACTGCTGAGTTGCATCAGTAGCTACTTTCATTCCCATTTATAGGCAAGAGAAACTTTATGGGACACAAAGTTTCAGACTTTCACACTTAAAGTTTGCCATCACCTCAACAGCTACACTTGTTGTTGCTAAAAAAAACTGTCTGGCAAATCCTGAGCCTAGACTTGTGAGGAAGCACACACACACACATACACACCGACTGCCTGGCGCACATGCGCAGAGGCAGAGGCGACTTCAGACAGATTACGGCATATGTAAAAGGGTAGTAGCACGGATATACACACACACATGTGATGAAGACCATATGGTGTGTGCAGCGGGTAGGCGGGCACTCAGAAAGAGGGGTATTGAGGTTTAGGGCCTGGCGTGGCTTAAGCCATTTGGGCCTAACAGGATTAGGAGGCTGGGTTACTGCAGGGCATGCTGCTGGTGGGACAGAGAGGCCAGGTTTCCATTTGGAACAGAGAAACACACACAGTCTTTATATACATTTAAAACACGTCCGACTTCCACAGGCAGCAACCAGGGTGGGAAATCAGCACCTGCCAAACACAAGCTGGTTTTGGCAGTGCTGGCTTATTTTTAAATCCATCCTCCTGTGCCAGCCCCTCTGGCAGGTAACCAGCCACTATAGTTCATTTCTATGCATTTGGTGCCACAGGGGGACTTGGTATTTGAAAAAGGGTCAGCTGCAGGTGTACGCCAGGGATGGAACTTGAAACATTATCTGCTCGATAACGTCACAGCAGATCACAGAGTCGGCGTTGAATCAAATCCAATTCTCAGCCAGTGAATAAATGAATCAGATGTCCACACATAAAATATACATATAACACAATCAGACCCTTTATACATCTAAGCAAAATGGAAGTGATTCCAAACCACAATGCAATTTTAAACACAACATAGAGAAATACACCTCTTGTTTCTCTTACTGAGACACAGTGAGCTTTGGTCCCTTCTTTAGGTTATCCAGCACTATTAGGTATCAAACTTCTCATCCAACGCTTGGCATGAAAATAAATGGTAAATGGTAAATGGACTTGCACTTATATAGCGCTTTTCTAGTCTCTTGGACCACTCAAAGCGCTTTACAATGTAATGGTCACATTCACCCTTTCACACACATTCATACAGCACTGTGCATAGTGCAGGAAACTAAGCATTCACACACATTCATACCCCGATGGACACATCGAGGGGCAAGTGTGGGTTCAGTGTCTTGCCCAAGGACACTTCGACATGTTGACTGGAGGAGCCTGGAATCGAACCACCGACCTTCCGGTTAGTGGACGACCCGCTCTACCTCCTGAGCCACAGCCGCCCTGTGTAATATAAAGAATGTGTAATATAAAGAATAAAGAATTCAATTTCTCAAAATGTCAAAAAACTGATTCAAAAGTATAAAAATATTATACTATATAGTCTCATTAGTAAAGTTATGAGGAAAACAAGTTCAGATTTTGTCCAAATTAAACTGCACTTAAAACTGATGATTGTTTTGTGACATAACCTTAATCCTACACCACACCACAGTGTCTCAGAGGCTTATTGTGTGTCTAATGGAGCGCATGAATCTCAGCTTGTTAAAGAGAGTGCTGATTGCTAAGGAAGTGGACTGTGGAGGAGAGACACACTGGATGAGGTGGGTGAAAGGTACTCACGTTTAAGGAAGCGGTTACGGACCCATTTGTTCTGTTTACGGGCATAACGTTTTGTAGCGATCTTCACAGCTTCTATACCTGGACAGAATCAAGAAGAGGCCGAAACATTTTTGTTAAAAATACATTCACCTCGCTGATCTGTAAATCAGTCGACCAACCAGTGAATCTAAGTCCATCTCTGGGACTTTGATCAGACCTTTGTCTCGTAGTGTGCACTTCTCCTGCTGGGTGATGCTTTCAGGAGCAGTCAGGTACTCATGGAACTCCTTAAAACCAATGGACTGGAAAATCCCATGTTGATAGCTCTGACTAGAGAGGAGAGGAGAGGAGAGGAGAGGAGAGGAGAGGAGAGGAGAACAGGAGAGGAGAGGAGAGGAGAGAGGGAGAGGAGGGGAGGGAGGAGAGGAGAGGAGAGGAGGGGAGAGGAGAGGAAAGGAGAGAGGAGAGGAGATGAGAGAGGAGAGGAGAGGAGAGGAGGAGAGGAGAGCGGAGAGGAGGGGAGCAGAGAGGAGAGGAGAGGAGAGGAGAGGAGAGGAGAGGAGAGGAGAGGAGAGGAGGAGAGACGTTACCCACCAATACAAAAAGTTTCCATCTCCAGCTTGACATTTCTAGACACCCAGTGGTGACTCATGTCACCTTCTCCACCTCCCCCTCCATCTCCCTCTGCCTCCCTGAACAAAGAATATCTGTCTGAGCAGATGTGAGGCCCTTCGGGGGACAAAGTGACAGAACAATATTAAAAAAAGTGAAAGGCACTGGCAGAAGGACCCACAGGTGCCGAGACTATAGTAGTCTGACCGGGGTGACATCAGGTTGGGGCAGGAGCCGCTGGTTACATCAGCAGACGGTGCAGACAGAACAATATCAAACCATATCATCCCAATTTGAGCAATGCTGTCTGTTCAAGCCCAAGCTGTACCTCTGTGATTGTAGTAATAGCCCCTCTATTGCAATGTGTGTTAAGTTCAATGACCTCAAATCCTTTCTGAATTTGGAATGATTGCAAAAGTAGCAGAGGTTAGCTGTGGTATCATTTTTCTCTCTGCCGGTGCAAGAAAGTGTGTTTTATTCTATCATAACAGTTGACCTCACTAACGAAAAATCAATGTTAAATGGAAACAGCGAAACAATGGCACTGAGGAATACAGACTGTTTACACTCTGGCATGGACGGTGCTGTGTAAATGCTAGCGATATACAAGCTGCTATATGCGCCGTCTACAATGTTGGTAGAGCACCCGCCCCATGTGTCAGTCCTCACTGCAGGCGGCCCCAGTTCGAATCCCGCGTCTAGCGGCCCTATCCTGCGTGTCATTCCCCCTCTCTTTACCTCCCATTTCCTGTCTCTCTCAACTGTCCTATCAAATAAAGGCATGAAAAAATATATACTTAAATGTGACACTTGATTGGGAGGGGGGCTTTAAGGGGAGGGGGTATAAAATGCCTAATTTCTTCATGTTACACGCTTCAAACAAATATTAACCCACAAACTCAGATTGCTCACAAATGGGAGACACACACAAAGCATGAATGCTGCATGCTGCACACCCTGAATGACAGGCGCATGGGGATGACCCACTGGTCTGGTTAGACTATGACAGGCAGGTCTGTGGTTTCTGCAGCACCCAGCGCAGACGGCTGATGGTGTCTCCTGACCTGGCTCCTCTGTATTCAGCCACACGTTTCTAAGATTACTTTATTTGTGTGTACAGTATGTGTATGTGCTAGGATGGGGTAGGGTTGGGGACTGCTTTTAAACATGTAAAGCACTTTGTGCTACATTTTTAATGTATGAAAAGTGCTTTATAAATAAAGATTTGATTTGATTTGATGCGTGTACGGAGGGCAAGTCAATTCAGTGTGAAAAGTTCAACTCTTTTGAAAGTGTAAATAAGCCAAAAGTTTAAAAAAAAAAAAAAAAAAAAAAAAATCAATATGTGGTGGTCTGTGTTATGTGAAACACTTTTTTAAAACAAAATGATCTGTTTGATACTACAGCTGAAGAAGAATTGGATGCTGTTAGAATCATCTGCTCTGCTTCTGTTATGCTCTTTACACTGTTCACGTGGATTTCTATGTAGCAAGGAAAATGCACTTATTGCTACTCAAATAATAAAAACTCTCTATCCGTAACAAAAATTGGAAATAAAGAAGGAAACATGTAAGACCAAAATAGCTCTGATGTGACTGCGTTATGATTGACAGTATGACAGTGGTACTGCTTTCGTGGCAAATTGTGTCAGCTGACAGATCAGTGAGCCAGGTATCACTGCAAAAAATGTTGTATTATATTGTATTGTATTGTATTTACATCCCAAATAAATAAAACAGCACAGTTTTATTTTTACAGCTGCCATGTTCTGGCCGGCCTGATCAAAACAATTTCATTTCCTTAGATAACATCACTGAATTCACCATTGTGACCTGCACAGTTTATGTTAATTCTCAGATGGTCTGATTTCATTCCAAGTTAACAAGAAAATCCTTCTTTGGAGCCAACAGGAAAGACAAATCGAAGACACATGATCTTTGCAGATGACTTGTTGTCTGATAATGTTCAGGTCATTACACCGAACATGAGATTTCTTTGGATTTATAGACTTTCTTTTGTATGGGTTTTATATTTTCTTTAGGTTATTTTTTTGTTCTTTTGCCTTTTTCTATAGCAACTTCATTCTTTTTTTTTTAAACACATGGTAGACCAAACATTGCAATAATAATAATAATGACTATGTTTAGCCCATAACTTGTAACATTTAACAGAAACAAGAAGAGGAAATAACAAAAAATAAATCTGGCTAGACGGGCAGAGACAGAAATTTGAGAATAGCGACTGAGCACAGGAAATGTAGAGTCAATGGAGGGAGGAAAAGAAAGACAGGGAAAGGCAGGGAGGGAGGGAGAGATCTGACCTTGATGTCTGGCCACAGCAGCCAGCTGGGGATGGAGACATGAGGGTGAAGGAGAGACAGACAGAGAGAGAGAGAGAGAAGTAAGGGGGGTAAAGTGCTTGGGTGATCAGATTGCTGAGAGGGCAATAGTGGCAGAGATGGAGGGAGGGAGGGAGAGAGAGAGAGAGAGAGAGAGAAAGAGGAGGAGGAGGCTGTTTGATGAGGTGGGATGGGGTGATGGGGTGATGAAAGAAAGGAGGGACGAAGGAAGGGAACTGGCAGCTTCCTGGGCATGGTTCCATCAATGCATCAACTCCCTGCAGCCACACCCCAACACACACATACAAGTATCGATATCTACTGCCACACACACACACACACACACACACACACACACACACACACACACACACACACACACACACACACACAGCAGTCTGTTTCCACATATCTGTTTCAGCTATTAGTGTAGCTCATGTACATCTTTATACATATTTCATGTTGCACACAAATCTCTTAAACATTTCATTGTCAATGCCAAATTCTGACACAGTATCAATAATATCAGGATTCATATATTCATACATTTTTACACATGAGAAGAAAAAAAAATAACACATAGGTGAATAAAAGATAAAATCACACTCATATAACGCTCCTGTATTGCACCATATGGTGAGTAGGTAGCTGCTGCAGCTAAATCTAGAAATGCCTTGGTAGAGTTAAATTGGAGAATGTGTTCCTGCCAGAGAAAGTGCTTGTTGCTGGAAAGTAAAAAAAAAAAAAAAGCTTGCAGAATCAATTCCCGCGTGCTTGTTAGTGAAAATGTCAATCATGATATCTTCCATAGAAGGCAGTGAGTTGTAATTCATGGACAATTACCGACACTCCTTATCTCTCAAATTGTCTTCTGGTGCAGCGTGTGTCGTGACTCACACTTGCACGTTACACAGCAAGAAAGCGAATAATACACACTGACAGATGTTCTGTTGACACTGTGTCTGACATTTTGGTTTCTGTGTTTTATAAAATACTTTTCCACTGGTCAAAAATGTCCTCCAGAATTACAATAAATTCCAATTAACACCCTTCAACCATAAAAATGCATCCGTGTGTGGCCAGTAGAGGGTCTAGCTCAATTTAAAACATATTTAAAACAAGTGGGGACACCATGTCATAACTGTAAGTTCAGTTATTTATATAATAAGAAGCTCTAGCTCATAAACACCACCATACAACAAGAGAGCAAACAGTGGACCCATATGATGAGAGTGACACAGCTCCAGTTCACTACTGATCATGTGGTTACTGTTAAGGAGAGACAAAATGTCAATCTATATCATGTTAAACTAATCCGCAGTTTAACAGACACCATAGTAGTGTGAGTATTTTATTTCCAGGACCACAACAATGTCCATCAAATGTGTGGAGAACTACCTGAGGCCCTGTGGTAATAAGCACCAATCACCAGACTCCCCGGGCAGTGCTGAGGTCCTACAGAGAGGCTTTATCTCTGCAATTATTAATAATCACTGGACATCCAAAAGAAATATTAGTCCCGCCTGATCTAAACTCGCAACCGTGTGTGGGCTGTATCTAAATTGGTCGGTACAGAACAGAGTGACCTGTCAGAGCAGGAAGGAGAAATAAATAACTGGATAGCTACTTGGCCGTCTTCATCGCCCTGGTTACATGGACGAGAGGAGTTAGCTCCGGCTTCAGACTGAACGTCTGGATCATCATCACCCCAAGAGTAACTGCTGAGTAACCTATGATTTATTCGTTGTAGTAGTTGTTGTAATCAGCGCATGATTGTAATAAAATACACAAAAATATAAAATAGCAATGAACAAATTCAGATGTTGCCAAAGAACAACACTTAACAACCAAGACAATATATTAAATCTTTACAAAGTAACATAAAGTAAGGCAAATTCAGCCACAATAACTTGCATACAGATGTCTATGAGCTGTCCATAAATTCTTTGTGTGCGGTCATGTTGCCGCCTGGCTCTGTCTGATCGGTGAAACGGAGTTAAACGTCGCTAGTAATGGCTACATTTGATTGGTGAGACGCAGCCTCTGTTGGAAGTATGTCTGTCAAAATAAAATGAACAGATCGTGCATTGGATCGATAAAAATTAGTAGCGAGCGGAATGTACCTTGATGTAACGGAGTAGTAGGAGTAAAAGTACAATATACAAAGTCTCAAGTAAGAGTAAAAAACGTATGCTGCATTAATATAACTACTCTTACAAGTACAGTTTATCCAAAAAGTTACTCAAGTAAATGTAGCACATTACTACTAAGAAAAAACAAAAAACAGAAATGCTAGAAACAGAAGCCATATGCAACAATTCCCACGATCCTAAAATCCCAGTTCCAACGTTTTTTGCCCTAAGCTAAGGAGCTCTCCAAGAGATAAAAGAAAAGATGATGAATTTGAAAAAAAACAGAGTCTGGTTGACTGTGTTTATTCAAGAGAGTGGATATGTTTCGTTGCTGATTTGCTTACCTGTCATCCTGGACTTTCTGCTGATTAAAGCGGACATGGAAGTCTCTGAGCTCCTCTATCAGTCCTGCAGACAACATCTCATCAACACGGGCATCCAACCGCTCGTCAAGAGCTGCAGGGGAACAAAGGAAATAATATGTAACAAGTGTACCAGAAAAATATGACAGACACACCAAAAATCTTATTTCATGCTGCACTGAAGATCTCATAGGAATATCGACATTTATGTTCTTTAAATGCGAGGAAATGGATGCGATCGTTCCCTCCTTACCCTCCATGTCTGCGTGCAGCCAGAATATGCAGGGGTCTGGGTACCTGAGTGGCCCCCCAAGCTCATCACCTCCCTCCTGGCCCCTCTGCTCCTCCAGCCAGTGACTGTGAGGGACGCCTGTCTCCTCATGGATTTGCAGGCTCCTGCAGATCAACATACAAGCAAAGATGTTAAGGTTTAATAAACCTCTAAATTGCACATTGTGCAGACATAACCAAACTAATCATTTTTTAGAGGTTTTTCAGAATAATACAATTTCCTATGATCTTCCTGTACTTGAGTTGAGTTAATCATTCATTCATCCATATAATCCATTGTAAATGAAAACCTCAGCTTCCCCCTGTGAGGAGCAAATCAAGAGTAGTTTAAAAAGGAAAAGGTGATCCCTGCACCAGAAATGTTAAACTGTAAAAATAAAAAGAGGAAATCACCAGTCCAGTTATTTTTCAGCCAAGATTTTAAAATGTCAGATTTAATTCCAAACCAGATTCTTTAGCTGTGCCTGGTTGTGCTCTTTTTTGTTGATGATTAAAATAAAAAAGATTCCTGTCCTCTCCCGTCAACAAGAAGAACAGGGTAACCTAACCTGCTCACACAACAGACCAGAGTGCACTCACTGCTGCTCATCAAGCTTTGTATGTGTGTATGTATGTGTGTTTGTGTCAACGGACACTCGTCCTGTCAGCGCTGATTGGGTGGAGGTCGTATACTGTGACTGTCAGCCTGAGACAGAACATTGGCCCTTCAAGACCTCACACAAAACATGAGAAAACTCAAAAATGTTGTTATCGCATGACACACCGAAAAACACTACACATCACATTATCCCAAGGTTGAAAAGAACAGTTTCCCATTGCACTCATAAAAATGCTGTAATTCTGCTGCTGAAATAAACTCACCTCCATAAACATGTAGTATTATTCCAATGTTTACAGTTTTTGAAATTAATGTGAGTTACTTGGGTTTTTTTAAATAATGTAATTTGAACAAAGTTAAAAGTCAAAATTGTTTTACATTAGTGGTTGACTGATGGATTGTTAATGGCCAATATAATACAACAATAACGATAGTTAATGGTGTTACCATAACCTTCTCTAGATATGGTGCAATAAGATGATGTAGCCTGACTGCATGCTGATACTTCTTCCAATAAAAGTAGTTTGAAATAATTAAATAATAAAAGGTACTATTAATGCCGATTAATGGGTATACCTCTATTTTACATGAAATGGCTGATGTGGAGATTTTACTTTTGTGAAATTAATAGGATTTGTTTTGTTTTTGGGCATTTGTACTTACATCACATGGAGGGTGGGGTAGCGGTATTCTTTATCTGGAACTAACCAACTCACTATTCAATACAGATAAACAGCTTTTTTCCCCGACTACTGTAGCTGATGAACTGAAAAAAAAATATGTAGGCTGTATAACGTACACCTTAACGGGTGTATTATTTTGTGACGGGACTTCTTGAGTCAAGTAGTGGCAAGTAACGGCACATTTTATTGTCAGTATCGGTAACGGCGTTATAACAGGGGAAACAACTTTTTTGATCAATGAAAAAAGCACTGTCATTAGAAACGTCGTTATTCCCATCACTGTTCTTAATTTTTCCAGATTCAAACATAATTGTGAAGCTGTGCTCACACAGCTAGCTAGCTGTGTTTAGGCACCACAGCAATGAATGGGAAAGTGTGTCCAAACGTTTGATTGGTTATTTATTGATGTTGTCAGTGTTTCTTTTGCTACTAACTAAGTTGCTAACAAAAACAACTTAACCATAAAAAAATACTAAAAGCTAATCTTAACTAAAGAAAAAAAATACTAAAAGCTAGAAAAAAAATGTGTTTAATTTACCTATCCTTAGCTACACGCGTAAAATGAAGAGATATTTAAACCATTTAAGCACTAATATCCAGTGAGAGGCAAGATATGCTCACCTGGCAATCTTGCGTTTGTCATTGGGGTGTAACATGGCAGCCATCTTGGGGTCCACTTCTACCAGTTGTTTGTGTAGCTCAGATGCTCCTAGCTTTTCAAGCTCCAATTTTCTGCTTGGAGCCCCATCTCCTCCATCCGCCGACTCTTCGTTCTCCTGCTGCGACAGACATTTCATTTAAAGTTTTAGAGTTGACTCAAGCTGTATAAATATTGTCATGTGCTTTGGGCCAGAAATAACATGCATAGAAAGAGAAATAAGAAAAACTGTATATACACATACAATATATTTTCTTATTTTTCATACCTTGGCAACTGGGTAATGAAATCATAGTCACACTTTTTCATTACAGTATCAGTGAGCACTGAGAGCAACATAAACTGTGGCGTAACCTGCCAACAGAGTGAATAGATAAAATATGGGAGATTCTCACAGTTGTGAGTTGCCAGGTTGTTGTAACAGATGGGTCGAAATATGTATGTGTGTGTGTGGACTGTGTGCTTCAACTTACGACATATGATACATATCGAACTACGTATAATGATTATTCATAGGTTAGGAGCTATGCAAATTATGAGTTTCCTTGCAGAAACAACAGAGTGGGAGACTGTCTGGAGATAACCTTGAAATACTGGAGGCATGGCAGGTGTTGGCAGAGACACACAGAGGACAGAGGGAAGTGTGTTTGTGTCGTAGCGTTATGATACTCACCCCTGTATCCAGCAGGACTTTCCACAGCAGAGACTCAATGTAATAATTTGTTCCTCCAACAATGATTGGCAGTTTGTTTCTGCTGTGCATGTCATCTATGTTGAGTATGTTAAGGAGGGAACTGATCTGCACACATTTTATGTAGATGGCCGCACAATAATTATAACACCTTTGAAATGACCCATTGAGCTTCTTTAAGTGGCATTTAAACCATAACGGCACTGAAAAAGCTCCAGCAGGTTTCATTTAATCAGTCACTCTGAGAGGCTGCAACTCACATTTTGCTAAATCACATAACACCTACTCAGGTTATTCATGTTAACGGTACATTTTCTAAGGCACTTGTTTAATGGACTCGTATTATGTGCACAGTCAAGAAAACTGAGGATCCAGATAAGAGAGAGTAAATTGAGCTTTCTCTCTGAGTCTTTCTACTCATAGTTCTGCATTTAAGTAATAGCAAAAACAGACAAACCACTACACAAAATCCAAAATCCAAAACCTGGCTGGCCAATGGCTGTTTGTTTCAGAGAATTACATTGAAAAACTGAATTTAATAATATCTCATGACAGATGTGCTGCAGTGGGATAAAACACAAGAAAAGGCAGAAAATCAGCAACAAATCTCAACATGCTGAAGCTGTTAGTGATTCCAGGCATCAACACAGTGCGTGGCTAATAAGAGCATAAGCCACAGCAGAACGCTTGATAAACAAGAACAATGCCTCTTACAGTCAGTGTGGACTGAAACCTTATAAAGAGGATGGCAAGAGCGGTATTAAGCTGAATATTGTATTTCTTGTTCTTGTCAGCGTTTACAATAAGTGAGTACAGTGCAGGTGATATGATGATACACTCTTATAGCCATCGTTGAACATAAATATATGTATGAGGCAGGAAGATTGGTGTTTTTTTTTTCTCCTCTTTAAAATAAAGCATTGTTCATTTGCTTGGGTATGTTTCTGTATATACAGTACGTTTCATGTATTTATTCAACTTACATATTTATTTTTTAAAAAAAGAGTAAATGGTTGTAATTCATAAGAAAGGTCAAATATTGCAATAAAAATGTTGACAATCAGTGGAAAAGTTAAAGCAGAAGTAAGCGAAATGTTTGTGTTAATATAAGTCTTAAATAGTTATATCTTCTCAGCTGACAAGAAGTTAGCCAAAACGACCAGATCGCTTACTTCTGCTTTAATCTATTGATAATGACTTATTTATCTCAGCCTGAAGAGTCCCTCACCCCTCCAATGAAGACACAAAACAACATAAATGTCATCATGTCTTTTACATTCTTTTTTTTTAAACCACCATTTCAATGTGCTTTGCCACCAATATTAGCAAAATAACGGTGGAGGGCAACGTGCATTTCTGAAGTGAATCTGGTTCAAATTTGTTCTACATACGTCTTTAAGATGAGACTTCTCACCTCTAACCATCTCATGTTGTGTGATTCAAATGAATATTCCAGACCTAAGACATAAAATCATCCAAAGCATGAAGCACAAAGCATTAATCCTATTAATCATCTTCTGGTTCATGAGACAGGTCCTGAGACTGGCACTGGGAGTCACTGCAGTATGAATCCGTCAGCTTAACACATCAGCTTGTGCCACCTGGAAACGTTCCTCTATCCTCCACAGAGAAATGTAATGGGCCGATTAACCAATAATCAGAAAGACTGACAGCTGTAACCAAAGGGTCAATAATACTGTTTCCAATTATAAACTCTCTCTCAGCCACAGTTTGGTTCAACTACAATATTAACACAAAAATATCAATATTGGAGTTCAGTAATGGAAAAACCCTACTGGTCACACAGACAAGAGCCTGACTGCCACACCTTTTCTGCACTCTCTTTCCTTTTCTGTCGCATCTTCTCTCATCTTGCACCTTTCCTTCTCTCTCTCTTCCTCCCTCCCTCCCTCCAGTCGCCCACCTTCTCCACTCAGGGATAATTAAATAACCACTCAGCCATCGTCACTCACCTCCCCTTTCTCTCTCTCACTCTCCCTCTCACACGCACACACACACACACAGGGCTGCATCACTGTGTTTGAGGGAGGGAGAAACAAGAGACGGGAAGAGAGTGAGGATCGCTGACAAGTGGTGAGGAAAATTGAGGGAGGGAAAACAGACAGAGGGCCAGAAGACTGAGAGCAATAAAGGAGAGACAAGGGAGGGCTTCAGGAGGGAGATTATATGATTGAGTGAGGGGCTGATAGCTGATGATGTGTCATTAGGTTCCTGCGTCTTTGAACTTCTCAAGCTTGTCAGCCCTCTCTTGGTATTACACACACACACACACACACACACGCACACACTCACACTCCCGTTCTTCCTCTCCGTCGTCTCTCCTCCGTGCTTCAGTTTAAAATCCTCCACACTGCTTCTATCCCTTTAATCTGTATTCATCTCTTTCCATTTCTCCCTCTTCCCACCAGCAGCCTCACGCTGCACTGAGCCTATTCTTGGAGCTACCGCATCCCGTCTCGCTGCACTCGGCAAGAGTGTGTGTGTGGAAGTGAGAGAGAGTGTGTGTGTGTGTGGAAGTGAGAGAGAGAGTGTGTGTGTGCATGCCATCCTGATCTATTTATACCGCCCCTAGTTATCGCCTCCCCTCTCCACATCTGTTTGACGGCCGGAGTCTGCAGGAGGGTGTGACTGCCCAAACTATGCATGTATGTGTGTGTGTGTGTGTACATTTTTTTGTTTGAAGCCACGGTTGTGAGGTTGTTCCAGTCTTGTGAGGACATTTTGGGCAGTTCTTAGAGAATCAAAGGGTTTTTCAGGGTTTGGGCTTGGTATGAGGTTTAGGTTGGGGTTGATTGGAATTTAGAAAATGCATGATGCCAATGAGCGGCCCTGACAATTATAGGAAGGCCAGCATTTAAGAAGGTAGTCTGTGTGTGTGTGTGTGTGTGTGTGTGTGTGTGTGTGTAGATGCACCACTGACACAGACTCCTATAAATATCTCTAGTCTCTCTTCTCATTTTCAGTGCAACATCTGCAGTGAGACACACTGACAAAACAAGGACAGAGCACACCGTCTACACACAAACACACACAGACACAGACCAATTAGTAAGAGTCGGATCGAGTGAATTCTTCCCCAGCATTTACCACTTGTTAAGAAGGGATCCAAAATGTGATGGGGTGATGGCAAAGTGTGTGGAGAGGCGTTAAAGATAACAAACATTGCTCTTCTGCTTTCACACGTTTTGAGGAAAAGGATATTAGAGCCAGGGCTTTGTTCCTGAAGTCCACCACCGTGTAGCTGCTAACTAGCGGGTCCACAAAGCCGATCATGTGATGTCTGCACTGGGAGAGCTCCTCGGCCGTCACCTTGTTGGTGATGATGTCGAGGCCCTGGTACACCTGAGGGGACACAAAAGAGATGATCAAATAAATGCTCGCTTTTCTACAGACAGGTGTCATTATTTGCAGGAAATAAATATAAAAACTAATGGCATAGAATAAGAATCCGTAGATGTGGTCTGTCCAGCATAATAAAGCATAAAATCCTGGTCAACGCTGCTTTTATAAAACAAATATTTGCCATTGTCAGAAACTGTAAGCAGGGCTGTTAAACAGGATCGATGTCTGTCATTCACACAAAGCGACTCCTGACCATTTCTGAAAATTATCATCCACACCTCCTCTGTCCATTTTACATCACCCGGTGGCGGTGCTCCCACGTGAAATGTGTCAGCTGGGTGTCATACAGTAGTCTGTCGTGATTTTTATTCTCACACACTCACTCTCACTCTCTCATACACATGCACGCACACCAAGATCACACAGAGTCCAGAGTGTTACAGGGATGTTTTGGGGTACAGTGTCTCTGTACAGTGTTCAGTTCTCTCTCCCCATGACCTTTTCATCCTTTGAACGTGTGTCTTGTTTACATTTGTTCCATTGTCCTTGATTATTTTGAAAATCCTCCTTTGAGAAGGCGTCCACTGAGTTTATGTTCACTTCCTGTGCAGAGCTTCAGAGTCTTGTGCGCTGTAGAGGGGTCGTACTGTGAAGACACGGGACACTGATGAGCGCCGATAACTGGATCTACATGTGGAGTGACTGCAAAGAAAGGTGACTCCCCCACATTTAGCCTTCAGTAGATTTGTAGGCTCCTGCATAATGTAGAAGTCACTGTAGTTTGTGCCACTCTTTCTCTACTCTTCTTTTCAGAGCTGTCAGGGCTGCAGTATTTATTTTAAGCAGCTTGGAGGTCAGCTATTAACACTTTCTTCAGTTTGTGTTTTTGAGCCACTTTTCAATGCTGTGTCATTGGTTGTTCAGTTTTACTAATTGCAAGGGATAGAATAAGTAAAAGGAACGCTACATAAAAGCTCTTTTACTCTGTTCAGGACAGGACTGTTGTGCCTTTATTCCACCTTGCAAGGCTGTATGAAACATTCAAACAGAATGGATGGACATTGTTGTTCCCCCTTTATTCATTCACCAGTCATATGCAAGACTGAAGCAGGAAGCAACTGGGTCTACATCATTAATTCTAGTTTCCCGAGTAATTTTTTCTTTTAAATAAAATGGGGGCAGCAGTGTTTTTAAAAGCCTTTGTATAAAGGGCACAAAATCTAGTATTGTGGATGTTGCATGTCATTGTAGAATGAGATACTTAAAGATTATACTTTTTGATCGGCTGTGGCTCAGGAGGTAGAGTGGGTTGTCCACTAACCGGAAGGTCAGTGGTTCGATTCCAGGCTCCTCCTGGCAACAATTCAATTCAATTCAACTTTTATAAAGCGCATTTCATGCACAAGGCAGACTCAATGTGCTTCACAACAGGTATACATAGTTACAGTAAAAATAGTTATATAAAAATCAATTAAAAATCAATTGAAGAGTGCAAGTAAACAATCATATCTTCACCACATACACACTTAAACTCACACATGCGCACCCACTCACACAACCACACACACACAGTTCAACAGAATGCTGTTGAAAAAGAACAGCATGTCGAAGTGTCCTTGGGCAAGACACTGAACCCACACTTGCCCCCCAATGTGTCCATTGGTTGTACGAATGTGTGTGAATGGTTAGATTGCCTAGCGCTGTATGAATGTGTGTGTGAAACGGTGAATGTGACCTACAGTGTAAAGTGCTTTGAGTGGTCTGATAGACTAGAAAAGCACTATAAAGTGCAAGTCCATTTACCATTTTACCATCAAAACGATTAATTTTTTAAAAATAATACATCCACAGAACGTCTAGGGTGCAGAATAAAAGTATCAATTTTACTGATTTTTTTTTTGTAGTATAGAAATTATTGTTTTATAAATTTTGACAGGTTGGAGTGAGAGCGGGCGAGTGTGACCGACTGGCCGGGAGGAATTAAACTTGTAGCTAACATCTTTAAAGGGATACGCCGACATTTTTTTCGTGCCTTGCCTCACTCCCGAGTCCATGACAAGCAGATAGACACCATCCTTTCGACTGTGCGTGCAGTAACGAGGGAGATAGAGCCGTATCGCCCGTAATTAGCTTAGCTCAAACGCTGGAAGTGTATAGGTAGCAGAGGTGGCAAGTAACGAAGTACAAATACTTCGTTACTGTACTTAAGTAGATTTTTCAGGTGTCTGTACTTTACGTGACTTTTTACTTTTACTCCCTACATTTATACGCAAAAATATGTACTTTCTACTCCTTACATTGTAAAAACAGGCTTGTTACTTTTTTTTTTTACACAACGTAAAAGCACCGGTAAAAGACGTGACGAACTAGAGAGGGAAAGAGGGAGAACAAGAGGGAGGGAGGAGGGAGGGGGGGGACGGTAGAGAGAGAACCAAGTTACCAACTTGTACTGTAGCAGCGACATGGAGGCAGCAGCATGGAGGAAGGAAGCGATGGTGGTCGGACTATCCGACGGGGGGGGGGGGGGGGCACCGTACAATCAGCGCAGTATAGCGCATTTACCATTTACGAGCAGCAAAGCGCAACCTGTCCATGTGCCCGTGTCTGTGTGTACGTACGCGCAC
Source organism: Trachurus japonicus (assembly GCF_045865225.1). Classification (NCBI taxonomy): domain Eukaryota; kingdom Metazoa; phylum Chordata; class Actinopteri; order Carangiformes; family Carangidae; genus Trachurus; species Trachurus japonicus. Next base: position 23,000,014 of record NC_140917.1, on the reverse strand, counting down.
GTGCATGCCTGTGTGTGAGAATTTTTTTTTACACATGTATCTGTACTTCTACTTAAGTACAGAATATGAGTACTTTTGCCACCTCTGATAGGTAGTGTTAGCCTGCCTCCACCAAGTCATCAGAGACACTCTTCAGCAACTCTAAATGGACCGATCTTCGTCTCAGAGCTGACAAAACTCTCCGGTAAGGCGTCTTGAGCGGTAACGGGACGAGATCAGTCAAGACGGAGGGTTCAAGCAAGGTTTATTTTGGTTCAAGCTAGCTACATCGAGGGTAGGTCTGCTTCCTATTTCAAAGTAAAAGCACTTCTGTATGTAAAGGGCAACAGGTGTTTTATTTTGTGAAAGTAACCGGAAGTAACCGGAAGTAACCAGAAGTAACCGGAAGTAACCGGAAGTGCGTTGGTGACAACGGCTAGCATGAGTAGCGCCGAATTTGTCCGAACAAAATTGTAAACAGCTGGTATTTAGACAAATTAAGGACACACTGCTGATCTAAACAGCTACTTTCTCGCCTAAAAATGTTTGAAATGTTGATAAAGTGATATATTTACAGAGTTTAGAGCTAAAATGAAATCAGCTTCTGACTGCTGATTTCGGCTTGAGTAGGAGGCAAGCTAACACTACCTATACACTTCCAGCATTTGAGCTAAGTTAATTACGGGCGATACAGCTCTATCTCACTTGTTACTGCACGCACAGTCGAAAGGATGGTGTCTATCTGCTTGTCATGGACTCGGGAGTGAGGCAAGAGATGAAAAAAAATTGTTGGCGTATCACTTTAAACTAAACTTTAAAACTATAACGTAATTGTGTGGATGTTGCCTTTTTCCATATAGGGAGCCAACAGGATGCCGACACAAATGAAAATGCAGCAAGCGTTGGTCCATCTGTAGGTTCAAAGGACACCAAAGTAGTTAGTAAATGTAGTGTAGATTAAATGTAGGCCATGGTAGACCAACAATATCCAAATTGCAGAAAAACATAAGTTAAAATTTGACCTAAAGAAATTGCAGATGGTAAAATATAAAAAATCTCCCCTTATTTATCATGCAAATACACTCCTACTGCCCCGTCTTCTGCTTAGCATCTGTGTGTAGTCTACCATCAACCATTTAAAGTGTGTGTGTGGCTCAGAAAGTGAATCAGCACGAAGCTGCCAGGAAAACTTTATGAAACCCTTCTGAGTAAAAAAAAAAAAAGTCCCAAACACTTTGGACTGAAGCTTCTGGTTGGATTCAGCCTTGATTTGGGAAAAACCATCTTGGTGAAACACTTTATTGTTCAATAATTTAGAGTAGGAATCATGAGCAATCAGCTATGGGACTGCATCATAATCCCAAATGAACATGAGTATCACCTTTACAGCATGAGGAGATGAATGAATAAAGTCACTCACGAGTTCAATCGTGAGCTGATTTTTCCCATGCATTGAGGAAAGTTTAGATTTTTTTTACTTCTATGGCTCAGACATTTTCCTGACTGAAATCTCTTTGAGGTTTGTGCAGCTGGAACATGTGGTGTAGATGTGGAAAGATGAGAAAGTACAGGGTTCGAAACACACACACACACACACACACACACACACACACACACACACAGTGTTCTTTTTAGAGATGCTAATATTAGAGGGTTATAATACAACACCATATCTACCTGCAACCTAGAAGTGTCATTAGTGTGATAAGAAATTGTGACTGGGCACAGCAGGCCTGTCAAAGCTTAGATTTCTCTACATGTCTTAAGTGTGAGGCAAGATGAGGCATTTAAAGAAGATCTGGTTTTATCTTCAAAAATCAAGCATCAAAGAGAAAAAGTGGGAAATACTGATCAAACAATATGTGTTTCTGCTCTAAGGTGGACTACAACTTTAGGCTAGCATATGACTAACCGACAGCCGACCGAACATTACATCTGGGCCAAGCCAAAAGTGTCAACAAAAATGTCATGTGAATAAATTGATAAAATGAACAGAAATGAATGATTTACTCGAAAATAGATTTTTGCACAAAGTTTGGGCTACATCGTCTGGGTCATAAAATTAGTGTATTAACTCATCTATCAGGGTGGAATAAAATTATTTTTTCTTTTCTGTACACTAATGTTAAAATAAAAATAAAATAGATTTAATTCAAAATAAGAACCTGGATTATCAGGTGGTGAGAATATTTACTCTGCCTGGGACATGCACCACATGTAGCTTTAGCCTCAGTCTTTTAGCACTAGGTCAGGTAGGCTATACGTAGCCATCAACAAAACATTTAAAGCCCCTTTTCAGAGTTCTTAAACACCTAAAGTTTACAAGAGCCACTGTTTTCAACAAACTGATAGAGCCAACATTACCTAATTAAGCCATAAAAACCTAAACCTATGCCTTACTTTTCTTACTCTAAAGTTACCAAATAATTACATACTTCAAAGCTCTTTCTGATTGAGTTTAGTTGTTTAGTTGTGGTATTTACATTTTTTGTAGTCGCAGCGTCGGTTTTACTTAATTCATTTGAAGTCAGACAGTGGCAAAACATCAATTTGGGTGAGTCAACTTTTTTTTTTTTTTTTTAGATCTTTTGGTGTTATTTTTGTTTAATGCAAGTGAGAACATGCAAGTGAGAATGAGACCTCATGATCTTATTTTGTCTCAGCTTTGTTTTTCATCTTAAGAAGCATTTTGTGGTGCAAGGCGTGCCCACATCCTCTGGAATACCCCGTAACTTTGTTAAACAGCATCTTCCTGTAGTCGAAAATCTCACATTGCAAAGCGACAATATCACAGACTGTTTAAAGCCACATGCGCGCATGAGATAATCAATACAACTGTGCATAGGTTATTGATCATATCCTTGGTGACAGCGCGTGTGGGTTTGCGTGCAATTCACCAAATGTTCTTGAGCACCGCAGCAAGCCAAAAGTGGGGAGCAGGGCAGGGCAGAACAACCCAGGCTGATAAATTATTCACGGCTTCTCTGCACGACACCGCTGTCAGCCGAGGGAGGGATGGATTCATGGATGGATGGATGGATGGATGGAGATTAATGAATGAATGTGAAGGTTGAAAGGGTTTTTTTCAAGAGACCAACAGTGGAGAGGATGACAGAGAAAAGGAGATAAACAGACAGAAGAGCACTGTGTACTTGTTACAGAGAACAGGATGCTCCCCGACAAATTTGCACACATTATCCACCACCACCCCTCCTGTCTTCACTGCTCTCACACACACACACACACACACTCACACTCTCTCTCTCTCTCACACACACACACACACAGGATGATAGGTAGCAGCAGAAAAGTGAGAAAGAGAGAAAGTCAGATAGAGATGCTCCAAGAGATAGAACAGCATTATGTTGTCTGTGTGTGTGTGTGTGTGTGTGTGTGTGAGAGAGAGAGACACACACACACACACTGAGGGTCACATGTCTCTGATTCTGAGCCCCACCCCTGCCACATTAACACACTTTTTGTTCCCTGCATGGTGAAGGGACAAACGCTCTCTTCATAACATGCGCTCACAACTTTGTGGAAGTTGGCGGAACACGCTCCCCGCCGCATGGCCCATTTAGCGGCTGTCTTGGAGCTTTCAATTACATCATATGATCTTCATCAAACGATGGCGTTGTCATGGAAATGTAGACGTTTGAATTTCCATTTTTCCTGAGCACATCTAAGGACTCCTCCAAAGTGTTGATTTCAGCACAACTCCACGTGCAAGGAAGATGTGACGCAATGTTGATTAAAGCTTTGGAACAGCTGCCCACTGAACTCCATGCTGAACTTTCCTCTACAACGGCTGCTTCCAAGGACAATATTGAGACACGTGGCTTCGACAAAAATAATGCCCGAATCTTTTTTTTTTTACTCTACTTTCTTAACCTTGATGGTTTCACTAACAGCCTCTGGTTCCTGAGTCCCATCTGTCCTCCTCCTCCTCTTCCTCACGATCTCTTTCATTCCGTTCATCCTGACCTGCCGCTGACAGTGCACAGCTAATTGTTACATAACAGCTCCTTAATGTACATTTACGTGTTTGCATGTTAGAGAATCGCAGATTTCACCTTAGCAAGAACAAGAAAACCTGCGAGTAAAGCACGCAGAAGAAGACAGGGCGGCTGTTGTTCAGGAATTAGATCAGGTCGTCCACCCACCAGAAGGTTGGTGGTTCGATTCCTGGCTATACAGCCCGCAGGTCCAAGTGCACTGCAGTGCAAGACACTGAACCCACACTTGCTCCCGATGTATCATCAGTTTGTGAATGTGTGTGTCAATGGTTAGACATGGTAACCATACAAAAAAAATGTATGAATGTATATTTGAGTTTTGAGTGGTCCCAGGCACTAGAAAAACATTACATAAGTGCAAGTCCATTTACCATTTAAATTAAAAAGAAAGAATAAAAAGAAATTTGAAGATGTCAACAGAAAAATGCTTAGAGGGAAAGCAGCAAATCAGACAAAATGAGAAAAAATGAAGAATTTCAGTAAAGGTGATGGAAATGAGCGACAAATTGCAGCGATGATCCAGCTCAGAGACATAAAGGCGTCAAAGATTAAGATCAACATAATCCTGTTTACATGTCTTCTGGAGGAAACTCAACAAAGATGTCACAATAAAAAAAAGGAGGAAGAGTAACTGTCAAGCTTTTTTTGGAAGTAAGAATTAAGACATGACAGGATTGCGATAGAGACGTAAAAGTACGACAAAAAAACTGGAGGAAGAATTAGTGCTGAGCAAGTTGTTTGGTTGCAGCTATACTGTTGGTCATATTTCATGCCATGTGTAGACCAAACAAGGAAATGCACTTAGCAGCTCCCTATTAATGAGCAGTGTGTGTGTGTGTGTGTGTGGAAATGCCAGCATGCACAAGATTTACAGGAGGTGGACAAACACTTTACAACCACCTTTAAACTGCAAAGAGATCAAACTACTGAGCAGATAAACAAGGCCAGGCGTTATCTTTTGTATCAACTCTTACTAAATAAATTCAAAAAGCCTCAAATGGCGTGTAAAGGGTGTTTTCTGGGAAATTACTGCGGAAATGTTTCAGCGATTTGGCTCATCACATTAGACTAATTATAATTGCAAACGTCATAATTCACATTAATGTACTTCAATGGAGGCCCAGTTAATGTGGGTTCAGCTGCCCACTCTTTCCCGTCTCGCTTTTCAAATGGATGTGAATGGATGTGACGGTGTGGCCTGTGCTGCGAGTGAGAGAGGAGTGTCTGTGTGCGAGTGTGTGAGCGAGACAATGAGCTCAGTGTTCGAGCTCCGCGGAGCCTGCAGCCGGCCTGCCTGGCCAACCTTACGCCCTGCACGAGACAGCTGTTCCTCTGCCATATAAATAAGGAGGAGCGAGGGATTGAGAGGGGAGGGGGGGGGCGAGACCAAAAGAAAGAAAGAAAGAAAGAGGGCAAGAGAAACATAGAGGAATGAAGAAAAAGAAAGAAATAGAGAGAACAAACACCCATTGAGACATAAAACAAGACTCCAGGGGGTTGGGGAGGGAGAAGAAGCAGACCTTCAGTGTAGTTTAAGCCCAGCAGTTTGTGAGTATTGGTATTTCATTCATCTAAACTGTTACTCTGATTACAACTATGGGTACAATATATGTATAACATTGTGAAGGAGTGCACCCATCTGATCCACTGGACTGGTTCTCAGCACTAATGAAGTGGATCCGTTGTTTCATTTCTGGTCCACATACAGTTGGTGAGCTGGTGATGGGTGAAGCTCCCATCGATCCTGAATGGGCATCACAGCAAAATGAATTTTAAATGTGGAAGCAGTGGAGGGCATTTACTGTGAAATGGAAAGTCCTGCCAATGATTTGGCTATAGCCAACATTAGCATTAGCGTAGCTCTGAAATACACTGTAGAAAATGGGGTCATCTAAAACTGCAGCAACAAACACAGGCTTTTTTGGTTGTTGTTTTTTTTATATTAGCAAAGTTCAGACTATTACCATCTAACTGTGAGTGGAGGGATGTCAGTGTGTCTGTTTGCACACAGGAAGGACAATGTTTGTATTTTTTGGATGAGCATTTAACATCACTATTCTTCTTTTACTTTTCTTAAGGAAAGGGTGAAACTACACTACAGGCAACACAGCACCCAGACAACAAATTAAAGTATCAAAGTCCTGGTGATAGTCACACTGACACCAATGGTTGTCCCAAAAAATCTTAAAGCAGAAGTAAGCGATCCGGTCGTTTGGGCTAATGCTGCGTTCCAGGCAGGCTTTTGAAACCGTAAATTACAGCTTCAAGTCACGACTTACGACTTTGTAGCGTTCCAGGCAACCCACTCGTGTTTTTCCGACCTGTTTTACCTGTGAAAGTGCACTATAACGGCCACTCGTAACTTCCGACCCGTGAACTCGTACCAGATCGAACTGGTACGACTTCACAGGTCGGAAAAACACGAGTTACGGGCTGCCTTGAACGCACCATAACTTCTTGTCAGCCGATGGAGTTAGCAGCCCCCGCCCTCGTCATGGATCTATTGGTCCTCGTCCCTACGTCACCATATCCAGGCGCATCCCTTGGCTGCACACACAGCCCTTCATGCCGTTCTCTCTCCTCATTGGATAAAACTTGTAGGATACGAGAAAAGTTTTCTCCTCGGCTCAGAGCAGAGCAGAGTGACTGAGAGACCCGTGTTTCGGTCCAAACACTCTATGTAAGTGATTGCTGTCGGAAGATATAACTATTTAAGACTTATATTAACACAAAAATATCGCTTACTTCTGCTTTAATATAGTTTTTAACCACTTTAGGAGCTGATATTTTCTATAAATAGTAATAATAACAATACTTTTATAATGAAAATGAATCCATCATTCAAGTAACTCTACTCTATGTAGAGAAACAGCAGGAGCTCCTGGCAGGAAAAGTGACACAGAAGACATACAGATGGTGTGATCACACATGTGCGAGATGCCGCAGTTCAGCAAAACAAAAAACGCATGCAGGCAGCGTGCTGCCAGGGTTACCGTCGCTCTGCAATTTCACCACAATTGAGTCGAGGTGAAAAAATTTGCTGCCATGAGCAAAGTAACACGATCATTCTAAACACTGGTGTGATCAGGTTCACGGTGAGGGTGTGTCTGTCGTTATGACTTGTGTGCAATCCCATAAACCTTATAGTACGGTGGCCATCAACATGGCCGTGCACTGCAGAATCTGCCTGCAAATACATGAACGTGCTGCTATAACCGGTGTTGTGAGTTTTTGCATCATCCAATAACCTGAATGTGAGTCTTAGGATCACTGTCCTTAAAATGATTACTGGTACTGAATACATGAATGTGTGTTTTCTAAATCAGATCCGACGTGTTAACAATTTCATTAGTGGTTTAAACTTAAGTGAGTGGATGAAGATCTTGATGAATGAAGATCTTAATTACACCATAATACAAAAATCTCTAAAAATACATGTCCTTGACTTTTTTTATTCATTTAATTGTTACATTTCCTTTAATACTCACAGCCATAAAATGCCAAACTGTCAAAGGCTCCAGTCTGAAACAACAGCAGGCTGGGTTGTAATGGGTCGACCCTGGTGCAGTGTAATTCGTCCTTGCTCTGACCCCCGGCCCTGTAGACACACTGTACGCTGGCTCAACATTTCTATCCCTCCCTCTGAACCCACTGCTGTTATACTCACGACTCAACACCTATCTGCCTCCCCCATCACCCCCCCCCCCCCCCCTTCCCCTTTTTTTTCTTTACCCCTTCTCTTCTTCTCCCTCAAGGCACCAACCTTCAACAATTTATCCCTCCATCCTTCCTTCTTCTCCCCGTCTCTCTGTGGGGAATGTCCCAGTAATGCCAGACTAATAAATCATTCATGGCGCTGTCCCCCCCCACCACCACCACCACCACCACCACCACCACTCCCCTGCACCCCCCACCTCCTTCTCCTCCTCCTCCTCCATCCTGCCATCCTCCTCTCCCTCTTTGCTTTACTGTAGCAGTGGCCGCATCACCACACCCGCCGACTGCAATCTACACACACGCACACACATACACACACACACAACAAAAATAAGAGTTAATCAGCTCTGTTTTTTGGCCGGCTCCTACACAGGCTTAGATTACTTAAAAAGCATGCATCATAAATCGGATGTGGGAGGCAGCAGCATCGCCTCAGTTACAATACAAACACATACGTCAAAGCCCAGACAGGTCATAGCCACACCAGACAGATAGAGAGAGACAGGAGGACGAGGGGGGGCAGAGAGAGAGAGAGAGAGATAGAGAGATATGCACAGAAACAGAGAGAGATGGGAGAAAGAGGAGGAGGGATGACTGCGAGCGAATTAGAGGGATATAACACATAGCTGCACAGTCTGAGTGTAGGATGTGTTTGATGCGTAGATAAGCAGAGCAGGTGGTGTGTGTGTGTGTGTCTGTCTGTAACAACCTCTGGCCAATAAGGAACCATCACGGCGGCTACATCACCATCCAATGGTTGACTTCCGACAAACCCTCTCCTCTCCTCCGGTCCTCGGGGTGAGACGGCGCAGGGCGGCTTTCCTCCCGCTCTCTCTCCCGTTTCTCAGAAAATAAGTAAGCCTGACAATTTGTCTTCCTTTGTCTCCACTTCCACGGCTAAGAGGACACGGCAGCTCCGTCTTTTGTACGCGCACAAAGCAAAAGGGTCACCGGCCACCAAATGCTTCCAATGGTCCCTAAAAACTAATGTAATGGTGCGTTCATGTGCATGACCTGTTACACTGCCTCGCCCCCAAGGACCTCCGATGGCCCTTTAGTGAATCACTTCCATGCACACACCCACCGCCTTTTTTTTTTAAACAGCCTGCACTGAAACAATTTATTTTGTGGTGACAATGTGTTATTAGTTAACACATTAAACGCTTGAATGTGAGCGAGCGTGAGAAATCCGCTCACGCGCAAACAGCACAGTGAGCACAAACTTTGTTTAGAGAGCGGAAAATGTTTTACGATTTTAATCTTTTAATAAAGTAATAACAGAATGGAGCTGGTGGGGGTTTTTTTGCATGATTTAGCCAATTATCACATGATTGAATGGACTTTGCATTAATAATTAGCAATTTACATTCATTTCCCATCCTCAAAGCAGCAATTACTATCCAGTTATTTCACCATGTAATATAAACACGCTTGAAACTTTCTAGAGATCCAGTGAACACGAAGTTGTCAGAGTTCAGTTTTAAAGTATCGAGCAGAGGCTGTTCTTTTAAAACTCCTCCTCGCTGGTGCGTTCAAGTGTCCCACGAGAAATCAAGCATCTGTAATGTAATACCTGAACTATATCACAACAAACAAATCTTACAGAATCCCGATACATACTTAATCGGCACCGTGGGAAATGGACTGTGGTCTAGTGCAAAGTAGCAGCAGTTTGTTTGTAGCGTGCTTAGGTTAAAGCAGCTACAGGACTTTCAGATCCTTTAGGTTGGTAGGCAGATTTGTAGAAGTGATAGACGAGGATGAAGTGACAGACGTATGACAGCATGGAGAGTATGGCAAAGCTCGGCTGCTGCCAGCTTTCTTGAAGTGGAGTGGGGGGGGGGGTGAGACGGGAAACTCGCCGCAGCAACGTGTGAGCGATGATCACAGGTTTAAGTGCGCTGATCTAATGTTTCAGTCTGAGCACTCCTCGCATGAATCACCTCTGAAGTGCACTCACTCCATCCCCTCGCTGTCACTGTCTATTTCAGCTGTTTCCTATTACCAATAATGCCTCGCAGAGCGTCGTCAGTCTACGGCGGCCTGATGAATCGCCCCGCTCTCCCCTGAGGTCGCACTTGACTGACAAATGATGTCAGCTCATCAAAAGCCTGATTCAGACAATTAAATCCTACAGCTTGTGCAATTTCAAACAATCAGCACAACAGTAACTTATGATTGTTATTCTTCTATTAAATACGCGGGGGCTGAATGATATGCAAATCATATTGCCATTATTTTTGGCTTATTTCCAGTCGGAGGGGATATTTTTGCATTTCGCTGTCACGGAAAAAACTTGTCCCCTTAAGGAGAGTATAATTTATAGGCCGTGTAGATACTGCAGGTATGTTGTTGTGACACGCTTTTTACTTTTGAATGAAAACTGCTGCTCCTACAATGTGGATTTGTTCATAATTTCGATCATATTTCAATGAATTGTTTGGGTCTAATATAGATAGATAGAAGTCTCGCATTTAATCTGCTCTCACTTTAATTCAAACTTTAGCCCTGGTCCCAGCGGATCAGTTGATGAGCTCATATATCACAAAGGCTTTGTCCTAACCACAGGGGTCCTGGTCCGACCCACGGCCCGCTACGAGTCATCCCCCTTTTCTCTCTCTCCCTTATAAATTTAAATAAAAAGGCACTTTCTATAAAAATAACTTAACATATCAAAACGTTATGCATCTTTTCACTGATGTTAAACCTATTGGACTATGTTCTGATGAAGATGAACCTCATCTATCTAATATTACAAAAAAGCCCATAGGTACAGGGTTATACGGCTCTCTAAGGATTTTTTTATTTTCAGCTGATTTTATAGCTGAATTTAAGCTTCTAAAGATTGAAGTCTAGTATTTCAAAAACTAAAAACCTTTAAGTTTACAGCAGAAGAAACGGAACCTTAGAAAGTTAAATCTAAAAGGGCATTGAGTTTAGCTAAATTTAGTACAGCCTATGAAGTGCTGTACTACTAACCCAGATCTGGATCCATCCAATAGTGAACATGGTGCAAAGAAACCTCTGATTCTCTGTGTAAGATTTGAAATTAATGGGTAATTTAAGACTTATAAGACAAGCAGATACCAGTGACATAATCCTGCCATAAATAGGTGGGCTGATGGGAACACTGAGGGCTGGCGGACCTTAAATCACACCCACATTTCCCATAATTCCAGCTTTTAGGGTGTGAAAGAACAGTGACAGTTTTTGCTGGAAGCCTCTAAAGGCTCCCACCGCTCCCTGCCTGGACCGCACTTTGGGAACGACGGGTTTACACTGGTAGGCAGCACAGCAAAGCACTTGTGTGTGTGTGTATGTGTGTGCCATAGATAGCATGTTCATTTAACGAGTGAATAATATCCCTCTGCATGTCCAATGAACTGTGGGCTGGGATGGGGGGGCACATGGGCCAGGGGCAGGAGGGGTGGGTGATGATAACACAATAGGAGTGTTAGGGAGTGTGGGAACCAATTCTCCCTGGGACAATAGGCACTTCCCAGTGGCCACAGCATGCCCATTCACTATCAGCTGCTGGGCTGGCGTAGCGCGGCGCTGAATATGCACCAGCTCAGCACAATGCTGCTTTCTCCCAAACAAGACCAGACTGTTTCCTATCCCAAAGACAACACAGGCCCGTTCTAGCCTATACACAGCCTCATTCTCACATAAGCAGTCTCTCTCTCTCTCTCACTCACTCACTCCGTGTCTGCGTGTCTCCCTCGCTTTCTCTCGCTGTCACACACACCAACAGGAGGGTACTAGCAACCAGACCAGGGATGGTGGAGCCGCACTGCAACTAGGCCACCAGCTTCTTCCCCACCACAGCTGCTGCTGCTGCTGCTGCTGCTGCTGGTGGTGGTGGGGATATTTTTGGGCTGAAATGTTATTAGCGTAACCCAGTTTACCCAGTACCAGGTGACTGCTGGAAGAGTCGCTCTCCGCAGGGACGCGCACACTCAAGGACAATGCGCACGCCAAGTGGCGGGAAGGAGAGGGGCGGGGTGGGGTGGGGTGGGGAGGCGAGGTGGTGCTGAAGCAGGAGAAAGAGGATGAAAGATGTGATGAGTGATTGAATCCTGCGGGCGGAGAAATCACTGCTGCACACTGGGAAATTTGGATAAACTATATTTGCGAGAGTGCGTGTATGTGAGAGTGTGTTCCTGTGTGTGTGTGTGTGTGTGTGTCCATGCGTTGCTCTAGCATGACCCGGACTCAAACTGGTACCCAATCTTTTCTTTTGTGTGCGCGCCCTCTGGTTGCTGCGGCAACGGAGCCTGGGAACCCAAAAAAAGGGAGGGCGGGACTGAGGGAAAGGAGTGTGAGTGTGAAGGGGGACGCAAGCGTGGGAGTTTTTGAATGCTGCTTCACCGACACACACACACATACACTCTCACTGACACAAACACACACACACACGGGGAAGTGAAAACATACTGTTTAACATACAGCTTCTACTATTCCCACTCAATGTAATGTTAAGAAATTGTCCCAGATTAACTGTGACCGGATTAGCTATGAAGAAAACCACAAAAAAAACTGAATAAACAACATCTCAGCGATCAGTTCAGCGATGACTCATCAGCATTCACTCATCCTTTTATTTATTTAGCTCAGTGCCATGCTGCTGTGCTTCTTACACAAATGACTGAAATGAAGTCAGATGCTATTTTTACTCAGTAAGCAAAGCACTATTTATTTTCAAGTTTATTTTCCAAGACCATTTAGCACCTCACGTATCTCTCAGTTTTAGTTCATGATTCTAACATTATCAAGCTTTACAACCTCCCTATCAGCCACTTGATATCATTCCTCAAAAAGCATTTATACAGTATGAATTGATTATTTATTGTATCACAAACTACTTTCACTGTTGGGTTCTGGTGCTTTAATAGTTGATAATTATATTGAGAGAATTCACGTTTTCTTCTAGGCTTCCTTTTACCCTGTTCATACTTCAATTCCCTTGACTTGGCCCATAGTTTTCAATACAACCTATCATCACTGCCATCACCATTAGTTGCAAATATTGCTCTTTCACAGGTTTACACGTCCTCACTGGTTTAATAAACAGTTTGTGCTTCACTCATCTGTCCTAAAGGGAGCGTCTTGATAATGCACAATCATTAGATGAAAATGGCTAAATCATAGACTAAATCAAGACCTTTCCTCTTTTCATATCATGGGGTCCAGACCAGGACAAAGGGACACGAGGTGGACAGACAGTCTAGGACTCAATAAAGTGCTGTTTTATCCTGACAAATATCTTTCTTTTGTGTGTACTTGTCTTGAGAAAGTCCTATTGATCCTTCTTCTTCATCTACCGTGACCTCTGCACAACTACAAAGCCTGTTGCACGGATTCATGAGCTCATTTTTGTGGCGTATCTTCACTGTCTCCAGCTGCAGTGTCCCTGCAAAGCCCCACACAGACACACACTACACGTCTGAGGGGATGGTAAATGCTGGTGAGGAGTCAGAGCAGACCTTAGGCTGTTCGTGGTGGAAGCTAGCTAGGTCTGGTTGTGGTGTAAAACTACTGTCATGTTAGCAGTTATGCTAACGCCTGCTTTCTGGCGCAGTTAAATTTAGCTTTCTGCTCGGCTCTCGTGGTGAAACGGCAGGTTAGACGACAGCCTGTGTGTTTGCATTCGTTAATCGTGGTAAAGAATACCGAGAATAACTTGTTTTACTCGATTTATTCCAATCATCTGAGCGTCATCCAGAGCATTATGGCTGCTCCGTCAAGGTCTCCCAGCGCATTTCCCCGTCGTGACACTTCTCCTACCTGCATGGAGTCGGCGCTGATTATTTCTCCCCGAAGCCGTTTCCCGATCTCTATCGCCAGTTTGGACTTCCCGGTGCCGGTAGCTCCTAAAATCACCACCAACGACGGGGCTATCGCTCTCCGCAAGGCGAGCTGCACGCTACGAGTGGACGCCGCCATGATGCTGCTGCTCCGGGGACCAGCTGACGGTCGCCGCGCATGCGCATACGGCGTAGGCTCGAGAGGTGGGCTCTGTTACCAAGCAACAGGCAGCCGTTACTGTGGCAACACTGATTGATGGGGCCGATTTCGTTCTCAGACTAATAAATGTGGCTCTTTCGTAACATCTCAGCCTTCCTGATGCAGATCACGCGCTGATTGGTTCCTTCTGTTTTTGACTGGATTAAAATGTTCATAAAAAACGATTCACCCATTGAAATGTCTGAGCACACAGCTTACTGTTTCATGTTGCTGCATTTGTGAACAGATTGATGGTTAACATTTACAATGCCTATGAAATGTATTTATAGGGTGAGCGGAAGAATCGTTGGTATTGTTTCTATGGAAACTATCAGGGCTCTGCAACGTTGAGCAAAGATGCTTGTTGTCATGGCAAAGATGCCAGGATGAGTTACCTTGGAGACAGCACAGAACAAATGGTGGCCGGGGGGGGAGGGAGATGCGTGTTCACTCATACAGGTGGTTTGTAACAAATGAGTGTAATACAATAACAACATGATTCAGTTTAAGGCGATGCTGGATTTGAATGTAGCTTTAGCCAGCTGCAGTAATATAGGCCTATGGTTGGATGATGATTATTGTTCTTGTGCATGTGGAAGGGAGAAACAGGGAAGACAAACACCTCATTTATGATGTCGAACCATGAAATTTATTAATTTTATGACTTACTCTTCATACATAGAGGCTTATGAGGTACAGAAAAAAACAAAGTGCTGAGACAAGGCTCCAAAATCACCATAATTGAACTCCCAAAGTAAGCAAGCAATGTCCACTGCTACCATGACTGTGCCAACCGCAGACACCAGTGATCAATACAAGTTAAACAAAACAAAAACACGGGGCAAACCACTGCTGTGGCTGCACCTTATTGAAAAACAAACTGAAAATCAGGGCTACTGGTGGTTTGTGCTGAAACCAGGTGATTTGTATAAAGAAGGCAGAGGATAAAGAGAAACAATATTTGTAAGTAGCCTATTTCTTTAACCATCATGAATTAAATCCTCCCTTTTCATCTCAGAGGGTGCTTTATGAGGTTATGTTATACATACAGCATATTAAATTACAGGGTTTTCCCCTTCAAGCAGAGTCGATGAGCCTATCACAGGACCCACAGACTACTTGGGAGGGTGGGGGGAGGTTCCTGAGTGCTGGTGAAAGCAGGCGATGCTACTTGTGATCCAAGTCATTTACAGTACTAGATCCAGGGCTACAGTGTTCTGTTGCATGGCTTTTGGGATGATAGAGAGCACCGGGTTCTGAGAAGAAGAAAAAAAAGGTAGAGAAAGCTGTAACATTTAGGACTATAGAGCCAGAGGTTTAAACCGGTAGATCTTCTTAAGCCCTCCCTCCACCGCCCACACTCCATGCCACATTTAAGTGAATGCCACAGCTACAGTGATTGGATTGAATACCACCAGCGCTTTCAGGTGCTTTTCCACTCCCGACAGAGAGAGAAAGCAGACCACACATACCAATTTTCAGCACATAACCACCAATACAGCCCTGGCGGCTACCTAACAAAAATAGTCATTAGCTCACACTGAAACACAACTCGGTAGGAAAATATAGTATAAAACTTTTGTCAACTCTTGACTTGTACAAATAAAGAAACCCCAAAAGACAGAAAAGTAATGAAAACAAGTAGGCATTACAAAAAAACAACAAAAACATGGTGTGACAAAGTGGCTAGTGTGATCAATGTTCAGTAAGTGTTTTATTTTGACATTTTCATAATCATTTTATTAACAAAAATAGAAGCTTTGAGTTATCCTTGAAAAGCCAGCAAGCCCGGCCCTGGTTTAGCACGCAAGGCCCAACAAGAACTAGGATGAGTACAGTAGACAGCTCTGGTTTTGGTTTGGAAGGGGCTGTACAGTAAGGGAACTATATACATAATATCCAACAGGATAGTCTACATACATTGAAAGGCTTCTATAGGCATTACATGAAATGCAAAAAAAAAAAAAAAAAAAGTTTACAAATATAATCATTAGTGGGCTTCATTTCCAAGCGGAAGTTGGCATCTTTGAGATATAGATTCAATTTAAGCAATTTTTTAAGCTAAGAGTTTCTTTTGGTTAATTAACTGAAGCCGACATTCACCTTTTGGCTGGTCTCCATTGCACAACAATAATAAGAAGAGTGAACGCTTGGTAAAAATCTTCATACCGTTTTGTTTTTTTTTTGCAGATAGTTGCTTCAAAATATGATACATTTCAAAAACAATGCCTGCCATGGCAACACATCTTCTCATTTTCCTCCAAATAAAATGCTACAAAAAAAATAAATGGCTGTTACTGTGACCGGTGCTGCAGTCGAAACATCTCGGATGTAAGAAGAAAACTACAGGTTTACCGGTGGAAACCTGCAGGCACAGAAGTTTGACCTTAACCTGAGCTATTACGAGGTGCAGAACATGTGTCCATCCAGTTGTAACATCACTGTTGCATGGCTCAGTCCAGTCCAACAGCCCCATGCATCTCCGTTATCAGCAAGCATAAAGCTAGAAGGCTGACAGGGGGGAAAAAGAAGAAAAAAAAGAGGACAGGAAACGACAGGGAAGAAGGTTAATGCTATAGACAGTGAGCAAAAAACTAAATGGAAATGGAAAAGAAAAAAAAAGCACACACCCAAGTTGTATGCCAGCATAAAAATGCAGAATTTTGAAAAAGAAGGGGGGAAAGAAACTCTAGGGGGCTCTTCAGACTGATAGAAAGCAGAGATACCACAGCTGTGCAAGCACATCTATCACAAGGAGACGTCTGACCAGACCATGCAGCAGTTAACAGCACAGTTGTAGCAGTTTATCAACTAGAGGCTGCTGCTTTCACAGCAGCCCTCCCAGTGGCAAGCAACAGTTTTGAATATTTTTAGCAGGGGGAAACATAACTGTTTGACAAATCTGTATTGAGTAACCATGGACATATTCGTCTGCCCGTTAGATTCATGAGATCAGTCCCTAGCTTGCTGTCCCGACCGGCTTGTGGCCTTGTCAATCACTCAGAAGCTAATGTGCAAACCACAAAAACAGAAAACAGAAGAAAAAAACACAACAGAAAAAAAAAAAAATCCACCTACAATGTGTCCAAATCAAAGTGAACATTAGTGTCTCTTCTCCTTCATGTAGTCCCAGTTAGTTCTGTGAGTGTATGTGTGTGGTGGCGGCAGACCCACGCCTCGACACTCAGGATCGTTTGAGCTGTGCCAGCCTCTGCAGCAGCTGCAGCTGCTTGGCTTTCAGCTGCTTCCTCTCCTGAGCCTTCTGCCTCTCGCTGGTGTGCAGCTGCTGCAGGTACTCCGTGGCTCGCGTCAGGATCGCCACCTTGGGCGTCTTGGGACAGTCCGCCAAGCCCGGGATCTCGTCCCGCAGCGACAGGAAACGGGAGCGCAGGTCGTTCCGCCGCTTGCGCTCCAGGAAATTGTGCGCCTTGCGTTTGTCTGTGTCCTCGCAGTCGGAGGACTGGGGGCTGGAGAGGTGGGACAGGGAGTGGGACTTCGACGGGGAGCTTTGGGAATGAGATGAGGAGGAAGAAGAGGAGGAGGAGGAGGAGGAAGGGGGGGATGAAGGCGACGTGGAGGAGGTGGGAGAGGAGGCGCTGAGGTTCGGCGACTCCGACCTGACGCCGGCCACGGTCACGTGAGACCTCCTGCTGTCTAAGTTCAGAGGGGCGTGGCCCGGCCGCGGCTGGTGGTAGTGAGAGTTCTGGTGGGGCTGGACCGCCGGGGCGGAGGCCTCCTGCCGGACCCTCTTGCGAGGCGGTTCGGCCGGCGGGGGGAGAGTGTCCGGGGAGGGGGCAGCGTAGTTGTGCTGCTGTTGGTGGATGGAGATGTGGAAACGCTTCATGCCGGGGTCGAGGGGGTCGGCCCGGACCGTGATGGTCACAGGTTTGCGGGTGTTGACCAGCCGACGAGGTTTACGCTGCTGCTGCTTGTGCTCCACCGTCACCACGTCGATCTCCTCCTCATCGTCGTCTTTGTCGTCTTCATCATCTGAAAGGAAAAAAAGATAACAATTCAATTAAACAAAAAAAAAGTTATGGGTGGGACAATAGCTCACATTTTTACTATATTTTTTCTCTTTTTTACACTGCTTACGAGATGTATGGTTGTATGTATATGTGAATTATGTGGCTGTGTATATGATTTAATGTGGGTATATTGTTAAAAAAGAAAACTAAATAATAAAAACTTGATCACAAAAGAAAAATTAAAGAAAAAGCTTGGCTGTTGAAAAAAACAAACACGTGGCTCAGACTGCAAGAGAGTGATGGAGCTCACTCCAAAACTCTGTCCCTCTGACTGCTTAAGCCAATTAAATGCTTCTGTAAAAATACTCTTCCCGCAACCTCGTAACACCTGCATGATCTCACACACACACACAACAAAAATACACACACTCACTAACGCTGTGAATCATCACTACATTAGGTCAACTCGCCGAGTGGAAATTCTCCCTCTTCATTCATGTGGACACGGTGAGGATGAGGGGCAGAGACAGGCTGCGTTGAGGAGCACTCAGGTGAAAAATCAGCAAGTCTTCAACTTGTTAAAACAGGCCAGCTAATATCAAATGGCGCACAGGTTTTAAAGACCATTTGCTGGTCTATTTACTCGAGTGGAAGCGGTGTATTAAACTTAAGGGAAGGGTTATCGAGCTGATTCCCGCCAACTGACTCCGCTCTTGGGGAGCATCCCAATGCTCTTGTGAACTGAAACACTTTCAGTAATTGCGCCTCTGTGGATTCGCCCTGCTCAGATAGTAGTAATCTCTGCATGAACAACACAGTAACGAGGGGGTGGACAGGTGCTTCGGAGGGAGGAACATTCCCTGTCTAATATTACACAACATTTCTATGACAAAAAGATGACATTCTCATGTTACCAGGTGCCAGGTAACAAAACCACGCAAGAAGCTCTTATATTGGCTCTTCTTTGGAGCTTTATTTCTCACTTTAAAAACGCTCAAAACGGTGCGAAATACTGCCTTAAAACTTGTGTTCAAAGAATAGTGCAGGCCTCGCCGACCTCCTAAATGGCTAATCCCGCTCTATTCACAGCCCAGGCTGGCTGGCAGGCAGGACTGGGACCAAATCCACCCACTGACACAATTGGCGCTGCAGCCTGTTGAGTGGAGGAATGCAGCAACAAGTTCCCTTTGTGACATTCCACACACCATTATGCATGGTCCAAGCTCAGCATCACATGGCAGCCTACATACCAAAGTCGACAGAGTATGGGTTCACGGATGGAAGAAAAAAAAAAAGAAAAAGGAGCTCTGGAGTCAAGGGGAAAATTTGGGCCAGACATAATAACAAGAGGGTTGATTTGCCCCTCCTCTCCCCACCTCCTCCTTTCCCTCCTTGTTACATAAAGTTCCAATAATGTGCAACTCTCTTCTCAATTCATGTTAAATCCGAGCCGGGGAGTGTGCGGAGGAGAGATATTGTTATCATAAGTCAGACTGGAGGAGCAGGGAGAGGTAGCAGCTGGCCTGCTGGAGCCCTGCCAAGCAGCAGATGTTTCAATGGGCGTGTCACTCTGAGCTCCAAGCATGTGTTGCATGCACCAAGGTAACGCAATGCAGTCATCATGTGCCATGCCAGCCCCTTACTGCTAGATAACGGATAATCAAAGCTATACGTTGACTGAATGAGGGACGCAAACGTAGCCTACATTTAGAAACCTATAGTTGAGCATGCAAAGGAAATTAAATTAATTAAGAATAATAAAAAATAATAATAAATAGGCAACTAGAATAAAATGTGGATAAGCAGAGAGAAAGCACAAAGTATAAATCTACTGATCACTCAAGATTAAAAACTTGGGGCAAAAGAAAAGCTAGAATTGTGATTTTCAAAGTAAAAGTTCTGTGTTGCATCTGCTACTGACCTGATGAGTCGGTGTGAGACTCGGAACCAGACGACACTTGCTTCTTGCATCCACCGGTTAACGGGAAAGTGAGCACCGCAGCGGGGTCCACGCAGTCCGCCGCCAAGCCGCTGAGGGCTGGCGTGTCGGCGGCTGCACACTGCGCTCTCCCCGGGGACGGAACCGCAGAGCCGGCAGCGACTTTCGCGGCAGCCGCCCCCGTCCCGGGACAGGAGGCGCAGCGCTCCCCTATAACTCTCTCCAGCTGCTGGCCGGCGGAGAAGCCGCTCCACATGCAGTCCTGGATGATGATGGAGCTCAGGTTCCCGAAGGAGTCGTTGGTCGCGGTCAGCTTGCAAGGCAGGTCCTGCTGCTGTTGCTGCTGCTGCTGCTGCTGCTCATCCTCCTGCCCCAAGAACTGAGAGACCCACTCCAGCTTGTCCCCTAGAGACGGGTACAGCAGCCCGACCCTGCCCGACCCTTCCACCGCTCGGATGGGGGACATGGGCGGGGTCGGTACCAGCTCGAATTTCTTCCATATGTCCTCGCTGGGCGCCGTGGACTTGAAGAAATCCTCATCGTCGTGGTCGTCGTAGAAATAATGTTGGTAATGATCGAGGTGGTCCATGTCCCAGTTTTCATAACGAGGCGCGGTGGAGCTTATGCCCGGCATGGGGGCTGCAGGCTGGTGGTGGTGGTCGCGGGGGGTGAATCACTCCCTGTATCCTCGGTCTGCACGGGGACAGAGCCAATAGTTGTATCAGAACTGAGCCTTATTCTCATCAAAATAATCACACTCCCTGTCCGTGGACATGATGCCCTCTGGAGTGGGAAGGGCTTATTTAGTGCCCATGTAGCCTACTATACTGCTGCACCATGCTGGATAATTATAGTGTCTGATATTCATAATAGACCACCCTCTAATTTAAAGGTGAGTAGGGGGCAGCTAAATAAAACACGTGTGAGGACATGGTATGAGGTCACTGAACGCACCCAAGAGTGGACATTAACACAAACCATCTTATGCTTAGGCTAAATACTGCAGAGTTAAAGTTAAACTACTCCGTTGTGCTGCTGCTGCTGCTGCTGCTGCTGCTGCTGCTGCTGCTGCTGAGAAGTTCAAGTTTCGCAACAGTGTTTCATTACATAACACTGTTTTAGTAGTATACTGTGACAGGCAGAGAGAGGGAGGGGAGAGGGGGGGTTACAAGCGGTGGGGTGGGTGCAAATGACTGCTCAGCAGAAAATAAGAGTGATTAAATTAGACTGAAATTGATTAATTGGTGAGACAGGTACCTCGGCCCTGCCTGCGCCAATGAAGCCGTTCGAGCACGGAGGAGTTGTATGTAAAGTAGCCTATAGTCGCTTTTAGCTCCTCCTCGGTCCAACTCCTTATCAAGCTCAAAGAAATTCAGCTGCGACCCACAAGCGCCCAACAGTTAATTAAAGCAAGCAACGACAACAAAAAACTCCAAACTCCGAGCATTCGTTTGTCACCTGAACCCTCCTCCCCCTTTAAATCCGCTCCCTGTTCCCGTGCGTTTCTTTCTTTTCTTTTCTTTTCTTTTCTTTTTTCTAACATCCCGACGCGGTGAAAGTTTCCATGGAATAACGAAGGCCTATTTTTTTTTAAAAAGTGAGATACTGATAAGAGTTTTACCTGGTGCTGAGAGTGAAAAACCTGCCTGCGTCCTCATAGATCCGCCGTGCGCAATTTAAAGTGTCCACAAAACAACAACAACAACAAAAAAAGCAGCAAACCACACAGGTCCACCCTCAACGAGAAAATGTGTTTGGGAAAAACGCGAGCTTCCCTCCGCTGCTCGGTGTCGGTGTCGCCTTCCGGTGGTAAACACTAAACAGTCAGCGCGGAGGATGGTGAGTCGGTTTGGTCGCAGTCCCGCCGCTCGCAGGGCTGCGTGGGGCTTTCGGCTGTGGTCACTTTTCTTTGCAGACTACTGCACTATATGATCCGGGAGAGGCAGGGTTGGCTGTTATGCATAAAGGGGCGGGTCGTAGTAGCGGAGCCACGCCCACCGTTTAAAGGCGCAGCGCACTCAAAAAAAAACCGCGCAGCTCTGCAGAGGGACTCTTATGAGAGCAGCAGCAGGTTATGACACTGATTTCATAAGATGACACCGTTCTACAAACATAATAATAACATGTGTGTTTTTGGTGCGTGGTTGTGTGTGTTATGCTGCCTGGAAAGGGATGTAGGCTGTAATAGGGAAATCATCCACACAATAAGGAGAGATGTGCGTGGGGGGTGTGGGGGTGTCATTTCATGGACATATGGCTGCAGTATCTGGTGTCTTCAATGCATCATAGTCTCTGTAATCAATATCAAGCCTGTGATGTAGAGCCCTCCCCTCTGAGAGAGTTAATATAGAAGCAGCTCTGTTTGCCATGTCATAGTATGTATGTGTGTGTGTGTGTGTGTATGTCTGTGTCCTCAACAGCTGCACATACACACACGCACGCACACCAACAACTGCTGACACTTGTCTTTCCTGCCATATGAAACCATTTCGCCCGCTGCCTTTTTTCGACTCATGAAATCATGTCGCACAAACTTTTGCACACGCTCACACTCTCGAGGATGATGATTGGGAAACATCCTTCCTATAACTGCTCCTCTGAAGTTCCTCCTGCGGCGCGGCGGGGAAGCAGACACCGTGAAATCCTTGTCTGTCCACTTCATCTTCCCATCAAACTCAGACACACACACACACACACACACACACCCCTATCCCTCCTCATACTCTTAATCCCTATCTTCTGTCACTCATCCTCTATTCTTCTCTCCTCAGTTTAACTCTTGCCTACTTTTCTCCCACTCCCCCCAACACCCCCCTTTCCTCTTGCGCTTTTATCCTCAGTCACCCCTGATCAAAAAGATCTCGACCCTACATGAAACGGGGAGACTTTAGAGGGTTATACCCACCATTTCCCAGGAGCCATAGCCTACAAAGACAGAACCAACAGACTGGAGAAACAGAAGCAATCATTCAGTTTCCCCATCTGTATCACTTTCTCTGTCTCAGCTTGTCCTGTTCGGGATCTCTCTTTCTCTCTGTGCTTTCATCTCACTCCTCTCTGTCTTCTGCCTGGTTACATACTTTGAAATACTTAATCTGCCGCCCTGCTTTGAATTAATCATCAAAAGTGAATGGGTGCGAGGCCCGGCTCCTTAAGATGTACAAAGAAAATTGTCTTTTTAGATAAAATAAGTGGATTAAGTGAGTTTAAGGAGTCCCCCCACGCTGTCAGTCATTTGCACAGACAAAACATGTGCACTTTCCTATTAAATAGCAATATTTCACTGACATTTAAATGTAAATTTAGTGATATGGAAAATGTTATATCTATGCAGATCCTCACATGGATGTGTTGTGGTGGAGAGCATGTGAGAAATAGCTCATTTACAGTAATTCCCCTATGGATTAGTGAACCTTGTTTGCATGAAAATGGGAGGTGTAACTTGTGATGTGAGCTGTGGCTCTGATCTGCCGCTATTTTTTCCTCCTTAAAAAAACACCCTGACGGTACAGACATGCAAGTGGCAGTCTCATAGGATTAGAGAAATGTTATCACCCATGAGGTTCCAATTAAGTGATATTTGTTCCCATGCAGTACACTATATGGAAAATGATGGTGTTGATCTGCGTTACATTTATGTAAAAGCACTGTGCAAAGCAAAAAAAAGTGTAGGTTCATGGACACTTTAATTTAGTCTAGCATAAAGGCTTAGTATTTAACAGATTGAACCATCTAAACGTTGTGGTTTTCCATCCATCCATCCATTTTTCTCAGCTTATCCAAGGTCAGGTCACAGTGGCAGCAGGTCAAGCAAAGTAGCCCCCCTCTCCAGACGTCCTACTCAAGTAGCAAGATTTTCCGGCTCTGCCTTGGGGATCCAGAGAGCGTTCCCAGGCCAGATGGGATATATAATCTCTCCAGTATATTATGGGTCTACCCTGAGGCCTTCTACCCGTTGGACATGTCTGGAGGACCTTTCAGTGGAAGGTGCCCAGGAAGCATCCCACTGCCTCCTTTCAATAAGCTCTTTATTCAAAGGCTGAACCCACGAGGTTATGTGCTGGAGCATTTCTTGACCCAGTACAGTGAGTTTAGTAGACGGTTGTAACTTTGTAGCAACCAGCAGTGCACCTGACTAAGAAATAGTCCAGTAGGAGAAACAGTCCAGTCTTTGAGTTAAAGTTTCACATTTACCACCACATGACACCTCTAACACCACTGTTTTGGCTTCATCCCAAACTCACCATCATTCATAACATGGACTTTTTCTGTCTTCTGTTTATCCCATGATTGTCAAAATATCAAACAAATGCTGTGGGGAACCTTCCAGAGTTGTAATATGCAGTCTCACAGCATCATAATTATATTTTTTTCTTGGTATCTGAGAAGCCTTCATATTCACAGATGTCTTACACCGGCTGGCCCCTGTGGATTGCATTTCATGTGTCACCAGTGCCTGACTCTGGTCCGAATGTATCAACAAGGTATCACATCAGTGCATTTCTCAAAATATGGAGCTATTTCTTTAACAGACTACAGAAATGATACAACATCTCATCATCATCCATGACCTCGCTGTCCAGTTTAAACCTCTGTCACCGCTCCCAAATATAACTATCCATTCTCTTCTCACATTTTCATCCCTAGATATCTCAGGGGTATCATAGGTGGGGCAGCTCAGTTTGTCAGAAGTAAAGGAGTTTGATATTTTCTTTCTTTAAAATCACAGACTGTTATTCAGCCTATGCTGCTTTTCTTCCCCAGCAGCCTTTGGTATAACATGATGTGTGTTTTAACAGCATTGCATTTTGACAATGTGGTTGCTTCTAATCATTAGATTAGATCTGATTAAATGCAGCTGTAATGATACCCATGGGGCAGCAGCAAAGTGCAGCATATGGATTTATCATACAGAAAATGCAGATTAGGAAAAAAAAGACCACATTTATTCCAAGATCAGATAAAGGTATAATGCAGTATAGTAGGTGTGAGTGCATGCATATGTTTACCAATCAGACACACTTGGACTCATAACACATGTTCAGATGTGATGAACATGAGGATGTGAATGCTGACAATCACCATGTCCTGCAGATTAGTGAGAGAGAGAATGCATGGAGTCTCATTGTAACTACATTAATATACCAATACATTTATGACAGGAATATTAATAAAAACAAAACAGGTGGTTGGTCAATATGTTTAAGGTAAAGGAGCAAAAAAAAAAGAAATAATGGAGCAAGAGAGCGGGGATGGCCACGGGCGGGGGGGTGGGGGTGGGGGGAGAAAGGAGATGACAAGTGTCAACCCCCGCACCCCCTCCTTCACCACCTTCCTGGGTCACCCTCCTCCGCTCCAAACCGACTCTGACCTTCCAGACTGATCAATGAACACCTAGTCTGGGACCCACCCATCACAGTGTCTGCGGTGTCTGGTGTGGCCACAGGTTCACTTGATGTAATCTGGGAGGCTGGAGAGGAAAAGTGACAGCTGCTACCCACTGGATGGTGTTGACCTCCTACTGACACACACACACACACACACACACACACACACACACGGTAAGTGAGAGGATTGCCTTTCAGTCCAGATGCTCATTACATCAAGCCACTGCACATGGAGCTGCACACACAACACATACACATATACAGTTTCATTTTCTTTGTCTGACCCTCCACCTCATTCAATGCTGAGTTTTCAAAGGGTCAATTCCCCAAAAAATACAAAAGTCACATTTTCTCACTTCCCTCTCGTGGTGTCTGGTAATGGAGATAGTTTTAGTTTCTTTGTGTATTGTTACCTGTCATTCATTTTGCCTCATCCTATACAAACGCGAAAGTAAATTCCTTTGTGTTACACCATTGAAATGGCATTTTTTGGGAGGTGAAGGCAAACACCATAGAGATCTTGAAAAAGAAATCTGGCACAAAATAACACATTTTTGTATGCAATATCACATTTTGAATTTAGTGAATTTAGTCTTTAAAACTGTGAAAATCAATTTTCTCTGTTTGCTTCTTACTGTAATATAAGTGAAGGGGTCGTTCAGGGACACACTTATGCCATGCATGCACCAATCAGAGTTTAGAAGCATGTGGTTCTGATGGCAGCTTGTGTTGCCTGTCAATAACATTTGATCAAACCATACACACACAGGTTTGATCAGGTTTTTGTGTTAAAGGTCCCAGATGGTATGATTTTCATGTTGTTTTTGTTTTTAAAGTAAGTCTAGAGAAATGTACACATTCATCAAACTCATCAAATACACAATCCAACAACTCCAAAACGCTCTCGTGGACAAGTTGTGACCTGCACATTCACCACGCTATGAGATAATAACGGAACGTTACAAGTTTTAGAGGTAAATGCAGAGACTGCTGTTGAAAAACTGCCCTCGATGGGAACACGCATCAGCTGTTTTGCATGAATTTACCTGGAAAACAACTCTGTCTCGTAATGTTCCGTTATCATCTCATAGCGTGGTGAATGTGCAGGTCACAACTTGTCCACCAGAGCCTTTTGGAGTTGTTGGATTGTGTATTTGATTAGGGAAACCAAGAAATCCCATTAGCCTGCATAGCATAGCTCTGAGAAGATAGAGGCTCTGCTCCGCCATTCTAAATATAGCTTGCACCGACAATTAAAGGTAACAAACCTACTCCTAAAACTATAGGGATTATGGCAATGAGGCATTTGCCAAAATGTTGAACTATCCCTTTAAATAAAACAGGAAAAGTTTAAAATATAGGCTATAGTTTATGACATGATCAAGAGATAATGCCTGAAGTTGTTTTCTCTCTTTCTTTACAGCTGTCTTGATATTGACTGTTGCTAATTAAATTAAGGATATTTACTATCATAGAGAGATTAGGTTTTCCAGTAATGCACTGGAGACAGTTTAACTGTCACTTACTGTAACAAGGACATCAAAACTGCATACCATCACAATCATCAACTTCCTCTGAACCTATAGTAGTGTATAATATGTAACCTTTGTATATGTTCCTGGGCCAATGAGCAGCCATCATGTTTCCCCAATTGTCTATAGGCATGTGCGCAAAAACAAACCAATCAATTGATTTTAATCAAACAGCTGCACAGCTAATGATTAGCAGTTTTAGAAAAAGCATCAAGGTGACAGGAAATTAATTCAAATGTCAATCAGACTCAATACTGCATAACTCCAGTGAGTAAACCGCCATGGTTTCACATGTAACAAACACACTGCCACTGTAACAGGTAAATCGACCTAATGCTTTGCATATTTGAGTGAACATAAGAGCTCATCCCAAATTGCACACACACCCATCAGCAACACTGATTAACAAGCGGTTGTTACTCTGTTGCTCCTCTTCTCTCTTCAGTGACTTTTATTGCATTCTGGGTAGAAATCAATTGTGAAGGAACAGGCTGTCAGCACAGATTGTACCCTGGAGAGAGAGAGAGAAAGAGAGAGGGAGAGGGTGTGAGTGTGAAAAAGAGAGGGGTATACAGTATGTGGTGTGTCAGAAATCAAGGAAATAGCAAGTGTCTGCAGGAGAAAGAGAGAAGAAGAGGGGAGAATGGAGGACAAAAGATGCAGTGCAAAAATAATGAATATGAGGAGAACGATGTGGGGAAAGGGTGTCATACATCATGGGAGTAAGAGGAAGAGAGAGAGGAAGAGAGGAAAAGAAAAAAGTAGAGATTTAGGGAGGTGCCGAGATAGTAGTTCAGGAAGAGACTTGAAGAAAATGATGCAATTACATAGCTGATATTTGGCAAGGCAGCTTTCCTGAGCATTCTTGAGGCATTGCACATGCTCTCTCTCTCTCTCTCTCTCTCTCTCTCTCTCTCTCTCTCTCTCTCTCTCTCTCTCTCTCTCTCACACACACACACACACACACACACACACACACACACACACACACACAAATGCTGACCAATACACACAAACTCACACACACAGGAGTACAGTTAATCCTATATATGTATACAAACTAATAGTCAGCTAACACATTGACTGATAAATAGCCTGCTGTTGTGCATTTACATTACACAACTGTTGTCAGGGAAATTATCAGTGTGTGTGTGTGTGTGGGGGGGGGGGGGCTCCAGTGGCCATCACAGTTTTGTTTTTGTGTTCACAGTTTCTCCATACCAGCAGGTCATCCTGTTGTGTAAAGAGTCAGTTAAGATGTAGGCCTACATATGAGTGTGGATACATACTGTATGAGGCCTATGTTTTCATATGTGTGTGTCACTGCAAAAGTCTGTCGACCGGGAGAAGTGGAAGCGCTCTGTGGAGGCCCTATGTGCCACCAAGGCACGAAGTGGATAAAGAAGAAGAAGTGTCACTGCAAAAGATATTAATCTGGGTGTTTTTGAGGTGGAAATAAAGAGTTTGCATTCTGTAGCCTTAAAAAAAAAGCAATAAACATGATCACCCTTAATCTTTTAGTCATCCAAGCATCATCAACTCACTTTTTTGGCTATTTGGGGGCAGCATGAGTGCAACACTGAGAGATTAAAATGAAGTTGATATGGTTATTGTGTTAGCAAACGGCTGACTTCTCTTTCAACCCATCCGAGAGACAGAAACCAACTAAGTCATTTATTGGGAGTCATGTCCCTGGTGACCTGATAAATCTAATATTCACTAACCTTCAGCTCTGTAGTGGTCTCCATTAATGCCTGAGGGAAATACTGTATCTGGCTCTTTAGCCGCTAAATGCCCCACACTGCCAAACAATAGCTGCAACCATAGTCTCTGTGCATGAAGATAAACATAGCTGACATAGCATGATGTCAGACATTTCAAATGAGCAGTTTTAAAATTCACCTTTACTATTACAGTAATAACTTTAGCAAATGTTTGATTGTTGGCAGGTTGTCTATCTTGAAGGTTTACTCAAGGGGAAGGCTGACTAATTGGTTGATAAGCTATGTCTGGTATGGTGAGCAGATAGCCTATGGTACCTGCTAATTAGTGCTAATATAAAACCGGCCCTACCAAAATGTCACTCGCTTCAAAAAAGTTACATTGAAGCGTCGTTGCAAGATTCTGAGCAGCTAGCCAACTGTGACGGCAGGCCCTACTCAAACTTAAATGGGTCAGTTGTAAAAATTAACACCCTGTATCTAGTTGTCACAGAGGAAATAATTAGCTATAGAGACCAAAATTGTTTTTTGCACAAAGCTGTAAACATGTTCTTTCAGCTGATAAATTGGCTTGCGTTGCATTTGGAGGCAGCCTGAAGAGGCCATTTGAAGAACTCCAGTTTCTTCCACATCAGATACATTTTCTTGTTCTGCTCTTAGGCTATTTATTTGCTATTTTGGACTGAGCAGGAAGACATGTTGGGTTTTTACAGATGTTTTATTTAAAACTGCTGTTTGCTAATGTGAATGAAAGCTTCTTTGTTTGATTCTAGAAAACAGTGAGCTGTAAGATACTAAAGTTGCAAAGGAAAGCAGGGGATAATTCTCTGTTGGTGTGTCTCAATCATTTCAAATTTCTCATTGTTATTCCTATGTTAGCCTAATTTAAAAAATGATTGCATCAAAGTAGTAATAATAGCTAGCTACTTTTGAACCACTGACTAAAATGTGGATATGAGTTCTTATTTACCCATAATCCCAATATCAATGATGGTGTCACGACCAAATGTAGCATCTCTGTGTCCCTATAACTCTTGCTACATTGCATGAATACCTCATCCACTGAGTCCTGGCTTTATCAGATTGGGACATATTGTTCGATAGTGAGACATCTAGTGGTGAGGACTAATGCACATGACTGGAGGACGAACTTCTCTGGAAATGGAACCTGAGTGTTTCCTAGGTATCACTTTACAGAGTTACTGACTTAACCTCAAAATAATCCCTGTCAACATTTTCTGTAGGATATTTCGCCTTTATCAGGGTCATATGGAGGAGGCAGCATCTCATGATGCTTTTCAGTGGACTGGAGTCTAAACCCAGAGAGACAACTCAGTCATTCATCTTAACATTTATGGGAAATACAGTGTCTCCACCATGCCGCATGGACTGTTTAAGAAAATCCACTTAAATCCCTCCTGCAGTGGTAGGACGAGTCTAAAACTGTACAGCTGGCAGATTTAAAACTACACTAATCAATATCTTTTATGGATAAAATCAATCAGATCTCTGCCTTTAATGTGACAATGGTCATATGAGAAAGAGAGATACGCATCTGTTATGTTCTTATAACAGACAAAGAAAGGCGAAGTAGTCAGCATTATAATTCCTACAGCTCCATAATTATAGAATTTTCTCATCACCATGCAACAACAGCTATTGTTATAGTGTAATATTATTAATTGTATGTTGAAGCAAATACTGATCTAAGCACCCCTAAATGCTGCTTGTGCATTTTCTTCCATAACTGTCCAGTTCCGCACCAAATTGTATAGATTTCAACACAGTATGGTGTACAAATTGCTTCAGTGCTTTGTGCAAAAATCTAAACAGACAGATATAGAAAGGTCTCATAACTTCCTTAACAATTCTAAATATCACCCCAGTAACTGTCATATAACCTACCCACACATATCAAGCACATGAATTACAAACTCTGGTTTATGTGCTTGGCAGTGGCATGACGAAAGCATCGTCCAGTTGGTTAATTGTGCTTTTCTTTTCTTTTTTTTATCAGGCCAGTTTGAAGCTGGCCTCCACAGAGAAATGACATTGATCTACAGAAGGCGTTTATAGGGATGCTGTTTACCAATGTGGAAGGGGGAGAGGGGGCAAATTCAGTATACTGAAAGAAAATAGAAATAGAAAATAATGTTACGGAGGCTAAACACATGAGGAAAAACACCCCACAAAGTTTTCTTTCAATCTACAATGTAAATGAATTGTGGCTCCTCCAGATGGTGAGAGGTGTGTGATGTCCCAGGGGGGGATAAATAACCAGAGTCATTGGTTGAGGGCTAATATGACTAAAGCAGCTGAGGGCACAATAAGACTCAGCTTTTGTTTTTTGAAAAGGCTGCATTTTTTAAATAGCTGTATCGTACAAAAAATATACTGATAACTAAACCACTGTGGACAAATCACTGGCATCTCAATCTTGAGGAATAAAAGATGTGTCTTAATAGCTCTTCATAACCGCTCTACTTAACTGATTCAGGTTATGAGGATTTATGGATTTATGTAGATTTATTTTAATATAAAAGCTCACCTCTTGCAGCTTTAAAGCAGATATGGGGGTGCTCAATGGGATTCCTGGCTGCTGAATACTAGTCCTGAGCTGGTCTTATAGCCTGGAGGCAGGAGAGGCAGGGGTGTGTGGTAACCTACAGATGGGCACCCAGACACAGATGGGGGCACACACACACACACACACACACACACACACACACACACACACACACACAAAGCACCCTGCAGAGAGATCAAAGGAGGGAGTGTGGCTTTGGCTTGTCGACAGTGAAGACTGATAGATGGAGGCATCTGTGTTGGTTGGAGAGTAGAGGAAGCTGGGAGGGAAAGGAGAGATCTTCCACATTTTCATCACAGCAGTTTATGCAAAACAACATCTGAACGTTCTCGAAAGTTGGTAACGACCAACTTGTTAAGCAGAACTAAAACACATAACTGTCAAAAACTCTTCTGTTAAAAAAATCTGTTCTCTGTTTTTTTTGTGTGTATGTGCGTGTGTGTGTGTGTGTATGTGTGTCTGTAGTATTCAATATAACCCATCATGTCTGTGACTGAAATGTCTGTCACCACTTGGCGACATGCTATTTGATATTCAGATGAACAGACCCCGCTGCTGCAAATGAGATGGGAAAACCATGTCTGCTTTCTCTCTCCTGTCAGAAGGCTCTTGTCAGAAATGTTCACGCTATGAAGAGAGTTTCTTACGCAACAGAGGAAGATAAGTGGAGATAAAAGGAAGAGGAAGAGACCACCTCGCTTCATAATTACTTCTAATTAAGATTAATTTGCGATCCGTAGAGTGAGGGTAATTCCTGTTGGCCCGGTGGGTGTGATTCTCCATACAAGGATGACTCAAAACAAAACAAGGCTGTCAGCACAGATCACCCCACTAGCTAGCAGGGTACCATAATACATTGCCTCATTTATTTCACTCCACTGGTACATTACTCCCAACATTTAGAGACCATTTATTTAGTGGAATGACAAGTAGATAAGCAACCACTAACATGGTACATACATAAATCTGCTATAATCAATATTATTTAGTGGCAATTCACATTGCAAGATGTATGTGAAAGTTGGTGCCCATATTGATGAGTGATCATTTTAGCATTTTTCCAATTCATTGTTTTGGTTTTATAGAGGAACGTTAGTAACTAGCTAATGAACAAGTGAAGCATTTGAAGCAACATTATGTAACTACTGTACCTTATAATATTTCAAAATGATTTTGACTTGTAACAGGACACAGAGTCCCTGGCTGGCCTGGTAGTGCACTATGTAACACTCATTGCCAACACGTTGTATTAGGGTATCTTGGACTGTCTTGTATACTTGTTGGTGACAGCTTAGGGATACTTCATCCAAAATCGATAATTCACCAATTTTCTACTCTGTCATGCCAAGGAAGGGTTTGGAGAACTTTCGGAGTTATCAAAACGCTTTTGGCTGGCAACGGATTTTCATATAATGGCGGTGGATGGTGTTCACTTTTGAATCGTCCAAAACACACACTATGAAACATCCAAATACCTGCATACTGCTTGTCTGTACTGACCCAAATGTCGTTATAAACCATTGGATGTATCATGTAAACATGGAAGACGATTCAAACGTGAGCACTATCCACCACCATTACTGTATATGAAAATCTGTTGCCAGCCGGACCCCCCCTGGACCTCCAAAGGCGTTTTGATGACTCAGAAAGTTCTTCAAACCCTTCCTTGGCATGACGATGAGTAGAAAATTGGTGAATTATCGATTTTGGGTGAAGTATCCCTTTAAAGAAAAGACAGGAAGCAAAGACAACTTTGTCCTTCACGACTTGTTGCTGGACTCGTGAGTAACGCCTTTGCTGGTCACATAGACTTCAGCTTGTCAACGAATACATGTGTATTGTCATCCATGAGTATAGGACTCTATTCCAGGACTCTATTCTTCACTTGTATTTATGACAATACCGTAAAAGGAAATTACACTCTGTAACTATAGGGGGACCCGGAGAGCAAAAAAACAAACAGATCCAAAAATCTTCCACAGATCTGGCTTTAACCACTTATAGACAGGTATTTCCCTCTAAAGGTTGTAGAGACCTGAACTTGATGATGCCATAGTGACATCATCACTCATCAGGATTATTTTAATACATTTCATAAGGAGCCAGAGAAGATATTGACTGTGTCCCAGTTCAGGGCAGCACATTCTTCAAAAGGACTGGTTGCATCACATCGGTACAGCTGGCTATCCCATTTTGATGGCTCCTTCTTTTCCTGAATCCAACGGCTGAATCCTTTGTAGCCCAAATTATCCCAGGATTCGTTTCGAGCTGGTAATGAAAGCAAACAATGCACAAAGAGCCTGAGGATTAGACTTTAAAATGTAAGTGTTGTGTTTCATCTCAGCTCAACTGCTAACGGTAGGCTACAACTGTTAAAACCGAGAGAAAATGATGTGTTGTCAGGGCTGCTAGGCAACAGGAGCCGGTAACAGGACGCAAAATGAAAATCCCCCTTAAGCTAAAATGTGTATTTTCTTTTTTTTGTCTTTTTGTCACAGACCAAGGATGCAACTCCTGAACTGGGACACAGCTAACACACACAGGC
This sequence comes from Trachurus japonicus, assembly GCF_045865225.1. Classification (NCBI taxonomy): domain Eukaryota; kingdom Metazoa; phylum Chordata; class Actinopteri; order Carangiformes; family Carangidae; genus Trachurus; species Trachurus japonicus. The sequence continues at coordinate 22,966,617 of NC_140917.1, read as the reverse complement.
TGAACTGTAATGACTCATAAACTGGACTGCATGTGTAAAAACCAACATGAAGTGGACTTTACATCTCCTCACCAGTGTCACGGTAAGCGTGGACATGGTTTACATTTGCTGCATCATTACCCATGGTCCAAAAGTCAGACAGATAAGTTATGACTGTGCTTCCCCTAGCCCTAGGCCAGCAAGACTCAAGTATACGAGTGAAATATCATGAGGTGAAGATGGGGATCCACTTCCAGTTCTCATAGTGTGGAGGTTGACAGATCCCCTCCACTCAACAATTAAATATCTTGAACTAATGGCAGGTTCACACTGAGAGGAGAAAACTTATCTGCTCCTTATCTCTCAGACAAAGTAACAGTGGTCTGATGAGATAAAGCTCCCACACTCAGTATTACGAGCACGGGCACAGATTTGACCTACAATTTCATTGCATCACACTTAACGGAAACCCCTGAACTGTCAGTGATGGCCCAAAGAATTGTGGGTGTTTCTTTTCTTTGTCCGACAGTTGACGTTAGATGCCTTTCAAATGACACAGAGCAAATGTTGAAGCGCCCACACACAATCTGCTACTTAAGACCATATATTCATTGGGGTCTCTATGGGTCCTCACTTCACTACAAAGACTTTGCTGCCCCCCACCCTCCCCATCTCCCCCTCCCCATCTCCACCACCACCACCACCACCACCACCACAGGAACACACAGCAATTGTCTCTCACCATCCCTTCAGAGTAAGACACAATGGTTAACGTTAACAATACCTCTTCGAGCTCCTCCTTAAATGTTGCCAAACTGTGGCAGTGAATTGTTTGTGTGTGTGTGTGTGTGTGTGTGTGTGTGTGTGTGTGTGTGTGTGTGTCTTCTCCGTATTGTCTGTGAAGCATATGGCCTTATGACACTGCAGGCAGAGGGTCACTGGCTCAAGGAATTTAAGCCACTCTGGGAATATTTCTGTCCCACTGCTTAACTCAGTTGTAATTCACTCATGCATGAAAGTGCAGACACACACACAGTTAATTCACAAATTACTTCGTCATTGAGTTAATTGGTTTCCTACTCATCTGCAAACCTTAAAACCGCAGTCTTCTTAACCCATCACAGTGTATTTATAGTCAGCAACTAAATATTTTAACCCGCAGCAACAAGTTGTGAAGACAACACTGGTGTATTTATTATCATCTTAAAGTAATTACAGCTGTGCCAGTCTAGAAGAAAAATGTTGTGAGTTCAGCATGAAACTTTATTCCTTCACTCGGCAAGAGGTATATTGTGTTAAATTGTGTTAAGTTATGTTTAAACTACATTTGGTAAGAAAGAAAGTTGATTCAACAAACCTGCTTGCAAAATTCAACCCTCATCATACACCGAGCAACATTGGCATTCGTTAATAGTTGTGATCTGTCCATGTAATGACTCCAAATCCAATATTTGCTTCTCTGGTTGTAGTTTTCCTTCCCATCAGCTCCTGAGGGAAATATCGTTTTCAGTTCTTCAGCTGCCCCAGTCTGTTCACCTGCTAATCACTAATTGTTCATCTGTTTGTTGATTTTTGTGCAGTAAGTACTATTTGACTATAACAGCTGTGTCTGGAAAACACCACAAATGAAAGTGGTGAGACTCAAACAACATTATAAAATGCTGCATTCATCTACACAACAGTTGTTGGCAAAGACAACAAGGTCGGCAACACTTGTGATTTATTATCTATATTAAGGCTAGGTTCAACGAGGTGAAAACATCCAGTTGGGAGACAAACATTTCAAGAAGTCTGTTTCAGCTCAATACAATGCAACACAGTTTTTTTTTATATAGTTCAAACTAAACAGCAGCATTTTCAAAGGTCTCTGTTTTAGGGATGTGAGAACTCTAGAGTAGAGTAAACTCCAGAGGTAAATGTAGCAAAAGTGATGTGTTTTAAAACTAAAAATGATCAGTGTGGATTAAACCTAAGAGGAGCTGCAGAATATGCTGACTATTCTCTGCTGGTGCGTTTGTGAAAGAGGATGAGAGGATTTATTCTGTATACTTCTACTGCTCCACCACCACATTGTTTACACAATCCAATCTGTCATTCAACAGTCTCATAAAAGAGTTACCAATCACATAGAGATTCTGATTTAAAATCCATAAAGCATTTATAAAACATTGTTATTAAACCTTGAAGCCGCTCAGTTAAAATTATGTTTATATGTTAATCCATCAGTGATAATGATCCAGTCGTTCTTTGGAGATATAACCCTGAGATCCTTTTATATATGAAAGTTTATTTTGCTGATAATGCCTCTCTTATACTGGATTCAAATATGAATACAAGACTTTCATCGTCGGGTCTTTGTACACTGTGATATCTGTACTTTTGTAAACCACATCACAACAATGCTCCCCAGTAATGAATATGTGTTTTGTTCTGAAGTTGGAGACACATTGCCTTTTGTTCCTTTAGTGCCTTTTGTTCTTGTCTCTTCTTACTGACATATGTAAGTGTTTGTGTGAGAATTTCAAAAATACATTGTTTTCTTTTGTTTTCCTTTAATACGATCCAAACCGTGACCCCTCCCCTATAGTGTAGATATTGTGGTATATATTGACCTGCAAATGGTGCATACCATTATACCCCCAATGCACACACACACACACACACACACACACACACACACACAAAACCACACTCAGACACACAGATGTAATCAGGAGCAGATATCAATGAGGAGCATCTTGTTACCTCTTAACTGTGGGGAGGGAGAGCTTCTTTGAATGATACACACTACTCCTATTGTAATGCTACAACCTTTGGGGGAGGGGATGAGGGGTAAAATGTGGGATGGATGGGAGGGATATAGATTTTTTTTATTTTTTTTATGCAAACGTCTCTTTAATCCAGGTTAATTAAATGTCTATAAGAAGAACGGAAGTGGAAAAAAATGATGAGATATAAGGAACAAGTTGGAATGTAGAGCAAGCTAATTTCTACTGTTGGATGGGGGGTAAACTGATGAGACCTCAGGGAGAAGCTCTGATGGTGGGCTGTGGTTTCTCTAGTGGCTGCCTGCTGCCCGGGGGTCCTGGGTGGGCTTCCATGTGTCGGCCCTGGCCAGTGGCAGATGTCTCTCTCTCTTTGAAACAGCAATAATTTACCACTAATCAGCCTGAGGTGTATGATACAGTAACAGAGGAGGAGAGGGGGGGTTTGAGAGGAATAACAAAGAACAAAGAGAGGAGGGGGAGGGCGAGTGGAGTTTGTGAATATTCATTTAGTTTCCCTGGAAAGATAGGATGCTGAACTTTTTCGTATGTGTATACTGCTCTTCTCGGTATTTGTGCACACCGCCACACGTGGTAGCATTAAATCTACCCTTGCACTGTATATCTCTGTCCATGACCCCCACCCCCACCCCCCACCTTGCAAGATATCATGATGGGAATGCAGTGCTGACATTAATTTATGGTGATGATCACAAACTCTATGTGTGTGTGTGTGTGTGTGTGTGTGTGTGTGTAGCACGGCAGTAAATCCCTCCATACTCAGGTTATTATAATCAGACCTGTATCTGGGTGTATTTCTCCCATGCTGACACAATAACTCAAAGGGTGGGTGGGTGGGGGGGGGGACCAGCACCCACGTGTCGGTTGTGCTGTGATGGCAATTTGTGTGCACTCGTCAAGATGCGTTTGTGTGCATTTTGTGCGCGTATGTGCACAAACTGCATGTCAGTTCCGATGCTCATTTGTTCCCATCCGTGTGACTCAATGTACATCATATGCGTAAAATGTGCGTGTGTCTGTGCTGCCTGTGTCTGTGACTGTAGAGATGTAGCCCCCCCCCCCCTCCCCGTATCCTCGAGGGATGATGATCCTCAGATAGAGCCTGTCAATCATTGTGATTGATCAGTCTTCTGCCCCTCCCTCCCTCATTCCAATCCGATCCCTGTCGCCCTCTCCTCCCACTCTGAGCCCCCTGGTGATTAATCACTCAGTCAGTCAGACAGGTAGCGGTGACATCACCCAATACTCCCCCCCACCCTCCTTTAAAGAGATACCACTGGTCAGCGAAGATCCAGCTACGGCCCCTGCAGTAATCACATTTACATGACCTCACATTCACTTTGTAATCCTCAGCGGTGTGTCAAAGCTCTGCACTGGAGATGACTTTATTGGTAGAAAAAATAAAATAAAATAAAAAGAGCTAATTTGTTAAATGTTGGTAGCACCATCCATGTGTGTACTGCAGTTGTGTATTTATTTGGAGTGGACGTAATCCATAGCTACAGTACTTCTCTGCAATCAGCTACCAGGTGGCACACAGAAGGCAATCAACATCATTACACAACATAACGATGTTGTGATGCACATCATGTCTAACCTGAAATCCACTACTTTTCACAGCATGTAAGTCAGCTGAGTGAAATGTCATTAGCTGACCAGATGATTTGGACTCTGTGCATTTTGTTTGATGGCCCAGGATTGGTCACAATTTACAGAGAAATTACAAAGCTGTGCTTATCTTTATAGTTTTGTAATGGCTAACTGACTTTAGCCATTAAAAACCACTGTTTTTATTTGCACATGTACTGCTTTAAAATAAACACTGAAACAATATCTGATTTTTTTTTCTTCTACACACATCATAACTGCTCATGTCTGATCATGATGACAGTCGTGTATTTACCTAACATCAGTCTCAAAGTCTTATTTTATTCATTATTCATTGGGGCATTTTCATTTTTTAGATGATTTGAACTCTGTCCTTGTATTGTTCCTCAAGCTGTTCAGCATCCCATAATGTTTATCATAACCCATGACACTGATTGACTGGCAGTTCACAACGCTTCACATCTCCAAAGCAAGAATGACTAATGCCTATAGCCATGTCTGGTGACCATATCTGGCAATATACAAACTTGATTCAGAGCCCAAATTAGAAATGCCAGGTGATAAATGCCATTATTTTCTCTGTTTGTCACACTGGCAGCTCAAGAATGGCTCAATTTCGTCTCTGGTTGTTGTCACAGTGAAACAGTGACACGATCCAGAACCACTACTCCAAGAGGAGCAACAGATCAATGTCCTTTCAAGTCTCCAAAGCAGTCTACTTCAGCATCAACAGCTGCAGAGCTCAAGGACGGGGAAGAAGGCAGCTCTTTCATGCAACCCTGAGAGGACTGTGTGCAAGTGCCAAGGTCCCTTGGGGGGAAAAAAATTGTTGGTGCTGTCACCGTGCATGGTTTTACAAACACTGTGCACTTGAAAAGAGACAGACATGGAGGGTCATGCAGAGTATTATTAATGACTTCTGCATAGAAGCAATGCCCACTGCCATACTGTGTTTATGTTGTACTTACTTTGTGTGTTGTGATAATGTGAGGAAGAAAGTGCAGCATTGGCTAACCTCCACCCTGGTCACCATTAACACAAACACTGACCTTTGCTGCCCCCTGCTGGACATGAGCTTTTACTGCGCTCATCATGACCCATTGATACTTTTCTTCATATAATTTCCATATCAGAGCAACTAAATACAGCAAATGTTGAGCCTCTATCTGTTTTTTACAGTCTGCACCAGGGCCGTTGCTAGGAATTCTGGGCCCCCTTAAAGAATAAAGTGGGCCCCTGCCCCCTAACTTTTCAATTTTTTTTTCTTAGACTACGTACGTATTATATTTTTTTATTTAGCCTAGTTTGTTTTGATGCTAATGCAGCATTACTATGAGATTAGACTACTGGGGTTTTTTGTGGGCCCCACTGGGCGCTGGGCCCCTAGAATTATCATCACCTTTCTCCCCTATACAACGGCCCGTCTGCACATTTCAGTTTGCACATTAGCCTATATGTTCTCACGGTTTGTATTTTCTAATAGCATAGAGGTCGACACAGCAGCTCATCTCATAAACCTACACAGAGGCGAGATGTCATAAAACAGAAATGTATGGAAACACATGGGCCATACATTCCCTGCATGTGTGTATGATAGCTACAGATGTAAAGCAGTGCTTTATGTAGGCTGTGGTTGAATAGGCAGTAAATCGACAAAGCTTTGGTGGAGATTGAGTGAGGGTTAAATTCAAAATTTGGGACAAAGAACTGAAAGCAGTAAAAAAAGATATTTACATTTTATTTTATTTTTTAATAACTGTAAATTATTCTTTGTGTGGCATCTGGCATCAGCAAAGGACATTGTAATTTGGTCAATTTACCAAAAGGTGGCAGCAAAGTTGTTGGAGTATGGCATCATCAGTGAAAGGTAACTTCACCTCCAATGTCCAACATGTACATTGTTACATATTTTAAGTATTTAACAGGTTTAGAGAAGAATCTGAAGATTACATGCAGTATTAATTACAAAAGTATTAAAGGCCAATTCACAGAGAAGATCCAGCAGTCAAATGAAATTTGAAAATAAATAAATAAATGACTCTTTAATGTGTCCACAGTTTACAGTTTACTATATGTATTTATAGACTCACCATACTTGCCCACAGCTGCCCTTTTGATCCACTGAACTTTCTTCCACTGTCTAACAGGTATCTTTAAGGAGGTCAATGGGAGCAGGAAGCTATAACTGAAATATAGGGGTTGTAAAGATAATGGCTAATGGGTTTAGATAATGGTTTACTCTCGGAGAAAAGTCATCTGGTCCTACCGGTTAATTTCTGAGTGTTAGTGTGAGAGTGTAATTCAGTGAAGTATGCAAATGAACTTGAAATACAGTAGAAAGCAGGTGTTGACCTATTTCAGTGAGAAAATCAGCTTGTGCTTCTTTATGCTGCTGTAAATAGTGAGATCCTGTTGAAATGAAATGATAATAAAAAACAAAGCAGCAGAGGTGACGCACAAATCAGATCATGGAGCTGGTAGATCAACTGGCTAGCAGTGAACCCGTGAACTCCAGTTTCCTTTGACTGTCCTTGTCTATTTTCTCCCGAGGGACAGAGGCAGACATACCAGCAGGTGGGTGCACCACACACACACACACATGCAGTGTATTTACACTCTCACAGATAAGGACACATGCACACGTCACAGTTTCCATTCTAAACATAAATAAACCCTCTGGACCCTACGGATCACATCCATACACAGTCAGCTGTAGGAGGTCTATTATGACACCCCAGCTGCTCTTGTCCACATGTTGTACAACATCACATGATGGTGGAGCCACTGAATATTTCCGTACGGCGCTCGCAGCGTCTGATGGATCACCAGAAACAATCCCAGCTACTCATTCACCAACAAATCAATCAAGTTTGAACGATAGTGACCCACAAAACATGTAGCGTCCGGGCTCTGACCTGAAGTAGACAGGTAGCCTATACATGCATGGGAGTCAAAATGCCCTCTGTGGTTTGAGGTGACCTCCGGCTGAATCATTACACAGTCACACCACAGTGACCTCCCACGTGGCACTTGGCACATGACCCATCATGCACAGCCAAAACATGAGCGCACGCTTGATCTGAAATGTAATTGAGGTGCTATTATGATGGAGGTTATCATCAATTCAGTGTTTATGGGTGTTGATGAGGCCAAATTCTATTGCTAATGACAATAATAGCAGTGATAATGGACTTTTTTAATCACAGTGCAACACAAATGGACTTTGTTTTATAGCTGCATGCGTGTGTGTACGTGTGAGTAACTGTCACATCTGAGTGTGTTGCAACAGTGTCTTTTTGTTTTTATGTGATATGCATTCCTGAGGCGTGAGTGTGTGTGTGTGTGTGTGTGTGTGTGTGTGTGTGTGTGTGTGTGTGTGTGTGTGTGTGTGTGTGTGTGTGTGTGTGTGTGTGTGTACTTATCTTGTGTTTACATAGTCACATGAGGACTTGTCCTATATGCAATTTCCCATATTGTTAATCATTGATTATTATAAGATGAACATGTGCTTTACAGTTGGGGTTAGGGAAGTAGTGGTAATAGTTACAGTTAGAGAATGAGTTAATGTAACGTCCTCTGGTTTTAAAGCAGATATCAGTGGAATGTTTTTGTTAATAAAAGTCCTAAATAGTCCTATTTTCCGTCAGCAATCACTTACATGAAGTATTTCAGCCTAAACACGAGTCTCTCCGTCACTCTGCTCTGCTGTAACCCGAGGAGAAAATTTTCCTTGTGGGATACAAGTGTTATCCAATGAGGGGAGAGAACGGCATGAAGGGCTGTGTGTGCAGCCAAGGGATGCGCGTGAATGTGGTGACGTAGCACGAGGACCAATTGATGCCTGACAAGGGCGGGGGCTGCTAACTCATGGTGCGTTCAAGGAAACTCGTACTTTGTGTTTTTCCTTCCTGTGAAGTCATACCAGTTCGATCTGGTACGAGTTCACGGGTCGGAAGTTACGAGTGGCCGTTATAGGGAACTTTCACAGACAACAGGACGGTAAAAACACGAGCTACGGGTTACCTGGAACGCTACCAAGTCGTAGTTGTGACTTGAAGCTGTAACTTACGGTTTCAAAAGCCTGCCTTGAACACAGCATTAGCCGAAACGGCCGTGCCACTGATATCTGCTTTAAGAGAGTGTGTACAATGAGACAATGTGTGTGTGGTGATATGCAGCACTTGGTTCATCCTTTATGTTCTCATTTCACTTGTTGATATCCTCCCCAGACATCCCATCCATTATTGATCTGCCTCATTTAAAACTTTGCACTCAACCATCATACCAAAATATTATGTAAAATCCTGATTATAACTGAGCTCCAGCCACATGCAGACATATACAAAGGCTGGTGTCGCAATTTCCCTTTCATTTCTTCATGCTGAGCTGAAAGCACTGAATATAGGCCTACATTTGATCTAATCTGATCCTCTCATCTGATCTGACTGATGGGCGATAAGATCAATGCACATTTCTGTAGCTGCAGCCACCAACTGGTTAGCTTAGCTTACACGCCAACTTGTACCATTCCATCATTTATTAGTTCTACTTTTCTACGATGAACTTCCTCTGACAGTTTAATTAATCACACAACCTGATAAACCTGAGGTTGTTTTGCACTGAGTTAGGCAACATCGAAATTTGCCTACAAAGAAAAGTGGGTTGCTGTTATTACCATACATGCTTGAGCCTGGCAGTTCTGCATACGGATGACATGTGTCTAATCACTCGTGCATTTATGTTTCGGCTGCTGTTGTCTTCCTACATTTGCACTGCAGTTTCCTTTGTCAGGTGATCTTTATTCTGTCTGCACATGTCGACATTGTCTTGTTTTCATTCTCACAAATCTCCTGTTCTCCTTCTTTTTTGTGAGAAGTGCCTGAAAAGTCCCAGGAGGTTCTTTGATATCTGCATCATCTCATGAAGATACTGTTGACACTAAAAACACATCTCTGTGTCACTGATATTGCCCAGGGTGAGGTTTAAGTGTATTCGTATTATTGCGCTATAGTCTTTCAGTACATTGTGATCTTTATTCTTTTACTGAGGCTATTATGTACCATGCTGTGCAGAAAAAAAAGATCATAACACTTCTCCACTCACAGCTCCCTGGTGGAGCGGGATGAGACTCAAGGTTTGACCTTTTTTTAACTCTTTAAACCCAATCTGAACTTTTACAGTGGTTGGACACTTTGCACTAATGTGTGAATATGGGACTTTTCTCCTTAAATCCTTTACATCCCCTTATAATTAACACAAATTCAGCTGCTGATCGTATGATTTCTGGAATCTAAAGTCCAAGGCCAAGAAAATGACTGTGTCAATGTCCCTTCTCTCACACTCTCACACAAGGCTTGTACACAACCTGGTGTGATGTGCAGGCAGACGCACTGACATCACCAGTCTGGGGTAGATGTCTCAACACCAACGAGGTCGGACCACTCTGATAACAGCGAGGTTCAATGTTCTGTCGCTGCGAGCCACACCGTCAAGAGACATGGACTTTGAAACAGTCACCTCAGTTTGTTTGTGTGCGTGTGCATCATCTCAGGTTGTTGTGTCTGCAGCAGGACGGGGGCCTGACGGAAACAGATACATCAGATTTTATTCTGTACTTACATGTTAATACAGAAATTTCAGTGGCTCTTGTGATTTTTTTTACCCACTTTCTCCTTCTTCTTTTTCATTTTAACAACAAACAGGAGCTGTTAAAAGAATAGTTCACCCAAAATTCAAATTTCACTCATTATCTACTCACCCTCATGTCGACTAAGGGCTGGGAGAAGTTTCAGAGTTATCCGTAGCTTCTCTGAGTTACAGGGGGTCTCGGCGTAGCAGTGCATCCATTGCAAATGGATACCACTTTTCTTCGTAACAAAGAGACACACCAAAAAACATCCAAAAACCTCCATGCTACTCGTATGTAATGTCCGTCTTTAATTGAAGCCCCGAAATGCAAAATTGTTCCGAAAAAAATTAAATAAGTCGCGCAAATCTCGTGAGATTTGGACGGACGCTTGTTTGTAGCGGGAGCTCCTCTTCCTGGTCCGTCCAAATCTCACAAGATTTGCGCGACTTATTTAATTTTTTTCGGAACAATTCAATAAAAGACGGACATTACATACGAGTAGCATGGAGGTATTTGGATGTTTTTGTTTACGAAGAAAAGTGGTATCCATTTGCAACCGTCATATGGACATGCAGTGCTGCACGGAGGCCTGCTGTAACTCAGAGAAGGCACGGAGGACTCTGAAACTTCTCCCAGCCCTTAGTCGACATGAGGGTGAGTAGATAATGAGTGAAATTTCAATTTTGAGTGAACTATCCCTTTAACTGATGAGATGGAGACTTTTCACACCTTTTCACTGTGGGTTTCACAACATAGTGACAGTGACACATAAGGTTTCTCACTTTCTAAAAACACAATGGCTTGTGGTTGCAGAGTGCTGTGGTCTAGTAGTTCTCTCTGATGTGACGTCATCTTGTCTACACATCTTTGTTGACCAAAAAAAACCAAAAAAACCCTAATATGTTGATATCTATCTTAAACAATGAAGCCATTTAGGTGGAAATTTCTGACAAATTTCTACAGCAAGCACATCAGCCTCCAGAGTTGATGTATGTGTTCTCACTATTGAGACAAATTTAAAAACAAAATGAAAAACATCAGCCCTTTCTTCATGGGGAGAATAAACAATGGGAGAGAGGACAATGCTGGAAAACAATAGGAAATTGTCTGTGAATTACGCAGTCTTTTTTTTTTTTTTTTCAATTATTATTTCTAAGAGGAATTTAGCCATCATAAAGAAATTATATTTTGTTGGGGAGCTGTTAATTACAATGACAGGCCACTGACCCCAGGAATCTATGAAAAAATAAAGACGGAGTTTGATTCTGGCAGCTCAGGGTGTTTAATGTGTTTATCATAAAGACCTCTAACCATTTTAATAAATTGACTGAATTCTGAATGTAGTGTTGATTTACTGTGTAGTACCTCTACAAATATCCACAACACTGCTGTTTTTGTAAAATCAGGAGGTAAATAATAAAGTAGGTGTAAATAAAAACACTGCTCCAGTTCCAGTGTTTGGTACAGGCACACTGACTTTATGAACAGGCACTGAATGGGGGCCACTGCTTAATGTAGTTCCACCTGTGCTTTTCCTGCTGTGGTCAGTCTCTGGGCCTCCTGTGAAAAGAGTCCGTTGAAAGAGAAAGGTTGTATCTGTGTTATGTTCGATTTCTGCTTTCAATCCCATGAAGCCAAGCGTCACATTTTAATACCACGCAACACCTCTGAATGATGTGTATTTTATATGACGTGCAAGTTTGGGAAATCTCAATTTTCGGCTCATTACTGAGTAAACCTCTGAGGGGAGAAGTGAATGAGTGAATAAGTGAGTGATTTTGTACACAGCCGCCGCCTGTTCTGGTTGAAACAGCGGGTTTGAGCTCATATGCTGTAATAACAGTATTAAAACATTTGCTGGCTAAATACCAGCCCAGCCGTTTCCATCCTTACACTCTCTTTTAGAGACTCACTCAGCCATGGAGAGAGAGCCTATACTTCACAGAACCAGTAACCACAAATCGACAGCGGGCCACTCCTGTCAGTCTTCCTCATATAATCAATAATCTGACACCAAAGAAAAATGCACCTGAATTGGGCTGGTGAGATGAGACAGATATGACTATGTCAACATGAGCTGTTCACATACAGTAGCCTATTAGATGTTTGACTATCTCTGCTTTGAACCAATTTCTTAGAGTTTTGTAGCAGCTTGCGTCATCAGAATAATGAAGCAACAGAGTAAGGATGAATATGGATATGACTGCACCCTCTGTTAGCAAACTTTGTCCACAAGTGTCCCTTATTTAGACAGTTACATGTAATTCCAATGTACAAGAAGGGAGGACTAGATGTCAGCATACAAATTATTGTTACAATCATGAGTTCAGTAGAGCAATATCTTGCCAATAATATCAACTTGCCTCCAGCAGATGTGATGGTTTAGTGGTATTGAATCAGATAGGAATGTGAGGGTGAGGTCAAAATGAAAGGGAGTAGCACGCAGGTCTCAACAGGTTGGGGCGTATAATTAAAGAAGAGGGTTTGCTACCGTGGAGATCAACAGTAAACTCAAGTTGCCCATTATTTATGGAAATTATCTTGGCCATGTTTCATAGCTATACAAATTCAATGGAAATTGGAATATTCTTTTTTTTTATTATTTAAAAATGCAACTGTGTTTGACAGAGACCACGCACACTGACAACTGATCACACACGCAACACAATGTGACAGAGAAAAGTAACAACTGCCTCCCTGTAAATCTGTCTTCTCTGAAACCCACTTCATGTGAAGAAAAAGCACATGACAACTCCTCCTACCCCTACAACTCCCATCTATCCATCCATTAGCTGCACCGCTTCTCCTTTGACAGCTGTGTGTGTGTGTGTGTGTGTGTGTGTGTGTGTGTATGGGGGGGGCGGGGGGGCTGCATGGAGCCAATCCCAGCTGACATTGGGTGACAGGCAGGATACACCCTGGACTGGTCACCCATTTATCACAGACTGAACATATATGCAAGCAACCGTTCACACTCACAGCTGCAGTCATTAGTTTATCTTTATTGTTTTGGACTGTGGGAAGAAGTGAGAGTCGGAGGAAACGCAGGCACAAGGAGATCATGCCACCTCAGTAACCCCGCTCAACCCTCCCTCACACAGATTTATGTTATGAGCTTCTGTATGTGTGCACATTCCCTCTCCCTCCGTCCTGAGTTTCCGTTGCACCTGTAGCTGTGTAGCTATGTATAATCTCTGCTCGGGTGACGCACACAAACTTCGACCTTCTGGACGGCTCCTGCATTCGTCGCATGGCGTTGCTCTCTCAGATTTTCACACACACACTGTGTTTGGCAACAAATACACAGGAGTCACGAGCTTTTACACACAGGCAATGAAGTCACTTGTACACAGTAATTTCATCGCAATTGCCAATGTGATGTTGTCCATCAACAAATGGTGTGACTTTAACAACACGGGTGGCAGCGGAAACTTAAAATGCACATACATAAACACACATGCACATACTGTACACATGCTTGAATACACAAACTCATGCTTGTCTTTGTTGTGACCGCGTTTTACACCGTACTCATTTTCCAGCACTACACACAAACAAACAGAGACACAAGGCGAAATCCAAGGTATCGTTTCAAAGTCATAAATATCTTTTCCAAGTTACACACAGGGTCACAGCGTTTCCTTTAAGGATGTTTATTTAGCCTCTCCGGGTGCTTTTTCAATAGCCAAGCTACAACAAGTGAGACAGGTAAGCTGATCCATGGGAAAGCATCTTGCTGGATTAGGTTAGGTCCCTCAGGATGGAGTGTAAAAAGCTTGTTCTTGTTGCAATAAAAGCCGAGAGGGATTGTTAGTCAATCAGCTAGACTAAGTCCCTCTTGGTTTACATTGACTTTGAGATGAACAGTCCATTCATTAGCTAGTAGTGGCCCCTAATGTGTGTTCTTCACACCGTGTCACAGCAGTTTAAACAGTATAGAAGTGTGTGAAACTTGGCCGACATCAAAAGGAAAATGGTTTCAATATAGTGTTGTAAAAAAGTCCACTTAGTAAGAGTTATTTGGTTGGTACTTGGTTATGGATTTCCAGATCCTTTAGTTGAATAGATGTTTCCACAACATCCTTTTTTCAATGCCCCCCCTTTCTGTTCTGGCTTGTGAGAAAGCCTCAATACATTACCGCCTCATCCTAACGCTATACACTTCCAGGACCACCATCAGCTTTGGTGCATTGAAACCCCAGCTCAAGGTTTCCCATGTCCGTACAGGTTAATGTTACAGTTCCCCATTCTCTCACATCATTCTCCTCATCTTCTCATGACTACATCTGCACAAAAACAGCAGATGAATGTTGTAAATCTAACATTAGCTAACTCTGGCCTCCATTAACCACTGGTTTTACAAGACAAGACCAAGGAGGGATGGTGGCTAAATACCTGTTGAGCAATAGTGTGTTCTTTGGCTTGTGGATTAACTTTAAAAACTTGTTATTTCATGCAAAATATCAGTAATTGTCTCTCCCCTGTCGTTGTTTCATGTTGCCTCGTCTGTCTTTTTACTGTTGTCGTGGAAACTGACATGAACCTCTGTCCTTCAGTCTTTCAACATTACAACATTTCTAGAAGCCTCCTTCATCCTTTGTGCAATTAGCTTCTCGACATTACTGTAATATTTCAACACTTTCCAACAGACAGTAACTCTTTGCACCAGATGTTTTACAACAAATCCTTCACTTACGATGAAATCGGGTCAGAGGTGAGCTAATCTGAGCCCACTGTCACCTGAACTCAACAACGTTATTGGAAACAAGCCATAACATCTAATCTAATCTGCAGTGTGTGTTGACACACATTGATTTGTTCTTAGTACAGTTTCACTTCCCACATGTGCATATGATATGAACTTGACTGCACAGCTGGCAAGGTCAGGGGTTGACCGCCACAAGTTTAACAATGCCTTCAGGAGGTTCCTGCTCAGAGGTGTGTGGGTATTGGGTGTGTGTAAACAGATAGGTGAACGGTTCAATGATAACACTGCATTGTAAGTCAGTGTTTGAGCTAGGGGAGGCGGCATATGTGCTGGATGATACCCCTGCGAGTTGTCCCAGTGTGTGTGTGTGTGTGTGTGTATGTGTGTGTGTTTGTGAAAAGACACTGTGCGTGTGTGATTATAAGTAAACACTGCAAATATCTACATGTCTCCTGCAAACCAGAGGTTCCTAGCAGACACACACAGATGAGTATTCAGACTAGTGGTGTATAGATTGCATATATTGGAGGCTTCATGGTATGTGTGCTCAGCTAAAATAGGAACATACTGTGCTGTATGTACATACATAGGCTGCATGCACAGCCAGAGCAGAGGACGTTTTGCAAATAAAGACTTGAGTCACAGGATTTGAGAAACCGTCAGGCAGCGAGCAACCTCTGGGCGAGCCGCATAAGATTAGCTGTTTGTTCTGCCACACATGAGGAATTTTGTGTATGGCTCCATTTAGCAGCTCGGGTATGTGTGTGCAGGTACTAAAAGAGGTTTAAACAGTTGCTTTGAACCGTCTTCACTGATGGTCAGTACAGAGGAAGGTGGTCACTTTGAGTTATATATGCAGAAGGGTGAAAACACAGCAAAACCAGGCAGAGACAGCAGAAATACACTCATAAGCACACACATACTGTACACAACTTGTATAGGGGGGATGGTTGTAACACTTTTTGTCTCAGCTCCCATAACTTGCAGAGTGTTCATGGTAGGGCTCTCAAAAGGCGACCCTTTTCATGTATTTTGTACACGTTCAATTTCTTGTATTAACACAATTGAAAAACTTCTGTTTTCTCTCGTTACACTCTGAATCAAACAGGTGGGGGATGAGAAATCCGCAGCACTACCTGTAGTTCGCTATGATTCTTTGATCACCGTGTCTCGTGCGGGAATGAGGCGGTCAGACTAGCAGTGACCTGTACTGCGAAGGAGGCTCAACATAGCCAGGCTTTGTGTTCATGATGCAGCTCAACAAAACCTGATATGATTCTACTACCGCACGAAATGGAGCGACAACTGGCTGATTTCAGCCAAGAGCAGCAGGTTGTTATAATGGATCGATACAAAAAATAGCACGATTGTAGCCTGAAGCGACAGTGTTGCTGGAAATATGACGAGAGAGAAGACTGCTTTTAATTTCTGATGGCTGAACATTGAGCTGCTTTTAAATATGATAGAAGAACAACTGTTTTTTTTTTAAACTGTGTTTTCATATATTTCACAGATTGCAATTATAAAATGCGAGTGTGTGTTTCATTGAAAGCAGGCTGGTGTGCATATGAAAATAGGTCATTCTGGTATTATCAGAATATACATATTCTGATAATACCAGTGAATGCTGAACATGTATCAATGGAAACCTTTCAACAGGAGGTCAGAAGCAGATCATACAATTCCAGGAAAGATGGTGACACTTAATGACACTTACAATAATAAAACAACAAAGGTAAAAGGTGTAACAACCATCCCCACCCCTGTCAGCCATTGTTTGACTCGCTGTACCACCATGGTGGTTTAAAATAAACATTGATGAAATGACTCATATTTTACCTAAGAACCTGCTCTTTCATCTTAGTTACCTAATTCAAACTTCAATGGTATCAATACTTTTTTTGGCTGTAAAACCAACACAATTATTGACACAGCCATGCAAATTCACATGCAATGTCAGGGAGTGAGTGGGTACACCTGATATTACGTAATCACATAACTCTAATGTTAGTCTATCCCTTATTGGTTAAAGTGATGCTGTTAACAACCATCACTTACCATATCATCAAGATATAGTAATTCACCATACATTTGATCCATTTATGCTTTAATTACTGTTCACCCTCAAGTAGAGGTACATAGGTATATGAAAAAAATCAAAAACAAATGTAATCTATAAGAAATAAAATATTGTGTATCAGTGACCAAATTTTATGACTGACTATTTGTATCATTCTTATAAAATTAAGTAGGGGGAATAAAGGTAGCGGTATTTGCATGTCAGGTTTGTTTCGTGTCACACATACGATTGAATTACAGTAGGCTAATAAGAGAGAGGAAGACACAGGGAAAACCCAGACGTATTGGGGAACAAAGACATAGACACAAAGGTGTCTATGTAAGAAGGTTTCTAGGTAGCATTGTTATGTGAATGGTGGGGATGTATGAGCAGTAGGTATGTTTATATACTGGATGTGAAGAAAAGCAACGTATGGCTGAGATAAAACTGTCACCACAGAGAGACAGAGGAAATGTCCTCATTGAGGAGTGGGTGTCACACACTTGAGGATGTGGCCAAGAAATTAAGCCTAGACTTTGCACATTTTTTTTTGTTAGTCTAATTCATAATTCCTTTTCTTTATTATTTTGCTACTCTGATTTATGTTGAATTAAAATGCCTAATTTATCCTTCGCACCTTTTAGGCCTACTGTTTGGTGTTTTGTTTTTGTTTTCCCTCATTAATCCCCTAAATGTTTTTCCACTTTTATCCTGCTCTTAATTTTTTTTTATCCTGCATTATTATCCTAGTGTAATTTTCAATTGCTCAATAAAACGATTTTTTTAAAAAAAGATTCGAAGATTTAGGCAACCCTCCTGTGGATCAACAATATGAGCAACACAGCAAAAACTATCATGTTCAATAAACCTTTGCTCCATGCAAGAATCTAAAAAAAAACTCGTGGTCCCTGATGACTCGGTTGAGCCCTGGTTGAGCCCTGGTTGAGCCCCGCCTTTTGGAGGGCGGGGTCAAACATGGCGTGAATGGCACGTTGAATGGGCGGGGCTCTGTTGAAATTACTATGCCACCGCATCCTCTCTCAGCTTTCAAAAAGATTGTAGACTAGCCTACGACGACACCTTTGGACGTGACTCTTCAAAACCTTATCGAAGACTTTTATTTGGGAGTTTGTTTGTTTTTTCTACATTTTTTTTTTCTGCGTGTCAAGTTTAAAAACCTAGAGAAAGCAGCTGCTGTGCTATGGCAAAAGGAGAAGGAGGTGAACAATACTCCAGCGCCAGTTTATTGAATAAACCGGTCAGCTCGGATGGCATCACGCTGGCTAGGAAGGTGGGTTTCATTCATTATGTTTGTTCAAATTCAGCCTCTGTGGCACTTTGTTGAAGGTTTGTTTAAAGCAGCAGATGAGTGCAGACGGTGGAGAAGCCGGTTTTAACTTGTATGAATGGAGACACCGGGTCAAATGACATATTTTTTAAAAGGAGGGACCCTAACGTCTCACAAGGCGCGCGCGTTGCTTATTGTCATATTTCGCCACGGAAGTGAACCAACATTATGTCGATTAAATGTCTCAGACGACTCATTTTTTTTAAATAAAACGATGAAATTACGAAAAAATAAAGTTAACCGAAGTGGACGAACCCATCCTCCTCTGGTCTGCCGAATATCACGAGACAAAATGGTTTAAATCACACAAACCAAGGCTGTGTACGGTGCTTGACACGGGGAAATAAACCAACTTTCAGTTATAGTTTCTCTCTGAACTGTAGCTACTCACATGTGTTTTCGGTTTTCATTACCCCAGCCACACAGGGCTAATTTTAAATCCCGAAAAGAAAATGCCCCTCTTCTCACTTGAAGGCAGCACCTCCTTGAAATATGCTCATGCTCTTCTTATAATAGCAGAGCTCTCCACATTTATTATAGGCCATAGATAGAAATGTTGAAGTTGAGAAATCCCCTATGGATTTTTCTCGTTTCATAAGGCTGCCATTGAGTTATAATGAAATGAACAAAGTGAAAATCAAAGTAGAAACGTGAGACAAGACCGACCAGCTTTTATTAAATAGGAAAAGGTGTGGAGGGAGGCTGCATCCTCTCCACTTCATTGGAAACGGTCGCTAAAAAAGGTGTGTTTGGTGTTGCGTTCATGGGCCCCCGTGAAACCCCATGTCAAGAGAGGAATGACAAGTTGGCGTTTATTGTATAAAAGACAACCACAGCTATTGGTATTGATCGTATCGATATTGATGGGTGTCTTTCTATTTCAGAGAAAAATGTGATGCACTGTCGCAGCAAAATGAGGAAGACACATTTTTTCATCCCTTTTTGACATAGCCTAGTTGTTATGGGATATGGGAAAAGCTTTCACTTTTAACTGTTTAGTTTCACTTTTATGTTACTTCTCAAGAATTAACTGAAAAAAAAATCCCTCCCGATATGGTAATCTAGGGGCATTTACGAGTGTAACTCCCGTTTTTCCTGATACCTCTGAATGCAGCAGGAAGTAGTGGTCATCAAGGCGACGTGTCAGACACAGACAGAGGGAGCAGGCTGGGGATGCTGCCTTAAATCAGGAATTTCTATGTACTGGTGTAGACTATTCAAATAGTTTCATCTCAAATCCAAAATGCATTTACTACCTTTTGTGTACTGGCTAAAAAAACCCACCCAATTCAGCATTAAAGTATGTTTTCTATTTACAGTGATAACATATCATTACTGCTGCCGCTGATAACAGAAGCAGTAGCCATTGAGCTAGAGGAGGGGCCGCATTTTATTGCTTTAAATGACCACGTTTACAAAACCACATTAATATATGGAATGAGAGGCACTGCACAATTTTGCAGACAAGAGTGGCTACATATAACTCCTCTAATCTAATAGGGTGCATTATGCAAAGTGCATTGTTTGAAAGCTGTGGAGAGACAGAGCGCACACTGTTTAATAGATACATTCCTGTGTTGGTCACATAACAAATAGGTACAGTTAGTCACTGCAGTGGACTTCTTAAAAAGAGGAGTGGAAAAAATGTATGCATACAAGAAGAGCAGGTGTAGAGGAGTTTAGCTACACTGTCACACAAAAATGTTGTCGTCACAGGCCCTTCGTCAGCCGTAGACCAACCGGCCCCTGCCGAGTTTACAGCTGCATTGTTTAGTTTAGAGGGGGGGACGTGGGAAGATCACATGGCAGGGTCAAGTTTGAACCATGAGACAGAGCGTTCAGTACCATGGAGACCTGACCCGAATCACCAGAGTCCTACTGTTGTAAGGCCAACCATTGTGTTGTTCAATCAGTGTTGTTAGAAGAATTGCCTCTTTGCTTTAAAAGGTGCTGGTTTCTCATTTCAGCCACTGAGCGTTTTGTCACCTAAACAAAGGCTTGGTTGGGTGTATCAACATGACAGGAGCTGGTTTTACTCAGTGTTGGCACCGTCGTGTGGGAGTTGGATGGCCGTTTTCTTGTCACGAGGTAGAAGAGCGGTAATGAGCCCGAGTATCAAGGCCATTCTTATAAAACTGCTCCTCACACAGGTTTATGTTTTGTCCAAGGCTGTTAAACAGCAGCGGTGGTGAAAACCTCTTTGACAGACTGAAAAGAGGGCCGATTAGGCAGCAGCAAACACAACCTTTTGATTGGCCGGGGAGGAGGGTGTGTATTCACTCCGACACTGGCCAGAGCAATGGTCAAACTGGCAGCCGTCCATTTGGGTGTTAACGCAGCGCTGCCAAGGTGCTGTCTGCCCGGCCTTTAGTGTGGGTGACACCATGGTGTTGTCATGGCCCTGGCCCTGGCCCTCGCCAACGGTGATTTGTGCTTCTATTAAAGGAGTCGTTTAGAGTCTTGTCTGTCGAGGGAATTATTACATCTACAGTGAAGAAGACCAAGAAGAATGAGCCCTTGTTAGAAAACCAAGGGGTTCTTGTTTCCCCAGTGGCTGTCCCTGACTTCAGCCAAATATGCTAGTGATAGTGAGCTTTACTGCCAGCTGCACTTTTAAGACTCTGACGATTTAAGAATTGAGGCCACATTCCCTGTGAGGCTTTAAAACTCTGTTACTGCCTAAATGGCGAGAAATCGGTGAAGCTAAGGAATCGAATGATCTACAGGTGGAGGAGTGTTGGAGTGTTGCGACAGAAATGGAGAAAGTTGTCTATTTATAAGCCAGGGGGAATATAACTGTGCCGCTGTATTACAGGGACCCGTCACCCTGACAGGGTTGAACTCCAGTTGTCAATTTTGCTGAACTGACCTCTCCTATAATTATGCGGGCTAAGGCCTGCCAAAGCCTGAAAAGGGGGTTTGTAAGCAGCAGCTGCAAATACTTAAAGACACTTTCTGTAAAAGTAGGCTAATGCGTAATGTGAGCTAAGTGAGCATTCATTTGTTAGGTAGATTAACAGATCTCATGTCTGCTCTTGTATAAAAATGCCTTTTATTCCACTCCCACTTAATGTCTCGTTCATTTTCCGCCATTAACTGTGTTTCTCGCTTCTGTTCCTCTTCCCTGTTTTTCTCCAGCACGAGCACAGGAACAGGTTGTCAATCTGCAACAAGATCTGCTATGCCATCGGCGGAGCGCCCTACCAGATCACTGGATGTGCCCTGGGCTTTTTTCTGCAGATTTATCTTCTGGATGTAGCTCAGGTGAGTTGGTTGAGATTATTAAAAAAAAAAAAAATCCTCCATGATCACACCTGTCCACATATTTAGTGTCACTTTTGTAACAGTCCTATATATAGCCACCCCGCTGTCCTTAAAGAACCCCTTAACTGTGGACGGGAACATAGTGTGCATCCACCACTGTCCTTCCAATGCTGTCACAGTATGTGAGGTGGCATTTAGAGGCTTGGAGCTGTACACGATCCTTCCTGTGCCCTCACAGCACCTCTTTCATAAGACCACATTCAAGACATTGTGGCCGCCAAAAGCTCGCCAACAAATGGTCTGATTGTCCCGGAAAAAATGAAGAGGTGGAACAGTCTTCTCTCTTCTTTCCATTATTGGCTCCATGATGGGGGCTCCACTGTACAAGAAGGCTTACAGGGGCTTATTCTCAAAAATGTAGGGAGGGTAAGGGGGGAGAGAGAGAGATGGTGGTACTGGCACCATGAGGAGGGGGCTCGCTTTAATGGGCTCTGACACTGATCTGATGGTAAAGGCCAAAGTAACGTGTAAGTCAGCAGCCTCCCAGGGTTTAAGCTTTTGTCCAGCGGCCGAGGCTGCTGATTGAGAGTCTATTAGACGACACAGCATGGTGCAGATTGTACAGTGAGGAGCGGAGCGTTCACGCTGCCTGGCTTCCACTCGGTCTCCCCCGAACAAAGCTGAATGAACCGCTGAGACGGGCTGAAGTTGCCAAGTGGCACCTTTGGCGGCTCGCCTGTGACTTATATTTAAGTCTTTCTCTCACTGCCACAGTTGCACTAATCTTTGTGTCTTTCTGCTTTCCACAGTTGGACCCCTTTTACGCCTCCATCATCTTGTTCGGAGGCAGAGCATGGGACGCAGTCACGGACCCCACGGTGGGGTTCCTCGTCTCCCGAAGCCCGTGGACACGTTTTGGACGCATGCTGCCCTGGTAGGTCTATATACCCAGCTGTCTGATGCTGTTGATTCACACACAGGACAACTAGAGCTGTTGAGCTTTTTCCTTAAAGGGATAGTTCAACATTTTGGCAAATTGGCCCATTGCCATAATCCCTATAGTAGTAGGAGTAGGTTCGTTACCTTTAATTGTCAGTGCAAGCTATTTTTAGAATGGCGGAGCACAGCCACGAGCTGCTCAGAGCTACACTACGGAGGCTCATGGGATTTCTTGATTTCCCTCATCAAACTCATCAAATACACAATCCAACAATGGGGCCCAATTTGCCAAAATGTTTAACTATCCCTTTGAATCCAGATAATCATCTAAGGAGCGCCTTCCTCCTCCTCTGGGTCATGGTCAACTCTTTTTCCCTTGTTGATGAAGCCCACTTATGTCACTGGAGCACCCATTGTTACGTATTTGCTTTTTTTGAGAGGGGGGGCTGCTGCTGTCATCTTTTGTGAGTCAGGCGGTCCTCAGGGTGGAAGATTTCCAGCTTTCCTCTGTACATGTGTCACAGTGTTTGGGGGTGGAGCTTCTTCCTGGGAATGGCGCGTCATCGTCATGCCCTAACTATGGGTCGTGCTGATGCAATTCATGCTCTACCACTTCCTTATTGCCCACACATGCGTGTATATTCATTCAAGCCCCCTCCCCCTCTCCCTTTCACACACACAGATGCACACAACTGCTGCTATGCAAAGTGGCGGTGGCAATAGAATAACCCACTGAAACAGTCCAGGCCGTACCACTGACGCCCAAACACAAAGATACTGAGCCCTTTTTTTGTTTTTTTAACTAAACATCTATAAGGAGTTCATGCAGCCTCTGGTTTCCCACAGCGCGGCCTTTGGCATGGCATTGACAAATATAACTCCTGCCTGCTACCGAGGCTACACAGTCAGGAGGCACACAAACCGTTTTCCAGACTAAATTCCTCTGACACTGGAGTCTCTGTCTGTGTCGGACACATTTTCAGCTATTTGACATTTTAATATTCAAAATAATTTTGAATTTGACACATGAGAAAAGAGAGAGCCAGACTTATTATTCTGGTTTTATTTCAGTGTGACCCGTCCGTGGCCTCTTTCTTTGTGAGATGCCTTAATGAAGAGCAGCGTGGATGGAGACAAAATGAATGTTAAAACGTTGTGTGTGTGGCGCTCAGCCTGAGGGAGTGGGAGGCTTCAGGCCTTTTTCACAGAAAGGTTACTGACCCCTTTTTTTTAACCACTACTTCCCATCCCCCACATCTCCGCTTCTTCTCTAAGCAGGTTTATCTGAGTTACTCATGAATATCAGACTGTGACTTTTTGTCCAGGGTCCCACCGTCGCCAAAAATTGCCCGTGGAGCTCTTGGTCCATGTCCGAGAGGGAGGTAAAATTCATACGGCCGTGTTAGATAAGTGCGGTGTAAGGTGTCAGACGCTGGTTATAGAAACGGCCGCCAGCCCCTTGTCAGCACCGAGGATGTTTTACAGCCAGTGTCTCTTCAGTAATAGCTGGCAGGACGTGCTACCTCATAAGGTGGCCAGGACAGAGGAGGAAAAGGGAGATCAGGATGTCGTAGGGGGTCTCGGCACCTTCATAACGAGAACCACACATCAGTGATCTTATTTACCCCCTGCCTGATAAAAATATAACCTCTCTTCTCCAGCTGCTCAGGAAAACATATGTGAAGAGCAGCACAGCTGGGAGTAAAATGCGGCCATTAAGGTCCCCGGTGGTTTCCATCCCTGGCTTCCTGTGTTAACGCTCCCTCGGGTGTCACTGTGGAGAAAACACCTGCATAATTAATTTACACAGAATACAAAGGAATTGCCATCCTTTACAGCTGGTTAGAGTATTTTTGTCTTCGGTGAGGAAATAAATGTAGAGCACATATACACATGTGCAAAAGATATTAAAATCTTGTTCTGGATGAGCAGGAATTTACTGAATGCATAATCTGGTGGAATATTTTGAAATAACATATTTTGCGTTTCGCTCGATAACCACAACATCTGTGCTCTTGTCAGATTTATTGCTTATGCAGAAAATGAATCTAAATCAACTTGATGTCCTGGGGGATGATCATGTCACAGAGGAGGTATATCATCGTTTCTGTAATTTTCTGTCGGTGCAGAGATGCTGACATGTGAATCGAAGCCTCTCAAAAGTGGGTCATTCTTCATGTCGCTGGTGGAGATGCATCCTGCCTGTTTTACCGTGAGAGATGGGTGTGGAAGTGTGTGTGTGTGGGTGGGTGGGTGGTCGGAGGAACGACCGGCATGTTAGGTCATGTGACGATCATCACAGCCACGTAATGTGTACGAGGAGATGAGGAGAGCAGCGAGGAAGACCACTGGAGCTGCTTCATCTTGAAAAATCTCTGTGTTTAGGGAAGTGGGGGAGGGGAATAGACACACTCGTCTCTGATTGGTCGCTCCCACAACACACCACCTCGCTCAGCCAATAGCGGCGGCCTAAAAGGCCCGGTTAGGATTTTTAAAGGGTGACTGAGGAATTCAAGAGGTTACTACAGTTCAAAGATGGAGCAGAATGATTTTCAGTGCTGCTGCTGCTGCTGCAGAGCCATAGGAGCCGTAACAAGTGACAGACCACAGCTGTCTGCCGCTCCCTAAACACAGGGTTTGTCTTTAAACACTCCCTGGTAATAATCCATACCTCAACTTCTAGAAATACTGGATGTCTGTCTTGCTCTGTATGAATTTAAAACCAAGATGAGATTAAGCTTTTACATTGATTATGTTTTTTCTCATTATTTTCTATAGCAGTGTTTCTTTTGCTTATTTCTTGGATTTTGAAACAGAATATTTCGCAGATCTTTTACAGCTGTATACACACCCAGCCCAGCGGTGGCTGCCAGAAGAATAAATTCACATATCAGACCTATGACACAACAGTTACCAACCAACAGAGTCGCTGAGATAAATCACCCCTCCCTGCTAGTCAGCACGGCTATTTCAGAGCACATATTAATACGACTCCAAGGGGTGAGGGGTCTACTCTGCACAGTGCTTATATGTCACTGCAGTCCTGCAGGCTCAGTGCAAGTCTGAGCTTGGATGCTGAAGAACAGCATGCACCCATAAAGATGCAACTGGAAGGTTTATTTAAAAAGGGATTCAGACTTAATTTTGGATGTTAATTTTTTTTTTTTAAGGGGCGTATTTCCAGTAATGGGTCAAACTGAAACAAGAGGAAGTGGTGTATATAATTTGGATGATAACGCTCATTTCAAGTAAATGGACATTAACATGCACTTCTGTTTGTTCTGTATCTGCTTCCACTTGCACACATTCCCAGAGTAACTTTCCCCAAGTGTACAGTTAATCACATCACATGCACGAGAGAGCTCATTGAACGCTGCTCCTGACGTTTCTCTCTTTAAAGAGATATAGATCATCAGAGTTCAGCTGGATTAAGTTGATTAGCTTCTAGTGAAGCCGGTCTGTTTCTGTGACGGGACAGAAGCCGGTGCCTTGGTGAGGCGTTGCGTCACCATATTTTCATTGGATGCTGTTGTGGCTTGACTGTGTTGTGTACAGGACGCATGATTTCATATCCTTTCCGGCGAGGCTGAGTAACCTCATTAACAATAGAGGAGCAAGCCGGATGACCTGAGACACTTCCTGTTTCACAAGCTAGACTACATTTTTTTTCCCCTTCCCGTGCCGGTCAGAGGTGTGGTTTCTACCCAGACCCTCTGTGATTGGTCAAGATTGGTGTGGCCTTAGGTAGAAGTCGAATGAAGGGCAATAAGTGACTCAAGGAATTCCATTCCCACAACACTTACGCGTTTCTCCTTCACCAGATACAGTAACGTCATGGTTGAAGTTACGGGAGGAGTGACGTGTGAGGCAGAAAGGGAGGCAGTGTACAGGATGGCACGGCTGTGTTTCCAAAACTGAAACACGTTCTTGTTAATATGAGTCTTTGAAATGACTCACACACGTCCATACTTGTCCCATTAAACATCATATAGTACGTGTAACATGTAAGAGAAACCGAGCCAGCAGTCGTTCGGTGTGGTGACGCTGACCAGGCCGCATTCTTCCAATATTGTATCCTCTCATAACCCTCAAATCCTGACAAACATCAAGCTCAACCTGTTCCACGGCCCGGGGACATCATGTCCCTGGTAGTGACGACAAGTGAGGGCAAAGTAAACGCAAGTGAAGTCCTGCTGAGGGAAAGTTGGCACAGACTGAATGAAAGACACACTTGATCGGCCACAATTTGTTATGTAATGAGTGGCCCCATCTTTTCATGATTGTTTACAGACTGGGGGTGTTTCACGCTCGAGTAGGATCACGTTTTCATCCACTGATGTTGTTTTTGTTGTTGTTGTCCCCCCTTCTCTCTCTCTCCCCCTTTCCCTCGTGCAGGATCCTGCTCTCTACCCCTCTGGCTGTGATTTGCTATTTCCTCATATGGTATGTTCCTCCCTTCGAGAACGGCAAAGTCATCTGGTACCTAATCTTCTACTGCCTCTTCCAGACCCTCATGACTGTGAGTACTTCACTGAATGTTAAATCGATGTCTTCAGTGAAAAAACAGCAATTTGC
The DNA here is from genome assembly GCF_045865225.1 of Trachurus japonicus. Lineage (NCBI taxonomy): Eukaryota > Metazoa > Chordata > Actinopteri > Carangiformes > Carangidae > Trachurus > Trachurus japonicus. The sequence goes on along the minus strand of NC_140917.1, from coordinate 22,939,722 downwards.
CCCTTTCTTTTCTTTTACAAAGGATTATTTCATGGTTTCTAGTGTTGGTGCTAAGCTAAGATAACTGATGATATCTTCATCTTTACCACACCGACATGAGAGCAGTACATCTACTCCTTTATAACTGCTAAAATACAAATAAACACATTCCCCAAAATGTAGAGCAATTATTTTCACTTTCTGAATGACCAAAACTGTATCACAGAGAGGTATTAACCTTTCATTCTCTGTTTTTCTTTGTCTTTGTTATCAGTGCTTCCATGTGCCATACTCTGCCCTCACCATGTTCATCAGCTCGGAGCAGAAAGAGAGGGACTCGGCCACTGCATACAGTGAGTATCACAGCAGTCGGTAAAATGTAAAAATTGTGGTTGTCTGAATGAGTCTCCTCACCGAAAAGACATTGAATGCATCGCCTCGTCAGTGATTAAACGTTTCCCGCGATTCTTTCAGGGATGACGGTGGAAGTTCTGGGCACCGTGTTCGGCACAGCCATCCAAGGACAGATAGTAGGCATGGCCAACGCGCCCTGCGTCCCGGGTCCCGCCGACATCCTTGCAGACCTGAATAACAACAAGTCTGTCGGACTCAACGTGTCAGAGAATGGCATCTCCCTGGACCACACGGTAAACACTCTTCTTTATCACAACCTAACTATCAAAACCACGTGAAAGGACTGTTTTTCTAACTGCGATCCATCTCTAATCTGATCATCTCTTCCTCTACAGAAAGTGGCGTACATGATCGCCTCCGGCGTCATCTGCTTGATCTACATCATCTGTGCTCTTGTTCTTTTCTTCGGTGTTAGGGAACAAAAAGGTAAAACATCTTTCTCCATCCCCACCCTTTTATTCCAATCCAAAAAAAGACAAGTTGTATATATTTCTTTCCTTTGCAGATGTTGATCTGGCCTTTTAAAGTGCTTATTGAATATGAAAAATGACTCCAGCTGAGTGTCTCTCATGGCTTTTCACAAATAACAGTCACTTATGTTCTTGATTGGATGCAGATAAACACACGTCTTTCATGTGACAGAGCTGTTACTGATGTTTGTGTTGCGGTCCAATGGGGATGTACAGTTACAGCTGAATGATATGGTGTGACTGTGGGCTGACGTTCTGTGAGAACACTGAGGCCTTGGTTAAATTGGAGGCCTCGTGACCAGGACGGGGCCTAATAAGACACAATTGTCCAGGAAAGGATGAGCCTGAAAGGCAGCTGTTAAAGTAGCATGAACCAAAAGGCCATGCTAGGAGACAGGAACGAGATAGATATGAATTTAATAGATGAATATAACTACAAGTCATTTAGCGTCTTTGTTAATCGTTTCTTGCTTTCTGTCTTTTCAGAATCTTTTCGTCCCAGGTCAGAGCCCATGTCTTTCTTCCAGGGCATTAGGCTGGTGATGGGACACGGACCGTACGCCAAACTGGTCATGGTCTTCCTCTTTACCTCACTGGCTTTCATGGTGCGCATAGACACACACACACACACACACACACACACACATACAAATCAATATGTCAGCCCAGTATTTTGTCTGTTTCTGATGTGAAGTTTGTTTTTTCCGTTACCGAGTTCAACCGCGAGCGTCTAGCTGCTCTGTGCTACCAGCTGGAGTTTACGTAGCACCACAGTGTTGGCCCGCGGTGTCTTATGTCTGTGTGTGTGTTTGTGTTTTTAGGCAACAACAACAACACTCTTGTTTTATTGTAGCTACATAACCTGTATCCCATCTAGTTTTATTGCCACTAGTTTTGCTTGTGTGTTTTATTGTACAGCACTTTGGACAACCTGGGTTGTATTTTTTAATGTGCTATATAAATAAATAAATATGTATTGTATTGTATTGTAACAAAACTAAACCGAAGTGTGTGTGGGTGTGCTTCGTCCCACAGCTCCTGGAGGGAAACTTCGCTCTGTTCTGCAGCTCCACGCTGGGCTTCAGAAACGACTTCCAGAATATTCTCCTGGTCATCATGGTGAGCACAACACGCACAGAGACATAGACACACAAGTGGCATTTTCAGACACATAGAGATGGGTGCTCTGCTTCCATAGCAACGACCGCATTTCTCTCATCACCTGAAACCTCGGACGGCCCGTTTGTGTGGAATAAGTGGAGCCATTAGCTTCAGAGCGGAGATAAAACTTTATCCCCCAGGAGCGAACGCATAAATTGTTTTGGGTCACAAAGCCTCACTGTCTCGCTGCCCGTTTCCATGATGTGTGTCCACTCTGACTTGCTCTGCCTGAATGCCGTCCCATTCCCACGGACAGTGAAGGAGCCACAGTTGCTTCTCCTTTCATGTCACGACCTCTCGTCTACATAAACCTACATACAAAGAGAAGTCTCGCCTATAAAGGAATCACTCAGGCTTTAGTCGGACAGGTATGAAATCCAGTTAATCAAACATTGTGCCTACTGTAGCGCAGCACGGCAGCACTGTACAGGCTGAGAAAGTGCAGGTTAAAGAGGTTGAAAAGATTACACGCTTTGATCCTTTACTTTATGGAAAGGATTACGAAGCCAAGGCAGTGACCTTTTTTCTTTTTTTTTTTTTTCTTTAAAGTACGCTTATTTAGTAAAATGACTTTCTACAGGCTTCAACACTGTGCGCTTTCAGAGCCCCAGCTCCTTATAAAGTTACCCTTAATCAGCACTAAGTGATCCTAATCCTCACCTTCAGTAACTTGATGAGATGACGGGCTAATCTGAGAGGCTCCGCTCTTACTAGAACAAAGATGAGTCGCTCAAATCAAACTGAGAGGAGTTATATAAGGGTGTGTTGTCAAACTGCTTTGCCAGTTTTGTTGAAGTTCAAATGCAATGAAAGATTGAATGAGAGCAGCGAGGCAGACCGTCCAACAGCAACAAGAAGGAGCTTTGTGTGTGTGTCTGTCTTTGTGCCAAAGCGAGCCACGTTTCAGAGAGCATGTTGCACCGTGTGTTTCTCTCCTGCCCCCATGATGTCGCACACAGCAAATGAGCTCCATAATCGAGGGCTGCGTGGTGTTGGTGTGGTAAAGGAGCAGTCGCACTGTGCTGCACTGTTTCAGACACTGAGATGAGTGCGTAAAAGGAGATTTATGAGCTCCAGTCAGGAGATAAAGTCGATTAACATATGATGTTTGATTTCTGGGGAAAATGCTGATAAGGCTCGTCGGGTGTGGGCGCTGCGTGTGCAGGCAAGTTTAGACCGAGCTCAGCCGCTCACATTAACGCTGATACAAGTTCAATTTTGTGTTGCAAGTTCAAATTCGAGGAAATGAGATAATGTGTTCACTCACATAACCACATAAAAAGGCTTTAGCTGCCACACACGTTTGTCATCGCAGAGGCAGAGATGGTGTGTGAGCAGTGTCAGACCTTTGCTCATAATAATAAAAAAAAAAGGCTGGTGGAAAAATACTGTTGCATTAGGGCTGTTTCTGTTGTCTTTACCTTAGTCAAACACTGAAGGGTCAGAGGTCAGACTGATCTGAGCGAGCCCTCTGCCCCCCACCCCGTCGTTAGCATGACCCCTGTGGAACGTCGCATCTCGTTGAGCTCGAATTTGTTTTGGGAAGAGCCGTAGAGGTCGTATTATCTTCCTTCCTCGCTGTTGTGTTTGGCATATACCAGAGGTCAGAAGTGCTTCTGCATCGCCGGCCGTGCTTAAAACGTCTGAGGCGGAAGCTGAAGCATTTTGAGAATGCACCTAAAGTCATGTTACGCAACGCAACACAGAGGATCCACGGCTTTATGCTTCTCTAGGTTCAGGTTAACTCGTAATAAAGAGCCTTTTTGTGGAATTTATTGAAACCAGTTATTGGTTTCAGTTTTGTGTGTTTGTTGACAAGAAACAGCTGGTTAACCGGAATTTTAAATGTTTTCTTTCCCCCCACAGCTTTCCGCTACCCTGGCCATCCCCTTCTGGCAGTGGTTTCTTACTCGCTTTGGGAAAAAGACAGCGGTTTATACTGGCACCTTGGTAAGGCCCACAGTCACGTCCAAACACCACTTCTAAGTCACATGAAGCCTGAGATTGACAGGGTGTAAGAGTTATCCTATGATTTCTAAGACGACAGCTCTGGAGTCTTTTAGGAAGTGAGATGTTAGGAAGTAAGGCTCTGAAGGACAGCTGGCTAATGTGTCTTCTCTTCTTCTCAGTCTGTGGTTCCCTTCCTGATCATGGTGGTGTGTGTTAAGAGTAACCTCATCGTGACCTACATCGTCTCCTTCGCTGCCGGGGTGGGAGTGGCTGTGGCCTTCCTGCTGCCCTGGTAAGTACCCCTACTGCCTCCGGGTTAGCTCTTACATGGAGTAACATGAAGTGTGTAGGTGGAGAACCAATCCTGAATCTTTTTTTTATTTCCTCTCAGGTCCATGCTTCCTGATGTCGTTGACGATTTCCAAGTACAGAACCCCAACTCCACCGGCCACGAAGCTCTTTTCTATTCCTTCTACGTTTTCTTCACCAAGTTTGCCTCTGGAGTCTCTCTGGGCATCTCCACACTCAGTTTAGAGTAAGTACCAACAAGGTCACACACTCACATACATAACCTTAATCGGAATTTTTTAAATTTAAAAAAAAATCTAATACACTGGGACACAATATGAGGCTAAGCCGCATCCCCCAGCACCCAAATCCCACATCAAAGCAAGAAATTCCTTTCACTTTCATTTGATCAAGTACAGTAAGACTGTTTGTGTGTGATGAGTTCATCCATCACATGATCCACTCTACAGCAGTGTTGGCTTTTGATCAGCCTCATGGTGGGAAACCTTCATATCAAGACAAAAAAATCTTACTGCTTTTTTTTTAAATTTTTTTTTTTTAACTCTAGTACATTAACACTTGTGTGGTCATTTCCATAATTCTGTTTCTCCTCTCTGTAGTTTTGCAGGCTACATCAGTAGAGGCTGCTCTCAACCAGAGGAGGTACATATCACCTTGAAGGTGCTGGTTTCCGCCGCCCCACTGGTTCTCATCGTTATCGGCCTGACCATTTTGTACTTTTATCCGATCGATGAGGAGAGGAGGCAAGGCAACCGCAAACTGCTGCAGGAGCAGAGGTAAGGCTGAGGACTGAGAACCTCTGCTCTGCTTGGTGTGTGTGTGTGTGTGTGTGTGTTTGAAACTCGTCGCTTGTAGCTTGAAAAGGTTCATTTTGTTCTCTTCTTAGCACTAGTTGTACTTCATTTTAAACAGACAAATACAATAGGAGATGTTCTTTTATGCTTCTGAGGAAGACTGCAGGTGACAGTTGAAATTCAGCTGTCACCTACTATTTAAAATAAATAGTTCATCTAGTGAAGTCACTTGTGTTTGTGTTGCAGGGACAACGAGACAGATTCAGACACTGACTCAACAGAGCTGGCCAACGTGGTCTAAGACGTTTACGATAAACTCACGGACCAATCGGGTGAGCGACTGGCATTTTGCACTGGGCAGGACCAACGGACCTGGACCTGTCGGATCATACAGACACTGCCTTGTCCAATCACATCGCTGCTGCTCCACATCCCTGCAACTCGGTTGATTCTTCAAAAGTATCGCCTCGGCCACGCTGAGGCCTTTCTAAAGACAGATTTCCTACCGTCCTCATTTGTGACTTTCTCCTGGCATGAAATTTAGTTTCCTCTTTTGTTCAGTCAGAAGTCGTGTGTTATACAAAAAGTAAGGCTTTTGAAATCTGAGTACAGTGGAAAAAAAACAGTTTTTTTAAAAGGTTAGTCTGAAAATGGGATGCTGAAACGAACAGTTATCATCTCGTACAAACCACAACAAACCTTAATGACCTTGAGCTCTGCACTAAAAACATCTTTGCACTTCAAAGATGTAAATATCATAAGAAACTTGAACAAACAGTGACATGGCCTTAATTTCAGCCCTGGTCTGGGGTTAAAATTCAGAACTGATATGTGTCATTCACTTGCTCCAGAGTCATTGACCTGTTGTGTATGATGTGTTTAAATGTGTTTTGTAGTTCCACTGTTTCTCCTCATGTTTTAATGAAACCAGTTTCCATTTCATTCCCGTCCCTTTTTTTTTTTTTTGTCTGTAGGACGTCGTGTTGGAACTAGCAGCCTGACAGTAACAGCTGTCACTGGCTCATTTTAGTTCCCCATCATAATACTGAAACCACTACATAAGTAAAAGCTGTTAGTTTGTACACATACAAAGCTACAAAGTTTATCCAGCAATTGCATTAATTACATTTCTCTTGTATGGCCGCTACTGAAGACAAAGAAAGCTTCTTTTCTTTCAACTTTCTTTCATTTCCTTAATATTGAACAGAACGGTGACTACCGCCGGTACTAATTGAGAGATATCATTATTTAAATATTTATTAGTTATGATTTTACAGTTTTTTGTTTGTTTGTTTGTTTTCAATTTGTGTTCGCCCGAAAGTCGTACTTCTTGCAGTATTTAAATGTATTTAAATCTGTAGGGAGCTTTTCCAACTGGATTTAAAAATGAGGAAAATGTGGTGTGATACAAATTTTAAAACATTCACAGGCCTTTTAATGCATGTTGCCATCACTACTGTCTTTGCTCCATTGCCTTCAAAAAGGGAAGCATGTAATTGTGAAAAAAAAGAAAGAAAAGATTTGAAGGTGGGGATGTGACTTGTTTTAGTCTCCCTTGGATGTATTATTTTTCTTTGTACATATGTATGTTTACAGGCAGAACCACCAGGATGCTTTGTGATCATCTCAATCCCTGTCATGAAAAAAAGGATTGACATATTTCATATCTGTTGATGTGGAAACGTGTACACAGTGTCATATGTTATACATACTGTTCCATCCTTGACATGTTGTTTCTGACAACTGAGTTGCCAAATGTGAAAATGTTCATAATTCATTAACTTTATTTTATTTTTCATTGTTTGTCCTCATCAGATGATGAGTGTACATAGCAACATGGTGCCATTTACACCAATGAACCCTGTTAAAGTTGTACATCATGTAAATCTCATCCTGTTTTATTTTGTCAGAGTTTTGTCTTTTATGGCTCTGTCGCTGACCCTCACGACTCTTGAGGCTGTAGCCAAATGTGTGAGCTTTAATCCCACTGGGACACACAGAAGCCTTGTGTACATGCCTCCTGTGCATATGTATATATTGTATGTAAACCTGTAAATATCTTTGATATTTGTGGCTGCAAGTGTAATGTATATTGTACTGTAGTTATTTAAGGAAAAGATGTTGAGATGGAAAAAGATATTGTTAATAAATACTAATTGATAATGTGTATTGTGAACAAGTTGTCAATATGTCCTTACTTGAAGCAAATCCATAACTTGAGCTGGAGCCAGTTTAAAGCATGAATCTGGAAGAGATTTTTAATAGATCACACATAATATGGGCAAATGAGCCCTAACCCAATGCTATGAAAATCCCATAATTATATCAGTATCTCTTCAGCACTGATTCTGGGATTTCCATAGCTTCCTATAAGTGCCATCTTTAATACAACTGTACTCAAGTGCAGCAATAGAAAATCTAATACAAGATCAATAAAATACAGAACAATATACAATATTTATAACATTGTAGATGAACATCATGACTCTCATTTGAGAAATGTGCGGAACAATAAAGACTCACACGAATCATGATGTAAAGACCATTAAAGAACACAGGAGGCTGCACACTTTATACCGTCTACTATACTGGCTGCACACTGGCCTGTCATATTCCCATTGCATGCATTGAATGGTATTTACTGTACACTACTGCCATCTAGTGTTGATTTTTCTTTGTAAAATAACTTCCCATAAGAAGTGAAGTAGAAATCGAGTCGCTTATGAATCTCCTTCCTATCATATCACTACACCCATTTAGCTTTAGTAGTTTTGAGTGGAGTAGGACCTATTTTGTACCACTGACTCGAACTGTTTAATATTGACTTGTGAACGGATTTAATTGCTTTCTTTGTAACATTTAAGTTCAATAGTCTCATTGTATTCACAGTATACATTAGGCACATTGTTTAATGTTTTCAGCCTCCCTACCCTGTCTCTGATACGTATTTTGTTTTTATGGTCATACGTAGTTCCTGTACATAGATCGCGCCTTTATTTTGAAGGCAAGGCAGATTACTCAAACCGGAAGTGTTCGACCGTGTTAGCACACACCGCCGATTTCAACACATTTCGCCACTTTATTGTTGTCCCCTGTGCTCTGTGTCTGTCAACTACAGCGACGTTTCGTCTTGACCAGCACCTGAAGCAGCAACACAAGCGAAGCGACGCTGGCGGCGACGTCTCTCTCCCCCATGGCCTGTCGCCGCTCCGCCCGCTGCTGCTGCCGCTGCTGCTGCTGAGCCGACATGGCCTCCAACCCTCCGGGACAAGGCTTTCAGAACAAGACCCGGGTGGCCATCCTGGCGGAGCTGGACAAGGAGAAGAAGCGGCTGCTGCAGAGCCAGTCCATGAACAGCCCCGGAGCCAACATCCCCCTGTCGTCCAGACCGAGCCTGAAGGAGGTGCGGGACAGCGCGGAGCAGCAGCACATCGCCGCCCAGCAGAAGGCCGCGCTGCAGCACGCTCACGGCCACTCCTCCGGCTTCTTCATCACACAGGACTCCTCGTTTGGCAACCTCATCCTCCCCGTGCTCCCCCGCCTGGAGCCAGACTTTTGACTCTGTACACAGCCTGCACCCGACACTGTCAATAACTTAGATGTTTCTCTGTTGCATATATTTGTCCTGTACTCGGTGTAATTGTGACTAATCTCATTAACCTCACTGTCAGAATAAAACATGGTCTCTGAACACAATGAATGAGTGTTGCAAGATTTGTTGGGATACAGTAAGTGGGTCTCCGAGAGGACTCTGTAATTATCTTACTCTTCTGTTATAAACAGAAGACTGCAAGAAATGTTGACCAGGGGTGCCCAAACATTTGCATGTAGCTACCCCTGGTCAAAATTTCTGTGAAGCAAGTAGAAGATTAAATAATATCTAAAAGGCATAAAGTTAAACACTCTTTTGCAACATTTGAAGCAGTGTATATTATTTTTGTAAATGATTTTGATCAATGACAAGCTTACACGTGTTTCCCAAATGGGAGCTATTAAGAATTATGCAGGGTGGCAAACCCTTTTCTGTGGTCCCTTTTCCTTATCTGTTATTTTCAAAATGCTATAAATAAAAATAAAAATAAAATATTGTTTGAAATGTAAAGGGAAAATGCCATCTGTAACTTTGTGCCGATCATTTCATCTTTCACATGGACAGAAATTTTGACCAGGGGTGCCCTAACTTTTGCTACTTCACTGATTTTATATAAGGTATAGCTATCAGCTATATAAAATATATGGAGAGACAGAAACAAGTGCAATTTGTTCTGAACTGCGCGTTATATGGGTGTTTACACTGAACTGTGCAGTGTTTATTTTGAGGCTATAGGCACATCATGGATAATACAGACTAGATAGGAATGTCGTTTTGGGCCATATCTATTTCATTCATTCATTCATTCATTCATTCATTCATTTCATCTATAATTTATCTATTTTATTATGCCACACCAACCACAATCTCCATACATTCCAGTAGAATCACAGGCTCGGTACTCGATTGCTTTCCCCCGGAGCCTCCGGTCCGGTGAGTCGATCGCAGAGCGGAGTCTGTCGCTGATGCAACAGCAGCACCGACTGGTCCACCCTGCCGGCTTCTCTCACCCACGGCCCCCGGTAATAACAAGTCAGGATTTGAGGTAAGTCTGCAGCGTGTACAGAGCGGCTGTGTGGTAAACTAATGTTACCGTTACCTGTCATAAAAATGTAGCTGCCAAACATTTCGTAAAGACGAAACCGGAGCTAGACGGTGTCAGCAGCTGCACATGGTTTTGGTTTCGCTGCTAGCCGGCTAGCTACACAGCCTGGCACTGGATGGTTGATTCAGCAGCAGTGTGACGTTTCTCTAAAAGGCTCCAGGTCAGCTTAACTGCAACGTCACCTTTATGGTATATGTAATGATATATAAAGTCATAAACTGACTAATGTATTTTATAAACTGTCGCAAAACCCGCCCATTACTGGCACTTCTTTGAAATGTTGTGTTTCTGCATTAAAACGTCCATATTCAGGATGGATTAGCTACTGTTTGACCGCCCACATGTAGCACAGATTGGTTGAAAGGAGCTTTATGTAACGTTGATAAACATCCAAATCATCTCTGAGGAATGTCAATGTGTTTGTGCGTCTGTGTGGTCAAGAGCAACACAAGAAGTGAGTAGAAAACAGTCTTATCATATGCTCATAACTCACAACTCTACAATCCCCAGTCAGCAGCAGCAGCAGCAGCAGCAGGCCCAGAGACATGGCAGATCAGCTGAGTCCGGATGAGAAGTTTGAGCTCATCACCAGGAACCTCCAGGTGGGAGACGCATGCACACACTTTTACACACACTCATAGCAGCTGAGCCTTGTCTGTAGCTTTTGGTCTCATGAATCTTTCGGTATGTGTGTGTGTGTGTGTGTGTGTGTGTGTGTGTGTGTGTTGCAGGAGGTTCTGGGAGAGGAGAAGGTGAAGCAGGTTCTTCAGGAGAGAGAACTGAGAGTTTACTGGGGCACAGCGACCACAGGCAAACCCCACGTGGCTTACTTTGTCCCCATGTCTAAGATAGCAGACTTCCTGAAGGCCGGATGTGAGGTGGGTTCGATCCAGTGAGCGACTCGTCTCTCAACAAGAAGCTGATTTAACCTGTGTTTACAGTCGCTTACACCTTTTTTAATACATCTTTTTCTGTTTCCTCAGGTTACTATTCTGTTTGCCGACCTGCACGCCTACCTGGACAACATGAAGGCCCCCTGGGAGCTGCTGGAGCTCAGGGTGAAGTACTACGAGCAGGTCATCAAGGCCATGTTGGAGAGCATCGGGGTCCCTCTGGATAAACTCAAGTTTGTGAAAGGAACTGACTTCCAGCTGAGCAGGTCAGTAGGAGCAACGCTGCTTTTTTAAAAAAGAGTATTTGTAGAGCCTTGTCTTGACGTGAGCTGATGTTTTTGTTGTGTTGTTGGTCAGAGAGTACACTCTGGATGTGTACCGCCTCTCCTCCATGGTGACCGAACACGATGCTAAGAAGGCCGGAGCTGAGGTTGTTAAACAGGTGGAGCATCCTCTGCTGAGTGGGCTGCTCTACCCTGGACTGCAGGTAATACCGCTGTCGTTAGATGGAGTATCAGCAGAGTTACACACAAATTAAACAAAAACGATTCATATATTTCAGCAAATGTCAATTTATGGTGATTTTAAAATGAAAACATGGTGTCTGCAGGCTCTGGATGAGGAGTACCTGAAGGTGGACGCTCAGTTTGGTGGCGTGGACCAGAGGAAGATTTTCACCCTGGCTGAGAAGGTACGCTCCTCTTCGCCATCCTGGCACATTTAGCCGAACACCTCACCCTCTGTCTGCCATGCCTTGTTCTTTCATTTTCAACATTACATTAGTTGATGAACTTGCTCAGTGTAGGTGTAGCGTAGCTGGTTTTCTTGTTGCACAAGTTGAACTTGTTTCAATGGAAAATACTTTATTTATCTAGGTTTATCTAGTGTGTAGAAGAGATTTTTTGTTGTGTTGACGTCACAAGGTGAAGATCTTATATCTATTAGGTTTTAACTACATCACTCAATGACAATGAGAATAGCACATATAAGTCTTTGCTTTGAGGATGCTTTACTTGAGTAAACATTGACCAACTGGATCAAATTGGATGTGAATTGAAACCTCTGATTTAAAGTGTAACTGCAGCGTCTCTCTCTCACTCTGTGTCCAGTACTTGCCTTCTCTTGGCTATGCTAAACGTGCCCATCTGATGAACCCAATGGTACCAGGACTGACAGGAGCCAAGATGAGCTCTTCAGAAGAGGTAAGGCTGCACACATTTTATCTATGAATTTGAATATGGAAGAAATGACCTTTATAACCTTTATTATTTTTATCATTATTATTGTTATTATTATGTGCTGGCTTTTGTTGTGTATAATGTTTTGTTGTATATGCACGGATTAATATAAATTAAGTTAAAGCAGAAGTAAGCGATCCGGTCGTTTTCGCTAATGCTGCGTTCCAGGCAGGCTTTTGAAATCGTAAATTACAGCTTCAAGTCACAACTTACGACTTTGTAGCGTTCCAGGCAACCCACTCGTGTTTTTCCGACCTGTTTTACCTGTGAAAGTCACTATAACGGCCACTCGTAACTTCCGACCCGTGAACTCGTACCAGATCGAACTGATACAACTTCACAGGACGGAAAAACACGAGTCTACGAGTTTCCTTGAACGCACCATAACAGTCCTCGTCCCTACGTCGCCACATTCACGGCGTCCCTTGGCTGCACACACAGCCCTGCATGCCGTTCTCTCTCCTCATTGGATAAAAACTGTAGGATACGATAAATGTTTTCTCCTCGGCTCAGAGCAGAGCAGAGTGACTGACAGACCCGTGTTTCAGTCCAAACACTCTATGTAAGTGATTGCTGTCGGAAAATATAACTATTTAAGACTTATATTAACACAAATATATCACTTACTTCTGCTTTAAATAATTAGTTATTAAATATTAACCTGTCCTGTAGTCATGTCACAAGCTAAGGTTTCTATTATGTGTGCTGCAGGAGTCAAAGATTGACCTGCTGGACTCCAAAGAAGATGTGAAGAAGAAGCTGAAGAAGGCTTTCTGTGAGCCCGGCAACATCCAGAACAACGGCGTCCTCTCTTTTGTCAAATACGTCGTCTTCCCTCTGCGTGGAGGTAAAAAACAAACAAACAAACCAACAAAAAACTGTTTATTTAATCTCTTGCTCTTATCTTTGCTCCTGTCTTCTCCTCCACTTGTGATGGGAATATACTGATAGTTGAGATCCATGTGTGTTTCAGAGTTCAGCATCAAAAGGGATGCTAAGTGGGGAGGAGACAAAGTCTACAAAGTATTTGAAGAGGTGGAAAAGGACTTTGCTGAGGAGGTACGGTACAGACTAACCAGATTATTTGAAGAGTCAAACCTGTGGTAAAATGTTTAATTTTCCCATCATGCTCTGGTCCAATCATTGATGATCTCTGCACCTGTTAGTCGATCCATCCAGGAGACCTGAAGGCCTCGGTGGAAGTGGCACTAAACCAACTGCTGGAGCCAATCAGAAAGAAGTTTGAGTCGCCTGAGCTGCGCAAACTGACCAACACTGCCTACCCTGACCCCTCGAAGAGTGAGTGTTCAACCCCACTGTCCTCACTGTGTCCTCTAATCTGATGGTAACTTTTGCATATTTGCGTTGAAAGCTTGTTGCATACAAAACTCACTGCAATTTATTTATGTGTAACATTAGAAGTGGGAGGAAAAGGCGCCAAGGCAGGAGGAGGTGGAGGAGGAGGAGGAGGAGAGAATGATGAGCTGGCCCCCTCCAGACTGGACATCAGAGTGGGCAAGGTCATCAGTGTGGAGAAGGTACCAGATCAAGATGTCACTTGATGCCTAATCAGATGATGGACGTATACCGGTAGAGTTGAGATGTCGCTTCGTTGTGTTCACTCTGTTTCTCCCTCTCTCTGACCGTCAGCATCCGGACGCTGATTCTCTCTACCTGGAGAAGATCGACGTGGGCGAGGCGGAGCCGAGGACGGTGGTCAGCGGGCTGGTGGCCTACGTTTCCCAGGAGGAGCTGCAGGACAGAATGGTGCTGCTGCTGTGTAATCTCAAACCCCAGAAGATGCGCGGGATCGAGTCGCAAGCCATGCTGCTGTGTGCCTCTATGTTAGTGCCGTTTATTTATCTTGCCTTGCACCAAGACAACTGCAGCTTGTCCCTCAGCCTTAGGTTCTCATCTGTCTTTTCTGATCGGTTGATTTCTAGTGAAGGGGATCCCAGGAGGGTGGAGCCTCTAGACCCTCCAGAGGGCTCGTCGCCAGGGGAACAGGTCTTTGTGGAGGGATATGAGACGGGCAAAGCAGACGAAAGACTCAACCCAAAGAAGAAGGTGTGGGAGAAACTACAGGTGAGATTCAGTCAGATTTTACTTTCACTTCAAGCTGGAGTAAGCGATATTTTTGTGTTAATATAAGTCTTAAATAGTTATATACAGCAATCACTTATATACAGTGTTTGGACTGAAACACAGGTCTGTCAGTCACTCTGCTCTGCTCTGAGCCGAGGAGAAAACTTTTCTCATATCCTACAAGTTTTATCCAATGAGGAGAGAGAACGGCATAAAGGGCTGTGTGTGCAGCCAAGGGATGCGCGTGAATGTGGCGACGTAGGGACGAGGGCGGGGGCTGCTAACTCCATCGGCTGACAAGACTTTATGGTGCGTTCAAGGCAACTCGTAACTCGTGTTTTTCCGACCTGTGAAGTCGTACCAGTTCGATCTGGTACGAGTTCACGGGTCGGAAGTTACGAGTGGCCGTTATAGTGACTTTCACAGGTAAAACAGGTCGGAAAAACACGAGTGGGTTGCCTGGAACGCTACAAAGTCGTAAGTCGTGACTTGAAGCTGTAATTTACAGTTTCAAAAGCCTGCCTGGAACGCAGCATTAGCCAAAACGACCGGATCGCTTACTTCTGCTTTAATAGAATGGAGCCGTTGTTGATGTTAGAACCACACCTGTGCCTCTCGTGTTAGGACAAGTCATCTGAAGTGAAAGAATAACACAGTAAATTCAGTTCTGTTTTTAGTTCAGACGTGTTATGCTCATTGTCTTTTCCCAGGTGGACCTGAAGGTATCAGACGAGTGTGTAGCTCAGTGGAAAGACAAGCAGCTGATGACCAAACTGGGACAGATCACATGTAAGACACTGAAAGGAGGCAACATCAGTTAAATACACACACGTCACAGTCGCCACTGAAGCTCCTGCTGCCGCCGACCACCTGACAACAACAATACGCTCATCACCAAATTGCCATGGCAACAACGATAAATCTTCATCATTGGACTTCATGGGACATCGATGCCAAAAGTATCAGATGCTTCAGACTGGTTTAGAACAACTTCTGTTACCTTGCTTTGACTTTAATATAAAATATCAACCACTTCTAAGAAATCTAATGTACCGTAACTAATCAACATCTCATTCATTATTTTCTCTTTTTCGTTTACTGGTCATTGATGGTTTTAGTAATGCACTTACATGTACTCAACAAATACAACAAATGTTCAAATTGGGGATAATCACAGAAGGTTTGATTGCTTGAATGCTAAGGTACCAGTTGCTCATTCCTGGTAGTAGCTCATAAGGAATCTCAGGTGTATAAAAAGGGACTTAATGTTTCAGTTCTTTTTCCAGAGTTTAATTGCACTTGTGTTGTTAGCCTTCATGGTAAATGTCAGGGCAGTGGTCAATCAATAAGAATGGTTTCATGGGTTTCAGACATCAGATGTGTGGAATTGAAATTTTTGCCTTGTGCTATAGGACGGTTGCATCAGGGGTTGTGTTGTACAGAAATCAATAAACTTTAACTGTCATAATCATATAATACATCATCTCCAATATGAAATAAATGCTGTATTCTGTGGTCTGCAGGAAGTAGTGTTTGTTTTTGATGAAGGACACATGTTAAACCTGTGGTTACTTGAAAGACAGGAGGCAGGAAACAGCATATTTAATACACTTAAATTTTTATTTATAGAAGTAATAACTGTACATAATTCTTTATAAGCATCAAAATGTAGATTTATGACCCATTACAAAGAGTCGGTATAATTCACTCATTGATTTTTGCTGGGGGAAAGCATTCTGTGCAAATAGTAATGAGCTCGATTTTTCCATCCAAAAGGCCAGGGCCAAAGATTTAGATAGCGAACATTTAATAAAAACACTGATCTCACACTAAGTCTACTTCCAGTGTATCAATCATCCAGGGCCAATCTTCACATCCATAGCCCAAAAAGTGATTTTCAGATGAAACAGGTTTTTAAATATTTCATATTTGGTAGGAAAAGGTGACTGACAGTGCTACTAGTGGAAAGAATCACACATAAATAAATAGAATAGTTTTGTTACTGTTCCTAAAAGGGTTTCACAGAATGTGTTGGATTGACCCTTCTCTATATCCAAGAAATAAACTGTTAAAGCATCTAATATAAGACATTTTAGCAGTTGCTGTAAATAGATGCCTTTGTGTTAAATCTTCATTTGTAACTTTACAAACATGCCTGTGTTATGACAAATCTCTCATTCTTGTGAATGTGCAGCATCCCTTTTGTTCAGATCTGTCTATAGCCACACTGTGAAAAGCCAGGACTAAAACTGAATGTTGTGTGCTTTTGCTCAGATATTTCTTCTCCTGTACTGTCAGCCTTTTCTGGCAACTGCCTAAAATCCCCATGAAAATTAAGTATATTACAACAGGGGGGAAAAAAACCAGACAAACTTCTGTACAGAAATGCTTTGTTGAGATAGTTTCACACTCTGAGCCGCAGTGACCACTACCTACTTCAACCTCTAGGAGGCGATCTCACACAAGCCAAATATTTACACTTGAGCCAATGTACACCATTTCATCCTGAGGGGCCTTAAGAAGAGATAAACTATAGCTTAGAAAAATACTCCAGAATAAAGCTATCATAAGAAATTGGGAGCGACACATTTTTTTTGCATAAATATGTAGGAAGGCCATAAACAGGCTAAGGCTTTTGGAGAAGACTAACACAACACTCAGACAGTTGAGCTTAATGTCTCTCTGTAATGTCAATCCTTGTTAGGAGTTGTCCTTTCACTTTGCTCCTGGCGTGAGTCTGGTCCTCATTTTCATCACCGCAAAGCTCTCTCAAAACAGTGTCTCAATTGTATCTGCTGTCACTCGTGTAGCTGGAGGAGGAAGAAAAGTGGATGTTAGACATTATGGCATTACCATTATACAGTTACAGAAACAAACATAATGAGAATTCTGCCCTAACCTAATTCAGTTACTGAGACACGATCATGAGCTTCAGGTTAAGGCGGACTGAGCCACATGCCATGCTTGCACATCTCACTGGTGGAAAAAAAACTTGTGGGCAAGTTGGCTGAATTTATATTGTGTTTGTGTGGAGGGGGTTCCATGCATGCTGACGTGGAGAGCACAAAGTATGCTCTTTTGTATAATGTTCAAGTGTTCAGCTGTTATGGTGATGCTAGATTGCTGAATTCTGATTTTCATGGGCATTGCATCAGTTATTGATTTAAGCTAACGATGGGTCAGCCTTGAGTTTACAGCCTGCGCACTGAAACACATTCGTAAAGGTGGTAATGCAAGAACAACATCAATATGTTTAAATTTAATTGTAATTAAAGTTAATTGTCCTTACTTGTTGTCTCAGGAGGTGTTATTCCGCTTGCGTGTTGTCCATCTCCTATTGCTCCGTTTCCAGCAACGCAGTGCTGTGAAGGACTGACGCTGCCGTGTGTTGGCTTCTTAGCCACAGGTGGAGGAACTTTGTCACACTTCACCCCACCATTGGAGAAAGTGACGGCCCTTGATTTGTCGGATACGTGCATAAGCTCAGCCGCCAAGCTTTGCTTCAAACTTGCCTGCGCTTCGGGGGAGGAGGCGGACGCAGTCTCAATGACGACCTTTTTTGTGCTCCTGGAGAAGATGAAGCTGGCGGTGGAGGCTGGGGACTTGTGCAAGTCACATCCTTCAGGTGATTTCGGGGACAGAGCCCCCGGTTCACTGACCAAGCTGTAAGTGGATGATCTCACACCCAGTCTGGAGGGAAGGCCGTCTCTTGAAGACATGGCTGCAGTTTTCATGCGTATGGCTTCCTGTAAGCGCATTGATTGGGTGTTCAATGTCACAGGGGATCCTTTCGCTGTCTGAGGGGGAGATTTTAGAGACAAGGACTTGCGGATGGGCTTTTGTGGAGTACTTGGAGGTCCTGGGATTGAGACTGGGCAATTCTGTTGAAGGGGAGCTCCCTCATCTGTTGGCTTGTCCTCGGTGGAAGCTTTCGCCTGCTCTTCAGTCATGTTGACTGATCTGAGGCGAACCATCTGAAGCAGGGAAGGGGTGACAAGAGGTATGTTAGCATCCTCTTTAGGAATGGGTGCACTTTTGTGGCGTGAAAGGAGCTCCTTGCTCCTACTGTCCCGGTTTGATATGCTAGGCTGCCTTCTGAAATTAACCCCATGGGTTAGATTCTCTGCTGGTAGAGGGGGGGCTACTGGGACTGTAGTTGGAGTTTGGGCACTAACGGGAGGCCCAGACTGATCTTTAATTTTCAGCGAGTCTCGTCTTAGGAAGCTGGTGGGGGAAACAACAGCAGATACTGATATCGGGATCTCTGCTCTTGTAAAATGTGGTAAAGGAGGTGCATCAACCGATGGAGGGGGGACACTCTCCGGAAGAGATGAAACACTCTCCATTGGTCTGCAAGAAATATCATCAGCAGTGTTATCTTGTGGAACAAGCACTGCAGCCTCTGGTTGGTTGTCATTTACCACCAGTTGTGGAGCAACACTGGGTAAATCTGGATTTTGTCCCTGTACGGATGTCACAGCTCCGCTTGAGTCTTCCTTAACTGTCTCTCCAGCCTCCTGTGTAGCCACAGTTTGCTTATCCAGCTGTTTGACACAACTGTCCATCACATCTGGTACAGACTCTGTTACAAAAGGTGGTGGAGGAGGAGGGAAGTCCACCTCCTCGCCTCCTTCAAAGACCGAATCCCCTTCTAAAGGAGGTGGAGGTGGTGGCCAGCAAGACTCGACCAAGTGGACCTCCTCCTGTACCCTCTGTAAATCATCTGATGACATAGATACTGATGAGGGGGGTGTCTTTCTTGAGGGAGGAGGTGTAGGGTGGTATGCCGGGGGAGGGGTGGGTGGTGGTGAGATCTTACTAATTTTGGGGACCTCTACGGAAAGAGTGTGCATGGGTGGGGCGTCACTTCTATCTGTTTGATTCTCACTCTTATCACCTGCGACCATAACCCCGTTCTGTGGAGAGGTTGCAAGGTTCTCAACAACTATCTGAACTTCTGGCACAGCACTGCTACTCCTGTCCTTCTGCTCAATCTCGACCGACTGCTCTTTTGAAATCAGCTCCTCTCTGTGCAGCACCGTCATGGGCTTCTTCATCACAGGAGGGGGGTCTTTCTTTGGAGATGTCTTTTGATTCTTTGGGCTCTTCACTACCAGGCTACTACTTTGCTCTTGTCTTTGAACATCTGCACTTGCTTCAACTTCCTTTGTTTCAGTACTTTGACATTCCCTGTTCTCAAGTTCCTCGTGGACAACAACAGGATCTGTTATCTCAGGCTTTGCTTTGCCTGTTGACATTTCTAAAATGGGTTTGACTACAGTTGTCTGTTTTTCATCTAAAATTTGCACTTCCTCCTTGGCTTTAGTCTGGGTCCCTGCCTGTTTATCTATGCAGTCCTCTACCTGTTCCGGTTTGTGAGTTTCTTTGCTGACATTGGGGGACGGCCCACACAGGAGCTCAAAGGTGCGCCTGTTGTGGACCCATGTCTCTGGAGGAGGAGGACATGGTGCCTTGACCTTGGGAGGTGGTGGGATATTCAACAGCTCTTTGATCTCTTCTTGCAGTGAAGTCGACACATTGTTATTTGGTGTGAGTTCATTTGGAGTAACAGTGGGTGAAGTTCCTTGTAGAAGCAGATTGGGGTTACACGTGGAAACATCTGGATTGACAGGCTCAGATGTACCTGATGATAGAGACGTAAGAGAAGAGGAAGGAGAAGCTGCTGAGGATGAGGCCCGGGATACTGATCTCTCTGGTTTGACTGGTTTCTTCTTCTGTTTTTCTGGGGAGGTTGGGGAGATGCCCTTAGGGGAAAGTGTTGGGGTTCCACTCTGGCTTGAATAACCACTGGAAGGGGACATGGTCCGTTCAAATTTCCCCCCTTCTGAGGGAGTTTTCTGTGGGGAGGAGCTGCTGGACCCTGACTGGGGCTCTGGTGACCCTCTTGTCTCTTTGGAAGACGTCAGTGTGGAGGAAACATCTGGAGAGCTGGACCCAGCAGAGTTGGATACAGGGGTGAGGATCTTACCGTTATCTCCAGTCACCAACTTCATCTCATCCTTTGCTGCAGGATTTTCTGTACCAGTTTCCACCTCTCCAGACACAGAATCATTAAGATCTATGCTTTCTACTAGAATCTTGGTGTTACTCCTGATCTTATTACTGTGGAGAGAGTTTGTTCTCCGTGGAGGGGCCGGAGGAAGCTTGGTCTTCATAACGGAAAGACTACGAATGAAGTTGCGCTTGTTCTTTGCATCCTCCCCAGCAGTCAGTGACGCTGACTCGCTGGATTCATAACCTTGACCTGTAACAACATATTCACTTTTACTGATGGGGCTGCCAATCCCACAAACTGAGATACGAAGACTGACAAGTTCTTGATCTCCACTGGAGTGCACCGGCTGACTTTCCTGTCCACTGGGACCCATTCTCTGAGAGTTACCACTGTATGCGCTTCCCTTAGAGGACACAGGGGAGGAGTTTGACATAATGGTCTTGGAAGACTCCGACTCACTCCAGTTTGACCCGGAAGTTGATGAGGGCATTGGTGTGGAGTCATTGCAGGAATGTTCAGTCTGGGAACCATCGCCATCTGACCTTCTGGACAACAAAGGGCTCACTGATGAGTCCCCAGATGCCAGGCTGCTTTTGCTTACAGTATGGACACCGCTGCCATGATTGATACTGCTACCACGGGTCCGGCTGCTGCGGTCAATCTCTATAACTTCGACTGAGGCTGGTAAAACTGCATTAGGGATGATCGTAGACAAATAAGTGGCCTGAGGAGATATGGACATCACTGGACCCTAGAGAAAAACAAAAAAATTCAAAAATGGTCAAGGCCGAAGCAGTTAGCGTATTGAAGAGTGAAGTTTCAAAATATTAATCTAAATGTTAGACCACATCATTAAGAGCTCGTTTTTATCCTTACCTGGGGTTCCTGAAGGAAGTTTAACATTGCTGAAGGACAGAAGGTGGAAGAAGTGGTCATGCCAGGTACAGCAACAGACTTGGGCCTCAAGCTGTAGGTGGAGCAGAAGTGGGAACCGAAGCCCTGATGGTTCAGGGACTGCTCGTCCTGGTACATTGCTTGGAGGTGCTTCCTAAGCAGCTGTTCATCTCTGGATGCCTGTTAAGGATAAGATAAGATAAGATAAGATAAGATAAGATAAGATAAGATAAGATAAGATAAGATAAGATAAGAAGACTTTATTTTATTTTATTTTATTTTATATTTATTTATTTAGGAGTTGAGAAAGCCTCATTCATACACGTTTGACAAAACACATTGTATGTTAATGACTTGTCTCTGTTGAATCCATGACTGTACCTCCAGCTCTGAAAGATGCACTCTTGCTCCTTCCTTATTTGCTGTCGGGGTTCCTCCATCAACAGTAGGAATGATAACAACCCCTGATTGGCTGCTAGTAATCTGTCCATTGTGGTTCGGGAGCTGGGTAGAACTAAGCGGCTGGAAGGTGGAGCTTCTGTGCAGTGCTGGAAAGATGTTGGATTACAATGAATAACATGTTTACCATGTAGGATACGTCATGTCTATTGGTTATTCACTGATGATGCTGAAAACATACCAAGCTCTTTCTGGACCTGGTTGGGAATACCCATGATGGTGGTGCGCCTGCTCCTCTTCTTACTCTTGTCTAACCTTTTCACTGGATTCAGGGGCTTGAATGTTGAACCTGAGAAAGAAAAAAAAAGAGGTGCTATTTTTGCAAACACAATACTGCATTTGGCACAGGAGAAAATATTGTTTGAATAATGGGGACACTGTATGATAATGCATTGAAACTCAGCCTGGGAAGGACTGGATTTTCTTGAGGGATTAAAAAAAAAAGGATTTTTGAAATATGATAAGAATACCAATCACACTTGCTGCATGTGCACACACAGAGCGGCACATTTGCCTTCCAGCTGTGAAATGCAGAGGCAGCCGCAGTGTTGCCTTTTTAGATGCTTATAACTTTTGAGTAACCACAAAAAAAGCTACAGCTGTGTGTGCATGTGAGTGTGTGCGAGTGTCTATGTGTTTGTTTGAAGTCCCTCTGCCTTTGATTTCACACTATGACTGCAGAAGCACCAAGCAGCTGGGAATGAGACGTGCATGCTAAATAAATACATGTCTATGGCTCGTCATAAAGCAGTGAAACTTTGGAACAGAGCTTTAACAAGTGCTATGATTAGCTCAGATTTTTGTGACGTGAATGAAATGCTGATGCTTCCTCTCTACACACACAAACAGAAAGGGGGCTTTTGTTTACCTTGGCGGGTGAGCACAGGCCTTGTCGACACAGAGGAGGGTACTGTGGTATCAGTATTCCCGGTGGTGGATATCGAGTCCGGACAGCCACCTCTGTCCTTGGAGCTGATATCCTGCTCTGGACAGAGGGTGTCTGAGGACTGCAGGGGGATACATATATACACACACAGCAAAATTCAGTTAGGGGGAATTTTTAGTGCATAGGAAGAGCTGGGAAACTGATCCACAGAAGTTTGGCGCACTTACAGCGACGCTTTCATCATCCGGGAAGTTACCGGTAAGTCCATTTGTGTGTTCTGTGTAAACCAAAGGGACAAGGTTATGACACAGAACCTGAACCCACTCACACTTAGTCGTATTCATCTCTACACACGGTGACCTCCATTGAGAAAACAGCCACAGACAAAATTTGATCACTTTAATGTCTTTAGTGTCTGACCTTCCTGCTGTAGGATCTTCAGTCCCTCCTGAGCCTCAGTGTGCAGGTCCTCCAGGTACTGTGGCCTGCTGCCCTCGATGAAAACATTCTCCTGGTGGTGCTGTGAGGTGGTGTAGTGGACCGTCAACCTCTTCTGGTCTTCATTACCCTTTGGGCCAGCTGTTTGGATGGAAGAGAAAGATGGCGTTGGTTCACAGAGAAAACAAAGGTTTTATCTCTTCTGGATTAAGTCAACTCCTGCTGCTTTTACCTATGTAATGATATTTTCTTTTTGTTTTGCTTTGCTTTTTTTTTTTTAGACCATGTTAATTCAGCTATTCACGAGCTGATGTCCAAGCCTTTTCACTGCTGCTTCCATGTCCTCTTACACCAATTTAAAACACACACACACACACACACACACACACACACACACACACACACACACACATTCAACAAGTGTCCATTTGCCAAAACGTCTATCAGCTTTACAGTGAATCCTTCCTGCCTCCTGGCGTGAGTGTGCGTCCATTAATGGCCACATCTTTGACGCAGCACAATCGTTAAATCTCCTCCGCCGAGCAGTTTTGTGAGCAGACGTCCCAGCCTGGCCCTCAACGGCACACACTATTGCCTGGCTAATCTCTTACAATATCTCTCTTCCCCGCCAGGCCCGGGGGGGGATTAGTTAATCTGGATTGTGCGCATAAAAAGACGCCACTGGACCCCCTGCTGTGAGACGTCCTGCGTGGGAACTGGACTGGGGTGCCCTTACTCAGTGGTAAACACAGAGGAGACTGAACTACTAGTTTCATAGTAGTTGACAGAGATGAAGCCAGCAGGGCCATGTAGGGCTGTCTTGCTGCCAGCTTTAATTCTGTTATATCAAAACACAGTGTTGGGTTCTGCAGAAATTCAATAATCTCATCTTCAATCGGAACCGTGCAATATACTGCTGTAGAGTTGTGTCTTGTGCACTCATGCATTTGCTGGAAACCCATCTCTACACAGTATAACGTGTAACATATAGGCAGGGCTGTTGCTAGGAATTCTGGGCCCCCTGAAAGAATACTAAAGTGGGCCCCTACCCCCTGACTTTTCCACTTTTTTTCTTAGGCTACGTATGTATTATCATTTTTTATTAAAGCCTACTTTGTTTTGATGCTAATGCAGCATTACTATGAGTATTAGTTAGGGTCTTATGCAGAATAAATCAGTCATACAAAGATTAGACTATTGGGTTTTTTGTGGGCCCTACTGGGCGCTGGGCCCCTAGAATTATCATCACAGCCCTGCATAGGCTCTCAATGTTGAGAGCATGGCCTATAAAAAATCACTCATGTAAAGTGGGTGTTTCTTTAGTCAAAGGTCACTGTGCAGTATCCACTTTCCCTCCTTTGTCATTTTCAACACTGCGGCTCTCAGTCTCGCCCGATTAGGTAATACTGTGTGAGTGTGGCTGTATATACTGTACAAGTTTGTGTGTGTGTGTAAGGTAACAGACACTCCCACCCCTCAATCCTCCCACATTCACACAGGTGAGGCAGCTGAGACACAATGCCGTCCCCTGTGTGCGGCTGTGGGAAATCTCAGGTCATTGTGAACCTGGGACTGTGTGGAAGACTTCCTGAGGGGGGAAGTCCAAGGACCTCCACCAGAACCAAGCAAATCTTCGCATACAAGGAGCTGTAACCAACAGTTGTGATTAAAGGAACAAGTAGCCGCTCCTTAAGAGTCCACCAGACCACTGTCAAGGGTTTAGGGCTTTTGGTTGATTAAGACGATCGCCAGAAAATCAGTTAATCCTTTTATCCCATTAGAGAGGACCCCCAAACTGCATGCAACCCTAATTCTTGCGTGCCAGTGTTTGTGTGTTTGTAGGACACAGAGACAGAGACAAGAAATCTGCAAATATCATAAAGTCTTTGCACTAAGGTAAAAATGCACACACCAATCCACCACCCCCCATGGCCTCAATAATACAACCAAAGTTTCTACAGTACTAAAAAAAGGCCACCAAACTCCGGAAACCCTCAATCAAAGCAGGTATTAACGTTATATAAACCAGCATTCATTTCCGTCAGTGGCCTTAAAATCAAAGTTACAGGCTGCCAGATTCCTCCACGTGAGTCAGCACTCACCCTTCTTCTTGAAGACAGACAGCAGGGAGTGGAGGCTCTTCCTCAAGTAGACCACCATACCTACACGTGTGCCATGGCAGACAGAAAATCTATACTGTGGTTAAGCAAAGCAGAATCCAGCAAGTCCTCCTTCTGTCACTCGTGGAAAAAAAAAGAGATCAGTACGAGTCCCAAAGAAGATCCTTATGAACTTCAAGGAAAGAAAAAATGATGATAAGAGAGCTTGAAAGCAGGTATTAGGAGTGAGCGTGGATGGTCAGGAGTGAGGAGCTCTCCGTGTCTCCGTTCACTCTGTGCCTGAGTGACTTGGGAAGGACAAGTGCACAGTAAGATCTGCTTCTAGCCAAAGCAGTCTGTCCCCAGCTGCCTTATCCCTGAGTCTGATACCCTCCTCCCTCCCTCCCTCCCTCCCTCCCTGCTCTCTCTCCCTCTGTTTTGCTTGGTCGCTCGCTCTGGCCCTCTCTGTTGCCGTTCCCCTCTCTATTGTCAAATGAAGGAACCCCCCCGCCAGCAAAACGGCTGTCAAAGTTTGGCTTTCATGAAGCATCCACCCCCACGTCTCTCAATATAGACAAACACGTGTGAGTGTGTATGCACACACACCACCATTGTGAACCCCCTTACTTCCTTTTATTGATAACCTTACATCCATAGCAGATAAAGATCAGACAAAATTGATGTTTTTATTCCGTTTTATCACCTTTAGATTCATCTGATTTATTTTGAGAGCCACTTGTTTTTACGTGTTTACTTTGTGTTTGTTCTGTGGGATGCTATTTCAAAGCATATTATTTTGTAAAATACACCCCTGACAATTATTGGATTAACCCCGATCCACCTTAACCCTAAACAGTCTTTATTCAAATGCATGGATGTAAATTTCCTACAATGTGAGAATGATAAATGTCCCGTTTTTAGATGTGAACAGAACATAACAGTGTAATAGCTTTGATGAACCAACATGGTCATTTTAAATGAACTGCCTTCTTAGGCTTCTGATATGATGAAAGTGTTGCAGCACTGGAGGCATCCCTCTTTGTGTTTACTGTCATCACTCCATCTCCGAGTACAAAAAAAGCTACGACGACGCTATAATCACTTGTATATTTTAGGGTTATAAAGTTCTACTTGTCATTGTCGCTTCCCTAATGAAAGCCTTCAGCGCCACGCATCTGCCCGCCTCTCGTTATCTAAGTGCTACAGGGGCTACATGTGACAGCAGAGGTTGTGTCCGCACGGTGAAAAGCTAAACAGCCATCTCAGAGTCCTGTACATGTATGCGTCCTCTCTCCTCTATCATCGCCTCACTTTCTCTGGCACCCTCTCTCGCCCGTCTGTCTTGTGCTGATCTCTCTCCCTTCGCATCTTTCTCTTTCTTCTCTGCTCTGCGTTTCCCTTCCTGTCTGCTCTTTGGCCTTATAGCCACTGAGGTCTAGTTTGAGTTATAAATAGCTGACATAGCCTCAGTTCATCATCTTTAATGGTGCTGTGTGTGTGTGTGTGGATGAGTTTCTATGTGCCTACTAATGTTTCCTGACAAACTGCAGAGGGTATGAAACACAACACGGCCATGAAGCAAAAAAAGAAAATAGACAAAAAAGCTAAAAAAGGCTGATTCTGTGCCAAATATACAACCAGTGCTGTGTTCAGGATTATCACCCTGGTGCATCAGCACTTTTACCCACTTGCCCTCTGAATGGATGTTTATTCCCAATGGGGAAAAACCAGCAGGGGTCTACAGCTGGTCCATACACCGGAGCGGACCAGCTGGACGGTGGCAACACAATTACTTTTACTCGCACACTGCACCAATGCATGACTCCTGGCACTTGAAAATTGAGGTGGGGATACTAAGCTTCTTCAGTGAGGAAATCTCCAGCACAGTGTCTAGGAGTCAGCCTGGCCAGCCCGGGGTGCTGGCTGCGGTTCAGGATCGGGGTTAGCAGGGCTGGAATAAGCTGAGGCCTTCAGGAGAACAGCTTTAGACATGGGAGCCAAGCCAGAGGATTAATGCTGCCACTAGCTTAACCTGTCCATCTCTTTACCTAACACCAACCACTCCTGACATTTGTGCTCCCTCCATCACCACGTCTCACTTCCATCTATCAGTCTTTTTTTACTTCAAGTCAGATCCTACAGGATCCTCTGGATGACATCATCACCCATGCAGGCGGCTAATTCACACTCATTATCTCCTAATCCATATTAATTTCTGCAAAACAGTTGACCAATATGGGACATGTGGGAGCTTATGTGCATAAGAAAACCGCTTTGTGTCGTGGTGATGTGGCTCTTTAAGTGCCAGATTCTCCCTTTCTTCGAGAATAAATCCTTCCACACCCTGTCCCCTCAAAGCAGACCTTTTCAAAGTGCCAATTTTGGGGGTCTCTGTCCCGGCATGTGTACCCCCCCCTGTTGTTAACCAAGACCCCTCATATCAATATTCATTAGATGGCCTAAAGAGACACCATCTGGTCTTGGGGGAGAGGGCAGAGGGGAGAGAGGGGCTTCAGATGCCTTTGATTGAGTCCACACACAACGCACCATTCCGCTGCATGTGCGAAATAAGTGTGCAAGTGGAAAGTCCCTGCTAAAATCATGCATTTCCCACACTCACACTTTAACCTTAAAAAAAGGATAAAACTACAAATATTTAACTGCCAGTTCCTCCTTTCAACAATTTAAAACCAAGCAGCGTAGCTTTCTTAGGAATAATTTGTCCAACTCTAAAGATAATATCATAAATCAACAGAGCCAGACAGAAGGACTTGTTAACACGTCAAACAGCCTGTTGAAGAACAATCAGAGTTCAGACAGCCCACACCCTCATTTGTTATAATGTCAAAGGCCAAAAAGCATTCGGATCATTAGTTAACGCCACAGTCAAAAATAACTGTAATCATCTGACGTGCCATTTACTGATTTCCATCTGAAGTTGTGGGGCGGGCTGCCTGGAATCTGTTGTGCAACTACATTTAGACTGGATGTAGTAGTGTTTACTCCAGTTGTTTCTTCAGAAGTAGCACACAAAAACCTTTTTTATCCTCTCATAAAGTTGTGGGACTCAAAGTCGGAGGAGACGAGGCGAACTTATCTTCAGTCTCATGTGTGGGTCAAGATAAAAAACTATTCTCAAAATAAAAACTCAACAGTATATCTTGTTAGAGCTTCTAGAAACACCTCAAACCCAGGCCAGGTTGTTTTTTTCTGACTAACAAGGTCCAGTTGCAGTGACGCACCACACCTCATTAACAGGAGGAAATCTGGGGGAAAAAATTGTGAGACATTACTGAGTCACTAGCGAGATACGCAAGTGGTGTCTTTAAAAAAAGGTTATTATATATCAGTGTTTCTAGTGGAGACAGAGACGGCCTCATCAAGACACTGATCTGTATCAATGCTGTTTTTCCTCGTGCACACCCACATGACTCCTTGCTCCACTAGGGAGCGCTGCATCAACTTCGACTCTCGTTTCCTGCATGTATGAGACTGCAAAAAACAGCAGGTCATCTAATGAGGGCGCTTAGTGGAGAGAATCCACAGGGCCTGTTTGTACTGGTGCTGGACAGGGAGCAGCGAAATGTAAAATATGACTCCCTGTGGACGGACCAAGCCTAAACCATGACACTAATACACAAACACACTTATTGGAAAATGTAATACTGTGACCACACGGTGAGTATTAGCTCATCTCATGTCCTCAGCTCACCCTCTTATTGGCTGTACAGAGGAGGAAAGATCTCATCAGAGAGGGGGAGAGGGGTGGGGAGGTGGTAGAAGGAGGGGGGCTGTTCTGCCTTTGTCATATCCTCAACATCAGTACTGGGTGAGCATAGTCGCCACTGGACCATAAGAAGTTACAGGGTTTCCACTTCACGCCCGGCTGCACTTGAAAACGGCCACCGTGTGTGCGTATCAATGGCTGTGTGGTTCAGTGAGTACATGCCGGGTTCACTAGAGAAAGAAGTGAAAGCACAAGGGGAGACAGGGACAACTATGAAGTAAAAAATAAATGAACAATTATGAATAAAAACGAAAATATTCATTGTGTTTTCCAATTAGAATCTGACCATTAAAGTTTCTGATTTGAACATATAATTTTTTTCAAGGCTCATTAATTCCTTATAATAACTCTGTAGTTAATAGCAAAATGTGCTGAGGAGTACCTAATGCAATATTGGGGGGACTATTTTCAATGGGGGATGAATACACCAGCAGGCCAGTGTATGTGGAACTCAATCAAAATAAATATAGTACCCATAGAAGCATGTCACACTGGAAATTATACGTTATAATAAATATACATGAGGACTACGGCTAAACAGCTGTGTTAGTAGTAGCACTGCTTGTTGTGGTGTTTTCACTGTTTATCATCACCAGCCTTTCTCACTGAGGTGTGCCCTGTGTATGCCCTGCAGCATCTTTAGTATGTGTATTTATCCACTGACCACTATGATTTGCTGCAATATTGGTCTAATCCAGCTGCTCCTTCCATCCCTATAGACAGATGTAATGAAACTGCCAGAGTACAGGAAGAGAGGGTTAAAATGTGACCAGCAATAAAACTCTCTCTCTCTCTCTCTCTCTCTCACACACACACACACACACACACACACACACATGGGAGTCATTATTCAGCTCATTGCTGCTCCCCTGATTTGTATTCTATAGCCCCTGTGGTGGACTTGAGTTATGAGTATCCCTCCATTGAGTGGTGTAGTATTAACCAGGGCCAGAGAGGAGCAGGTCGACCTCCATCCTCCTACATATCTAGTGGAGTATTCCATGTTTTGTGGATTTTGTTAGGATAATATCTCACAGTCCGTTCAGGTGGCCTGCACACAGGTAAATATTAACAATGAGATTACAGTAGGCTCATTCTTCTCCGTTTTTATCCGATGCGAGCTGATAGCTGAGCAGGGAGCATGAAAAATGAAACATACAAGATGTAGAACCTGTACTACAGGACTGTGGAGAGGGCAGAGAGATGACAGCAGAGATGAGGAAGGTGAGTGAAGGAGAAGGGCAGAGGAAATAGGAGAAGGAGGAGGGGAATGTCCGGGCAAGGAGGAGGAGGACATAAATCACAGAGTACAGTAAGTGACACTACTACTGATTACAGGTTATGCGCCCTTGTGCAAGGCAGCAAGCCACTTGGCAAACTGCTGCTCAGTTACCAGGTTTATTTACACGTAGTTCAGCTGACGTTGCTATTTAGAACATGACTGTATTCAGCTGTAATCTGAACTGAAGCTGCAAACACGGTTTCCTGATGGCTCGTATTGTAACCTAGCCCTGGTGTCTCACTTCTTCCTGTATGTGCTGCACCTCTTTAATCCTGACCTGAGGCAGGATGTAAACCTGAGCTGAGTCGACTGGCTGCACTTCAGGACCCTCTGCAATGGCACACACACACACACACACACACACACACACACACACACACACACACACACACACACACAGACACACACACACACACAAAGCTAAACTTAGCTGCTACAGCACCAATGTGCTTAAAAATAGCATCAGTCACTGTGTTTGTAATTATTCCTCTCTCACTCGCTCCCCCCATCTCTCTCTTTTTCATCCTGATAAAGGGATTGTGGGTATTTTTCCTCGAGGAGGATGAGCTGTTTTTGCAGCTTGTCGTTTCAACTTAAAAGCTTTTCTTTTTTTTCTCTTTTTTTTTGAGAGCCAAATTGAAAGCTCTGTAAACACAGAACCAGATATGAATGCCTCACAGCAGAGATACGGTTGACCTACTGTTCAACACATATGAGATAATAAATCTATTTGCTGCCAACTGGTGTGTGGGAGCGAGTATAGGAGTCTCCTGGGTGACCCGGGAAAATTAGAGGGTACAGAGAGATGCAAAAGCCTCCAGAGGAAACCACCCTGAGAGCAGACAGAGTAAGTGCATGGCATACTGACGGAAAAAGTCTTAACTTATTTAGTGTGTGTTCCTGTTTGCAGTTATTTGAGCAAACGGAATACACGACTTAAATGTATAATGCAGATACAAGGCAACAGGTGACATCTGAAAATAGAAAAAAAAAAAAAAAAGCACAGGTTCAGCAGAGTATTTGAGGCCATGTCTCCCTAATGGTGAATGGTCCCATTTAGTATGACTGATGAGTTAATGAGAGACCTACAGCTTCCGCACAGACTCATCTCCGAGCAGGACATGACAGGACAAGACAGGACGGGACAGGATAGATCCCCTCAAGTCTGAGTCCTTTGTTGGACCTGTATCAGTTTCAACTGAAGCGAACTCTAACCACACAGCACAGTCTCAGTAAAACATGCACATTTGACAGTTGTCATGACATACAGTCTGATATTTAAACTGTAAAAACTCAAAATCTTTCCAAGAATATTGGTCTTATTTCTTGTCAAAATGTCCCATTTCTAGTCTAAACTAATCTTTTTCCACTTTAAATAAGACTCATCACCTAAAAATTAACTTGTTTTTAAATCATTTCCACTTGTTTCAAACTAATTTTCACTTGAAATAAGTAGAAAAATCTGCCAGTGAAAGGAAGTTTTTTTTGTGCTTGTAATAAGGAAGAAAAACTTGCACCACTATCAGATTTTTCTACTTACTTCAAGTGAAAATATGCTTGAAAGAAGGAAAAAGTATCTTAAAACAAGCTACTTTTTTTTATGTATAACTATGTGTGTATATAAATATACTTAATTTAGGTATAATGAGATTTGTTTTGACTAGAAATGAGACATTTTGACAAGAAATAAGACAAATCTTCTTGGTAAGATTTTGAGTTTTTGCAGTGTAAGTGTTGCATAATGGCCTACCACACATTTTGGGAAATTCACCTTTTCACTTTCTTGTTAAAAGATAAATTAGTATAGATGCAAGAACCAGCGGCCTTCTAGCTACACAAAGCATTACTATTAGAGACAAGAAATGGAAATTTAAACACACATGTAATAAAAAATAAAAATGGTAATGGTAGCTAGCACAGCAACAGCTGTTTACCTATCA
The DNA here is from genome assembly GCF_045865225.1 of Trachurus japonicus. NCBI lineage: Eukaryota > Metazoa > Chordata > Actinopteri > Carangiformes > Carangidae > Trachurus > Trachurus japonicus. The sequence goes on along the minus strand of NC_140917.1, from coordinate 22,907,931 downwards.
GTCAAGAATAAAAGCCCAGCATCAAATTGTATTAATTTACTCAGCAGGAGCCGTCTCCAGAGGTGAATAGCAACACAAAAATGAATGTCTATCTCCGTTCTTTGTTTTGTTTTCTGCTGTAGTTAGCTTGCTAACCAGCTAGCCCCGGCCCATCTTGTTGCTTTCTGATAGTGAGTCACTGTTGCCTCCAGTCTGCCCTGTGGACGTAGTGCTGCTTAGAGGGAGAATGATAACCTATTGTCCTGGAAACCCAACCACAGACAAAGACCTTGTCTAACAACAGTCACCATCTCATCACTGTTACTTCCAAGAAAACTCACAAATAGCCCCTTCACATCTACACCTCACTATGAATTTCCTTTATTTGAGCTCATCCATGTCACTCTCGCTCATATTTCCAATGAACAACTTGAATTTACTGTACAGATCAGTGGTTTCATGGATTCACCAATGTTTGGTACAATTCTACAAGATATCAATTGGCTACATGACAAACCACATGTGAATCTCTGCACTGTCACAGAGGACGATCCATGAGGCCTGAATTATCACCATAGAATTATGACATTTATTTCATGGGGAAAAAAGACAATTCTTTCATGGTCAGCAGCTGTAAAGACTCCTGACCTTCTTGACGTTTTGTGAAACTGCAATAATGACACAAAATCAAAATGTCACAGTCTGGTCTCATTAGAGAATCAGAATGTATGTCCGCATTTGACCGTCCTTGTAACTAAAATGTCACTTACACCATTTTATACGCCCATCCTCCACTGGAAGTTAAAGACATTGTACAGATTTCCAGACATTGACTTTTCTGTGATACAATCATCCCTTGTTCTGTTCTGTACATGGACTCTGTCCACTATAATGGATTAATTGCATGTGATTCAGCCACCGACTGCTGCCACACAGAGGAATTGATATAGAGGCCGTTTAACAATGCAAAGTGTGTATTCAGGATGAAGCGCTCACTCTGTCGCTATGGAAATGCTGATGCTTTTCATCATCATCATCATCATCATCATCATCATCATCGGGTGAGCTGATGAGAAGAGAGGGAGCAAAGTTCAGTTGAAAAAAACAAAAACAAAAAAACATCTGCTTATGTCCCGAACACTGAGCTGTGAGATACGAGTGAGGAGTCTGACAACTTTAAGTTCATTTGACTGTGCGTCATCCAAATCACGCCAGACACATTAGGCTTGAACAGATGTAGGCTGTTTTCAATACACGCCACACATGTACCACACACACACACGTAAATGCACAGGCAGTGAAAGTATGCAATATAAGTGCTACAATGTGTGTAAGTGAGTGAAAGTGAACGAGTGTTGTGGGAACGTGCGCGTCAGGCCGTGCGCGCGCCTCCTGCCCACAGAAAACAACAACTCATTCTGCCAATTGTGTGGCTTCATTAGTGTCGCATAAACACACTCTTCCTCATCGCTCTTCCTCAGTGAAATCCCATTATGCACGGCCAACGAGCTAAGCTTCCCCTCCGTAAACAAGTCGAAACCATTTTGACTGAATTAGTGTGCAAACAATTGCAAATCCGCGTGAAAAGACGACAGCGCGTTTGAGTGAACGTGACGCCAGACGTCGAAGTATACAAAAAGAGAGCGAGGCTGGCACCAGCTCCGCACCATCTGCCGGGCACAGATCCTCAGCTCCCCCGGTGTAACCAACATGAGTCCAAGGTCTCCTGACACCAGTGAAATTACATAATTATGCTTGTTGACTTAAATGATTGTCTGTCTGGCAAAGTATTACACCGACTGACTAAGTGCATTTCATGGGATTTATTTTCCTGGGACCATTTTCAAAAGAAAGAAGCAAAGATGCGACTCTTCATCCCCACTAATACTACGAGACCTCAGACAAAACAGAAGTTCAGAGTGAGCGTTCTTTCAAGGACCCAAAGTAATGATCAAATAATGATTCAAAAAGATATTCAGAAATATAGTTTGCAACATATAAAATTCTGAGTAAACAGATTTACTGTCAGTATAAATAAAGAGTGGGGGTACACAGAGGCCCTCAGACAAGATATAACTTTGTGAACCTGTGAAAATTGCAGAAAATTGCAATAATGTGAAAATCAAAGTCCTCAAAATTCCCATGATGTGTGTGTGACACTGAAGATGAATGAACGCACAGTTGAACAGATGAATGTTTTGGGTCCTGTATTTGATTGTTTGTACCCTGTGGTGCTGTTATGAACTTGTACAACCTACACAGTGACAAACGCTGTCTACACATTTACAGTTAGCAGAGTTTCTCCCAAGTTAGCAGAGTTTCTCCCAAGTTTACAATGGGTGATACACAACAGAGCTTGAAGTTTTCACAGTCCCATTGACCCTTATTTGATTCCACATTTCCTCTCCGACCACAGCTGTTATTTCAGATGTCTGAAATGATTTCAGGGAAATCGAAATGTGTGTGACCTAGAAAACCTAGACAAAAGCTTCAATGAAATATTCTGCTACAAAAGCTGCTGGTATATCTGACAGAATTTCAGAGATGAATCGAGGGACCCTGGTGAGGATTTCATGTGCTAGATCAAAAATACTGATTCTCAGGCTTTTGTGTGTTGAAAAGTAGCTACATTAAAGGGCAATACAGTACCAAAGACAGTTTTAATCACAATAATTGTTATTTTGCTCCGATAGTGGTCGTAGTAATTCCTGATTTTATAGCTAAGTTCATTCAAAGATATTGGTTTTGGCCTCGACCCCCAAACCCCAGACAGAAAATACACCAGGAAGTGATGAGAACAGCTCATCAAACCAGATTTATTTTTATCAGAGCCGGGAGAAACGTAGAAACCCCTTGTACTGAAGAAGGAGTTAATTTCAGTGAAGTTTGGTTCCCCCTTAGGTTTGATTTCACTTTCATCTTCAGCAGCAGGGCAGAACAAGCTTAGCCAAGACTGTCACAAGTTTTAAATTACAGATTGGACACAGTGATGAAGCATAATGTAAGCAATAAACAACCAGTTTGTTCTCATGTCAAAATGATAACCATCAAAGCTAAGTCAGGCCAAAAGTTGAAATAATTACCTTTGAATAACAGGGTCACACACAGGTCTGTGTGTGTGTGTGAGAGAGAGAGAGAGAGACAGTGCCTGATGCTTTAATTCAATTTAGGTGGCGATACAGGAAGCCACTGGACTTAGCCCCATTACAGGGCAATCCAAACACTGAGCCCTTTTATACTGAGGGCAGAGATTCAGCCTCTGATGCAACCGAGCTGCAGGAACATTGTTTAGACATGGTCAGAACCAGCGTGTGTGTGGTGATGTTACTCCGGAATAAATGTTACTCAAACGCAAAGTGCAATGATGCAAGCGTAAAAGAAAGTCAAGTGGTATTAAAACGTACTCATTTCTGGGGCGTCGAGTGGCGTAGTAGGTTGAGCAGGCGCTGTACTGAGGCTACAGTCCTCACTGCAGGGGGCCCTGGTTCGAATCCTGCATCGGGCGGCCCTTTCATTCCTCCTCTCTCTGCCTCATTTCCTGTCTCTCTCAACTGCACTATCTAATAAAGGCACAAAAAGCCCCAAAAATATACTTTAAAAAAACATACCCATTTCTTAAGCTAGTGATATCCAGTTGGGGCACGAAACCATTGTATTGATGCTGAACAATATGCCCAAAAAATACAAACAAAAAACAATTAAGTAAATGAAATGAAATAAAATAAAAACACAGCACCTTACAACTGACTTATTATCCTCTAATAAAGCCGCTAATGTTATAAGAAAGAATTGTTACATATTCAACACATGTGTAATTTGCTTTGATGTTTTTGTTCAATATTATATATAAAAGTTCAATATTATATATGATCATATATGTACATCAATGAAAAGATTGCGTGACTACAAGTGAGTCATTTCACATTAGACACAGTCTAATTCTGATCCATTGTTTGAATCAAATTGTTGACACGTGCGGCTTTGATCAAGCAAAGTGTTATAATGGAAAATGACTGTAATAATGTGTTTAATGGATTATAGCACTCAGGTAAAAAAAAACATTTTCACATCTACAAATGAACCCAACGCTGCTGCTAAGAAAACACTGAAAAACAGGATTTCCTTCCAAGTGGCAGCTTTTTAAGTTAAATTTGGGTCAAGTCATAAAATTGCAAACTTACACACACAGACATTCTTTTTGCACGAATGGGATTTGCTTATTGGTTGTGGCTCATTTAGAAGGAATGATCCCAACTTGAAAGTGTTCTTAAAAGAGATGCCATCCAATGACTAAAAATTTCCCATGCTACATTTAGGACAAGAGTATGCAGACTAACCACAACTGCAAGATGCCAAAACCATCCTTTGATTTAAAAAGGAGAAAACAAAAGTTACTGCTGCTAAAGAGCAAAAGAGGACGGGGCAGAGGAAGAAGGAAATGATCTCCCTTCACCTCAAAAAAACAACAACAAAAAAAACCACTCTGGTGACAGTTTGGTGCAACAGGCCAGAACTTGGTGAAAAACTGACAACAACAATTAAAGAGGCAGTAGCAAAACGAGCTGTACTGCCCTTGGGGTCTTAAGGAACCTAATGTCACAGGAAGGAGGCGTGGGGTGATGAATGACAAGGCCTTTCACTGGCTTTACACAGAAACAGGGCTTTACACAGTAAGTTGTTGATGGAGAAGAAAGGGAAACGCAGAGGTTGGATAAAAAACACTCATCGGAACTCAAAAATACGCCTTCAGAAAGAGCAGAAAAGCGACACAAGGTGGAACGGAGGTTTGTGTTTGTAGGTCTTGCTCGGCTGAATAGAAAGCTGAGAAGAGCTGTGAGATGCACAGGGAGACAGCGGCAGAACATACAAGATCAAGGCTGGAAGACAAGATGGGGCGAGGCGTAGGAGGAGATAGATAACGGAGACGAAGACTCATCTTCGCTTTATCCGCGACTGCGTGTTGCCTAAGCTGTCTGCGGGGAGCCCGTGACTTTGACAGTGGCACACAGTAAATGGGATCTTCAAAGGAGGACCAAGAAGAGAGCGCCTTAGCCCCGCTTACAGAAATCAAAAGGCTTAGGCGAGCCATACCCGGCAGGATAATGGAATATAGAATATCACACCCCGCGCATAGACAGCCGTAATGAAAATGGCAGAAAGATCCTGCGGCAGCCTTGTTCTCGAATTATACACATCCCTACACAACATGTTCACGTCTTTGTCTTCTCTTCTTCTTATTATACTCGCACAGCTGAAGTCACCTTCTTTCTGTTTCTGTTCTCCCTAATGCTGACATCAGCTTTCATTATTCTTCACCTCTCAATCCGTCACTGCCTATTTTTCCATTTCTAACAGTCAAAGGCTAAAAGTTGGCGTAAACGTCCCCGTGTCCAAATGCAAATGTCACATCTTTGGAATGTCGAAGATGAATAACAAGCCGACAATCCCAAGGTCAAGGAGATGGAGGTGGGAGGAGGGGGGGCGAAGTAGAGTGCAGAGGAATGGGATGAAGGGGAAAGCCAAAGGAAGGAGGTTGTGATTTCAACAATATGTCCTGATATCTCTGGTTTGTAGTAATATTGGTTTATTAGATGGATCATTCTGACGTCTTATTTTGAGTCAGACTATCCAGTGGTAAGAGCCAGCTGAGGCTCTCCCTGCAGAGTGGACAGTTATGAGAAGGTAATATGAAACATCTGGACACCCATCAGCTGCATCGCATGATTTTTATAAAACATCAAAAGCGGGTCTTTGTGTGTGTGTGTGTGTGTGTGTGTGTGTGTGTGTGTGTGTGTTACTCCTTCTGCATCACTCTGACCACCTGTGGATGCAGGAAAGTGAGTTCATAGTGAGCTAATCTCGTCCACTGTAGCTGCTCAGTGTTCACATCACCAGATGAATAGGCATCTTTGTGACCTCTTAGCTCAGCTGGTAACATCTCAACTCCGCCCAGCATATTGTGTCCGCTAATAGTTTGTGTGCATAGTTTGTGTGAATTGTGTGCATAGTTTGTGTGAATTTCTGACAGATGAACTAAAGTTTTCATTTAAAATAAATGAAAGCATCTCATTTATCTTCATAGCCACTAATGAAACAGAAAGTCCATCAGCATCTCTTTCGATTGTCATACTAAATATCACAATGATAATATCCTCCAATAAAATGAGGATGAGGTGGTCAGTGACTAAGCAAAAGCCAGTGGGAAGTATGAGAAGAGAAGAACAAAACACACTCCCTTTTGACCTTGAAAATAACACAGGCAGAGCAGTGCAGTGCATGTGTGACATCCAGTCGTTTCCTAGTCTGCAAAGTGTTGAAGAGCATCAACATCAACAAGCCCTGGGGTGTTATAGAAGGTTTTTTTTTTTTCATTGTTTGGATCGTGGCCAAAAAACCACGGATATGACACATATTCCAGGAGCAACATAGTAAGGATCTATTCACTGAGCTCATCTCCTGCATGCTGCATGCACTACTGCAGCACACAGACCATGAGCTCTGCCTTTACTGTGGATTTAATCCATCAACTGTGGTTTGCTGGTGTATAAATAAAGCCAAGGAGTATTGTATCGACATGACGGCAACCAGAACATGTGTACACAAAAAAACTATTTTACTCTCTGGCTCAGTTTAGCTCTGCTTTAGGATAGTGTGCAGAAAGAAGCAGCGATGATCATTTAAAAAAAAAAGAAAGAAAGAAAGAAAGAAGGAAGTGAGGCTCATTTCAACCTGCTCTGAGAAGTTGTGTGTTTGTGCGCTGGATGGGTGTCCATGCGTATGAAAATGGGCTGGAATGTAGGAATGCATTCACACCCCAGGTTTCTGAATAAACTCCCCATGAATGAGGGCGGTGAATACAGAAGAGCTGAAGACGACGATCACACACACACAGACACACAGACATCAACCACCCAGAGAGAAAATCAAATCAAGATGTGTATATATGCACACACAGTCATTATCTACTTTGAGCATAGTCTGTCTTTCATGTAGACACACACACACAACAACACACAAATGCCATCCTGATGTTGTCATGAGAGTAGTTCCTTAACTGTCCAGTTACAGACGACCACCACAGGTTTTGGGTCAGTGGGGTTAGCTGTTTCCATGGGAACGAGCAGCATCAAGGGGGCAATTTCGGCCATGTTGGGTTAAAGTTAAACTAAACCATCAAAACATTTCTCTCCTCCGAGTCTAACTGCCTCAGAAAACACACCCACAAGCAAAATGGAAGTCCTTACTTATTGATTCAATGGGCCTGATCGTTATGGCTGTTATATTTCATGTTGTCTAATGGCACAATCAGATAAATGCGTTTGGTAATATTCTAATGCACCGGCTCCAGCTAATGGCTGTGTAACCATGACGGCCGTCTAATGAAAGCAACAACAAACACGTGTGGCAGGCAACAACATCTGTTCGTCACAAGTCTTCACACATCCACTGTGAAGCAAATGTGGACATATTTATATCCATCCAAACTTGGCCACGTTGTCTTCGCCCGTGTTTGAAGTCAAGAAGCTGAAAATACTTTGTCAGTGAAGCGAAGTTGTGGGGGAAAAAAAAGATTTGATGTTAGATTTTCTAAGATGCACAATAACAAAAAGATAAAAGTAGACCTGGGTGCCGGCGGAACAAATGAAAGAGAAAACAACATCTCGGAAAAAGAAAATATCTACTGCAGTACAAAATCTCAGCGGCAGAACATTATCTGACAATCTGTCTGTGTCACTGTGAGCTCATGTTAAACCTGTTATTCAGGTGGTTTTTTTTGTTGCTTCAGGGACAGTTAACGGAGACAATGATCAGTGTGGGGCTGTCTAAGCTCTGTTTCCCACAGCAGGTATAGTGGCTGGGCAATAACAGCAGAGGCATAAAATAATCCCCCACTGAAACGCACACAAACATATACAGACACACTGTGGCATTAAGGTGGAGGGAGGTTTTGGGGGCGAATTCAGACTGTGTTCAATTAAAATCCTCTCTGACTGTGCTCATCTGTCAGCAGGAGAAAAAAACAAACAGCAGAGCAGCAAGAAGGCAAAAAGCACACTTTCCCACACACAACACAACCCTGTTCTGCTCACTTGTGCAATACACAGGAAGCCTTGAAGCTGACGAAGGTAAAGTCAGCATTGGAATATTGTCACCTTGCACCTAAAAAGCTTACTGTAGGAACTAATCTACATGCACATGGCCACACTCACACACACACAAGTCGGACACAATGGAATCCCTTCACTAACAACTTGCATTCAAAACAACTCAGACTTTACAAGCAGGCAACATAAAGCTCTCCTCCCTGAACAGGCAGTCAGGATTTTAAAATGAATATTCATAACAACACGGATCAACTCATCCTGCGCTCCTCTTACCTGTTTTCACTTTGTCTGTGCGTCCAAACAGCCAGAAGCCTTTTGATTTTTCCCGGGCAGGGTTCGGGGACGAGGGTGCGGAGTAGTTTGTCTCCGCTTCTACCTTCTTCTTCTTCTGGATGCTGTTCCCCATCGTGGGGCAGTCCTGCAGCCCCCCTTAAAGGGGGTCTCTCATCTTGCCGTCCTGTAACATTACATCTGTATTCCTCCTCAGAAGATATTCTCCAAGTCCCGTGCTGTCCAGCTTGTAATCCCACCCTGCGCGAAATTCAATAGTGCATTCCTGAATCCCTGTGGTCAAATCATTCTTGCTGATTCAGTCCTTGCTGACACACACATACACACCTTGGTGTAGTGTAGGCGCGCTAAAGACCCACTGACACCATTCCAATGAAACAAAATACACTCCAGCTGAAATGCTAACACACACTTACACACACTTACACACACGCATGCGAGTGGATCCAGAGCACAAAAATGCAACACAAACACTCCAATCAGTCCTATTCTCTGAGCTGACACACTTCTAATCATGAACCTCCAGCTGCTGGAGCGACGGCAGCATCCGGCACTGACAAGCTCACTACCAAGTGTGCGTATGCATGGATGTGTGTCCTTGTAAGTGTGTGTGTGTGTGTGTGTGCAAGTGCCCCTCCCACTCTCTGCCTCTGTGATCACGGTGCTCCCAGGCTGAGCATTCACACAGCTGAGCAATTTCAGTTTAGAGAGGGATTAAAAAAAAAACACATACATACCTTCATCAACATATAGCTAATGAACTGATTCACACTCATCACTCTGCAGTGGTTAATGGCACACTTCACTCTCCTGACTTCCTCTCTCACTGAGCAGTTATCCTTTCTGCAAATCGTTTCGAGTACAGATGACAGATCCTGTCAACGCGATGTGGTGATGGAGACAACGCAGATTCCTCTGTCACAATTACACACACACAAACACACAGCACTGACAGGAAGAGAGCGGTATATGTCGGTGCTGTCTACGCGCAGGAATAAGCACTGAGATAACAGGTTAGAGTGGAAACTACAAACAGCGAAGGAGGTTGCTCAATAATTCAACTGATCTTTACTGGTGCAGATCTGTTATCTGCCACCTTTTGAAACTCCTCACACACACACACACACATACAGATAAACACTATAAAGAACAGGATATATGCCAGTCGACTGGTCAGACAGATCAAAGCTTGTTTTGAGATGAGAACATTCCTGCTATGGTTAGAGGGAATACAGATGCTGAGCCAGATGTTACAGACACAGAGATACGGGCAAAACTCCAGAGAGGTAACATCACGTATGCTGAATATCACAGCAAAGTGAGCTAACAGCTAAAGAAGCAGAGAAGGCAACATTGCAGCAAAACCACCCTGAATATTTACTAAAACTCATCATCTTGTTCTTCATGCTCTGTTTCCCTCTGGCCGCTCCTCCCACCTACCCCAGATCCCTAAAAAAATGTACAGTGTTGACCAGCCTCTGAATACCACGGTGACTTAGCAGGGGATGTCCCACACTGATGACATCAAGACCTCTGCCATCACTCAGTGTCAGTGACACCGCTCCAGGAGCTTGTGGATCGATAGCAAGCATCCAGAAGGAGGGTCAGAGGGAGACAAATGGAGAAGAAGAGACAATATAAATCCTTATCATGTGAAACCGAGATTCCATATTGGGATGAAATGGACGAGGAAAAGCGGAGTGATGGTAAAGGGTAAGAAATGAAACCGTACTCTCCTCACCATGGTCACCCTGATCATGTTTCTTCCCACCACTCCACTCTGGTGTGTGGAGAACTGCTGGAAGATAAAAAGCACTCCAATAAAGAAAGAGCAGATTTACTGACTGTAGGGGGAAGGGGAGGGCTGCTAGGGTGCAGGACAAAGAATTTATAATCCCCCCGTCATTTTTGCTATAAAAGAAAATCGATTTGGTTCCTTCAGAGCAAGGAGAAGTTACTGGGACTTTCCAAATATGAATGTGAATGGCACACACAGCTACAGCTTGTGTAAATGCATCCATGTGAGGGACACAGGAAGATGTGAGAGTATGATGTCACTCAAGCCAAGTGTAAAACGATCTGCAATAAACTGCTCAGTGAGAGACGCTGCCTCTTAACGCAGCCCCAACAGAACCACACCCAGTACTCCGAGCCCACTATCTCATCTGACATAGAGTGCACTTAGATGGTGTGTGTGTGTGTGTGTGTGTGTGCATCTGTGTGTGTTGAGCGCTCTGTATACCCAGCCTTCACCTACGAGCTGCAATGTACCGTGCCAACCATGCCCTAGATACATTTAAATATGAGTGTGATCAAAGTGCGTGTCATTGTCGAGAGAGATTTTAGGTTTTGACAGCTGCAGAGAACTCAAAGGACTCAAAGAGTGTGTGAGAGAGTGTGTGTGTGCACATGAGTACATTAAAGAACATCAATGTAGAGGAATGCCGTTGTCAGGGAATAGTTGTCAGGGAAAGTGGTTGTCAGGGTGACCATCACCAGAGACGCAAGAAAGGATTGGGGAATCTACCTTTTTAAATGTCTCTGTGTGTACTTTATTGGTATGTGTGTATGTGTGTGTGTGTGTGTGTATGTGACTAAGGAGGATTAGTGGTCCAAATTTGAACATCTGTTTAAAACTGTTCCAGATGTAAATTATTGATTGACCTATATGACCTTGATGAGATCTATTAGCCTTGGTGCAAGGCTTTTCACATAAATCCTCACATGCAGTAAATCTGCCAACATCAGCCAAGCACTCCCATCTTGTGGCAAGACTCTGCTATCACAATAAATAAGAAAATCCTAAAGAGGCATCGATGCAGAGCATTTATTAGCATGCTCAGTCAGTAACATCCAGCTGCAGAGATGAAGTTTTGATTCAGTTTAACCTGCAGCACCTTCTGGCAAGGAGAGTAGCTGCCCATCTAAAAATGCTAATGAGCGCCATCTACAGGCAAGTAAAGTATTGAGTTACACAACTAGAGGTTTTTTTTTCTGTTCAGGTGCAGTTTGACTGTGTGTGTTCAAAATGTCTTGTTGACTCCAGCATATTTTCTGCTGAGCACTTGGGAAAAAGGAAATTATTAAGTTCACACTACTCTGAATGACACTGTGTGTTCTCTGTCCCCCCCTGGTTAGTTCAAGTGCTCAATAACAGTGGAAAGCCATTGTATATATACAGTATATAAAAAAAAGACAAACAGCTGTGGAGCATGTGTTCAGTTCAGGGTTCAAAACCTCAGCTGTTATCACTTTTAGAGCTGCGGTGATTAGTTGATCACAATTAGGAAACAATTTAGATAATCAAGTAAAAATACTCCAATATCTCTGGGTAGCGGACTGTTGGTTGTACAAAACAGGAAACATGTTGGACTCTGGGTATCTGGGATGACAGGTTTATTTTTTTACTACTACTTTTTGCCATTTCATGCTCCTAACAATTGATGAGTTGTCCAAGAAAATAAATGTCTGATTAATTAACTTTGAAAATAATCATACTATTTTTCTGTGGGTGTTGACTTTGCAAACATCTATAAGTCTAATGGAGGTATGGGATAGCAGGTGTAGAACATGTAAAACAGTTTTTACAGAGACTCTGCAGCCTGCTAAATAAAACGTGTGAGGCTGTAGATAGAAGGTCAGCTGGATGATCAATCACAATGCGTAATTACAGCTTTAGTCAGAGACAAACATTAGATAAAAGGACACTCTCTCGCTCGGACTCTAGATGTCAGAACATATATGGTTCGAAATGTCACTTCACTCAAGACTGACTGGATTCCTGAGTTGCTTTGTCATCGTCTGGTCTATTCTTCTCTTTGGAGAAAAAAAACTGAGAAGGGGGGAACACACAGCTGGATCAGGTAAACACTGCTCAACAGGTGTATCTATTACAACATGTTATGTAACAGGCACACACAATCACACACGTAGTCTTCAGGGTAAATCAGTTGAATATCCCTGTGTATACAGACTCCCACTCCCTCAGTCCCATGCTGATGTCTTCCAGCTGCGTCCTCGCCACATCAAACACACTCCACTTCCTATAAAACAACCCATTAGCTCTTATTCCATAAACAATGCATTTGGAAAAGGATTTTGATTTTGATTACAAATCTACGTATGTGTCTATAATATGTGTACTTTGTAAGGGCTTGCCTGCCTGATGCTCCAAGTTGTATGGAACATATCAAAAACATCCTATTCGCTAACAGTGCAGATGTTGTTCCCTCAGTTTAATGTTCTCTCCATCTCTATTCTCCCACTCTGCTGTTTGCTAATTTACTGTTAAAACGTGACCTGAAGCACGATGAATGTTTTACTCTGACATCACAGCCGGACCCTATTGTGCTGCTGCCACGGCAACATGCTCCTCACAATGCCGTTGCCTGAGAGACGTTTACCTCACCCGCGTGGCTTCAGGTCTGCGGTGATAGATGAGGGTTTGGAGGTATCTGCTTACTCAGGTAAAATTACCTCGCTCATCAAAGAGTGTGTGTGTGTGTGTGTGTGTGTGGTGATGGGTGCTCGCTGGGGTTGCATTAAACTTTCACACTCCTCCCTCTCACGCCTGCTGTATTAAAGTGTCCCTGAGTTGTGGCCTGTAATCGAGTTCAGGCTGTGTACAGTGTTCCCTCTGTGTAATAAGACATTCGCTCCACACTTACTTTGCCAGGTCTATAATCTGCACTATAGTTTATAAATCTACACACCCTGACTGTGTTTTGTGATGTGGCAGCCCCCCACACACACATACTGTACATCCCACAGACACACACAGACACACACACAGACGGAGAAAATCGACAGAGAAAATGGAGCAAACAATGAGATCCATAACAAACAGATTTAAAAAGTCTGCATTTATGACACAGTAAAAAGTATCGTCTGCAAACGCACAACACATGTAGAAAACAATGACAACACACACGGACACACACGCGGCATCCTAGGGATTGCGCACAATGACCTCACTGCCCAAACAGCCGGCCAAAGATGGCCTGTACTGGACAAAGCAGGTAGTTGCAGGGGCTCTATACGCCCTTGTGTGTGCACATGTGGGTGTGTGTGTGTGTGTGTGTGTGGAGGTGATGTAATGAGTGCTAGTGTTGGGATGGCGCCGCCCTAAGCCCAGCAATATGACGCTGACACACACAAACAGAGATACCCTCTGATACTGGGTAGCGTTCGGTCACACACAGAGCGCTGCAGACATCCACGCACGACTACAATCACACACACACACACACACACACACACACACACACACACACTGATTACACAGTAATAAGCAGTGAAGACCAACACACCCACACACACTGCTGCTGAATAGAGGATGTTGAGCAAAGCTGAGACGCAAATCAAAAACAGTAGTACACACAGTAATGAATAGGCAACTGCAACAAACCTGAGAAACAGAGACATGTGTTTGTGTGAGTGTGTATGTGTGTGTGTGTGTGTGTGTGTGTGTGTGTGTGTGTGTGTATGTGTGCGCACGCTCTGAAGTCGCTTTAATTAAAAAAGCATTGAGAGACTGTTCCCTAAGAGTCCTCTCAAGGCTGAATGGGGCTTTGTCATTCGTTGTAATCTCTCCCCTTCATCGCATAACTCTAGGCCCAATCTGGCATCCAGGCTGCAACGCACTCGCACACACACGGACACACACACACATACACACAAACCACTCTAATACACAGCTCACAGGAATTCAGCACATCAAAGAGTGTTTTTTTTTTTTTACAGGAGGGGAATCTGTAAAATATAGCGGGCAGTCAGAGTCGGACCACTGACCACTGGATCACAGCGGAGCCAGTCATGCAGAGATGACAGAGCCAACGTAAACCAGCCAACAAAGACATTACAGTAAGAGCAATGAGTAAGAAGACACAAGGGGACAGAGCAAAGATGTGTACTGAGGATGGCAAGGTTAAACAAAATTGTGCAGTGATACAAGAATACGAGGCTAAATTAACATGTTCTTCACCCAACTATAAAACTATGTTTTAGTTTGCTGGTTTAATAATCGTAGAAAATGTTTACCGTAGATGACCATTTATTAGCCCGGGCGTTTAATATGCTAAATCGACTTGGACCCCAGGCGTTTATAAGAACCAGGCGCGTATTTGCAACAGGCTACAATTTATTTTTGCAATGAGCAGCACCAGACCATCATGCAAAGAACAAGGAGGTCACCATAGCAACACTGGAACAAAACTACTTTTTTCCCCGACGCATCTTTATTGACATCAGACAATAAATAAAAAGACAGTTTGTCTGTGTTACCGCCACACAGGGAGCTGATCAGAGCAGTGTTATGAATGATAGCGGAAGGGGGGGTCGATCGCGGTAATTTCAACACTGTACATTAGCGCATTTATCTATATCCCTATATCCCTCAGTCTAGCGCACCTGTGTTTGTGTGTCTGTGTGTGTGTGTGCGCCTGCATGCGAGAGAGAGAGAGAGCGAGAGGAGGGGCTGACTGACAGAGGTGAGAGCCGGTGAAGCACTGTTAAAAAAAACTTTTGTTTTCTGTGCAAGACTATGGTAAACACTTAATCGCCCGGGCGTTTAATTGAACCGGCGTTTATTTTGCCAAATGAGGTCGGACCCCGGCGGCTATTAGAGCACAGGCGCGTATTTGCACGCGGGCGATTATTTGGTCATCTACGGTAACTAACTGGATGAACACCTTCTATTCATATGAACCTGTCAGTCTGAATGCAAACAGACAGTTAGACATGGGGAAGAATGAAAATGTGAACATGTGTGTGTCTTAAAGGTATAATCTGTAGGAATTACCCCCATGTAGCGGTGCGGTTACATATCGGAACGTATTCTTGATGTTGCATTCACGTGAAATCGGGCAGACGTCAGACAGACAGTGCGTCGCCCACTTATGTATTTGTAACGACTTGTAACAACTCATTCTAAGGTACGAGAAAGCTTTCATTTGTATGCAGGTGTGATTCGACTTCAGTGAAATACATATTTATGAAAGCAATATTTAATTTTTACTAAAAAAAAAAGCCAAATAAGTTACATACTGGGGCTTTAAGAAATAAGTGTGTGTGTGTACTAACTAAAGCTTGTCATGTTTCTAAAGTCACCCTGTGTATTCAGGGTGAATGAACCACAGCAGTGAGAAGAAAATAAAGGTGCAGTGTACCAATTATTTACTGGTGGGAAAAAGCAGGCTTCCCTCACTTTCTCTGCAGGAGACAAGAGAAAAAGACAAAGCAAGCCTAATAATTTGTTCACACACACATACACACACATGCACGCAGCAGACACACAAATTCACAGGTGGGAGAGGGGGAGCACCAGCTGTTCATGTTGGTAAATTAGGGAACAAATCACTCAGTCAAAGTGCATGATTGTTGCTTTTGTTGGAGTCAGACAGGACTCCTCAGGCTACAGACCTCCTGTGTGATGACAGCAGGATAACTCTGACAAGATCCAGGCTCTGACTTTCAGCTGCTCTTTGCAATATTGGCGTCCTGTTTAACTTTCACTTTCTGTTTTAAAGGTTTCACAGATCCTCTCTCCAAAAATAAAACTTTTAAACTTGCTCTAAACCCGTCTGCAGTTAGTTTAGATAGTCGACCACAGTCACAGTATCTTATTTCCAAATTATCTTAAACTAAACAATATTTAAATGGCTGTAAAACACTATGGGAAAACAGTGAATGAGTGAAAACCTCAGTCATCTTCACATGGTCTGACTGGACGCTCCGTGATCTGTGTCTTGGACATGTTTGACTGCGGTCCCTCTCAGTTTTAAAACGGGAAAATCAAAATGCCATAAATACACTTCCCACACATTCTTACCATCAGGCTCTGACCACATTATCTTCTGGGGAGTTATCAGCCTTGCTTTTTAAATCTCATCTTTGGTTTCAAATGGAGTCACAGTCTGTGTTACCCATCCAGTGTTCATAGTTCTCATAATAAGGGATCATGGAAGTCCTTTCCAGGCGGAACAGACACAAAAACCACAAATGAAGCTAGCCAGACAAAAAAAAAAAAAAGGTCTGAAAACATTGTGAATCTGGATTTCCAAGAGTTGTTGGATAGTTACTACAGTAACGTGCACACACACATGCACACACATACAATGACAGAAGAGAAAGGGGTGGCTTTAGAGGTGGAACAAAAACAGGAAATGGGGACTGTGGGTAATCTCTGTGCTGCCGACCAAGCAAACGCATCAGTAAACAGAAAAAGGGGATTAGACCTCTGTGTCAGTCTGTATCTGTGTATGTGCTTGTCACTGGTTCCAGGTTATAAACCCACAGGCCGATGTCTTGACGATAACAAAATCTCTCTTAACTTCCCATCTTAATCCGAAAGTCCAAACAGTTCACGGAAATTTCGTGACCATGCAGTGAGCCTGTCGTCAGACAAAACAAGACAGAATTATCCTGCAGAGTTGCCAAACAAGTAAACCATGGCTTCAAAACCCTGATCTGCAACTAATCTGGGCCTTGACAGAACTTGTATGCCGAGCTTATTGGAGACAGAAACAGAACCTCTCATTGACCTCAGGCTGATTCTTCTTCTGATCCAAAACCTCCGTTAGTGGATAGTTTGGCCACTTGGGGGCAGCACAATAGGCTGGGAGCATAATCGTTAGTTCAGCTATTGGGGCAAATGCTTTCGCTCTGATGCTATATGCTAAAAATTGTGACTTTTTAACCTCCAACTGACACGGGGCAACTTTAGCATTGATTCTGAGTTGTGTTTTTGGCACCTGGTGAATTTTAACTTCTACTTTTTTTCTCCACCATCACATGAGGGAAATATCTGGCTCCTTAGCTACTAAATGCTACTATGCTCACCAGCGAGTTGCAGTAGTTGCGTACAGTGACTTTTGCAGAGAACCACTGAGCCAAAATATGGGTTCATCAGAGTGGTGAGAGAGAAGCGACTCAATGATGATGTGTGTAATAAAACCAACAAAGAGCTGAGAGATGAATAAACACTCCTCAGAGCCGAGGGTCAATTGTTAACGTGATAAATATTTATTAATGTAGTATTAGTGACCATAAAGATTAACTATATCATTTTGTTAGTTTAGATTTAGACATATGTAAGTTTTGATTTTGGTGTTTGATTTGTGTTCATGAATATAATCAAAGAGACAATCCAGTTAATATTTCTCTAGTAGTTAATTCTATACACTCTACTTGTAATGACCCATTGCTACTCAAAGATTATTGTAAATGTGCTAAAGTCTTGATATTTAAAGTCATTTGTTTGTCAGATTCTTCTGTTGTCTATATGATGCCATCACCCACTCACCTTTTGCAGGATCTTGGTTCTGAAGTCCCAGTTTGGCGTCCGTCACACCAGTCCCGGTTCGGTTCAGTCCCTTGCCAATGCTCTTTTTCTTGCGGCTCCCCTTCAACCAGCTGAAGGCCTGCCCCAGGGAGCTTCCCGGCTTCCTCTGCCCACGCTGAGCCCTCGCCTCCCGGGCTAAGATCTCAGTGATGTCCCTGGGTACCAGGTCGCCTGTAGACCTCCTCCGGGACATCCCCGAGGTTGGTCCTGGGAGTTAAGGCCCAGTACTTTTCCCTTAAATCAGTGTGCGTCCTCTACCAGAAACCAGCTTACAGGGTCTGAAGTCTCCCTTCTTCTGGGGGGCGGGGGGGTTGATGAAGCCCCTCTGTTCCTCTTTGGCCTCACTCTGTGTCTCTGTTTTTCCTGTCTGTCACCACCTGGGACAACAATGAGATCAGCAGAATGAGAGAGACAGGGTGAGATGGAAAAAGAGAAAAAAAAAGCTGAAAATGGAAGCCACAGGGAGCACAGGGTGACATGAGAAAGCAGGAACAAGATGATGAAAAAAACCAGACTAATTAGAATAGGGAGATTAACTAGAATAAGTCAAACTCACAGAGGATTGTTACAAAATAAAGAGCTTAAGAAATGGCTGTTAACACTGTATCATGACCAAGAGCATTCCCACATTGTCTTACTAAAGGTTTCCCTTCACTTGTCCGCCCCCACTCTTCCTATTTTCTCATTTTTATGTTTGTAGAGAAGAAGCCCCAGGGAGAACTGGACCTCTGCAGCGTCTATGTATGTGTGTGTGTGTGTGTGTGTGTGTGTGTGTGTGTGTGTGCATGCAAGTGTGACATGTGGTTCACATCAGCAGAAAAGTAACTATGGGTGAGTTAGAGAAGAAAAAGCAGATTAATTCAATAAAACTAACAGTGGAAAATACTTTGAATGCATACTTTTTTACTTTCTAAAGACATGCAAACAAGGAACGCAGATGAGCACATGCATTTTCTCAACACAAACAAACAATGCTAAATACGCACTGCGAAATGTTCAGACGTGTGTACAACTTACTCAGCGATCGTGCTGTCGTCTGCTGCGCTCCCCTCTTTTCCCTCAGCCTGAGAACAGCCTTGCAGAGCATTTGTGTGTGTGTGTGTGTGTGTGTGTGTGTGTGTGTGTGTGTGTGTGTGTGTGTGTAGCAGAGTGAATGAAGCTCCATGCTCTCTGAACAGTCAGTCCCTCCCTCTGTGTGAGAGCCAGCCTCTCCTCCCACCTCTCACGCTGCTGTTAGGAGTTAGATACTCCATTCCAGTGCTGGCTGGTTCAAAACAGCTGGGATTTAGTATTTCAGATTGAGTGTCAAGTCCTTGACTTGACCCTTAAAGGTCAGTAGTATTTTCTTGTCATGATGTTGGCTATCCTTTCATACTTCTTCCTACCCTCCTTTCCGGGGATCAGGTGCAGTCATCCCAGTCTCCCTCAGGAGAGGAACCCCTGGGTTGCAAATCATCACGGAAGCTAGGAAAGACAAATACACTCCTTGGATCAGTGTATCCATATCATAGCACAGTACAAGACGACAAGCCTGGTGTTATTCTTTTGTTGTTTTCACAAAAAGGGACAGGTGACAGGTGAAAAATCTTTTTGCTCCAGAAAAAAAAAGTTTAAAAAGGAAATCTGATGACAAAGTTTCCTGGAAAACTACTGTCCAGTCCAGTGTTAGAAAGTGGTCTGGCAAAGGTGAAGCCAGATAAACGGGAGTGGCTCTTTCCTGTCACCCTGTAGCCAGGTGGAAACACGACACCCCTTGTTAAAAATAACATACACAATTAGAGCGACAGGTAGAGCGAGTCACAAGAGGCCAGTTACCTTTGAGTCTTGTCCACTTGTACTCACCGTCAAAACAGACATGCTCAGTGTGTGTGTGTGTGTGCGTGTGTGTATGTGTGTTGTGGGGGCAGAAGTGAGTGCAGTGCATATGTATATGTGTGTGGTAGGACTAGCTTATCTAGTTTAAATGTGGGGAGGGGAAGGGGAAGAAAAAGGACAGGAGGTGAAGGAGGAGTCGAAGCCTTGAGGGAGCAGACTGAGACACACCTGTGACCACAATTAATATATACGAATGTATAAGCTCTGTGCTTTTTAATACTTGTCACATCTCTACCCAAACACTGTAAATAGAATCTGTACATTATTGTGACCGAACCAATCAACTGTCTCTAACCTCTTGTGACTCCAATCACTAACAACCATAAGCACTGCTGTATGTTTGTTAATCCAAGTAAAGACCCAACATAAATGTCACAGAAGTAGTAAGACATCTCCATGCTGAATAAACATAAAATAAAAATGAGCCGTCATTTATTTCGCAAACTCAGCCTCCTGGTTTTAGTTTTAATAACCACAGTAAAAGGTAATAACAATCTCACAAAGCACTTGGCTCAACACCATCTGTCAAAAGTCAAGAGCTGTTCTACATTTGTGTCATAATTGACATCCCCTGCCACAATGCCCCACTATTTATTACAGTAATTAACATTCAGCCCTATACCTTCTTTTCTATATGAGATGTTATTCAGCTCTTTTGCTTTCACATTCAGTTCTGCTTCAGTCTTCTTCTTTTAGCTCCTGAGATGGTGCAGATAAATGACCTGTCTGTTGGGATTCCTGGGTTAATTCTAGCACAGGGTCTCAAGATGTCACTGTCAGCCGGTTCAGAAAAGAACCCATCATGCAGCTGTAACAGCCTCCATCCCTCAAGTACATAGGCCTACATCAAATACCGTCAGCGGCCTCTTGCTGCATCACAAGGACAAACGTTATGGAGAATCATAAAGATCATCTTCAACCAAGAAGGAATAAATACAACACTCCAAATACTGTATCAAATAATCACACATTGACTTAATCACTTCAAGATTTCAGTCTTAACTTTCTTCCCCCTAAAAGACCATCCTGATGCACAGCCCTGAAAGTGAGATGATTCATAATGTCTCTGCGTGTGATGAGGTAGTGGCTAGCTGTTTGTGTTAGTGTGTGCGTGTGTGCGCACATGTGTGAGGTGGGGGAATCCATACTGTATGCGTGTACTGGTGTGTTGGGAGGGGCTGAAATGAGTCATAGTTTAGTTCACTCATGCCGAACACATTGGAATGTTTTAACGTTTCCATGGCGATACAATAGAAAACAGCCACCGTCAGTATGTCTGTAGGGGAGCTGCAGAGTGTCTGCGCTGGTGTGTGTGTGTGTGTGTGTGTGTGTGTGTGTGTGTGTGTGTGTGTGTGTGTGTGTGTGTGGTAAGAGGTACAAAATCATTAACTCCCAGCTCCCAGAACAGTATGGGCCTACTGGGGAATGTATCACCAATCCTCCCGTTATACTTGTTTTCCCCTTACGTTGTCTAGTGTAGCTCTTGTAGCTACATTTACTGACAAATCTTACATGCACGCACATATTCTTTTCAAAGCCTTTCTGCTTGACAGAAGATTAAACAGAATCTGTTACAAACATGTTAATAGGCTACTTTTGTTTTGAAGGAAGGTGGACTATGCACACCATGTCAGATGGTAGAATGAGATTCGGTATAAGGGAATGGGACTTCTGAGCATGTTTTGGGATCTATTTCTTATGTAGCAGCAACAAACTTTAATTCTATATCATTACAGGGGGAATACAGTCAATCTGGGATCCTGTTTATTTATGGATACATGATTACAGAGATATACAGGATCTTGTTATGTATAAATAATAAATCTTACAAAAAGTGAGTCAGTATCTGGAAAACTGGGCCCATATAAAACATAAGTGCTGACCAAAACAAGTTCAAACAGTCTGAAGTACAAAAACACAACAAGCTACAAGGAACCTATGGTGGATAACACATAGGACTGTGGCATGCTAGTATCTTGCAGATACAATATTTATCATATTCACCATCTTAGCTTAGCATGTTAGCATGCCTGCAGTTGCTAATTAGCAATAAAATCAACATATAGGGCACAGTTTCAGGGAAATTAGTTTTGCAAGTATACGGTCTTAAACGCCAAATTAGCATTTTGACCTGATGAAGGCATTGACAGAGATCTGAAAATGTCATCCTTTGGAAAATTGCATTGCAATCAGACAGTACTCAAAACTACAAAAGTCAATCAGCTGGTGGCACTGTGAGATTCATCCTCTCAGGACCATGAAAATTCTACACAAATGTGATGACAATTATGTATTTGTTATTGAAATTGATATACTGACTAATCAACATCACCTGAACAGGGCTAACAATTATCACATAGATTTAAAAAAAAAACCTAATGTTGCTGAATCATGCTCACTGATTTAAAGTCAAACAAAGTCTAATGCAACCTGAAATACAGAGACAGGAACCTCAGATAAACTACCCAACATATTTTTTACATAATATATCATCATATGGTCAAATCTGATCCAAGAAGAACAAAAGCATCAAAGAACTTGAATAATGATGTAATTCACGTTAAAACTGTGGTTCCCCATCTCATAACTACTGCACACACTTAAATAGATTTTTTAATGATAATATCTGCACCAAGATAATGAAGTGTAAAGCTGCCCCCGAAAGATAAAACAGCATCTAAAGATCAAACAATTCTCTGTGGAGTGAAGCACCTTGCTCAAGGACATTCTGGGCCTTGAGACTGTCCAGTCACACGGTACCATAAACCAGGCAGCACTAAATCAGTAACGACAGCAACGCGAACTTTCTGTCTTCAGCCACTGTGTGTATGTGTGTGTGTTGGATGTGACTGAAAGGAGGCCGTGGGCAGGAAATCCATACTGCCGGTTAGGATAAGCCCAGCTCTCTCGGACCAGCATTATCATTCCCGACCTGCCTTTGTCCTGCGACAGACACATTCTTTCTGCACCGACTACTTCTCTCTGTCCATTTCTCAAACAAAAGCATCCAACACTGAAACTACATCAAAAAACACCAATTTGTTGTTTTCTTCCATCACCTCTTTAAAGTGAGAATGAATATTTACTGTTAAAAAGCATTTCTAAGAGCTGGTGGGTAATTGAAAGTGATGAAAAGGAACAAACCTCCCCAAAATTACATTCCACAGTTCACTATTTATAACATCAACCAAGTGAGAAGATGGGAGGGGTGCAAACGGAGGTGAGAGAAGAAAGAGAAATGAGGGCAGAGAAGAAAAAAAACGTGGCATGTAATAATAGTGTAAGAGAGAAGTAGAAGAGATTCCAGGTTGATACTCAGCTGTGAAACACACTGAGGGGAATCCTCTGTGCAACTGTGCAACAGAGACAGCTTTGTCTCATCAGCCTACGACTAGAATAGACGTTAGAGTGTCTGTTGGCAGGGAGTTGTGCTTAGTTCTGGTTGAAAAAGGGGGTATGGAAAGACGAATGAGCAGGGGGGAACAGACTAAAGCAGTTCAAGAGTGAAAAAGTGAAAAAGAAAAAGAAACAGTGTGGAGGTAAAAAACAATTCTCTGACCTCCGCTGCACTCCAGCCTTCCCTGTCCAGGCATGTCATTGCCCTTCCTGCTGGATGCAGCCACTCACCACATTCTTCGGACCTACCTCGAACAGGAACACAAAAACACTAGGTTATAGGGTTGTGGACAGGAGGAGTCCATTTCATCGCCTCCATAAGAACAAGTGAGGAAATGGAAGAAATATTGTTGAGTCATGTCTGTGAGTGGGTTAAATTCGATGAGGACGACAGGAAAGAGAAAATATGTGTTGAAACTGCTGCAAACAAAGCTATAGGAGTTGGCTGTTGCCTGCTTTATGGTGCCTCTGGGGAGCAATTTGGTCTGTGAGCCAACAACAGACACAATAGGGCTAAACAAGGGTTTTCATCTGTTAGTTCTACCCTCACATAAAGTGATATCCTAGAAACACTGCTGTTTTTCTGACTCCAAGCTCTATCACTCATTCTTAGGGACATATGTGTAATTTAATTTTCTGGATGTCTTACTCATGTCAGGCACACAAATTACACAAAATTACCATTATCCACAAATAATGGATGTTTATTGCCGTATTATAAAACTATGTTGACTGCTGTCACTGGCAACCTCTTCCTGACCTCCTTGACAGTGACAAGTATGGTAACTGTCGGCTGCAGTGCTTTGAACTTAAAAGATGTGATGTAATGGAGGAACTGCACCACAATGCTGACCCTAGATCAGTGTCTATCTGTTTGATGGTATCTAAAAGAGGAGGAGGAGAAGGGGGGTGGATGGGATCTTAATGTGTGTGGAACCCTGTCACACATCAGCTGCTTTAACCCGTAAGACATTCATCAAATTTTATTGGCCAATCAGTCTGGCCTTTACCTGGACACGTTCAAGCTGGTTTGTTGGTTCTTGCTTTAGGGTGACTTGACCCTTCTTGGACATACATAAACAGGTATCAATTTAAATAAAGGGACATGTAAAATGTTAAAAATGGCCCATGAGAAGCTAAACTAAACACAGTCCAAGCAAAACACACAAAGCCCAGTAGGTCTGATGTTAAAGTCTGAGGTTCACCGTTCACTGTGGAGGCTCTCATGCATTTCTAGGAATCCAGGAGTGGTCACAGCCAAGACACACCGGCCGCCTTGAGAGCCATCTGGTCAGCAAGTCACACGCACATGAAGATACACAATCAGACTAACACAATCCACTCAAGTAAAAATACAAACAGATATTTAGGCTTACACTCCAGATATATTTGATTAAGAGAAAATGTGTCTTTTTCATTTTCCTGGCCAGAAATCTTTAACTGTTTTATTGTCTTTTTAGTCATTTCATATTAAACCACGTGACCTGTTTTGATTTTGATTTTTCATTGTGTAGTTTACTCCGCACACAACAATAGTGGAAGAAAACAAAATTCACTGAAAATAAAATGAATACTGTATAAAGTTAGATTAAGTTTTATACACATCTATACTGTACATCCCATTATGTAAAATGGAGGTGGTTTAGGTAAAGAAAAACATTCATCATGTTATGATAAGGCTGAACTGCTCCTTTAACAACATGACATGAAATATTTTTACAGCAGGAATTCCTGAGAGGGTGTGGTTGCTGCTGGGTTGTTTGGGATCGGACAAAAACAGGCCACAGCTTTCCATCTAGTTATCCATCCATCCATCCATCCAACTATCTCTCTGTCTGATTTTCTTTGTTTCTCCCTCTCTCCAGTTGCAGAGGAACTGTCAGTCTGTTTTCATTCTCTCCAGGGGGTCGTTTAAATGAGGCACTGACGTCACAGCCAGGAAACCTGAGATGACCCCTGTTGAATCTTTACTAAAATAACAGGATTGGCACTCGTGCAACATCTAATTAAGAGAGATCAGAGAATCACCACTGTGGTTCTCTCAGCTTAAGCCATTCCTGAAAACAACAGGGATTAAGTCCAAGGCTTTTGGGAATGTGTAAGAATATGTTTGTTAACTTTTGAAGTCATAAAACTTACTTTATTGTAAGCAGACATCACAATATACACTGCAGTATTTACCACACCATCAACCATATTAAAACTGTTAAGTCCACCTCTTTTAAAGAATGCAAACACATAGTCATGCACTTGAGCACATGAAGACAGGCTGAACAGTCGCACCAGCCAATGGCTCAGAGCGGTTACAACATTGCCCTTACATATACTTTATATGTTTGGATTTTTAGAAACAAACAGGTGAACAGTCTGTCCTCTTTGGGGCCTTTTTGATACATGCTTGTGCTACAAGTGGTACCAGTAAGAGCTGGGTGAGCCAGAGGAATGCTACAGTTTATACAGACATTGTGTGGTGGATAACATGTTGGTGTACTCTCTGTGAGATCCATGTACACTAACACAGAAACAAGACTAAGTGTCTGCAGCTATGCTAGCAGGTCTAAGGGGCTGTAATATGCTAAATGCTGCAAAATTCTACAGACAGAAAGAACGTTTAAGACTTCTTATTGGATAACTGGCCTTGTTTAAAGGGCTTTTACAGGTCTAGTTCAGGAGTTACAGGATCAAATGCACACCACAGCCTGTTCGAAACCTTGAATGATTGTTCTCTCCAAGCATGTTTTTCAAAACTAAATGATCCTCTGCTAAGATTGATATTTTTCGTTTAACATGGTTTTCTTGCATAAAAAGTGAAAAAAAATGGAAAGCCTGGGCTTGAAGCACATCTACACCGTTTTTGAGAATTGCTGGACCAAATCATATGCCCTACCACCACTACTGCTTGCGCTAGGTCAAGATAGTTAGCCTTAGAGGAAACAGAGGAGAAATTAAACCACATATGGTTGAGGCATATCAGAAGAGTTAGCATCTTTTTTTGTTAGTTGGCATATGGTAACGGCTGGCAGAGTGTTAGTGGTTCTGTACTGACAAGGTTTTAGATTTATTTTGTGCTCCTTGGTTTCCTGCAAGTCTGATTGGATCAGGTCCTTAAGAACATGAAAAACCTGGCTGCCTAAGTCTTTCTCTAATTCAATGGTTCGCTGCAGTTCCATGGTGGAAATATGTAGTCATGTTGTTGACTGCTTTTCATAATATGTCTCCCATATCTCTTACATGTAAACATGGCTGAGAGCTTAATTTTCAAGACTGTTCAACTCTGTAGATGGAGCCTGACATCAATGGCCATAGAACCTACAGAATAAACCTCACTGATCATGTGAGCTCATCTCTGTCACCTTATCTGTCATCTTTCTATATCAACTGTTCCCATCTGCACTGCTGCTTCATGGGAACTGGTTGTGACTGTGCAACACTATGAGGGTGATACACTGAACAGTAAAAGATTGTCACAAAAGGTTGACAGAGTGTTTAAAGCTTGGGCTCTGCCTCAACACTTCAAAATGAGGGCTATTTTAAAAACATCCACTGGGTAGCTACAGCTTGTTCCCTGTGTCTTTTTAAGAGTAAGCACGTCCATCATCTTTAAATGGAGGAAACACACTCAATCCAGACCAGTGGAAAAACACACTGACGGAGGACATGGGGCCACCTACTTCATTATATTTAGTGATCCCTTAAGACTGTGAAAAGCCAACTCGTACAAACACGGAGTGGCTGATGACAGTAAGAAGATGGTGGATGGCAATTATGTAGCAGAGGCACTCTCTTTACATAAACACTAGATAAGGTCACTGTCATTAAAACACACTTAGCCACAGTGAGACAATGCTGCATGATTTCATGGAGTGACAGACTGCAGGGTACAAAGTCAGAAAACAGTGGTCTTGTTATCAGATGACCAGTTGAAATGCCTAGGGACAACGAATGAGCAACATCTCAATAAATAGTTGTCAATGTGTCCTTGAGAAGGCATTTTATCTCTTATCTCAGCAGTACAAGCCTGGTTGTATTGGATGGCACCAGGATGAAAGTGGGATTATGAAGTAAGACCATGTTTTTATGAGCTATTCTTGTAAAAAAAAAAAAGCTTTCCAGGAGAAAGGAGATGGAGTATATAAATTTTGTTTTGAATGGGATGTATAATCTAGAGGGACCTTTCAGTCATGGGAAATACACAAATGCAGATCATCCCTACGAATCTTAACCAAATTTTAGCAAGTAAGGTACCGGTACTTAAAAGTGATCTGCATTGGTGGTCCTCCACAGTCCCAGATTGTAGCAGGAAAATACTTATGAAACCATGTATGTTTAATTTCTCTGGAGTGTACCAAAGAAAACTGGTTTGAGAAAAATTAAAAAACAAAACAAACAAAAACATTTGTGAGTCCATTAAAATGCAGTTTAAGGCACAGAAAAGGGAAGAGACACAGGAGGTAGAGGACACACCGACTGGACAGTACTGCAGATTGGAGCAGACAGTAACAGGCTAATCCAAATGAATGTCCAGCATATGGTCTACCTCAGTGGGACAGTCAGTCCTAAACCACAACGCCCCCCTAAATATTTGGTTTCCCACTGCCCGGCTCTACCCCCACACTCATGATCTCTCCATCCTCTGAGAAGGAAACGAGGAGGAAAATAAATAACACAAAAGATGGGATTTTTATGGCAGGCAAGTGAGGAAGAGACTCTCTCTAGATCCAAGTGGCTGTGTGGGTGTGGACTAGCACAACAGTGTAAAACCATTGAAACAGATCATCTCTGGACATAACGTCATGTAGAAATTACTGTCTCTCTCTCCCCCAGCGCCTGATCTTACAAAAACACAGAGTCACAGTGGTCAACAAGGGTGAACTAGATAAACATTACATCTTTTCTTGAGCACAAGGGACGCAATCTGGTCATGGAAACAGTGATCTAAAATGATAGCCATTATTTTACAGGGTGTTATCTGTAAACGAGAGCATATTTGGCAACAAAACAAAACAAAACAGTAAAGGGAGTAGGATTTGAGGCAAACTGACACCATTGTCTTATTAACCCCCAATCCTTTTGAAAAGCAAGAATTGTGCATTCAAAATAACTAAAGACAAATACAGAGTAAAGAGTGGAAAGTTATTTTGTCCATTAAGGTGATTATAACAATTGAATAATTGTGTACTAAGTGATTTTATCTGGTTAAAACCTAGATATTGCAACTGTTGTGAGCTTTAACCCTGTATAGACAGAAAAGCCAGTAGAAAGAGTAGGCAGTGAGGTTGAAACAGAACTGGTTCTTCACAGTGAGGAACTCAGACCATGTTATGAGAGGTGTTGCAGAGCCATCTAGTGGTGTAATTCTATTATGTGTATAAAAAATATCAAGACCTATTCAAAAATAGTATGAGAATCACATACACAATACACACAATACAAACTATCATTTCCCAAATCAATATTTGTTGACATCACAGACAATGATGATGATAGTAAAAAAGTAGTCAAACTTGCAGCTCAAGATACAGGTTACACTAAAATCACTAGTTTTCTTAACATTTCATCATCTACATCCTCCTATTCCTCAAACACATTCCCTTTGCTTTGGATCTGCCACATATTTTCATTTCTTCCACAGATCTATCCCATCTTCCCTGCCCGCAGGCTACAGAGGAGGACCACCTGGTCCATTGTTGAGGTCAGAAGTTTAGGTGAAAACCAATCCTCCCGTGGGAAGCCACTGCAAAAGTGCAGGGAGCTATTTAAAGACTTCTCGATAATGAGGAGGCACGGGTGGAATCCTGGGAGCCATGGACTCTTTCATCATAACCATGCTCCCAACAACCACCCACCTCTCAGCAGCCGTAACAGTTGCTCCCAGCTGCAACTCCATCAGTCCACCTGTCTGATGTTACAGACAAACTATGCTGTCAGTGATGCTGTTTGTATGCTTTAAGCTACAGATGCTAAATGTGGTGATGTTACTTAGCGTTCCTCAAGACAACAAGCAGTTTAATTTATCTTTCCCATTCAGCTATGCCTATACAGTTTAAAACCAGCTTACTATGATGCACTGAAATAAAGCTGATGATTACTCTGGGGGCTCAAGGAAGAAGTTCAAGGAAACTGAGTCACAGTCTGACACTAAAACATGTATTTTATTAATGTCTCCCTATGTACTCTTAGTTATGAAAAAAGACATGTCTGCCAGGAGTTGGGTCTCATCCATAGAGGTTTGTTTTGGCAAATCTTCTATGTCTCTTGGGTTCAAACGGCTGGCTTTCGCTCCTCTCACTCTCTGCCCAGTGTTTATTAATAAACCTAAACAGATTTGAGGTAGTCATGGTCACACATAGCAGCACACTGACAGAGAGAGGAGGAGACTAGGTCAACTGTCTTAACCCCCCCTCTTCTCTCAGTTCATCTGCACACTACACTGCTCCCGCTCATTCTTTGCTGCTCACTTTGCTTTGGCGATTGAACCACAACTTCTTTCACGCAAATTCATCCTGAGGATACAGCACATGGACTGATGACCCTGGGATATGCTCTGAAAAGTAAGTTCACTTGTAGATAATTGCTGAATATGACGGTTTGTCTTAATGATGCTGATAAAATTTGAATGAAAACACTAACCATTTACGTAACTCCTAGTTTTCAAGCAACTACCTCTGTGTATAACTAAAGCCATTAAAAAAAACAAAAGACATGTCAGGGATAATAAAAGAAATCTTTAAAAAATATATATATTGTTATTGCTTAGTTGAAGGAGATAAGTTTGTTTGGACTGGATAGTAAATATAGGCCAGTGCTGTTTGGGTGGTGGAGCCTAAAGGAATGTGCCTCATGCCCACGCCTGTCCTGCAGCAGGACAGCTGGTCACTGTCATGTCCTTCCAAGGGATTTTATCTGTCATGCACAACAAAGTCCAATCATTGGGCACTGGGGACACTAAGAAGAAAAAAGCAAAAGACAGAGCCAAAGACGGAAAGGAGTTATTGGTAGTTTAGATTTAACATGATATGTATCATCAGACCTAATTTCATTTAGAGCTAAAGCTGCATATGGGATTTTGATGGAGGAAGTTCTGTCCAGGAAATAAAAACTGCCGGATAAATGTCACTCCTGTCCTCCATGCCCTTTTTACATTACAAATCTGTGTTAGATGACACTATTGGGTCAATTTGATCAATGTACTCTCTGGGAGTCTCTAGGCAGTCTTGGCAGACACCTCAGGAGGTGAAATTACAGCCACATTATTCACCAGGGGAGAGTGCAGATGCCCATCCATCGGCACAATGGCATGTTATGATAATCTGCTCTCAAATGTAATCCATGTAATGCCACTTCAGACGAATCCATCTGTGTGTGTATATATACGCAGTGTTACAGTTTTCATGTAAATGCATGAGGCTCGTTAGACGTTTGCATCGCCAAGCAGTACACTGGTGCCCAGAGCATCTACCCAAAAGGGACAGCTGCTGGTAGCATGCCTTCTGCTAAACTGTGCCCTTGCCCCGTTCTACAGGCCTGCATGTGACAATGACATCAGCATAGTTTCAACAGAAGTCTGGCCAACATATTAACTCAACTCTGTCTACATGTCGGTGCAGGCAAGGCCTAGTATCTGTGACATGCAGAAAGACTCCCAGCAACTACAGCTATCTTGCTTATCTGCTAAACTAATATATTAATTTGCTTTGGTCAAGGGATGAGACGACTGTGAAGGCGATCCTCTGTGTTCAAAGAGCGTAATTAGGCTGAAACAATGGAAGATATGGAC
This sequence comes from Trachurus japonicus, assembly GCF_045865225.1. NCBI lineage: Eukaryota > Metazoa > Chordata > Actinopteri > Carangiformes > Carangidae > Trachurus > Trachurus japonicus. The sequence goes on along the minus strand of NC_140917.1, from coordinate 22,877,168 downwards.
GCCAATGCATCATCTACTGGGTTCGAGCCTCTCTTCATCACAGAAGAGGATGGGGAGCCAGACAGAAACTTCATGGAACAAAGAGAATGCAAGACGCCACAATCAGGACTCGCGTTCAAAGGAGCACAGCTGAACCAATCAGCCTTGATTAGTCCATACTTACAGGAGATGGATGAATTACTGAAGAGCTGTGAGGAACTTACTGGTATTCCCTTTGGCTCACGTTTCTCAGAAGGTTACACAGAAACAAGCACAAGCGAATCAATTCTCGGTCAGAGCAAAGAGGAAGTTCCAATGGAGAGTTACAGAGAAACAAGTATCTCTCCCCAAGCATATTTTTCCACAAGCTACATTGACACACACATGGATGGGGCTGGTACAGAAGATCAGCCAGCACAAGGGCAGCTGCAAGGCATGAGCACCACCATCAACAGGTGTGGACTGACCACTGAAGTTTCTCGCCAGTCAGTAATGCCGGTCACTTTAGCTGGCAACAAACTGAGTGAAACTATGGTGGAGTATGAGGGCCAGCTGCTGGGAATGTTGGCCATGCTGGAGAGCTGCATGGAAGAGGCTGGAATGGACTTTGAGCCACAAGATTGGGCAACAGATGTAGGCCATGAATATGTTCACATCAACAAGAATGCTCAATTTCATAGGGGCACAACGCTGGTGCCCATTCAGCAAGAGAGGCCAGTGAAGTTGGAATCACAGCCAATGCAATTAGGATCCTGGGCTGCTCAACATGCAGAGCGAGATAAAGTTTCCAAGGACAGCAGAAATGAAGAGATGGATTCAGCAGCAAATAGAGGTCAGCAGAATCATTTGCTTGGCTTTGACAACATGGATGTCACTTCAATGGAAACACTGGAAAGGTCAGTGAAAACTGACCAGGGAGTTCTTAATTCACAGTTCAGGTTTTCAGGGCCATCAGAGCCATTAGATAATAACAAAAATCATCCAATGTATTATGAAGGGACAAAGACAAAATGTATGTTTAATGAAGGCATGGAAACAAAAGTAGACATAACTGGTAGTGAGGTAGATGACACTGAAATGCCAGCTCAAGAAAGCCTAAAGGCCACTGATCTGAAATTTGATATGAATGAATTGGGAGATTTGGGGTCTCGGATGGAGCAGTGCATAGAGGAAGCACAGCAGTTACAGAAGAGGAGAAAGGAGCTGCTGGCAGAGATGCTTGAGTTGAGACGGGATAAAAATAGAGAGGAGGCAGAGGGGAGCAATAAGGTAGAAGAGGTCACAGAGGAGCAAATTGACACCAAAGTGGCAGAACTGTTGGCTATACTAAAGAGTGAGGAACAGGGGAGAAGGGAGGAGAGAAAGAGGGAGATTCAGAGCCTCAGGAAGGAGAGATCAGAAGAGGAGAAGAGGATGTGGAAGGTCAACCTGGAGAGACAGGGGCTGCATGAGGAGCACAGAAAGCTGAAAATGCGGCTCTTCGTCATGGCCAGGGACTGTACCCACAGTCAGGCTTCCCTTAACAATCAGCGCCGTGAAGTGGAGCTGCTGAGGAGAGAGGAGGTAGGAAAATCTTCAGGAAGAGTCTTGATCTGTGCGTTGTATTTCCCAAGAATAAACCTAACTTTCTTCCTGTGCTCCAGGAGAAACTGCAGTCCCTGTTCCTGCAGCTGACAGAGGAGAGAAGCCAGCTCAGGTCAACCCAACAACAAAAGGTCTTAGAGCTACAAGCAGAACTTCATGCCCAGGCCTCCAGCCAGACCTCCAACACCCAGGAGGAACTGACAGAGTGCAGGAGGCACTCCTGTGGAGACATCCAGCAGTATTTGCAGGGTGGGCTGAAAGCCCTGGAGGACAGGTGATGTCACTGTCTTGTACTGGTTATTTTTCAAATCCCATTTAGCATTTAGAGGCTGACTACATTAGTCCTATACACTGTTACCCAAGAATAAATCACATTGTCACAATCATTTCATGAGAAGAGGTAAAAAAAATATTCCAACTTTATGGGCAACCATGTACTGTAGTACCTCATCTCAAACACATACTTTAGTTGTGCGTAGATAACGTTCAATAATTGCCTTGGCCAGGTATGAACCCATTTTGCTGGCATTGCTGAAGAGGAGAGAGGCAACAGCTGGGGCGGTAGTGAAAGCCAAAGAGCAGGCCCAGGAGATGAGAGCCCAGCTGAGACCCCTCAGAGAGGAGATCCAAAAGCTGAAGCTCCAGAGGGCTTGTCTGGAGGAGAAACTCAAACTAATCCACATCCATCGGCGAGAGGATGTGGGGCAATACAAGGTGAGCAAGACGACGGTGAGAGGGTTGAAGCAGCTGTGTGGGGGTGTCCCTCGATTGAACATTATTAAACGTGAAGTAATTGGATACTCAGAGCACTTAAATTTTCCACTATTACAGGAGACGGTGTACTATCTAGAGGAGAGCAGCAGAGAGCTGAGGACGGAGTTAAAGATTCAGAAGAAAAAAACCAAAGAGATAGAAGAGTTGAGAGACAGTCTAACCAAGCAACTCCTCCTCCACAGGTAAGATCTGTTCATCTCTTCTTTATTATACTTAAAACTCTCCAAGAAAGCATTCTAATTAAATGATTCCTCTAACAGGGCTGCCATTGAGGACCATCACAAGTGCAACAACGAGGAGGAGATCTGAATCTTTTTTAGAGAGACACAGTCCTTTGACTTAGTAACAAACTGATGATTATTTTCTATCTGCAACCTAGTGGACACCAAGTTTCAATTAATGCACTTTGCACACAGTACGAGCCGCGCTGTTGTTAAAACACCTAAAACTACGACTGACAAGTTTTTCATTAGTCTGTAAAGACGATCTAGACTGCTGCTTGTAGAAATGTTTTTGTTATGAATAAAAGCTTTAAGGTTCTTGCAACCTGAGTGCGACTGATGAGTTAATGTCTGACTCTGGAGCGCAGAGACGGTTCATGTGCATATAAGGGCAACATGGCCGAAGAACTAAACAGTGGGATGCAGAGTCATGGAGTGAGAGTAAGATCAGGAGACAGGAGCGCACCAAGACGTCACAACAGACACATTAAAAGGTCTGAGCAGTGAGCGTGATGAGGTGTAACCAACGGTTTCATTGAAAGGATTATTTAGGTTTGTTTAAAAATTCCTCGGACCTTAGCAAGACACAGATACTTATCCTGCCACGTCTTGAGATCAAGTGCACCCAAAAACTGATGAAAGACAGTTTTATTAAGAAATGCGCTGACAATTTAACTGTACAATTGCAAAATCTCAAACATAGAAAAATTTATTTCACAACAACAAAAATGATTAGTAAGCTATTTAATTGCTTTAAATGAGTAATGTATCGTTAAAGGTGAGAGGACATGGGACAACAACTTGACAATTCACACAAATACAGATTCACTTATTTTCATTCAGAAAGAGCTGGTGTGGAGCTGGAGTTCAGAACAATTCAGTGGTGACCAAACGGACATATTGTGTTAACCTTTTACGTAAAACATGACAACCGCTACAAGACGTGTGGAGGGAGTTGTGTGTACACTCTAACGTTGGGTTATTTGAATAAGCATTGTTCTTGGGCTCTCAGTCTGATCGCCCCCATTTGCTATAGAAAAGCTTCTTTGAAAAAGCATTAGCTGTAACGTTTTAAGTGTACAAGGGAAAGCCAAATTGGTTACAAAAATATACCTTTTATGTGCAGTGCAAAAAACATGGCTGAGATTCACCAGGCAATAAATTACTGAGTCTCCACTTTCAATATTCCAAACACGACCAGGGCTGTACACGACTCCACTCTCTCCTGTATTTACAGTGATTTGCGACATACAAATGCCCCACTGGTGAAGTCGAACGGGATGAAAAGAAGTAGCTGCATGGATCTTCTGAGGTGGCAGTTTGTGATGAGGTTACAGGTCAAGACACAAGTATGGGCAAATCAATTATGCTGTGGCTTCAGGGTCCGTGGCACCCTCGGGATCTTCATCATTGTAGATGTTCTCGGCCTGTGGGCAGAATTAGCATGCCAGTCATTCAGTGCATCAAAGGATTCAAGGACGACCAGAAAAAGATATACTATGAGGCTTTCAAAACACCAAACTTTGTCCATAAACACACAACTTCATACTTCTACACTAGCATTGCTGATATTAGTGACAGTTTAGTGTTAAAGAAAATACATTATAAAATATTACAGAAGGAATTGAGGGAACCCACACCTGAGTTAGTGCATTTAAAATACTCACCATTTCTTTTTTTCTGTCTTGTCACATTGCCCTGACTGAGTCCCTCCAAATGTAAAATCAAAAATTGATCTTGACTGAGATTTTCTCTTGCAGCCGCTAGCTGAAATTCCAGGTACTTCGCATCGTGAAATCTTATTCATACACAGTTCACTGATTGCTGTGATCCACCGAGTTAAGAGTTTTTCTTTAGAAACAGGGTATCCAGAGAGCAGTGGCCTCTGCTCTCTGTGACCTTTAAATGCTCCTGTAAAGTTATGTTTTCTGCATGTTGTGTTTCGAAGTTAATTAATTCCCTATAAAACAACATTATACAAAAGTATATTCTTCACCTGTCCACAGCTAACATATTTTAATCAAATGGACTTGGTTGTCTTACCATTTGCCAGACTTGCATTATGTTGTCTTCAGAAACAGAGCAAATCACCCAGGGCTCGTTGGGGTTCCAGGAGAAATCAGAGATCTTGGCTGTATGGCCTCCATGGATAAACTAGTACACAGAAGAAAAGCCACTATTGTCATAATTATGATACAAGGTGATGTTAACAGCTACTAAAGATCAGGAGGCTTCAGCAAGACTCACCAGTAGCTCAGGGGGGCCGTCCTCTGCATCCTCTGGGGACTGCTCCTCTCCAATTTTACTACAAATAAGAGACACAAGAGTCAAACTTCTAAACCTTGTTACAGAATGGCAACTGTCAACTGTATCATGATACAAATGGGGTGTTTTAGAAGTGTTATGTAGGTCTGTTCAACAGGAGCTATATTTCAGATGACTATGATGAAACTTCTATACCACACCATCTCATCTTTAAATTGTATATGTGCTGCCTGAATTGGGTAAATTAGCCAAGGAAAACTTAAACTACTGCTCTGCTGTACTGCTCTGGCAAAAAATCAACCTGGCAAGCAAATAGGCACAGACCTGAGAAGAGCCACATCTTGGCGCGACACTTTGTTAACAGACCAGTGGACATTACCGCATAGACTGAAATAGCAAGGGATTGTCGGTACACGAGTGCACATTCACTGGACATTATGGGTAGATGAAGAAATCGTTTACCTGAGATCCCAGACATTGAGGCGACGGTCTGTTCCACTGGATGCCAATATTGTTTCATTATGAGGTGACCACTGAACCTGCAGGAAACAGATCAGACAACTCAAATTAGATCAACCTGAGTATCAGCACCAACTGAAAAAAAAATACTGAAACATCCAATGCATCCGTAGGAACATTAAGCTCAGAGTTCATATGTTTACATTACAAATTTACTTTGTCTTTTGTCTGACTATACAGATTTGAAAACAAGATATCTTGCAATCCTTATATCAGGAATGTATGATAGAGGAATGAATTTCAAGAGTGATTAATATTTTACCTGGAAGATCTCATCCTTGTGCGACTCAAAGGAATGCAGCTTCAGTTTCAGGTTTCTCAAGTCCCAAAGAGCCACAGTCTGTGAATAGGAGAGGGGGATTACACATTACTGCCAGATTTTTCTTCTCAACTGTGATTACACTGCAGGGGGTTTTATAATATGCAAGACTACCTCACACAACCCCACATTAAAAACTATTCCTTTAATCAATCTAAAAAGAAACAAATACAATGAGGTGGACTATTGCTTCACCTTGTCTGCAGAGCCAGTAGCAAGGATGAACTCGCTGTATGGGTTAAATGACAAGCAGTTGACCTCTGCAGTGTGGGCATCAACTGCATGGCTGGGTTTGGAGGTGTTGTTTGAACGAGTGTCCCAACTGAAATGAAGAGAGGCGGGGTGGTCAATTATTTGCATTGTTGTAAAAAAAAAAAAAAAAAAAAGATTAAACAAAAGAATATCCTGTCAAATCTGAGTCATTATGAAGCTCTTTACATCATGAGCTTCTGATCATCTGCCACGGATCCAAAGAGCGACTCATGGAGCAAGTGCCAGGAGACGTCTTCAACCACAGCGGTATGACCGGTGAAGATCGTCTTGGCATCAACTATTTTTCCCTCCTTTGGCACGGCACTTATGTCCCACAGACAGATTGTCTACAGTTTAGAGAAGGGTGAGAAGTAAAAACTGCATCAGTACCTCAGATCCCATGTTTGTACACTTTCAATAATTTGTACAAATTCAAATAAAAAATACAGAATATGTGAGCAGGTCTAATAGTTCTCAACATGAAAGTCTTCACCAATTTGTCTCTTACATGGTCATCTGATGCACTAAGCAGACAGCCAGACAGATTTGAATTCCAGGACAGACCATAGCCCTCTTTCTGGTGACCTCTGAGACGCAGATCAGGGCGACACTCGCCATTAACATCTGTGGACAACAAAACAAATGAACTCTATTTATTTCACTGCACAGAAAACAGAAGCACAGTAATGAGATGGAAAAAAAAACATCCAGCCTGAAGCAGTGTCTGTACTGTGTTTAATCTATGTACCTGGCTTAGAGGGATGCTTGGTGTAGTCAAACACAAGCACGTCTGACGTGGGGGTCTTAGTGGCGATGATGCAGGGATTCTGTGGCATGTAGCGGGCACGGTTAACCTCTCCTTCATGGTTGATCTTGATTTCGATCTCGATCTTGCCACTCACTGAGCCAAAGCCTCCAAACTCTACTGAGACAAACAAAGACATATACGGGTGTATTATGGGGTTGTATACGTGCACTGTACTGTGAAAAAAAGAAAAAACAGAAAGTTGTGTCAGGATTGTGGGCTATCCAAAAAAAAAATCTGATAATAAAGCTGACTGAGCCCCACTCAAGTGACACATAATGGGGGCTCTGTGACTTGACATGTGGTGTTAGTTAAAAACCTTAATTACAACAGTCACAGTCCACATTAAAAGTATTCTACTCCATTACATAGTATAGCTATCACAACATCATTTAAGGTATCTGTATTTCTTAAATATGGACTTACCGTACTCAACAAACACTGACAAAAATATATTAACAACTTATCCTTTCAAAGTAGGTACTTAATATATAGCATGTGACTATAAAGGTAATTGTAAAAGTCTCCAACCTCCTTTTTCGCTGTCATAATGTGAGGCATCAAACTGGGCATCGTCATTGGGCAGCTGGACACTGGCAATTACCAGGTGATTCTGCTCATCAGATGTGTGAGTGCCCAGGACCAGTCTGTGCACACTGTAATCCTTCCCCTCTGGCCTGTTCAGGAGAAAGGGTGTAATGGTTAATCATTATGAACTTCTTGAAAGAATATTATCATATGTGTGTACAATTGTTTACCTGGAGACATCGGGCAGCCACTGAGCAGTGAGGCTGGGCCACTCCAAAGCATGGGTCATAACCAGGTCGTAAAGGAAGGGGGTATTTTTCTTCCATATCTTGTACTCCTCGTTTATCACCCTCTCCTCCACCGCATCGTCAAAAGCGCCAGCTACAGCAGACATGGGGTGACAGCAGAACCACTGATCAACGATTCGCACTTACACCTTTCATTTTCAATCATTTTAAGCACGTGTGTCCATAATTTTACATCCCCAATTATGTCAGTCAGTGTAATATTAGGGATTTGACGGTGTATCACAGCGGCAGTGAAGACAATAACGTTACCAATGGCTAATGCTATGAAGCTTTGGCAATGGCTGTTGGTATTTATAGTCGACAAATGAATTAACTTTCAACCTGATCGGTGCCACATATGTAGGCAGGTTTGGCATTACATATCACCGTTTGGGTTACCTGACTATCATGTGTATACTCTCGATACACGGTTAGCATAACGTTACCTATTGTAACTACGAGTGCGGCGTTGCATCCTAAATTGCTACTAATATACGACAAGAAAAGTCCAGTGGTGGATAAAAACAAACAACGCAGAAACAAGACCCGAGAGCGAAACCTTGCGAGTTACAAATAATATAATGTAACATTTACCCGGTTTGGGCTTTGAAAGTTAAAGGTTAGAAGCTACATCAGCTAGCTGCTAATCGAGCTAACCGGATAGCTAGCTTAAAAGAACAACGTTGTACGTCTGTGATGACAATAAAAGCCACCATTTTACCTTCCTTGTCTGCCATTGCAGGTATCTTAAATAGCAGATAGGCCCCAGAGATTTAAGATTAATTGATCCTCCGAGTCAAATAGCGTCGCTTCTGCTCCTCTTGTGCACAGGACCCTATTGTCGTTTAAAGCACAGACGGGACAAAGCTAAGCTAAGAGCTAGCTGAGCATTCGCGCGCTCAGTACAAGCGAGAGCGGCGTCTCTCCGCCAATCAGGGCGCAGCGGCTGTTCTCCTGCTGACCAGTGGGGGGCAGCAGGGGGCCGCTGCAAAACATTACAATCTTATTTTTGTTCTTCCCAATGGGCACAGTCACATTCATTTTTTTTTTGACCTGCCACCTGTAGTGACATAATCCAGAGTCGCCCCTTACACATTTCACGAGTGAAAAAACAAAGAAACAAACTAAACAGCAAATTTTGCTGGTTGCACAGTAGATGAAAAATTCCTGCACTGTCTCAAATTTTAGGGGCAGTCTGGAGCCCTGTTATAGTATAAACTAATCGTTTATAACTGTAAAACAAAGATACACTGCAGAATATGTTACAATCCCACATCCATTACAAAGGCAAATGTTCATTTCCTTTTTCAATTGATAGCTTTCAGTGACGTCACTTCCCAGGGACCTGGCGGTCAAAAGCAACATTCCAAAGTGGCCCCGCAACGGACTTTCTATGGACAAACAACCGAGTAATGACTTAAATCATCTGCCAGCAGCCGAGAAAGAAAGATATAAAAACAGCTTTGAAGTTTTGGGCACTTGTGACCCATATTCAACACCAGCTGCTGTATACCAGCTGTTTAAAATGACCAGTTCCCTGCCGAAGCTCCAGTTGGGCGATGTTTACATTTACCTGGTGGAGAATCCATCATCCTCCACCGCTTGTAACCAATATTTCCGGTGTTATGGCTCAACTGGTGTCTGATTAAAAGCCCCATTTTGTAGTTTTTTGATCTTAAAATAATGTTTCTGAACTCGTTGAAGTGGTAGAAATGTACCTGTAACTTTCCTGTGTGGGAACACCGTCCTGGTACCGCAGCTCCGCTGAGCTCCACAGTCTGAGCTCCAGCTCACTGAGCCCAGGCTCCCTGCTCCTCTCACCCACAAACCAGAGCCCTTAGCTGGGCTGCACGGTGACCAGCTGCCCCCCCTTTACCCCCCGGAGCTTTGCTACGCACCGCTACCGACGGCAACGATGACGGCGGTCCGATAGCAGCGGGACCGGCGGCGGCGGCGATGGTAACCCGGCGGGACCGCCCGCCACCGGACACGGCAACAGCACCGCCCGCGGCGGCAGCGACACGGTAATGGGGGTCGGGACCGACCGCGGCGCGGCGAGGACGATGTTGTTATTGTATTTTCAGAGTGTTTTCCATTACTTCGTAACTTTAACATGACAGGCTTTGTCATAGTGCAGTATTGTGCAGAGTCAGAGTAGTGTGGCGCTGACTGACTGTAGGTTGCCTGAACAGGTTCACTCACAGAAGCATATGGCTGCAGTAACATGTGAACTGCGGCTTGATTTGTGAATTTGTGACAAATCTGCGGACGGAAGTGCAGCACAGCTGTTGTTCGGTACGGTAACCAGTTAAATCAGACACCAGTTGGGCCATAACACCGGTATTTTTGAAGCAGCAGGGAGCAGTATGTGTTTTTCTGCCATGTCCTAAGCCGCGGACAGCGGGGAAGTGGATTGTTTTGACCGCCAGGGGGGCGTTCCATACGGGCCGTGACGTCACATGAAAGCTATCAATAGGCTATTCCCGTGTTAAAACGTGAGAACACTTTCTAATCGGACTAGCATGTTATTTAAACAAAAAACAAGCGATATGGTTCACTATAATATGGTGAATTATGTTCGTAGAATATTTTTAACCGGTGTACCTTCAGCTTCATAGATTCTACGAAGCATTTAGGCTACGTTTTAGTGAAATGTTTCTCACTAAAATAGAAAAGATTGCAAGAAAACTTTCTCAAAGAATATTTTAATACAAGCACAGGAACATCCTGTGGTTGAGCCGAATTCATAATGACTAAAATACGGTGTATCTCTATCATTTTAGAGGCGAAGTTAGGGATAACTTTTACCACGCATGACCATCGCTCTGTGTAGTAGGCCTCCTACTGCTACATTTTTTTAGCTGGAAATATCCAGTTTCCTCCTCATCTGGTAAGGGGGAAAAAAAGACAACATGCCGTTTCTTATTTGCAGTTGGTTAGCTGTGATTTCGCCGCCGCAGTATGAAGCTACATGATTGGACCATTTGTGTAACCTGCTCTCTCATTGGCTGAGGATGGCGCGGGTCCTTGAAACACCCAAATAATAAATCTCATCGTTACCCTCCTCGGTGCGTTTAGGGTTTATCACACACGTCCTGAGTGACAGCACGACAGGTTAATTCTGTCATAATGTCGACGAGTCAGATGTCCGGTGTGCTCGACATCCTTCAGTCCCTCTATCGTCACATTCAGACACTGGAGGAGTTTGCGAACAGCATCGTGTTTAGAGAGGGGCAGGGGGCTGCACTGGTTGAACAGTCAGACACAAACCGCTTTAAAACATTCGTCCAGAGTGTTTTTGTCTGCTTTGACAAGGAGCTGCAACAGGTACCGAGCTGTAACCAGGTACGTTTCTATACCCACTGTCACTGGTATTGTCAAGCTGACTCGTGCTTCTACACAACCATGGGGCAGGTGGCTAATTACCGAGCTAACTGTTGTGTTGCCAGGGCACGAGGGCAGTGATGATGTCGTCATGTAAGCAGAGTTCAGATGTGCTTTTGGTTTTTACAAAAAGTTGGGACAGACGTGTATGGGCTGTGGCAGATATATTATTTCAGCTCATCAGCAAACCCTTATCAAACGTGGTATTATGGAAATGGCCCACATGTTTATGAAAAGATAATTCATGGGAATTAAATGATTTATATTTAGCTGAAAATAGCTACACAACCTTGAATCATGACAGGGCTGCACAAGCCATTAAGCTCTCTTAGTAGTAGTAGACCAAATTTGAAGTTTTCTTATTTATTTATTGTGTAGAGACAGACATTATAAGACACGTGGTGATGACAAGAATAAAAGACAAACTAAACAAAAAGCAAAACAGGACAATACAGAGTAACAGGTGTGACAATATATAGGATGGGACTTAAAGACAATACCATGCTGTGATGACAGGCAATGCTACAGTGCTACTACTACTACAAACAAAGATAATAATAATAATAGTAATAGAAAAAAAAGTGATATTGATAGACATAGTGAGTGATAGATATAATAGAGTGTGATGAGAGGTTTCATATGGGAGAGAGGAGGGGAAAAAAAGGTTCTTACATCTAGTGTCTTGTATTGTATTTTTTCCACAGATCTGCACCCTGCCTGAACTGCTGGCATTTATCCTGAACACTTTGAAAAGAAAACGAAAACGAAACGTCTTGGCACACGGCTACAGCTATCTCTCCGTGGCTCAGGAGGAGCGGGATGCAGACCACTTCAAATTCCAAGGAGACGTAACCCAAAGTGCTGCTTACATCCATGGCAGCGACATGTGGAGGAAGGTCGCAATACGTCTTGGTACGGACATTACACGGTACCTGTTGGAGAGCTGCTCTGTGTTCGTGGCAGTCCCTCCTTCCTGTGTTTTCCAGGTGAGCGGCGTTCCTGTGTATGACAGGGTTTCCATGGTGTCTCCCTCCACTGGTTTCCGTCTCCAGCCTCGGCCCAGGGCACGTAAGAGTGCTCGATTTAGAAGGCGTCAAAGATCATTGACCTTCAAAATGAGATGTAAAGTCAAAGATCCTACCCTCAGCAAAATGAAGAATAGCACGGATGTAAGCATGAAGAGGGGGAAAAGAAAGAGAGAAATTGACCAGAAGGATGAGGAGGTGGTTATGGCACGTTCAGGAAAGAGGAGACGAGTGGGACAACTAGAACCCACACGGGACACCCAACAAGTTTGCTCCGAGACAGCAGAGGAAGGGCAGAGCACGTCTGCAGAACAAACTCTGTCTGCTAAGCCTTTGGAAAATGCTGGCACTGGTTCTAAACAGCCCGCCGAGATACAAACAACCACAATTGCCTCGGAAGGAGGACCCAGCTGGAGATCCGGTGTTTACCCTCCTTTACCTCCCTCGCAATGTTTTATCCGCACACTAGGATTCCTATATGGGGGAAGGGGAATGCGTGGCTTCCTTCTCAACAGGAGAAAGAAGACCGCGGTTGGATCCAGAAGGCTAGAAGGGCGAGATCTGATAAGACTGGTGTTCTTTGAGGGACTGGCGTATCTCAACGGGCTGGAGAGGAAACCAAAGAAACTCCCCCAACGCTTTTTTAACATGGTCCCTGCGTTTGGTCAACTGTTGCATCAACATAGGAGATGTCCGTACAGCAGGATACTGCAGAGGCTGTGCCCATTGGTGGAAGAGAGAGATGCAGGACAGGGAGAGTTGAACTCCCTCTTGCCTCAGCATTGCGCACCTCACCGGGTCTACCTGTTCGTCAGGGAATGTCTCTCAGCCGTGATCCCGCAGGAACTGTGGGGCTCCGACCACAATCGACTTAATTTCTTTGTCAGGGTCAGGGGCTTCCTGTGCAGCGGCAAGTTTGAGAGGTTCTCATTGGCTGAATTGCTGTGGAAGATGAAGGTGAATGACTGTGGATGGTTGAAGATCAGTAAGACGGGTAAGAATGTCACCATATCAGTTGGTTGTCTTATTCTGCTGCTATATGGTTTTTGAATAACAACCCTCATCTGCAGGCAGGTTCCCACCCAGTGAGCTTTCATACCGGACACAGATCCTGGGTCAGTTCCTGGCTTGGCTTCTGGATGGCTATGTTGTAAACCTTGTCCGAGCCTGCTTCTATGTCACTGAGAGCGTGGCCCAGAAGAACGCTCTCAGGTTCTACAGACAGGAGGTCTGGGCCAAACTACAGGATCTGGCCTTCAGGTACACACACACACACATCTGCATGCATATACTGTATACAGGACGGGGCATATCAATAAATTAGAATATCATGGAAAAGTTTATTTATGTCAGTAATTCAATTCAAAAAGTGAAACTAATACATTATATAGATCCATTACACAGAATGAAACATTCCAAGTCTGTATTTATTTAATTTATTTTAATCGTAATGATTATGCCTTACATTTAAAGCCCTAGTGTGTAAAATTGGGGGGAAACTATGACATCCAGTGTTCAGATTCTAGTATGCAGCGCTCACCCCTCCCGTCAGCAAAGTGACGGTGGCCCTCGAGGACAAACTAACCGCTAACTGATAACAATAACTCTTAATACTGTTGGTGATTTTTTTTAACACACATGCAGACTTCCACTTCAGTCATATTTTGCAGCAAAAAGTTACACAGGAAGACTTACAGTATGTGCCAGTTACGCAGCGCAGTCCCGTGACGGAAGATTAGAGGACAAACATACTCGGACATAGATGTGCATCACTTGTAACAACGGCCCTGCTTAAAAAAAAAAAAAAAAAAGGACGTCAAGTGTGCTCTCCAGCCGGTTCACCTGCAGCTCCACAGAGGAGCCTCTGCTGTGCCTCTCTCTTCAGCCTGGTGTTTGGCTGCACTTTGTATAAAAACTGTTCAACATTGGAAGATTGAGCTGCTAATGCTGCTTAGCTGTAGCACTGTGTGTGTGTGCTTTATAAAAAAAACAAAAAACAAAAAAACACTGTCGATCGTCCTCCGATCGGCACAAGCCTCTAGTCACAGACACCAAGTTTGTCCGCTTTCGCCTACCGTAGCTTTCATTTGTATGCGATTGTGATTAGACTTCGGTAAATACGTATTTATGAAAGCAATATTTAATAGGTTACACATAGACCTAAATTTCAGTATCTCCAAAAATTTGAATGTTACACAAGACACATTTAAAAAAAGCATTTTTAATATGGAAATGTTGGCCTTCTGTAAAGTATGTCCATCTATATGCACTCAATACTTGGTTGGGGCTATTTGACTTGAACTTCTGGAAAAGGACTTTTCCACGATATTCTAATTTATTGAAATGCACCTGTGTCTGTGTGTGTGTGTGTATGTATATATGTACAGACCTCACAAGCTCACAAACCATTTTTGTGATTTAGAGGTCACCTTTCCAAGGGACAGATGGAGGAGTTGACTGCAGCACAGGTAGCATCCCTCCCTAAGGCCACTGTCATCTCCCGCCTTCGCTTCATCCCCAAGACTGATGGCATGAGGCCTATCACACGAGTCGTAGGGTCGGATACCAAAACGAGGGTACATTTCTACACAAGACATTACAGTGAGTTTTATGTTGTTACATGTTGCAGGATTTTTGGGACATTTCATTTATCCTCCTGCAGCTGTACCGAGGGCGTGTCCGTGACCTACTGGATATGCTACGGGCCTGTGTGCGCGCCACTCCATCTCTCCTGGGCTCCTCAGTGTGGGGGATGACAGATATCCACAAGGTGTTGCTGTCTCTGGCTCCAGCCCAGAAGGAAAAGCCGCAACCCCTCTATTTTGTTAAGGTTGGATTATTTTTTTTAAAGATGAGATAAGACTTTATTTATTCCTCAATAGGGGAACTTATAAATAGCAACAGCTCCAACACAGCCTTAGAAAAAGAGTCAGGAAAATATTGGTAAAGAAATAGACGAAGAGATATGAGTACAATAATAAAAATACAATATGAAAAAATATGTACCATGTTAACTTAGATGTTTGAAATAAATATTAAAAAAAAAAAGAATAAATAATGATAATGATGAAAAAAAAACTTTGTTGTTTATTGTACTTTATTGTCTCATTTTAACATTAATTTCTGCATTTACTGAGTAATTCTGTCATGTCTCTGGGCTTAAGGTGGATGTGAGTGGAGCCTATGAGAGTCTACCTCATGACAAACTCATTGAGGTGGTTGGCCAGGCCCTATCACCTGTCCAGGACGAGCCCTTTACCATCCGCCGCTACGCCAAGATCTGGGCTGATCCACATGAGGGCCTGAAAAAGTCCTTTATCAGACAGGTACCATCGCACACACGCACACACACTCCCATGTATGTTTACACACATTATTCAACCTGCTTGTGAATGTTTACTTTTGTCAATACAGGCAGATTTCCTGGAGGACAACATAGGATCCACCAACATGAAAGGGTTTGTAATGTCACTGCAGAAAAGAGGCAAACTTCATCACGCCATACTGGTGGAGCAGGTGACATTCTTCGATGTGCATTTTAGTGAAACATATTGATATCCCACCCATCCCCCTCTTTTTTTTTTTAGAATTTTCATAAAATTTCTCTCTTCTAGCATTTCTGCTCAGATCTTCACGGCAGAGAGGCGTCACAGTTTTTCACCCAAATGCTAACTGGTAGCGTTGTTCAGTTTGGGAAAAAGTAAGCAACGCCAAGAACTCATTTTCTGTCACTTACAATGTGAACATGAGCGTTAATCTGGTCTTTGATGTTTTGTTTTGCAGAACATACCGTCAGTGCAGAGGAATTCCTCAGGGATCGGTTGTGTCCAGTCTGCTCTGCTGCCTCTGCTATGGTCACATGGAGAATGTCCTGTTCAAACACATAACTGGGAAGAAAGGGTACAGCAGATCTCTGCTTTTCCATTACAGATATCCTCTTTACGTGTAGTAACACATGTCCAGCAGCAGGGAGCAGTCTTTCTATATTTCTCTCTCTCCTCTAGGTGTCTGATGAGGCTGGTGGACGACTTCCTTCTGATCACACCAGATCTACATGAAGCACAAACCTTCCTCAAGTATGACACTCTCCAGCTGTTCATTTGATACAGTCGTTATCACACACATATTTTTAAAGAACTTCCTAATTTTCACTCTTGCTCTTTCGTATTCAGAATATTCTGGACCTTAAAAAATCCATTATATCTATTATTATTAGTTCTTCATGAGTTTCAAAATGAGACAATCACATTTTCTTGGTTGTAGAAAAGGTCTGATGTAATGGAACCTGTAAGTACAAGGCTGCAGTATGATTTGCAGTTCCTACATTTAGTTTGGATTCTGTATCAGTACAATAATAATGATAATGGTAATAATTATTTGTATTATTATTATTGTTGTTGTTATAATATGTGAGGGTGTAGTTATTCATCTATAGTAGTTTTTCTTCTGTTTTCTTTTTGTTTTAGTCAGTTTAAACATCTCAAGGTTAAATTGAATCATTGTGATTTTTGACAATTGATAGAAGTAATTTGTAGGTTCCTCTCAAAACAAAATTACAAAGCACTTCATACAAGACAGGTGCTTAAAATCAACAGTGGATAAAATCAAGTGATGGAGGTCATTCGAATGGATAGTCACAACCAAAAGTTGTTAGCACAACATGATGCAGAATGTTTTGGTTCAGCAATTGGTAGTAACACTTGAACACGGTGTACAGGATCTTGTTGGCAGGGGTGCCACAGTATGGTCTAGTGGTCAACCCGCAGAAGGTGGTGGTCAACTTTCAAGTGTCAGGAGAACTGGGCTCTTGTCCCGACATTCGCATGCTGCCCCCTCACTGCCTCTTCCCCTGGTGTGGGCTGCTGCTGGACACAAACACACTGGATGTCCACAAAGACTATTCAAGGTGAAACATTCCTCATGTTGTAATTGCAGTTAATTGTTGGCAACATTATGCTTCATGAATAATAACTTACTGGAATTTTGTTAGTCTTTATGGTTTCTCGTAAGCCATGTAAATGAACTTTGTACTTCCTCATAAACGTTCTACGTAGAGATAACTCCTAGCATAGCATGGATGATTAAATCTGTAATATTAAAGTGATTTACTTTTTCCCCTTTTTTAACTTTCCACCTGTGACAGCTATGCTGGCCTGTCTCTGCGCTACAGCCTCACTTTGGGCTCTTCCCACTCAGCTGGACAGCAAATGCGGAGGAAACTGATGTATATCATCAGACTCAAATGTCATGCTCTGTTCGTGGACCTGAAGGTCAGGGAAGTAGTTACTGTGAATAATATTATTAGTAATAACATCCCTTGTAAACTGGAAGTGAGGTTGCAAATTGAGTTTATGAGTCGTGACTCATTTTACTCTTTATCGATGCTGGACATCTCACATTTATTTCCGTTTAGGTCCCTCTTGTTTCATTTTTGTACTTGCACTTTTAATGATGATGGATTCATTTTCCTCCTCAGACCAATTCTCTTGAGGCAGTCTACAAGAACATCTACAAACTGGTGCTGCTTCATGCGTGCAGGTAAAGACACCAATCTCATTTCTGGCTATTCACATATCACATATTGACCACTGCCGAGTCAATGCACTGAAATAAGCAATAAAAAATACAATTTGCTTCCATTTTCTGATGTGCTCACTGGCTTTGACTTAAAGCAACATTGTGGAGTTTATCGGCCTTAAAATAATGTTTACAGACTCATTGCAATGATAAAAAAAAAAGGTTAATAGGATGAATGAGCCGGGTCACGTCGGCTGAAACTGCACTATGTAACTTCCCTGTGCGGGTAGGAACACCGCCCCTCCCCCCTCTGCGTAGAGCCGTAGAGTGTGACCTGCTTCACGGCATACACACGCTTACCTGACTGTAGCCTAGAGTGAGCCAGCAGCAAAAAATAGAGCGTAGACAGCAGCTAACCAGAAAACAAAGCTATCGAATTACCTGTTGAACACTCTGATGGGGGGCAGATAGCAATTTGAACACATTAGCGCGATGTAGCGCATATGTTTATTACCGTCACCACTCCACCTGTCCAAGTGCGTGTGTGCGCGAGAGAGACGGCGGTCGCCACAGACTCGTTTATTAATGGGTAATGTTGGATGCGCTGGCTGATAAGTCCCCCCCCCACAATGTTGCTTTAATAAATAGGTCAGTAAAGATAATACTGCTATTAGAATAAACACAGCTCAGGATTTTGATCAATACCTGCTCTTAGCTGCAAACTAATTGCGGTGCCTTTTTCCTCAGAATGTAAATATCTGACGTTACAGGGCCTTTGTATGTTTTCTCTGTAGGTTCCATGTGTGTGCCCAGAGTTTGCCCTTTGGTCAGACGGTTGCTAAGAACCCTGTCTACTTCCTGCAGATGATATGGGACATGGCGGAGTACGCCAACCACCTCATCAGGCTCAGCAACAAAGGCACTATTTACCCCACACGCATCTGGAAAAAGTAGCACACAATATTATCAAGTTCAAAATGTATTCTCATCATTTTTTTTCCTGCCTCCTCTTTTTCCAGGATTGATTTTAGGCAGTAGGACTCAGACAGGCATCATACAGTATGAAGCAGTGGAGCTGCTTTTCTGTCTGTCCTTCTTGCTAGTGCTCTCACAGCACCGTCCTCTCTACAAGGATCTTATCACACGCCTACACAGACGTATGTACCTGCAGGAAACACACACATACAGAAATTACCCAAGAAGAGTAGCATAGCTGTCGTGGCACAGTCATGATAATAAGAATAATTTAATTAATACAGTCAATACAGATGTAATGAAATATGCCACTAAAAATATTAAGCATCAACATAAAGACACAAATGCCAGATAGAGAATGACTGAAAACTGAGCAGAACAAATTATTTTACAAATGGAAAGAGATAAGTGAAATAAATCAAATTAACAGTAAAGTATGCATGATTATTTCACCATCAACTAATCTGATATTTTTTAATACCAAGTGGGGGTGCCAAGAGCCTGAGGTGAAGTCTTCATATACAAAGTTTATTTAGTCTGAGCAATAAACCAAAACCAAAATCAGCATACTGTATGTGACCGTGAACTGAATAAAGACAAGAAAAAAGGTCTGCACAGTTCGCTTTAAGCACAAACTGAGTCCAAAGTAGGAGATGGATTTTTGTTTGAATAAGTATAAAGTAACACGTGGCATCAATCAATAAAATGATTTCTGGTGGTGGTGTGCGTGGTTAAAATCATCCAAACAATCCGTGAGGGCGTTGGGAAACATTAACTATTATTGAAGTCACCACTGCTGTGTACAGTATCACTGTCAAAGTCAATGGTCAAACTGAGTTGCAGTGGTGGATTACACTGTGACATACGGACAGCATTACTCATAAATCGCAGGCATTACAGAGATTATGGTTTATAAAAATATGTTTAGATCCATGAAGTTACAGGATAAGCAGAAAAAAGTGCATGTGTGCAGCAGCCGACTTTACACCTGCAGGAGGACCAAGCCCTCGGTCTTTGGAGAAGAGATGTAATGATCGATATGAAAACATCCTCACTGAAACTTTCTAGGAAGGCCAATCCCTTTGAATGTGGACTTTGGGAGAGATCCACCCAACTCCGTGTGATGTTACATGTAATCAAGTCAAGTTTATTGCCACCCTTTAAAATTGGTTTCATACACAAATAAATGTTGCACTTTGCCACCAAAGATAAAAAACACCTTCCTTGTTATTCTGTTGTCATCTCATAACAGGAAAATGTTGTCTTGAGCGGCGTCTGGGGGATCTGAGGCTGGCCAGGGTTCGACAGGCCACTAACCCCAGGATTCCAGATGACTTCTTGACCATCCAGATGTAAACTACCACCAAGCCCCAGTTACTGCTTCTAGAAACCCTCAGCAGTTGAAAGGTACTGATAATTATTAGTTATAGCTATTTTTTCTCTAAAATCTATTTATAATTGTCTTGATTAAGACCAAAACATTCATCTCTGCTTATCTCATCCTCAGGTTTCGAGAGAATGAGATGAGCAGTGTGTTGAAACCGGTCATTTGGAGCGATCTTATCTGTCAGTGTGCCAAAATATGTACCGTCAGTGTCAGGAAAGTAGGTTGCAGTGAATGAGAAAAGGCAGCTCTTAGTCATCTCGTAAAAAACATTGAAATGAAACATCGTAAGTGCACCCAATAAAACAAAAACCTCCATACCAATAAAGACGGATAATTGAAAATCAACCTGTACAACACTCTGTCTCAATCCTGAGCTGTTTGTGTCTTTGGACTTTGATTTACACTCTGTTGTAGTTTTCCACAAAGAGGTTGTGACATCACAGCCTCAACCTCAATTATTTCTATGTAAATCAGCCCACAGAAATATTGTATTTACAAAAAGTGAGACAAATGGTTTTTGAGAAGATGATAAAGAACCAGTTGATAACTGATCTTTTAAAGAATCTCAGAAGCAGCACAAACAGATCTCATGCAGTGATGCTTTGTGACATTTCTCTTCTAATGTAAGGTATTGTAAACGTGAAATAAAGACGACTGATTGAATATTAGTTACAACGTGCACAGTAATACCATGAATCTGACTGAAATAAATCCAGTTTTGTTATTGATGAACAATTGTAAGTTTGTCATATTTCAAACCAGGTCAAATGTAAACATCAAAAATTTACCGAATAGCCTATTTACATTTTTAACTTATGTTGGCTCTTTGGTGAAATAACAACAGTCCACAGAAGTGGTGACAGCCATCAAGAGATCTGTCTGTTTCCTAAGCAAGCCGATTCCTCTCTTCCTATGTTTCAACCTCAAAGCCGTCGTTGCAGTAGGGGTTAATTTCAGTACCAGCAGATGACCGTTTGGTACCCCAGCAGATTAGTCTGTAGATGGCCACCAGAGGAATGGAAATCACGGGGACCACAGAGAGGAGGATGATGATGGCAAAGACCCAGTCTGGATATGGTTTTACTTCAGTTTCGGGGAAAAGTTCCTAAAGGAAAAGAGATGCACAAAATCATGATGAATAGATGACATCACTTTTGAATTTGTTACCAATTTCTTTGCTTCATATGACAGCCAGCTTAGAGTCACTGGTCAACTATGAAATACTTGTAGTGCACACCTACCCTGAAAACATAACTTATTCTTTTCTGGTTGGCTCTGTATTAGGAATGCATGCATGACCCCAAATTTATGGACGCTTCCTGGCATATTTCTCTTCATCTTTGCACAAAGTCGTGAGATTAACATAGCCGCTCAACTCGATATCCATAGCTCATTTCCTGCATGTGCCGTCTACACTTAGCCAACAGACCTGATCTTACAAACAAGACCCTTTGGATGTTGCTGTGTGCAACTACCATGGAGGTGAGCAGCGCATGAAAGGAACTCCCTCAAGAGAGTGTGTGGAAATGATACCCACATCTCTAGGACATGGGAAGCCACTGAATATTTGGATGCATTCTATACAAATGTCTCAGACAGGCCCTCAGCCAACTTACATAGAGTGTGTTCCATGTGGGGTAGGTGGGGTGTTTCTGCACCTGGATGACCACATATGCAACCAGCACCACCAGGAGCATCACAGGACTGATCACCATCCAGCATGCCTTCCAAAAGATGTTGGGCTTCTTTCCAGTCATGAAATAGATGTCCTCACTGAAGCTATAGCGAAGACACGAGAGACAAGGAGTGGGGGTTACATTTTTATACGAATCTCAAATGGAAACAGGATTTATGTAAGAGGAGGAAGGAGAGATTACGTTTTCATTCCACGAACGTAAATGACCCCAACGATCTCAAAGAATGCAATGACCAGAAGCGGCACAGATCCCACATAGCTGTTGAAGACCTCCACCCAGTAGTTACCCGATCCCAGGGAGAAGATGAGAGCTGTCAGGAAGGCTAACAGGCAGATAACCGCTAAAAACAAAATATGGGGGGAAAAAAACACTGAGAGAGATTCAAAGGCAACATAATTTTGACTTCAGAACAACTTGAGCAGATCTGCAGGTACCTGTGACGAGCTCATTAGGGATCCATTTGGGCAGCAGTTTGAGGTCATGGATGGGTGTGAGGACTCCCTCCAAGTTGCCAAACATGGAGGAGAGGCCCAAGCTGAAGAGCATTACAAAGAACAGTATGGCCCATATCTGTGAGCCTGGCATCTCTATCACCGCTTCAGTGAACACGATGAAAGCCAGTCCGGTACCTGAGGCGCTCTGGGGGAGGAAGATAAAAGAGGCAACAAATAATGAGGACGTTTCAACTGGCTGTACATATTGAACAGCTCATGATGTACTGTACTCCAGGAAAGAAAGGGGCGGCAAGAACAGATAAACTACAGAAGAATTAAGGGTAGAGAGATAAGAAAAAGGAGACTGACACAAATATTATGCGATGTGCAAAACTGGAGGTGTTTTAATTAAAATACCTGGTCAAGGAATGTTTTCAAGTCGCAAGTCCTCAGGTTCAAGTTGGCCGTTAGGTTAGGATGTGCCTGATCTAGATAATCAAACCAGCTGTCGTAGTTCTCCAGTGTTATGTTCTGGTCTGAAATCTCAAAGTGGTTGGTCAGTGTCCAGATGTTTCTGTAGGAGGGGGGGTACAAAAAGATCTGCTTTATGGTGTTGAAAAAGCAAAGAGGCTAGAAAGTTAAACAAAGGAGATGTGCGAACATACTCTTGTAGGCAGTTGTTGAAGCCACTTTTAGCTTTAAATCCCAGGATGGAAAATATGGATATGGAGGCATACAGAGATGTGGCACTGTTTATAACTCCTACGAGAACGGCATCCCTCTCACAGTTGTTTCTAGTGGACACAGAACAGAGTAAATTACAAGTTTTAAGTGGTACAAATCAATAAATTCAATCAATTAAAATCAATTTTATAGGTTTCAGTTCTTACCTCTCTTCATTGTAGCTGGAAAAAGCTATGAGACCTCCAAAGGCCACAGAGAGAGAGAAGAAGATCTGGGTGGCGGCGTCCAGCCACACCTGAGGGTTCATTAGTATCTCCCACTGGAGAGAGTGTAAAGACGGACATCAGGTCACTGTCTGGACAGGAAAGATATTTCTCATACCTGCAGTAGCAACAAGTCTTGCTCACATCAGGAGAGAAGAGGTACAGCAGTCCATCGGTGGCTCCAGGCAGAGTGAGGGCACGAATCAGGAAGATGGTCAGGACCAGGTAAGGGAAGGTGGCTGTCACATACACAGCCTGAATTAAAAAAAATATTTATATATTAGGCATGATACTGTGGTGGATTTTTAAATTGGAGCTTATATGTTTTTCACCAGATGAACTTACCTTCCCCATGGACTCGATGCCTTTGATGAAACAGACGTAGACTATGCTCCAGGCACTGGCCAAACAGATGACTATCCACCACTGCAGGGAGCCACTGGTCTCAATGTTAGGTGTGATGTTCAAGGTCTCCCGATACCAGAAGTAATTGACAGGTGTGCTCTTCACACACTCAACATCATAGCCTGCAGAGGTACAAGAACATTAAGTAAGCGGCGTTAAGGTAATTGCATGTACTTGAATATTCAGGACATTTGTTTTTGTATTTCACATTTGTAAAGCCATCCTGCATAAGGTTTCACTATCTGAGGGCCTGAATTTGATGAAGGCTGATTTGGAGTCAGTCAGGCAATACCTGTTGAGCCAAGAGTTCTTGCCACACCACTCTTGCACACTTTTTGCACACTTTATTTGGGATCTAGTAAATCAGCCCCTAAGTGTATTGTTGAAAACACATGAAAACGTAATGAAAACAATGTGTGCTCTTAGACTGTCACACATTTTCTACCACTGTGCAAATACTTCATGAAAACACTCCCTGAATATTTTATGTTGCGGTGTACTATTCCTTTGTGCCATAAAACAGTCCAGTAGTTTTCCTAGTTATGAGTCCGCTCTAGAGAGTTTAGTAAGTTTGAGGTAAATATGAAAATATCACCTACTCAGGGTGGTGTCCATTTACTATACTGTACTGTATGTCCACAAAGTTACCAACAGCAGCTAGACTGAGGGCAGTTGAGTTTGCCTCACCTGTCTGATTTACATTGACTGGACACTGGCTCCAAGGCAGTGGGTTTTGGAAGGAGTGACAGAAGTACCAGAGCACCCAGGCCAGGATGGTGTTGTAGAAAATACACACCAGAAATGACACCACCATAGAGGCAATGCCTACATGGAGGAAATAATGTTATGAGAATAATATAATTAATAATAATAATAATGATAATACAATAAGGAATAATAATAGAAAAAGGAATTGTGTCATAGCAGTTTAATATTTAAAATTTAACATAACAATGGTGACATTTCTTTTAATTTGTATAGAGGAGATGTTACTAGACCACCTACCGAGCCCACCCAGCACTGGTGAGATGGAGTTCCAGACACCGATGGGGCCCATGCGGAGCCTCTGTCCTATAGCCAGCTCCAGGTAGAGCAGGGGGAGGCCCTCAAACACCAACGCTATCAGGTATGGGATGAGGAATGCGCCTGAGGACAATCAGTAAACATTTGCTTCACAGTTAAACATCAGTCAAATTACCATCAACATACTTTGCTGTGAAATTTAAAATGGGTTTTGTGATCATGTGTGGCCATTAATGAAGTCACCACCATTTTTAATTATCCTAATGGAGCCATAATAAGATAAGTCATATTTATAAATAAGGGCACTGCAATACTGAAAGATGTACATATTATTTATATTGGATTACAATGTTAAACATGAGGGGACCTGAGTCAGGTGAGTAAAAATGTAAAAGAAAAATAAATAAGTATTAAAATCTTCACTCGTCACTGCATGTGTACCAAAAAATCTGGAATGAAAATGAAAGAAAATGTGACTAATTGATCCCTAAGCCGAGGTCAAACAGAGTCTGAACCACTACCTGTGGGAATCTCAGAATCTAAACATTGTAACTTGATAGACGTCTGCACATTTGCAGGATTGGCTGTTTACTCAACTTTACTCTGACCCAGGTCCTTTAGGATTCTGTCTGTGGGCCTCAAGATATCTCACTGAAAGCTATGAGGAAGTAAATACAGGAATTTAGTCTATTGAATTGGAAAGATCTGTAATGCTCCCACCGATCAAACAAACATAGATAAGCCTCACCATTTTCCACAGGCAGTCACAATGACTGGCCTGGTCCATTTGGTAATGAGTAATTACACTAAGACAAAAGAGAGAATCTTTGCTCTTGTGGAAATTCAGCTGTGGCCAACAATAAAGCATCTCATGACTAGATAAGACAATTGATAACACACTTGAAATCTCTCACAGAAAATGTGATGAATTATGGTCAAATGTGAAATAATGTGGGGAAAAAATGAATGTAAAGGTAGCATCTCACCCCCTCCATAAATTTGGCAAAGGTAGGGAAACCGCCAAACATTTCCAAGTCCCACTGCGAAGCCGATGCATGTTAGCAGGTACTGCACCTTGTTGTCCCATTTGGGTCTCTCCTGTGCCTCAGCGTTGTTTGTTTTGCCCATCCTCAGCTGATCCACTGCTTGGCATAACCACAATTCTGTTACAAGAATGCAACCTTCCTAATTCCAACATTCACTGTATACCTGTCAGGTCGTATATATATTTGTCATTTAATCCAGAATTCTCCTTCTGCTCTCAGCCCAGTGTATGTTAGAATAGATACTGTTTTCAGTGATGTTTAGTGCTCACCTCTCGTCCTCTGTCTGACTCCCTTCAGTGGGCTGTCCTTTAAAATCCTACCAGATTCACCTACAAGGCAGGTTTGAGTGTGATGCTTGAAATTAATGGATAACCTGGTGATGCTGTACCAGTGTTCCACTGACCTACAGCACACTGTTCAGTCGATAATGTAGATATCATGAAAGTTGTAACGTGTTGTTAAATGAAACTGTACACATGAAGCTGGTTTTGTTAATTAGAATGCAAGACAAAATAATAATAAAAAAAGGATTTAATTTAAAGTTAACAAGTCACTGTTCAATTAAAAAAATATATTTTGATAGCACAATAACTATGGTAATTTACCTCATGTTTAAGTAAAGGTGAAAAGATTCATAGAGAAAGTATTTGAAAGTTCATGTGTGCCAAAGACTGCTGCAGCAATCTAGTGAGAATACAATATAAGTTTTAGAGTTTTCTGTGCCTCTGAGAATGGTCTCTTTCCAGGAATGGGTGGTGGTGGTGGCAATGGCACATTGGAGGCTACCTGAGTTGCTGTAGTCATGTGATGAGCCAGATGACTTCAGTTGAAGAAAATACATGATGCTTTTGGTGAGTAAGGGAATTTCAGGGTGAGGGTTACTTGCTAAACTTAACTCTCCTGTTCTCTGACCTGGTCAGTAAACCACTGTTAAAACCAATGTTATCAATGTACTTTATATGGGAAATGTGAAATGTGCACTCTTCAGTCCCCGCTCCAATGTTTTAAATTACATTGAATTAGTTTAATTTAAGTTTTTACCAACTCTCCCAGTGCCTGTCATTCAAGGTGTACATGTGAGCATGCTGTGTGCATGTTGTGGAAACATGCTTTCTGACCAATCACAACCAAGATATAAATGCATGTGTCCAGCTTATGTTAGCTAGACTAAATCTAACCTCAGCACAGGGAAGGAAGATGTAATAGCATCAGTAGCTGAGACTTATTCAGAGCAGTAGATTGGATGGGCTAAGGGTAGCCAGTTAGCATGCTAACTTTGGTTGATAGGCCTTTCTTTGCAATACATGGACATCGCTGACACAACATTAAATGTTTAGTTTATTTACATTCTGTTGACAGTCTCAGTTCATGAGACTATATGATCATATACTAGGTTTTGACCCACTTTTGTTTTATCTCTGGGCGCCGGTTTGGTTGCCAATAGCAGTCTTATCTGCAGATTAGAAAAGAAACGTGTGATAAAGCCTTCATGCCTGCTTCCTGTCTGTGACTGTGAGCTCAATCGTGTCCTCCCCTCACAACTTGGGTTTTAATTAAATAAGTTGAAAGAGGTTTTTAGTCATTTGTGCTGCCTGCAGTCATGGTTTCTCTGTTTTTCTACAGTTGCACATAAACAGTGAGAGATTGTATGGTTCCTGCCAGTGATATAATCACTGTGGAGAAGTGAGTTAAACTGATACTGTATTATTGCTGCTGCCAATTTTCTTTTATTCCCTATGAATGCAACACAGAACAGTTGCATGAATGCTTGTAAAATTGATTCGCAGTTACACTAAACTTCTTTTTGATAGATTTCTAGTCTGTCCAACTCCCTCTGTATCCTCCAACTGTTCCACAAATCTCTGTCTTGAAGCACAAAAAGGGAGAATTTAAAATGTACCAAAAACGACCATATTTGACACAATTAGTTCATGAAAACCATTACTTTACACTGTCAACTCAGACTACGCCTACATAACATAGATGCAAGGACTGCAAATGTGAATAACTTCTCTACTACACCTGATCTCCTATAATTCTTTTCCTGTTTTAAGGGAACAACTCTCAGCAGTTGTCTGTTTCTGCCACCTGCTGGTGTGCTTCTGTGTGTCTTCAGTTGTGTCCCATCCTTCAATCATTTAATTGCCAACTTCACTTAAGAATCAAGGATGTTTTTAATGTTACAAATATTTATTAAATGCAACATTGAAACATAAAGAAATCAAATAAAAAAGAACAATGTCACAATACAATGCGCACCAGTCACCTGGACAGAGAGAACAACAAGTTGTTCTTTTGGCAGGCTCTGGTGCTGCTGGTTACATACAGTGAAGACATGTTCATATTCACATGTCTATACCTACATTTCATTTCATTTATTGTTTATTTGACAAGGACAGTGCACATTAATGAACAATTTGTGACGCGCACATCACGTCATGTAAATATGCTGGATTTAGCTCAAAGCTAAATTCCATATATACACATGGTTCCTACGCAAGTATGGAAAGTATGGAAAAGTATGGAATTTGATTTTATACATTTCCAGGTCTGGAAAAGTATGGAAAATGGAAACTATTGTATGGAAATATATTTATTTTATTTATTTATACTTAATCTTGGTTTGGTCTTATCTGAGGTTATTTGGGTTAACTATTTTGTATGTGCTATTGTACTTAGCTACAATCTTCTGGAAATTATTTGGTTGCATAATGGCATACACATTCCGAATAATGAAAACAAGATAAATTGCATGCTTTTTTTATATTATGCACATCTATTTACTTAAATATCACAAATTATTTGATTTTTTTTACAGAGAAGTCTGGAAATTAGGTTCTGGAAAAAGTATGGAATTTGGACATTTCAAATGTGTAGGAACCCTGTATACATCTATATTATGCATTCACTAACCATACAAATACATTCACATGTATATGTATGTCTATTTTTAATGCATACATACACATACCCCACTTACAGTATATACAATATATTGATATACAGTATATGCATAATCACTAGCTCACTTGTAGAGTTTATATACACATATAATACAGATGGGATAGTTATGCACAGAAACTATAAGTATACATATAAAATCAAACAAATAAGTCAGTTAACAATAAGTGCCTTCAAGTGCTTATGTACTCATAAGTCCAGCTGAAGCATTTTTTCTTTTGTCATTTACACAATTCACAATACCTTACTTATACTCTAAGGGGATATTGTGTTTAATAAAATAGTAGATATGCATTAAGTTAATGCAACTTGCAGTTTGGGCACTAAACTTTATAGTAAAAAAAATTGAAAAAAAAACAACTGAACAAACTGAAATAAAAAATCATGCTTTTTTTTTTTGGTTTGTTTGTTTTTTGGTTGTTGGCTCAGAATTTTTCACTTTAGGAAATTTCCTTAATTTTTTCTCTTGACGCACATTTTTTCTTACACCAGACATAGACCAGTCGACATAATGCAAACACAGGCACTGCCAGGCTGGGGACTCCTGCCAAAAGAAATATGACTGCACTTATCCATGAAGGGTATGGTATTGATGCCAGAGATGGAAACTCCACCTGAATAACACAGAACATTGTTATCAATACTTATCATTATATGTTATAGCATTAAAATATAATTTATCAAAATACAGTATATCATTATAAATTTATCTTTTTCAATAAGCCATGAGAAAAAGCAGTGTCAGTGTGACCAAATTTGCTCTGACTTCCAATTATTAATGATCACCAACTAGTACTGTTATGAATTTATGTGCTTACGGTGTTGATGTCCCAGACTAAATAGGTGAGCTCCTCTTGGGCTTGGGTCACGAGGTAGAAAACTAAGATAACCAGGATGATCAGAGGACTGACAAGTCTCCATGAAACCTGCCAGAAGAGGCAGGGCTTACGTCCAGTCATGAACTCCAAGTCCTCATTGAACCTAACACACAAGAAGGTTTCGATTGGGTTATAACATATAACTTTAATTCATCTGGAAAGTTCTTTGCAAAAAAGCCATTTTACAGGGGAGTCCTTGCAAAGATACAAGAAAACTCAATAAACAACTCAACTCAACAACTCAATAAACAATACAGTATGCAGGAATAGGTAGTGCTAAGTTGAGTGATACTTATCTTTAGGTTTGTTGCTACAGGTTATAGAGCAATTGTTCCATTAAAAATATGAATGCCTGTGTCCATATGGTAATTTCACAGTGAGATGTACAATATCATATGATATTATATGAAGTAAATACAGGAGCTTCGTGAACTAACCTGTCGATGCCGTAGATGTAAACAACAGCGATCAACTCAAACAGTCCAATGGTCAGAAGTGGAACAGATCCAGCAAAGTTGTCAAAGAGAGTTACCCAGTAAAGTCCTGAGTACTGCGCAAACAGGAGGGAGATGACAAAGGACACAGCGCATGTTGTCCCTGTAACACACATGCACGGAAACAAAGTAGTTTGTGTTAAGACCAAAACCAGACATAGCTTCATCTCCGGTTGCAAAGCCGACGTGAAGATTAATTTAACTACAAAACAGAATACCAGTCAGTGCTTCCTGGGGCCATTTTTTAGGAAACATATTCAGGTCTTTCAAGGGTACGACCACTCCTTCAATGTTGCCAAACAGGGTTGAGACCCCCAGGCAGAGAAGCATGACGAAAAATAGGACAGACCACGCTGGAGAGCCAGGCATCTTGGTGATGGCTTCTGTAAACACAATAAAGGCCAAACCTGTTCCCTCCACTCCCTGAGCAAACACAATGCAGATTAGAGTAACAAACAATAATAACTGAGGAATTTGATAGATATACGTACATCAAGATAGTTACCTCGCTGAGAAGTTTATGCATGTCACAGGTTTTGATATCCAATCCAAGAACAGTGTCAGGATAGGAGCTGTTGAGCTGATTCAACATTGTCTCATAGTTGCTCGTAGTGATGTTGTCTTCAGGGAGTTCAAATGTATTCAATAATGTCAAGATGTTTCTGGAAAAAGATATATGACTGATTAGCAATTTTGGATTGCTGGAGTCAACAGAAGAGATCATATTCGTGTTTTTACTCACTTAAAAAAAAAAGTAAAAGTAAGTAATAAATGGCAAATTTGATTTGATATTCCTGATGTAAACAAAAAACCAAACAAAACTTAGAAACTGTCTCTACCAATTCCTTGAAGGCCCAATCAATCAGTCATTTTTTGCTATAACGTCCATCTTAATATACATTAAATTGTGGAGTGTTTTTTTAATCATCATTGAAAAAAACAAAGAAACCCCTTTTAAAAACTGTACTCACTCATTGATACAGTTGTCAAATTTCTCAGTGGCCCTGAAGCCAATGATGGTGTAGGTGACTGTGGCGGCATAGATTGAGGTGAAGCCAGTTATTGCAGTCAGGATCACAGCATCTTGCATGCAGTTGTTGCTAAGGAAAGACAATAGGGAAATGATTGAGGAAACACCATGTCTGACAATGTTTTTTTGTTTTTTTTGATTGAAGTGATCATTGACTGTGGTTATAAAACACTACATGTCTTCTAAATGTCTCTTACTGAACAGGGTTATAGCTTGAGAAGGAGATGAGACCCCCCCATGCTATACTGAAGGCATAGAAGACCTGGGCACCTGCATCAAGCCAAGTTGTAGGTTTCATCAACTCCTCCACCTGCAAGAATATATGGATTTGAGTGCAGAGGTAGGCTTTATAACAGTTTTTGACATTTTTGACCATAACTGACTGGGTAGTAGAGTTCAATGAGTGATAAAGATATGCTATTGGATATGTCATTGGTTGATGGATTTGCTGATCATTTGTCAAAAGGACCTGGAACCAGCAGCTTCTATTATAATGTTGGATGCATTTACAATGGATTCACAACTACCCTCATTTCAGGCAAGTCATTAATATCTCTAAATCCATGTGTTTGATCTGTTTAATTTGTCATTCTGGTATGGTAGTACAAAGCCTCTGGTCCGCTCCTGATTGCCAAATTAAAGTTACAGCATACAACTTTCCAGTTGTTGAGGTTTCTGATGTTTACATGCTTTCACATGTATACACATACAGTACATGCTGCTAGTTTCTTTACTTTAACAATTGCTGATGACCCCTTTCTCCTTCTATACTATCCTTCATGCCTAATGATTTCTTTGCCAATTTTAGCAATAATGACACATAATGGAAGAAGTTTATGTGCGGTAATAGATGCATAGTTTGGCCTTAAAGCCACATTTCATGCCTTGGTTGTTTCAACAACTAATTAAATCAGATCAATCCAATCAGAAATGAAATTTCTCTGTAAGCTTTTACACTGTATGACAATTTCCTGAAAGAAGGATTTCATCCTGGTGTGTTGAATTAGTATACTCTTTTGATTTGTACAAATGCCAGAGAAATATACCAGATATTGTTGCTCTATTAAGATTTGAAACATACGTCTGGTGTGAAGAGGAACTGTATTCCACTCAGGGCTCCTTTAAGAGTCAGTCCTCGCACCAGGAAGATGAACAGCACTATGTACGGCAGGATGGCTGTGACGTACACTGCCTGAGGTGAAGACAGGATATTAAAACACATGAAATAATTGCGATAGTGACTGATAGCAGTGATTCAGTATTATATATTATTTAACATCAGATTCTACAAACCTTGCCTGATGTGCTGATGCCACGTATGTAGCAGATA
The DNA here is from genome assembly GCF_045865225.1 of Trachurus japonicus. Taxonomy (NCBI): domain Eukaryota; kingdom Metazoa; phylum Chordata; class Actinopteri; order Carangiformes; family Carangidae; genus Trachurus; species Trachurus japonicus. Next base: position 22,845,102 of record NC_140917.1, on the reverse strand, counting down.
CAGATGAGTGTCCAGGCAGCTAACAGGCACACCACTATCGGCCAGTGGAGCCCCGTTGAGTCAGCGATAGAGGACGAACTATTTAGAGTCACTCGATAAAAATAGTAGTCCACAGTAGAGCTCTGTTGACACTCTGGAATGAATTCTGTGGATGCAAGGAAGAGGCATCTGCACATGTTTCCATCATGAGTTTGGGGTGCTCACTGTGCTTGAGTTTGTGTTTGTGTGTATTTCCAAATACCTGTCCCATTCTCAGCGAGAGGACACTGGGTCCAAGGCAGTGGGTCTTGAAAGGAGTTGAATAAATACCACAAGATCCAGGCAATTAAAGTGTTGTAGTACAGTCCAACCAAAAAGGACACCATCATGGAGGCTATACCTGTGGGAGAGCGTCACTGACTGTGATATCGCACATTCATTAACACAAACATTCATTGACAGCTTTGTGTTGCTGTGTTTCCATGTTCTTTCAACTTATTCATTTTGCCTCTGCTTTAGACAATTGTTCCAGAGCCTACTATACTTACCAATACCGGTTAAATAAGGGCTGATGGCTCTCCACACTCCCACACTGCCTTTCCTGAGGCGCTGGCCAATGGCAAACTCCATCAGCAGAAGAGGCATTCCTTCCAGCACCAGCAGGATCAGATAGGGAATCAAAAAGGCACCTGTAAAATGTAAGTGATCAGTGGTGCACTATTACACCTGTCATACTGAATTTCTGACAATCATAAATCTTTTTAGCAATCAAAATGTAAGCATTGGCTACAGATAAAGCTTTGATATTTAATACATCGATTAACCTTGGCTGTAAAACATTAGGTCAGTTTCATTAATCTCTCAATGCTGGACTCCCGCCATCCAACCCCTGGGTTTGGCCCCCTGCGTTTGTTGTTATTCCAGAAGAATTACCTCAATTTGCTCTCATCTGCTGTGTGCCAATCAGTGTTTAGAGTTAAGTTAAATTTACGCTTTATTAATGTGTGTACAGTTAAAGCAGAAGTAAGCGATCCGGTCGTTTTGGCTAACTTCTTGTCAGCCGATGGAGTTAGCAGTCCCCGCCCTCGTCCCTACGTCACCACATGCACGCGCATCCCTTGGCTGCACACACAGAGAGGACCGCCCCTTTATGCCGTTCTCTCTCCTCATTGGATAAAGGTTGTAGGATACAAGGAAAGTTTTCTCCTCGGCTTACAGCAGAGCAGAGTGACTGACAGACCCGTGTTTCGGACCAAACACTCTATATAAGTGATTCCCATCGGAAGAGATAACTATTTAAGACTTATATTAACACAAATATTCCGCTTACTTCTGCTTTAACTCATTTGTGTTCTCAGCCCATTTTCTTGGTCATGTTTATAACCACTAGCAACACTTTACTGTGAGTAAACTATCTAACAAGCTACCATGATAGTTAGAAGACTTATCTCACAAATTTTAGTTATAGTGTTGTGTACGTACAATATTTTTTGTTGCATTCCCATTTGTAAATGACATTTATGTCAACATCCAATTAGTAATTCCAATTATTGCAAAAATCTGCATCGTTCTTGATGTCTGCAGTATCAGTCTGAGTGATTTACACTGTTGCCCATAAAGTTGGAATAAAATATATATTTTTACCTCTTCTCATGAAATGATTGTGACAATGTGATTTATTCTTGATAGATAAAATGTATATTTTCTCAAAACTTTATTGACAAATCTCTTCTAGATGTATTACTGTGAAAAGTAAACCACAATTAAACTTTATAAAAGGAATAAAAAGGAGGAATGTGTCTGAAAACTAAATTTTTCCAACTTTATGGGCAACCGTGTATAATATAAAAAAAAGTAATTGAAGACAATCCACATACAGATACACGCAGTCATACAGATACAGTGTTATGTTCCACAGCGTAGTGCAGTATTTTTAACATCTACAAAACTATCTTTGTAATTGAGCTGTTTGATGACGTAATCACTCTCAGGTTGCAAACATGGGAGTTTTTCCAGTGGGGGCGATCCAAAGCTGGATATCAGTTACAATAACCAAAAACAAACACAAATCACTATGCACGGTGTTGGAACTGTAGTGTTAACAGAGCAGAGCATATACTTAAACTAATGACTGCAAAAGACAACAAATACAATACTACTGTTTGACCGTTAAGATAATTTTTATTAGTGGTAGAAATAGAGGTAACAGGAGTGTTTGCTGTGTTTTTTCTTTCCTTTGCGCTTACTAATAATTCTGCCACACGTACTTGCACTTGCATGAACCAATATGAAATTGATTAACAATCTAATTTCTTCTGTAATTACATTGATTTCAGTATTTTGTTTTCCCTGCTTTGTCCCATCGGTGGGTTGCCCGTTGTGTTACAGTCAATAAAACAATACATTATATTATAATAAATTATCTTTGCAAAATTGTCTCATTCCCTGAGGCTTAATACATAGTATTTCAGATCCATTGTGGCTCACTTGGCACAGCCACTTTTGAAAATGATACTCAATTTCCAAGTGTGTGCTTCCTTTGAGAGTGAAAGTGTTCAGAGTTCAGTTGTATATTATCAGCAGTTGCCTTTTGAACCCTTTCTTGAAGACCAGTACTAATAGCGAGTCCTTCCATGAAAATCACATATACAGTACAAGACCATTCTTTTAGATTCATGTAAGAAGACGTCGCTTTACCATTTCTGTTTAGACTTACCTCCTCCATGACTTTGACATAAGTAAGGGAATCGCCATACGTTCCCAATTCCTATGCAGAAGCCCACACAGGTTAGGATGTACTGGGCTTTGTTGTCCCACTTGGGCCTGTCACTGGACTCTTCCTTCTCCAGCCGCTCCAGATCTTCATAGTTGGGGATCCGGAGATCCAAGCCCCGGTTGGGAAATACTAGTCTCATGGCAAACTGGTCAAAGCAAAGATGTTAACACTATCGTTCTTGGATGTTGAAGTGAGCCCTTGGAGTATGCACTTGCCAAGGTTGAGACATGTTTATGATCTTTTACTTTATCTGGAGCAGTTCATTGGCTGGTGCATACTCTGTACTTCTATTTTTATGCCACCAGTCTTGCTGAGTTGTTGTTCCAAGTATATTAATATGGGGTATCAGGTGTAAGGGTCTGTTGAATGGAAGGTTTGCCAAACTATCTCTAACTTTACAGCTGAGGCAGTCACTCACTGAGTAGAGTTTCACCTTGAGAATGAAACGAACCCTCCAACGAGGTCAAAGGGAAGAAAACCTGTTCGCTTGCCTCCAGCTTGTCACATGGATTTATGAACTCAAGGGAGCACGGGGTAGTAAGATTTCATAAAACAAACCTGTTGATTTAGTACCACTCAAAACTGCCCTGGCCATTGTAAATAATACATGATTGAAGTTACTGTGCATTAATCTACTGTTTCGGTTTAATAAAATTGACTGTGGTGATAAAGAGTGAACAACCAATGCTAATAAATTGAGGTCCACACGTGCAGGACTGTGTAGCAAATCTTACCCCAGTGTTTACACTGTCATGATAGCATAAGTATAAGGTGACAGCTATAACCTCAACTGGGATCTCTTATAATCCCTAAAATTATGTCTCGTGTAAATAAAAGGGAGAAACATCAGGAAATCAAAACAAAATCTCTGGATTCCCTTTATGCTGTTCTTACTGTGGTGAACCACAATACCATTTGTTTTTGATTGTTTGTATCCGGTATGCATTTGATGTGATAATGAGGGTGTAAAACCTGCTCAGGTTTAACTTAAAGCACATTACTTATATTCTATATTTTCCATCATGTCATAAATATAGTACACATAATCATTTGTACTTTAAAAATTAAGTTTAGTAATTCAGTTTATATGCTGTAATGTACTTCGCTGAAATCATGACAGACTACATGAAAACAAATTCTGAGACACCTCTATTTTTATAATTTGTAACAATGTCCAGAGCTAATATAGAATAGAATAAAACTTTATTGATTCCCCAAGGGGGAAATTCACAGTGCAATTTTGATGTGTCACTCACCTCTGAAATATGTTATAATGATGATATTAGAATTCACGAGCCTTTAGGTAGCTCACACAGTTACAGTACATTAAGTATGCAGTGGGGGTCTATCAGTGAATGACCTGTTGATGATCCTGCAGTAAAATTCACAATTTATAAGACATCAGCAATATAAAACGTTCTGATACTGTTATCGTTATTATGAATTATTAAAGGACAATAGTTTGGCAATTGCTCAGGTACACTTAATCAACAAGAAGCAAAGTTCAGTTTGTTCAGAACATGCTTCCATAAAAGTTATTTTAAGTTATGAATCATTACTGATTATTAGTTGTAAATGTTACCACTAGCGCCACCAATCAATCATTGTCAGTGTACATAATGTAATAAAAGCAAAATATATCAGATTAAATCATATCCTCCTATACAGCAGTTGGATAAGTGCACAAATAATGGCTTTATTATCAACAGTGATCTGTTGATACGTCATCACAGTGGAGGAGCCTTTAACGTTCCTCCTCCACAGTGCTTTGTGCTTTACTGTGTCCGGTTCACCTGACCTTGCCACTACCCCGAGTTCTGTCAGTGAAATGTCTCCCTCTCCTGGTCGATTTGCTTTTAAGCCGATCTTCAACAGCATTACTGTTCAGCTGATTCAGTCCCTTACTGTATGTCATCTCATATGTTCAGTGAAAAAGTTACTATTTTATCCACACTATCCTTTGTATCTGTTCTAGATGTAATTTCTTAAGTTACATCTAGAGTAATTAAATTTATAGGCGCCATGAGCCAGAGATGTTCACAAGTCTTTTTTTGCAAGTCCAAGTCAAGTCTCAAGTCTTTGGTCACGAGTCCGAGTCAAGTCTCAAGTCTCTAAAAAAATAAAAGTCTCCTGTCTCTTCTGGTTGTAATGACCCTTCTATCATCTGCTGCTATCCGGTCTACTAAGGATACTGCACAGCTATATCTTAGAGATTCAAAGCATTTACTGTAGGTTATTATCACTCCTTTATCTATACAGTAGGGCCACTTTTTGGTAAATCACTTAGGAAACTAAGAAAAAGCACGGTGTGACACTGAATTATATTTTTGTAGTTAATATTGACTGTTTTTAATATGTTTTTGTTGAAATGACATAATCAAATATAATTGTTCAAGTCCTATAGCTTTTGAAACATCGGCTGTCCAACATTTTTGAGATGAGCATTGTTCAGGTAAAATGGGCCACGTGTTCAGGTAAAATGAGCCACGCATCAGCTAAAATGAGCCACTCAAGCAAAACACAGTCATTTCTTCTTCTTTTTCTTCTTTTTTAAAGTTTAGTTTTGGGCTTTTAGGCCTTTAAGTGATAGGGCAGCGAGAGACGGAATGACATGCAGCAAAGGACCACCAGAGGAATCGAACCGGGGCCAAGGACTATAGCCTTTGCATATGGGCACCTGTTCTATCTACTGAGCTAAACAATGCCCTCAAAACACTATCATTTATGATAAAACAATTCACATATATAGCCTAATATTATTATATAACATTTGAATTCATGAACAATAACATTGAAGCATTAAGAATGAATAGAATATTAGAATAACATCATGACAATTTTGGAACTGTGTGTTTGTGGTGTTAGTGTGCGTGCGTGTGTGTCTGTATGTGTGTGTGCGTGCGTGCGTGCGTGTGTGTGTGTATGTGTGTGTGTGGTGTTAGTGTGCGTGCATGTGTCTGTGTGTTTGTGTGTGCACAGGTCACGATGCCTCCTGCACCAAAGCTAAAACACGCACACACAAACATTGGGTCTGTATAATAACAAGGGCAATGTGAAGATACGTAAAATATGCTGGAGAAACCATCAAAACTCAACTCTGAAGGTGGCTCATTTTAGCTGAAATGCATGGCTCAATTTACCACAATGCATTAAGGTAAATTGGGCCACCCACAAAAAATGCATTTAAATTAAAAATAAGTAAGCTTAGCAAGAATTTTGCATTCTATCCAATGGGGGGAATCACAATGTGTATTATAAATCACATTTTTTATTGTAGATCTGTTTTTTTACGGAGTTGTCAACCTTATCAGTTTCAAGTGAAATTTGTTTGCCAGGCCACTTTTCGCACGCTTCTCCTCAGCAGGCTGGATATTAAGCATTGTCCCACCCAAAACAGCAACCAGAGACCACTCAAATCAATTGTTTTTTGTCAAGTACAGTTGTAGCAACAATTTGAAATAATTTACAGCCATTGCCTGTTAAAACTTAAAGAGCTAGGAGGCTCAAACCTTAAATGGCTCATTTTACCTGATGGCCCAATTTACCTGATGTCACCCTATTGATTAGTTGTTTATTATATGATCACTTTAAACAGGATATTGCAATGCATGAAGAAAACACACAATGAAAGCTTTCCTTTAAAGGAAACTGTATTCTGAGCTGCTCTGCCCCTGGCCTTTTCTCTCTTTTTTGCTTTGTTGAATTCAGAAAACCCAGATGAACAACATGGAAAATGATTTAGGTTGTTAATTACGGGTCATAAGATCTGGATAGCTCACATCTTTATGTGCAGCAAAACCTTTCTGGAACCGCATGTTTCTGAGAGAAGAACTGGTTGTTATTATTTTTTTTATTTAGCTCCGTCAACTCATGGGGGCGTGTCAACACGTCCAGACTTCCATACATGCCTTATATTTCGCAGCAAAAACATAAATAAACAGCAGGATTTAGCCTACAGTAGCCTGATGTGCCAGCAGCTAGTCCCCGTGAAGGAAGGTCTGACAACAAACGGACGTTGTACCTCACATGTGGGCTAGGGACGGTGCCGCTATTAAATTTTTTTTTTTTTTAAAAAGCCAGTTTACAGTCACCTGTCACTCACCTGCAGCTGACTGCGCTGTCAGAAGAGCTCAGCTGCTCCTCGCTCTTTAGCCTGGTGTTTGGCTGCACTCTGTAGGAGTTCAATATGAAGATCTAACCTCCATCTGAATAACGTTACCGGCCATGTGGCGCTGCTCCGCTAGTGGTGTGTTAACGGCAAAAAAAAAAAAAAAAAAAAAAAGGTCGTCGGTCGTCCTGTCAGGAGGGAGGCATGAGCCAAAAAAATAATGATTGTTCAGGAGTCTCAAAACACGAGTCCGAGTCGAGTCTAAAGTCTTTTGGGCACGAGTCCAAGTCAAGTCTGAAGTGTCTGTGGGTGCGATTTAAGTGCGACTCGTAGTCCAGTGACAATGCCCCCCAAAAATTGAGATACTACCCCTACCGGAGGTAGAACAAAACCTAACAATGTTTTTCCTCATCTCCAAGGTCTCCCATATATGAAATGGATTCTTAGGTTAAAATATTTTACTGCAAACATTGTTAAATTGATAGCCTACATATTGTCATACACCCCAAACTTAAAAGAACAAAAATACAGCCTGGCCGTATGGGAGTTAAGACATATAAACTCATGTAGATTAATAACACAAGCTCTGACAGCTTTGAAACTTGACATAATTGTGGCCAGGAAGTTCGTTTACCTATTGGAAAAAACTGGATGTGAATATCTTGATGTGTGTAACATATAGAGACCTATAAACACCTGCCTTAAATAAGCGGACATGCAAAAAAAGAATATCTATGCAGAATATTCTCATTTACTTTGTAGTTGCTCGGCCAGGGATTGTCATAGAAACACATATGATGGCTTGTTTGAAAGATGGAGTTGTGAATCCAGTGATACCAAATATGTGAATATAGCATGCATAGTCAGCATAATACATCACCAAATGTATGAGGTGTCCCAAATGAAAGAAAGTGAAACATTAACATAATCAAGTCTCCACAGCCCATTATCAATGGTGACAAGAATGTTGACCAGTTCAATCTTACTGCAACCTAAGCAAGTAACTTTGGGTAAGTGCTACTCTTTTTTATAATACATTAAATAATAGCATATTTCATGATGACACCTTATATAGTTCATATGGAAACAAATATCCAGTAGAATTAGTTTAAATTGAAATAGAACACCTCAAAAATAGGCGCACTTGAATTTATTTTTAGTCAAGTCATTACTGCATAATGGAAAATAATTCTGATGTTGACCCTAAATTTTGTAAGAGCCGCCATTGCCATTTGCCATGAAGTCAAGAGTGGATGCTGAATTAGATCGACTCGAGAAGGCTGGTACGGTGAGTGGGCTGCGCCAGTGGTGCCTGTAGTGAAAAGAGACAACATAATTCGGCTGTGTGCCGATTATAAATTGACAGTAAATCAGGCTGCCACCTATCCCTTGCCCCGAATTGAGGAGCTGATGGCAGGAGTGTGTTTTCAAAGATCGATCTTGCCTCACCATATCAGCAGGTCCTTCTAGAGGATGAGACAAAGAAACTACTGACCATCAATACACATCGAGGGTTATTTGTGTACAATAGACTGGCTTTTGGTGTTGGTTCAGCACATTCCATTTTCCAAAGGATTATGGAAAATCTAATGAAAGATCTGGATGTTGTTGTCTATTGGGATGATTTGTTAGTTACAGGAAAAACTGAACAAGATCATCTGGAAAAGCTGCAAAAGGTGCTACAGAGACTCCAAGAGAGAGGCTTGAGAGTCAAGAAAACCAAATGCGAGTTTGGTAAATGCAGATTGAATACTTGGGACATGTTTTGAACAGCCAGGGCATTCATCCATCTTCAGACAAGATAAAAGCAATCAAGGACGCACCAGCACCATTCTGTGTGAAAGAACTGAGAGCATTTTTGGGGTTAGTGAATTAATATGACGATTTATGAATAACCAAAGCACTGTACTAGCTCCACTCCATAGGTTGTTAAAGTATGACGGGGCATGGGTGTGGAAGAAACCAGAGCAGGCTTTTGAGGAGTGCAAGAAGTTGCTAACAAGTGACAAGATTTTCCTGCACTATGATTCTAACCTACCCCTCACTCTGGCTTCTGACTCCTCAGCTTATGGTATAGATGTTGTCATTCAGCATGAGAGGCCAACAGGAGAAACCCATCCCATTGCTTATGCGTCACGGACGCTATCCCCTGCTGAGAACAAATATTCTCAGATTGAAATAGAAGGACTGGCATTGATTTTTGGAGTCAAAAAGTTCCATCAATATTTATGGGGAAGGAAATTCAAGCTTGTCACTGATCATAAGCTTTTGCTGACTCTTTTTGGAGAACACAAAAGCCTGCCCACCATGGCTGCTGCCTGGATTCAAAGATGGGCAATCATCCTCTCTGCTTATGACTATTGCATTGAGTACTGTGCTTCGGAAAAACACAGCAATGCACACGGACTGTCAAGGGTTCCTTTACCTGACACAAGCGATGTAGGGACTGAAGCCATAGCGCAGAACATTCATGCATGTTCTATGAACTGAACATTTGATGCAAGTGCCAGTGGATGCTGATCAAGTTGCACGTGCCACATGCACAGACAGTGTGCTAGCCAAGGTTCTGAAATACATTACGAATGGTTGGCCTGATGATGTGGACAATAGTCTGAAACCCTTCCACACACGCAGATATGAACTGTCAGCTGAACGTGGATGTGTACTCTGGTGCACCAGGGTGGTTTTGTCTGAGAAGCTCAGAAAAGTTGTGTTGAAAGAGTTGCATTCTGGTCATCAAGGAGTTGTGAAAAGCTCTGGCACGCAAATATGTATGGTGGATTTGATTGACACGGATGTAGAGCCGATTTTGCAGGCCCCTTCTTACTGTAGGTCACACCTTCATGATTGTCGTAGATGCCTACTCCAAGTGGCTAGAAGTATTCAGAATGCCCAGCACCTCATCACAAGACTAAGGAGACTGTTCGCAGCATACGGTCATCCGGAGCATGTTGTAACTGACAACGGAACGTTCACGTCTGCAGAGTTCAAGAACTTCATGCATCAGAATGGAATTCTGCACTCTACAAGCGCCCCAGGCCATCCTGCTTCTAATGGTCTCGCAGAGCGATATGTGCATACATTTAAGAGTGGAATTAAGAAGCTTTCTCAGACTACACTCGACATTGAGGACAAGATCTCTGTGTTTCTGATACAGTATTGCTGTACCCCAAACTGCACCACTGGTCAGTCGCCTGCGGACTTGGTCCTAAACAGACATATGCAAACTTGCCTGGACCTGATGCATTCTGACACTGCAGTCACAGTGTTCGCAGAAAGCAGTACATGCAGAAGTTCTATCATGACCAGCGGGCAGTGAGCAGATCTTTCTCTTTGGCTGACCCTGTCTATTTGCAAAATACGGCAGGGGGAAGAGAGAAGTGGATTCCTGGAGTGATAGAGCACCAAACAGGACCAGTGTCCTACAAAGTGCAAGAGACAGACACAACATACAGGAGACATGGGGATCAGTTGAGATCCCGTGTCACAACTGATGGACTCATTTTGGATACTGACTGTACAACCTCTAATACTGACACGTCCACCCAGCCAAGTGTGCTCCAAGACAACGTGTCAGCCGGTGCTGATCTTCTGACAGTGCAGAGGTGCCAGCAGCATCTCCAATGCTGCGCCACTCAGCCAGAGAAAGGAAGCTGCCTGACCGCTATGACCGTTAATGTGCAGATTGATCTTGATTGTTCTTTACAAGCAGGTTGACACTTGGACTAAGTTGGTCAATATAATAATAATGTAACTACTGTTTTCAGTTCAGTATAGCTTTGTTACATTATGCCTGTCTTAAAAAGGTACAGAATTAAAAACATTTTTTTTAAAAAAGCAAGACAAGGGAGTTTGTTAAATTAACTTAGAGACATTTGTATGAGTTTGTATGGTAATACAAGGCACTGATATTTTAAGTCATGGTGTAACAAAAGTGTACTTTCATTTAAAAAGGGGAGGGTGTGATGTATCAGATTTTGAGTTTTGTATTCTGTGTGACCGTTGTGCCGTTGTTATCAGTGTACCAAGGAATGCTGGGATATGTATGTGAAGTTCCGGTTTTGCACGAGCTGAGTAAAGGTGCCATGTGCAGTAAGAGTCACTGCGTCCTGTGCGTTATTAGGGAAATACACAACACTAACACTATTATTTTCCATTATGCAGTAATGACTTGACCAAAAATAAATTCAAGTGGGTGTATACAGTATATATTTAAGGTGTTCTATTTCAATTTAAACTGATTCTACTGGATATTTGTTTCCATATGAACTATAAGTGTCATCATGAAATATGCTATTATTTAAAGCAGAAGTAAGTGATATATTTGTGTTAATATAAGTCTTAAATAGTTATATCTTCCGACAGCAATCACTTACATAGAGTGTTTGGACTGAAACACGGGTCTCTCAGTCCCTCTGCTCTGCTCTGAGCCGAAGAGAAAACATTTATCGTATCCTACAGTTTTTATCCAATGAGGAGAGAGAACGGCATGCAGGGCTGTGTGTGCAGCCAAGGAACGCCGTGAATGTGGCGACGTAGGGACGAGGACTGTTATGGTGCGTTCAAGGAAACTCGTATTTTTCCGACCGTGAAGTGGTACCAGTTCGATCTGGTACGAGTTCACCGGTCGGAAGTTACGAGTGGCCGTTATAGTGACTTTCACCGGTAAAACAGGTCGGAAAAACACGAGTGGGTTGCCTGAAACGCTACAAAGTCGTAAGTTGTGACTTGAAGCTGTAATTTACGATTTCAAAAGCCTGCCTGGAATGCAGCATTAGCGAAAACGACCGGACCACTTACTTCTGCTTTAAAGCAGAAGTAAGTGATATATTTGTGTTAATATAAGTCTTAAATAGTTATATCTTCCGACAGCAATCACTTACATGGAGTGTTTGGACCGAAACACGGGTCTGTCAGTCACTCTGCTCTGCTCTGAGCCGAGGAGAAAACTTTTCTCGTATCCTACAATTTTTATCCAATGAGGAGAGAGAACGGCATGCAGGGCTGTGTGTGCAGCCCGTCTATGGTGCAGCCAAGGGATGCGCGTGAATGTGGTGACGTAGGGATGAGGACTGTTATGGTGCGTTCAAGGCAACTCGTAACTCGTGTTTTTTCGACCTGTGAAGTCGTACCAGTTCGATCTGGTACGAGTTCACGGGTTGGAAGTTACGAGTGGCCGTTATAGTGACTTTCACAGGTAAAACAGGTCGGAAAAACACGAGTGGGTTGCCTGGAACGCTACAAAGTCGTAAGTTGTGACTTGAAGCTGTAATTTACGGTTTCAAAAGCCTGCCTGGAACGCAGCATTAGCCAAAACGACCGGATCGCTTATTTCTGCTTTAATGTATTATAAAAAAGAGTAGCACTTACCCAAAGTTACTTGCTTAGGTTGTAGTAAGACTGAACTGGTCAACATTCTTGTCACCATTGATAATGGGCTGTGGAGACTTGATTATGTTAATGTTTCACTTTCTTTCATTTGGGACACCTCATACATTTGGTGATGTATTATACTGACTATGCCTGCTATATTCACATATTTGATATCACTGGATTCTGCACAACTCCATCTTTCAAACAAGCCATCATATGTGTTTCTATGACAATCCCTGGCCGAGCAACTACAAAGTAAATGAGAATATTCTGCATAGATATTCTTTTTTTGTATGTCCGCTTATTTAAGGCAAGTGTTTATAGGTCTCTATATGTTACACACATCAAGATATTCACATCCAGTTTTTTCTAATAGGTAAAGAAACTTCCTGGCCACAATTATGTCAAGTTTCAAAGCTGTCAGAGCTTGTGTTATTAATCTACATGAGTTTATATGTCTTAACTCCCATACGGCGAGGCTGTATTTTTGTTCTTTTTTAAGTTTGGGGTGTATGACAATATGTATCAATTTAACAATGTTTGCAGTAAAATATTTTAACCTAAGAATCCATTTCATATATGGGAGACCTTGGAGATGAGGAAAAACATTGTTAGGTTTTGTTCTACCTCCGGTAGGGGTATCTCAAAAACTAAAGCCCTTTGTCACTAGCCTATCGAGTTCAAGTCGCAAACTCGAGTCCCCATCTCTGCCATGAGCCTATAAATTCCCCCCATAACCCAGATGCCCACAATGTTTAGATTTTGCACGTTTTCAGACATATTTTTATTTCTTTATACATAAAGACATTTCAAAATATTTGAAGCTATTTCCTTTAATTTTTACTCGTTCAAACTTTTCTCCTCTGAGAAATACATTAAGTTAATGGCAAATGAAAATAAAATAACAAAAATAGGCAAGGCACCAGGCGGTTCATTAGCAACATATAGTTAAGTTATTTAGACAAAATTATATTACACTGAGGTGAAAATGATTTCAGCAGCAGAACTTTGTATGTCTGTATAAATATTTATACAGAATAATATGTTTCCTTTCAAATAAAGCATGTCTGGATGGAAACTAACTTTCTCTCATCTCTGCGTTAATAAAAAATGATACGACAATAAACTGTATCTGTACGGTGAGTCAGTATGTTTATACAGAAGCCATAAAACAGCACAAAAACTGAACAGAAACAGGTACTTTACTTAAGTAGCTATTTTATCATGTTGATCGATTTCAACAAGACAAAGAAATGATTTGGTATCTGGATTATTATAAAATGCAGAGGTGTGGACTGAAGTCACATGAGTTGGACTGGAGTCACAACTTTGACAACTTCAGACTTGACTTGAGAAACACAAGAAAGACTTGAGTCAACTTTGAGCACCACTGACCCGTGACTTCACTTGGACTTGGTCCCTTTGACTCGGAGAGGCCTGACAGTCTCCCTATAGCCAAAAATTTAAAAAAGAAAAATGCAATTAATTACTTTGTGCAAGCCCCACAATGCGTTAGGAAATGTTGCCTGGCTTTGTTGACATCTGGAAATCCAAGATCCACCCTGAACTAATCAGACAGCCAATCCTATTGCACGTGATAACAGTTCAGGCAGTGTGTGTGAGGTGTGTGGCTCTTAAAGAGTTCATAGATAAAACAGAGGTGAGCAGAAGTATGGTTACGATATTAACAAAATAAGAGTGGCAGTATGTATCAAGCCAACAACAATCAGCTTTATGATGTTAGGTGGAGGTGTGTGTCTGTGTGTGTGTGAGAGAGAGAGAGAGAGAGAGAGAGACTGAGAGTGTGTCTGTTTAGGTTTAAATACTTAAGTCTATGAGTGCCATTACGATGTTCATATTGTTGACAAGCATTCATTTGAACCCACCTTTGCTAAAGTGGATGATATAGGACATCTTAAGAAATTTGGTCCTGTTTTTCACTGATTGCATTCTTTTTCTTACAGCAGACATAGACCAGTCGACAAAGTGCATAAACAGGCATTGCCAGGCTGGGGACTCCTGCCAAAAGAAATATGACTGCACTTATCCATGACGGGTATGGTACTGATGCCAGAGATGGAAACCCCTCCTGTGAAATAAAGAGCAGTGTAGTAAGTACAGTATATTTACCATGCAAATGCCTTTTTAAACTTTGATGAATGTGGTCAAGCTCTTTGATATGCTATTGCTATGCTATTTTTTAATGGTCTTATGCATAAGCTGATTTCACAGTTTATATTCTTACAGAGTTGGGGTCCCAGACTAAATAGGTGAGCTCTTCTTGGGCTTGGGTCACAAGATAGAAAACCAAGATAACCAGGACAATTAGAGGACTGATGAATCTCCATGAAACCTGCCAGAAGATGGAGGGCTTATGTCCAATCAGGAACTCCAAGTCCTCATTGAACCTGAATAACAAGAGCATTGAAATTAGATTAGTTTTGAAACTTGTCATGGAATATGGCCTGGACTTTAATAGATCAACCATCATCATAAGATTTTGCTGAAAACTGGTAGAATTTGGTGCTGCTATGGAGGTATTTTGAAGCCATTTTGCAAAAGATAATATGTTGCTTAAAATAACTGAGCTAGCACTAACCTGTCGATGCCGTAGACGTAAACAACGGCGATCATCTCAAACAGTCCAATGGTCAGAAGTGGAACAGATCCAGCAAAGTTGTCAAAGAGAGTTACCCAGTAAAGTCCTGAGTACTGTGCAAACAGGAGGGTGATGACAAAGGACACAGCGCACGTTGTTCCTGAAACACATTAGTTGTCCATGATTAGTTGATGAAAATGTGATAAACTGACTTGAGTTGATCTGTAAAAACTGGCTACCTGTCAATGCTTCATGGGGCCATTTTTTAGGGAATACATTCAGGTCTTTCAAGGGTACGACCACTCCTTCAATGTTGCCAAACAGGGTTGAGACCCCCAGGCAGAGAAGCATGACGAAAAATAGGACAGACCACACTGGAGAGCCAGGCATCTTGGTGATGGCTTCTGTAAACACAATAAAGGCCAAACCTGTTCCCTCCACTCCCTGAGCAAACACAATGCAGATTAGAGTAACAAACAATAACAACTGAGGAATTTGATAGATATACGTACATCAAGATAGTTACCTCGCTGAGAAGTTTCTGCATTTCACAGGTTTTGATGTCCAATCCAAGAACAGTGTCAGGATAGGAGCTGTTGAGCTGATTCAACATTGTCTCATAGTTGCTCGTAGTGATGTTGTCTTCAGGGAGTTCAAATGTATTCAATAATGTCAAGATGTTTCTGGAAAAAATGATATATCTCCGATTAGTAACTCTGGAGTCCACATTATGGGTTCAAATTTTACAGGAATTGTCCTAATAGAATTCCCATATAGACACTGAAATGGTAATTGGTCACTATTATAGTTGCTCTTGACCCTGTACTTATGCAACAACTTCTGAGTCTGATGTGTTGAAGCTACTTTGAAGGCATAGCTTTGGAAGTTACCACTCACTTAATTTGTACAACAGTCAAACTACCCTATCTATTTAGTCTAGTTAATTCAAACTATTTAGACAGGTAGTACAAACTACTTAGCCAAAAAACATCAAATTTACATGTGATACTTATGATTGCATGATAAAAAAAAACAAAATACAAAAAAGTCTACCTGTTTAGAGGTCATATGGTACATAAACCAAAAATAAGTAATAAATAAATAATTTTCTAGTGGCAAGAGTTGTCATCATGCATCATAAAACATGCATGATAATGCTGCTCTGCCTCTGACCACAGCATTAAAAAAGACACATGTACAACTATAAACAAATTAATGTAAATAATGATTTAAGAGTGGTTTGTCATGACTGAAGTGTACTCACTCATTGATACAATTGTCATATTTTTCAGTGGCCCTAAAGCCAATGATGGAGTAGGTGACTGAAGCAGCATAGACTGAGGTGAGGCCAGTTACTACAGTGAGGACCACAGCATCTTGCATGCAGTTGTTGCTGAGGAAAGAAAACAGGCAAACAATTTAAAGTAATCTAAGTGAGAAATGAGCTCCTGTGTGGTTATGAAACAACAAGTATGTTTAAATGTCTCTTACTGAACAGGGTTGTAGCTTGAGAAGGAGATGAGACCTCCCCATGCAAGACCAAAAGAATAAAAGACCTGGGCACCTGCGTCCAGCCAAGTTGTTGGTTTCATCAGCTCTTCAACCTGCAAGAGTGAGGTACACATTGTAATTTTGGCTTTGACAAACAATACACTTTTCTCACAACTCGAAACATACATACATCTGGTGTGAAGAGGAACTGTAATCCACTTAGGGCTCCTTTAAGAGTCAGTCCTCGGATCAGGAAGATGGCCAGCACTATGTACGGCAGGATGGCTGTGACGTACACTGCCTGAAGTTATAACAAAAACATGAAATGCTTAACAACAGACACAAAAGTTTTTTCAGCTATTTATTATAGTCGACCATTTGACCATTTCTTAAAACCCCTTCCCCAGATACTAATTGTACAATTAAAATGAACTGCAACCAGACTCTGGATTTGGATCTCCCTGCATGTGGAGTGTGTCGATATGAAGCTTTTAAGAGGCAATACATACGTTTTCTGTGCCACCAACTGAATCTCTTGTTGAGAACCAGTTGTGCCGATTGTCACTTGACAAGAGCTTTGGCCATTGTTTTTGTTGTGATACAGGAGGTTACATAAGCAATGCCACCTGTCCAGAGCAGATTGGAAGCTACAATGGGCTGCCATCACTTAAATAACTGGTCTGCATTACACCATAAGGCTTTAGAACGAACAGACTTTTAAACATCTTACAAAAGTAGATAAATATATAAATCCGTATGTTCTTATGATTGACAGTTCAACAAACCTTGCCTGAAGTGCTGATGCCCCTTATACAGCAGATAGCAATAATGGTCCAGGCGGCAAATAGGCAGGCGACTATGGGCCACTGGATTCCTTCAGAGTCATCTATAGTGGTCGAACTATTCAGAGTCACTCGATAAAAATAATAATCTATGGTGGAGCTCCGTTGACACTCGGATATAAACCCTGAGGGATCAAAAAAAAATACAAATACAAATAAATAATAGAGCAAATTGGGTGCTTTAGTGTGTATCAGAGTGTATGATAAAATGTGTCTAATATAATATTTTTCTGTTCAGATACCTGTCCCATTCTCAGCAAGAGGACACTGGGCCCAAGGCAGTGGGTCTTGAAAGGAGTTGAAGAAATACCACAAGACCCAGGCAATTAAAGTATTGTAGTACAGTCCAACCATAAATGACACCAGCATGGAGGCTATACCTGTGGGACAGCATAATTAACTGTAAAGGTTTGTGGCTCTAGGAACTCAACAAATAGAAAACTGAAAAAACAAAAAAAAACAACAAAAAAAACACATGCAAAAGAAGTTTAATTTGCAACAGTTTATCTGTATTTGTGTTTTTTTCCTAAGTTTTGTTGCATACTCATCGGACATTAAACTCAGTTTTGATCCAGAGCCTATACCTACCAATACCAGTCAGATAAGGGTTGATGGCCCTCCACACTCCCACGCTGCCTTTCCTGAGACGTTGGCCAATGGCAAACTCCATAAGTAGTAGAGGCATGCCCTCCAACACTAGCAGGATCAGGTATGGAATCAAGAAGGCACCTAGAAAACATATGTGACTATTAGTTTAAAGGGGACAAATTGGCCCCTAGTTTCGTGGCATGGTGCAGGGTGGCGAAGCCGGCGCAGTGCAAGTTTCAACCAGCGCAGCCCTGCGCAAGGTCAGTTTGGCAGTTTGGTAGACCGCAGTGCGCCGAGATGGGTATGGCGGCGCGACAGGGGGAGGCGTCACAGATTTAGATTGGCGTAGTGGAAGTTTAGTGCCAAAAAGCGGTGACGTGTGCACAGGCAGGTTTCCACAGTTCCAGGCACATTTAAATGCAATAAATAATCACAACTATTTACTGCGCACTTGCGCTGCGCCTAGACTGCGCCTGGTCTACGAATCTAGGGCTCATTATGTAAATATCACTCTCTGAAGGCTCTTAAACATCTATATTTGGGTGTTTTGCTTGGCTTCCGGCCCCAAAAATGTGAGAATTTACAAAAAAAATCTGTAATTTGCAGGCTCCCTAGGTTGAAATCCATGTGGTTTTACAAGCTGTTCTCTCAGTTGTCAACCAATGGTAGCATTAATTTTCGAATTTGCATAATACCACCCCTACCTGTGTGTATCAGTACCGAGGGGCGGGGTGAGTAGTGGCTCATTTGCATTTAAAGGGACAGGCACTGAAACTGGCCGTTCTGAACCGGGCTAATTTTTAAATGTGGAAAAGGGGCATAATAGCGCTCCTTTAAATCTTAATTTCTAAATAAAAGATGTTTTTCTTGAACGTAATCAAATAAAATAAATCTTTGTTAATGCTGTCACCAGTTTCATCTGCCATCATAAAACTGATGATGATTTGGATAATGGGCCTCCATTTTGGTCCATACGATACCTCATGAAATTCAGCTGCATTTCAGCATTTTAGGCTTGTTTGTATAGATTTTGGTGGCTCTCGGCAGGGAAAAACTAAGACATAATGTAAAAGTTTTATTAGAGGAATTTTGCTGATAAAAGTAGTTAATAGCAGTTATGTATTAACTATAAGTACACTGTCATTACTGTGGCTGATGATATGGACTATGGACAGTGGTTTTAAGTGTACAGTGTGGACCTGACTTTTCAAGTTAACAAGTGACAGAAACAAAAACACATAATATTTGATTTGCTCTGATCTATCTCCAGTAGCCCGGTGTGCAGCACATCAAAAGAATAACAATGACAACTCCTTTAACACACAAATAATTATATACAGTACAGGAATGTATAGCATTCTTTGCTGTTGTTTCAACTAAAGGCAGCATACCTCAGGATCTCTGTCTTTGGCTCATATGTGATGCCATAGGTTAGCTATTACTTCAGAAGACCTCATACACTTGAGAATCATTAATATGACTTGATGGTAATTTCATGACATTCTCTTCTTTCCATGAATGAGTAATATATTTAACTCTCCATTTCCCCCAGTTGCAAAGGACCAGTGATTTTGTCGAGAGTGAAATGGCTTACCTCCTCCATGGCTTTGACACAAATAAGGGAATCGCCACACATTTCCAAGCCCGATGCAAAACCCCACACAGGTGAGGATGTACTGGGCTTTGTTGTCCCATTTCTGCCTGTCCCCAGCCTCCTCCTTTTCCTTCCTGTCAAGATCCTCATGGCTGGGGATCCGGAGATCCAGTCCTGGGTTCGGAAAGACCAGTCTCATGGTGATGACATGTGTACTGAAACAGAGTGGCAGTGTCCTCAATTGTACAGTTGAAGCATTAGTGAGAGATTGAATGTCCACATGGAAGCACCCAACAATGTTGACATGTTCATAATCTTTTACTGCTGCCAATCATTGATTAGCCAGAGCAGACTCTGAACTTGTTTCCTTATATACAGGTACGCAATCATTCCTATTTGTGACTCACTTTCATAATTAAATTTCATATGTAAAAAACTTCATGGACAATCTGAGAAAAAAGTTTGGATTGAGTTAAATTACAGTCGAATTACATTCAATTTTAATGACTGGAAGCCCATTTGACACAGACAGGGGAAAAATAATTTTTAATTGCTTTTGTGATTTCTTAGTGATTTATTTTAAGGATTTGTTTGAAATGTCAGTTACAACAGTATAATAATGATAATACTGTGTGTATGTACAAGTTTGCTCAGGAAAACATAATCTAAAGTGCCAGCTCATGATAGTCTATATTGTTTACATAAATAATTTTTTTAAATAAAATTTTCTCTGAAGTCTTAACTGATGAGATGCTTACTAGCAGATGAGTCAGTTAATGATGGTATAAGTATAGTATTATAATGTACACTAGAAATTAAAACAAACAGACAAAAAAAGTGGATTTAAAAAGCCCTGATGACATTGATTTGTATGTCGGAAGATGTAACAATAATTAATTATTTTTGCCAAATATTAAAGACAACAACAACAACATTTTTGTATAATAGAAATATGCATTATAGTAAATATACAATATTAAGGTAGAGACGTATTACTTTTCTTTTCAAAGTGAGACAGAACTGATGCCACTCATTATAGGCCAAGCTTGTATAATCGACAACTGCTGGTCCCATTATATTTGGTGCACACACATAAGAGTGATATCAGTCCACTTGTCTTCTTGGTGAGAAAACATATAAGTGTGTTTCCAAAAATGTCCAGCTGTTCCTTTAATGCATAAATTTACACCTAAATGTGAAACATGATACAACAGGAAACTAATATTAGATAATGAAAAACATATTATTAAAGTACTTATGCCTTAATGTGCTTTAATCACCAACAGTATTTTACAGAGAATGCTTTAAAAGTTTACTAACATGTTTTTCTATTATTGTACAGGGTCAGATTTATACAAAAAATAACAAAACAGGCCTTGACTCATTTTGGTTTAAAATAATCAAAAGAAATACTATTTAAAATTTCATTTTGTCATCCATTTGTATTTTGGCAGAGATATTGTCCAGTGTCTTGTCACTGTAGTCCTTCTGTTTGCAGCATTTCTTCTGGATGAATTTGAAGAGGGCAACAGCTGGGATAGATAAACTGGGAATTCCAGCCAGGATGAAGATGGTGACGTAGATCCAGTTGGGATATGGACGTGGTTCAAGGGTAGGGAAGTCCTCCTATAGCCAGAGTCAAGAGAAAATTTTGTGATTTTTCAGTAGTGTATTAAATAAAATATTAATTTATCACAAGATAGAAGAACGCGATACATAGTAATAATAGAAACAGACAACAGACTTACCGCCTCCAGGTCCCAGACCAAATAGGTGAGCGTCTTTGAGACTTGGGTGATGAAGTAGAAAATCAGGATGAAGATCATTATGAGTGGGCTGACCACTCTCCATGTCACCTGCCAGAAAATATTGGGCTTGTGGCCAATCATAAACTCAATGTCCTCGTTAAACCTGCGTGGAGGCAATAAGAGGGAGATTTTATGCCAGCTAAGCATGTGCGGAAGCATCTATGAAAAATGAGTTTGTATTTTTATAGTTTTAGCGATAATGTGTTGCTGATATTGTGTTCCCCTCGTGAGGCTGTGTGTATGTGTGTCATCATGGTAAAATGTTGTCCAGGAGAAATGTACTGTAGTGGGATCTACCACAAGTCCTCTTGCAAATGTCTGTTTTGTTATCGTGTCACTGTGTAGGAAGCAGTCACAAAACTGTATAGACTCACCTATCTACGCCATAAATGTAGATAACAGCAATCATTTCACACAATGCGATGATCAGAAGGGGAATGGAGCCTGCAAAGTTGTCAAAAAGAGCTAGCCAGTAGTTTCCTGAGCGTTGAGCAAATATGAGCCCAACAGCAAAGGAAATGAAGCAAGTAAGGCCTGAAAAAAAAGACAATGATAAAAAAAGTGGTTACACCTAAATCTATATCAAAATTTCTAACCCCACATAAAAAGGTATTTAATATTTATAAGGAAAATTACCACAGAAAGCTTCTTTGGGCCATGTCCGTGGCAACACTCCTAGGTCCTGCAGAGGGACCACTACTCCCTCAATGCAGCCAAACATGGTTGAGAGGCCAAGGCAGAAGAGCATGATGAAGAAGAGAACCGCCCAGAGAGGAGAAAAGGGCATCTTGGTGATGGCCTCTGTGAACACGATGAAGGCCAAACCTGTTCCCTCCACACCCTGAAGACACAAACATCACATTTGCCAATCACTTACCCTTTGGCTTATCAAATGTGTGAGAGAGAAAACTCAAAGTTTTGGTTGAATGAATATGTATTGATTTTTACTGACCTGACTGAGGAAAGTCTGCATGTCACAGAACTGCAGTTGCAGGTCTTGGATGACATTTGGATTTGTCTGGTTGTGATGAGCCAGAACCTCTTTGTAGTTGTTCTCTGTGATGTTTCCTTCAGGATAGTTGAAGGCATTCATCAGCTTCAAGATGTTGCTGCAACAAAAGAAGAGACAAAGGAGTTAAGTCTGATATAGTAAGTGACTCAGTCTCTGTTCCTTTTGAGAAATTGAAACTCACTCTTTCATGCAGTCATCCAAGTTTTGCATGGCCCTAAAGCCAATGATAGAGTAGATAACGATTGCAGAGAACACTGAGGTGCAGCCATTGATGATAGAGATGAGAACAGCATCCTGCTCGCAGTTGTTACTACAAGAAAAAAGTGATGACATTAAAGCAGAAGTAAGTGATATATTTGTGTTAATATAAGTCTTAAATAGTTATATCTTCCGACAGCAATCACTTACATAGAGTGTTTGGACTGAAACACGGGTCTGTCAGTCACTCTGCTCTGCTCTGAGCCGAGGAGAAAACATTTATCGTATCCTACAGTTTTTATCCAATGAGGAGAGAGAACGGCATGCAGGGCTGTGTGTGCAGCCAAGGGATGCCGTGAATGTGGTGACGTAGGGACGAGGACTGTTATGGTGCGTTCAAGGAAACTCGTAACTCGTGTTTTTCCGACCTGTGAAGTCGTAGGACCAGTTCGATCTGGTACGAGTTCACGGGTGGGAAGTTACGAGTGGCCGTTATAGTGACTTTCACAGGTAAAACAGGTCGGAAAAACACGAGTGGGTTGCCTGGAACGCTACAAAGTCGTAAGTTGTGACTTGAAGCTGTAATTTACGGTTTCAAAAGCCTGCCGCAGCATTAGCCAAAACGACCGGATCGCTTACTTCTGCTTTAAGACGTGTTCAAAACAGTTCTCATTGCATAATGGTGCAAGCTGAATCTGTTACTCACTGAATAGAGTTGTAACTGGAGAAAGAGATGAGACCTCCAAAAGCCAGAGAGAAGGAGTAGAACACCTGAGCACCTGCATCCAACCAGGTTGATGGATTCATTAACTCATTCACCTAAAAACAAAATATGAAGAAGATATATTCTTCGTAAAACTGAGCTGAGATAGTTAAGCTTATTAGTTTCTATCCAGTCTAATTTAATTAACACAAAATTCATCAGGAAAATTAGAATTTAACAATGTTACTACTATTTAATGACTGAAAACTGGAGGACTTTATACTTTTTTGTCAGTTTCAAGTCCCTATGTGATATTAAGCTAAAAGCTTCTGACTGGCCTTTTACTCTGACAGACAGCTCATCTTGAGTGGATAAAAAACACGATTTAAATTAAACAGTGACAAATGCATATTGGTGTTCACAACTGTCCTTACATCTGGTGTGAAGAGAAACTTGATCCCTTCTACAGAGCCTTTCAGAGTCAGTCCTCTGATAAGGAAGATGGTGAGGACCACATATGGCAGAGTGGATGTGATGTACACAGCCTGAGAAGCAAGAAAATAACAAAATAATCAAGAGGTATATCTGAATTAACACAAAGACACAAAAGCAGGGATCATCCCCACATTGGGATTACTATGATGTGACTTGCAGACCTTTCCAGTGGTCTCGATGCCCCGAATGCAGCAGACATAGAGCAGAGACCAGGCAGACAGCAGGGACAACACCATCCACCACTGCAGACCCCCAGACTCATCAATAGCTGTTGAAGTGTTCAGAGTCTCCCTGTACCAGAAGTAGTCAACGGTGCTGCTCCGAGCACACTCCTCTACCAGACCTAGACAGAACCAAAGAGTGAAGAACTGGATGTCAGAAACCTTCAACATTTGTTTTTCACTCACTCTGACTTCAGTCTTGATAGATGGAGGAATACCTGTCCTGTTGGCATTGAGAGGACACTGGCTCCAAGGCAGAGGGCTTTGAAAGGAATTGAAGAGATACCACATGATCCAGGCCATGATGGTGTTGTAGTACATACCCACCAAAAACGAGACCAGCATGGATGCAACACCTGCAACAGGATAAAACAAAGAGTCTAGAGGTACAGTACTGGTCTTTCTTTTAAATGTGTCTAAAAATCTGCAGATGATCATAAGTGTCTCTACCACATACCAAGTACAGTAACTGTTTTGATTAAAGTGCTCAACTATACCTAACTGCCCTCCCTGGGGCATGTGCTTGTGTCATTTGATTTATTCATTTTTACAATGCATGTTGCTTTTTGTTTACCCACCAACTCCTGTCAGGTAGGGATTGATTGATCTCCACACTCCCACGCTGCCTTTCCTCAGACGCTGACCGATGGCAAACTCCAGGTGCAACAGTGGAATTCCCTCCAGAACCAGCAGGATCAGAAACGGGATTATAAATGCTCCTAGAGGTAAAACATTTGCATCATATTGAGTCAAGGTGAGTGGTTGACTTCATTCAGTAGTGAAAGTGAGTCAATACTCAGCAGCTAATGCTGTTCAAAAAGTGTTCCAATAACCTTTTTGTTGACTTGGGGTCAACACTATGTCACGTTTAACAGCAGAGAGAAAACCCTCGAAACGATCACTTTTCAACTTGAAATTGACTTCTCCTAGTTTAACCCCAACATCCAGTGTTGTGCCTGAACGCATTCAATGAACAATCGTTCACCGTTCAACTGAACGTGCTGTATTTCTGCTTGATGAACGTTATTGTGAACCGTGAATGCATTAATTCTGGTGTTTGTGAATGCGCTCTCTCACAGTATAACTTTGTTCAAGAGTGTGCCAGATTTCCATAGAGCTTTCTAGGCAAAAACCCAGCTGAAACACACCATGAACAGGTGTTAATATGTAGCAGAAAAAACACCCAATCTGGCAACAGTTTGGATCAGCGGCGCATGGAAGAGGCGGAGTGATACAGCGTGTCGCTGAGCCTGCCTGTATGGAGGAATACTGACCCAGTTGGTTAGTATACCAGATAAACGGGGTTAGAGAGGGAAGTCCAAGTAATTTGACATATTTGAGATTTTTATGAAATAGTAACACAATAATTACTTTTCCTGGTAATTAATTTATTTCATCACGTTACTTTTGGGGGAAAGTAACTAGTAACTGCTGTCTGTGGTTCTAATAAATTTAAAAAATAATAGCTTGCAGCAACATATTGAAAAGAAAAAAGAAAAAACAATATGAACTAGTTCAGTATCGGAATTGTGAACTTAGTTCAACATTTTGAATTATGAACTATGAACTGAACTAGTTAATTTTGAAATATGTGAACTGAACTTTGAATTAGTTCATCTAGAAAGTGAACTTTCCCAACACTGCCAACATCAGAAATTACAAAACATCTACTTTGTTTATATTTCCATCAAAGCTGTTCACCACCAGGCTACATCACACTACAGAGAGTGACACACACAAAGACACACAGAGAGGAAGGGAGGGAGAGAGAGCCTGAGAGAGAAATTCAGATGAATGCTATTGATTGATCTCTGAAAAACCGGGACTTTACTGGTTGGGCATAACCCCTTTACGACTCCACACTTGACTCAAATTCAAGCAGAACACACACACACGCACACACACCAGCCAAGCCAAGAGAGTGGTGATATTTTTCAGAGAATCAGGAGGAATAGCTCAACAAAGATTTAGAGGAGGACACAGTATGAGAGCAAGATGGAGAAGAATATAGCTAAGAGCATGATGCATTATCTTCAGATGAAGAAGACATTTCCCAAGACTGAAAGATATAATTTTTTTAAAGATCTGCAATATGATATGGCTGTCATCACCATTTGACAATCAGGGCAAATATTCCACATGTTCATCAGACCAGCCAATGAAAAAATCATCCTTAACAAACATGGGGGGTTTGTGTAAATTAGAGACCTCTCAATAATAATAATAATAATAATAATAATAATAATAATAATAATAATAATAATAATAATAATAATAATCGTAAACCAACCATTCATATAGTTTGTGATGAATGACCATGATTGAAAATACATTTTGGGCTTAAAATGCAATTAGGTTGCTTTATTTTGCAGGCTTAGTGGAGGCATGTCTTTTTTGACCGTTTTGACAAAGAGAGTATTTAGAATGTTAAGAACACACAAGAGATAAAGACAACCATAAACTGTAAAAAGAATGTTTCATTATCTATCCAAGGGTACAATATGACTCAAGAATCAGACTCACATGTTTACTTTTGATGCTGTAATGGTAAATTTGAATATTCCTTTGTTTTAATCACTTGTGACGTCCCTACCCCCTGCTTTCCCTCCAAGGTATCAGATCCTCTTTTGTTTGTCACCCATTTGTGTATTCTAATGTCTAGACCTTGTAATTGCATCAGGTTCCAGAGACACCCAACCTCTCATTTCCTCATGATATACTCAAACCCTTTTGTATTTTAAAGTGCATTGATTAGACCTCTTAATCACACTCCAGGATGTCAGTGCCAATACCTGAAAAGATATCCTGAGTAGGGGGCTGACCCCTGCAGCAGACAAAGGGGTGTGGAATATACCTGAGGGGGCGTTCCTCAAGTATAAATGTTTAGGTCTCCCCATTTTAGAGGTCTTTTCTATACCATCACTCGGATATGAATTGACCTTTTCTTGCAAGGAAATAAACACATGTCGGCCGGCAAGTCTCTATTTCATTCTTCACCAGCAACAGAGAATTTCCACGACAATGCACAGTTCCCTTCATTTGTGTAGCTACAGTTCACTGCCTTATCATGTGTTACAAACTCTGATCTGTTTTCTTAATCTTTTACTAATTCAGAAGCCAATCAGAAAGTATCCAGTCCCTTTCCATCTTACCTCCTCCGTGACTTTGACACAGGTATGGGAACCTCCAGACGTTGCCAAGTCCCACACAGAAGCCCACACATGTGAGCAGGTACTGGGCTTTGTTGTCCCATTTGGGCCGGTCCCCAGCCTCGTCCTTCTCCATCCTCTCCAGGTCCTTGTGAGAGGGGATTCGCAAATCCAGTCCCGGGTTTGGTATCTTCAGCTTCATGGCCACTTTTTGTAAATTTCGCTGGACACAGAGTTGGAAAATGTAGCCGCGGAGTCTTCCAGTTGGTAAGTAGTTGTTGCTTTGGTGCTTTTCTCTGGCCTTTGCCAGGCTGTGTGTCCTTCTCAAAATTAATCTCCTCTACCTGAAGCTGTTACTGATTCTCTGGTGACTGTCCCTGTCTCTCACACCCCTTCTGAGTGTCTTCTGAAGTATTTACTGTGACCTATGGCACCTAAACTGCAGTTATCAGTTGCTCATCACAGTCTGTCTTGTATCATGTAATGTCAGCAAGTTTAAGCAGAAAAAGATGCAAGCTTTGTGATAATGGTTAATAAATCACATGTCTGGCCAACACTTTTCCAGAAATTATGAGTCTGGTATTCATGAGCTTTTAAAGGAAAATATGTGATGTGGTGCGAACAAATGACAGGTCTTATATATCTTAGATCTTAATATATTGGAGTTGAAACAAGATTATTTTTTAATAATGGTTTACTCTTCAAAGGGGGGTTCGAGTGCTCGTGGTGGAAACAAAGGAGTAAGCTCCAGGTGTTGCGGGGTGCTCTTGAAGTTGAAAAAGAATTTAAGAGACGAAAAAAGCACAAGGCTTAATCAGGGCATGGATACAGGATAAAAAAGAACGCCGACCGGTTAATTGTTTACTCTTCTTTAAAAAAGCCAAGCCTATTTTTTAGGCCTTTTCTCGAAAATTGCATATCCATAATAAAATGAGTATATCTCTGCAACCACAAGGTCTATTTGAATACTTTTGGTGTCATAGTAAAGGGAAAAAATTGAGAAATTGCTGAGATGTGTAAATTTCAGTAAATGTGTTACTGGTGAAGAGTAAATGAAGATGACACACAGAAAAAATTAAATCAAATTAATATTCGCCTAAAAAAAAAATCATATTTTTGATGAGTGTCCCTTAGAATAATGCTATCCAAGCTCAAACCCTCTATAAAATCATTGCACAACATATGAACATTAGATAATTTATTATTAACATTGTCTCTGCAGTGGTTGATTCTGATTAATTGAAGCAGGACAAAATTATTGAGATTTTACTACAAAATATTCAGGCAAGCTTTCCAAAATGTCCATTTTTGGCACAGCTTGGAACCACCTGCCACTATAAACCATTGTTTAATCTTTATTTTCACACAATTTGCATAAACTAACTGAAAAAGAATCAACCGGGACTGAATAAGAACTCCCTTCCAGGCCCTCTGTGTCCCTCTCATGGATGTGTTATGGGTCCCTCTGCATAAATCTGCACTGAGAGCAGCTTATTTGGGTGGGTTTGGCTGCCTGGCTCTATCTCTGCAGCGGATTGGTTGATTCGAGTGATTGACAGTGCATTCGAAACGTTAGAGCCAATAGAATGAGGCTATACCCACGTTAGTTGTTTGTTTGAGTAGTGTTTGGGCTGTGTTTGGGTCATATAAACATGGTTTTTACACGTTGTAGCCCAGCTTCTGCTGTTTAATTTGACATATAATATATATTCTTTCATAATTAGTGCAGTGGTGGCTCTGTGATTGTTCTGCATGTCTTAAAGTGGTTTTGTAAAGCATCTAAAGCATTTAAATGCTAGCCTCGTAAACCAGCCTCTCGCGGAAGTGCACTTCATTTCATTCCGAGGGAGAGTCTGGCCCCATCCCCATTCTAAGCGTTTGGCCTGAGCCAATCAGCGTCGCCCGCTGTGATTGACTGGTGCAAAGCCCCGTCACTACACCAACTTGCTGATTGGCTGAATGGGGTTGTCTGTCAACGCTACTACCAAAGATATTAAACCGTCTTTGCTACTACTCCCGCCCACCCCAAACGCTTAGAGGGGGGATGAGGCCAGACTCTCCCGAGAAATGGAATGAAATGCATTTCCGCGAGAGGCTGGTTTACGAGGCTATTTAAATGCCACAACAACACAGATTTTTTCTCTTTCTTGGAAAACATAAACATATATGGAAAACACAAAAATGTTTGACCTTATCTTAACAACGCCTTGTCCAGTCCTTGAAAAGTCAAATTGTTTTATTGCATAGTGATTGGTTCAGTCCTATTTATCTCATACTTCAATGTAAATTTCTGAACCACTCTTACAGCAGTGATTATCACCTGAGTGAATGTAAAAAATAAAAAAAAAAGTTACCTAAACTAACTAACTTAAATTCAATTCAATTTTATTTGGGTGGGACAGTGCAAGTTCAAGAACAAGAACCATCTGTTGTCCCATTTACATCTGTTCCCTGGAGTACAATACAATAAATAAAAACATGTTACCACAGTTATAAAATAGCAGCATTCAGTTACAGTTCACTTTTTAAAGTAATAATAGCCTACATACAACTGATGTTTGTATGTTTGTTTTGAACACAATAGTAGGATAGAGAACGCACATCCAAAGTATTACAGGTACAGGACTAACAAACAAACAGACTTATAGAAAAAGGGTGAAGTCTGCACACTGTTGTAGCTCCTCAAATGTTTATTGTAGGCTCTATAAGGCTCTATTTTTTTCTGCTGTGTAATTGTAAAGCAATTCAGAGAGCTGATAATCTTATCAGTGTTCCTTTCTCTTGCAATAAAAAAAGAGTTGTGTATACTGACTGGTAGGCAAATTTGGGGTTTTTAGGTTATTAAGAATGTCTTAAAGCTATCAAGCTATATTTATGTATAACATGTACTTGGTCCATAACTATTTAGTAAACCTCATAATAAGAACAAATATCTCCACTACATAACTACAAACTTCAGAAGCAACTTGACATCACAACGACATCAAATCATTTTCCATTGGAGTCCAAATTTCAACATAACCCACGTCATTATTTTCCAGCCTAAAGCCTAAAGGCCACTTCCTCTAAATTCACTGCCTCCATTGCCCCAGTGACCCACTCCCTCTCCGATGGAGCTTTGGAACAGATCCAGTTGTTGATGATCACCTTTTTTGTGATGATCATGAATAAAGAGAGGGACACCTTCTTGTCCTTAGGTGGAACTTTATTAAAATTATGTAAATCTCCTAATATACATGGTGTTAGTGGAATAGTTATGTTAAAGCAGAAGTAAGCGATCCGGTCGTTTTGGCTAACTTCTTGTCAGCCGATGGAGTTAGCAGTCCCCACCCTCGTCCCTACGTCGCCATATTCACGCGCATCCCTTGGCTGCACACACAGAGAAGACCGCCCCTTTATGCCGTTCTCTCTCCTCATTGGATAAAGGTTGTAGGATACAAGGAAAGTTTTCTCCTCGGCTTACAGCAGAGCAGAGTGACTGACAGACCCGTGTTTCCGACCAAACACTCTATATAAGTGATTGCCGTTGGAAGATATAACTATTGAAGACTTATAATAACACAAACATTCCGCTTACTTCTGCTTTAATATGGGTCATAGCCTGTTTTGTTATACCAAGCCAAATTTATTTTATTTTATGGCAATCCCAGAGCAAGTGAAACAAAGTTCCATCAGATTTGATTTTGATTTGATGGTCTGTAGTAGCCTATAATCTGTTGAGTGTTTTGAATTGTCTTAGTTTATTTTTTAAAAGGAAAAAAAAGAAAAAGAGGGAATATGCGCACACTGGATTAAAGCTCCCATTTATTGGATACTTGCATGCAACATTTCGACCAGATGTACTAGTCAGTCCTCAGGCAACCAGAGAGAATTTTTTAAAATAGGTTTACTAGGTTAAATCAGTGTTGTTTTACTGTATCTAGTAATGGACAAGTAAAGGTTATGCACTACAGCTTTAAAGCAGAAGTAAGCGGAATATTTGTGTTAATATAAGTCTTATAGTTATATCTTCCGACAGCAATCACTTATATAGAGTGTTTGGTCCGAAACACGGGTCTGTCAGTCACTCTGCTCTGCTGTAAGCCGAGGAGAAAACTTTCCTTGTATCCTACAACCTTTATCCAATGAGGAGAGAGAACGGCATAAAGGGGCGGTCCCCTCTCTGTGTGCAGCCAAGGGATGCGCGTGAATGTGGCGACGTAGGGACGAGGGTGGGGACTGCTAACTCCATCCGATGACAGGAAGTTAGCCAAAACGACCGGATAGCTTACTTCTGCTTTAAGTCTAAAATGATGAGATGACCATAAGCAGACGGCAGTTTATGGCATTGTAAGTAGTAGCCTATTGAATGTACATATTACACTAAAATTTAAAAAAAAAAGTCCTCACAATAGAGGAAAACTCATCATTAAACCAAGGGGACTAAAAAGCACATGAATGTGACATGATTGTAGACATGCTTTTAAGTTTGTCAGAAGTTTCAATAAGACTCCTCTCCTTTTCACAAAAAAAAAAAAAAAAAAAAATTATAATGGAAATATGCATATAGTAATCTTACAATTTTAAGCAATGGACGTACAGTATTAGTTTTATCACACAGTGAAACAGAACTGCACTCTTGGCCAAGCTCATAGAATCATAGCTACCTATCCCTTTATATTTGGTGCACAGACAGGAGCAAGAAAATAGCAGCAGTTTCCCAAAATGTCTAGCAACATACAGCTACACAGATACAACAGGAAACATATGTCACAATAGCCAGAAACACATTATTAAATTACCCTTTTCACCTAATTGCTTCTGATTTTTATTGGCATTTTTTCTATAATACAAAAGACAACAAAACAGGCCTTAACTCAATTTGGTTTTGGATAATCAAAATAAACAATTTAAAATTTCATTTTGTCATCCATTTGTATTTTGGCAGAGATACTGTTCAGTGTGTTGTCACTGTAGTCCTTCTGCTTGCAGCATATCCTCTGGATGAATTTGAAGAGGGCAAAAACTGGGATAGATAAACTGGGAATTCCAGCCAGGATGAAGATGATGACGTAGATCCAGTTGGGATATGGACGAGGTTCAAGGGTAGGGAAGTCCTCCTATAGCCAGAGTCAAGAGAAAATTTTGTGATTTCCAGTAGTGTATTAATAATTAGCTAATTAATTAATGTATAAAGAAAATATTCATTAAGATTAAATAAACCGATACATGATAATAATAGAAACGAACAACAGACTTACCGCCTCTTGGTCCCAGACCAAATAGGTGAGCGTCTTTGAGACTTGGGTGATGAAGTAGAAAATCAAGATGACGATCATTATGAGTGGGCTGACCACTCTCCATGTCACCTGCCAGAAAATATTGGGCTTGTGGCCAATCATAAACTCAATGTCCTTGTTAAACCTGCGTGGAAGCAACAAGAGGGAGATTTTCTGTCAGCTAAGCATGTACGAAAGCATCTATAAAAGATGGCCTTGTATTTAACAGCAAATAAAGCAAGAGGTTGATGACACACAACTCGACATTTTGCTCTCACTGAGTAACAATTTTCCTGCTTTCATCAACACTATTACAGTATTGTAACCTTGTTTGTAGCTTTGTTTTTTTATGAACACACTCAACACACTTTTGCTACATTACAAAAATAATCTGTACATCTTTATCTTCCCTATGATGGATGTGACACATTTTCTCTGTTCCAAGGTAACAGTCGGAACACAGAACCCTGTTATTTTCTACCTCGTTACCAACTATGATAGCATGTTTCTGATGTTGTTTTCACCTTTTCAGGTTGTTTGTGTCATGTCACAAAACTTTACAGGTGGTCATTTATTGGACAAACTTACCTATCTATGCCATAAACGTAGATAACAGCAATCATTTCACAGAATCCAATCACCAGAAGGGGAATGGAGCCTGCAAAGTTGTCAAAAAGAGCTAGCCAGTAGTTTCCAGAGCGCTGAGCAAATATGAGCCCCAGAGCACAAGAAATTAAGCAAGTCAGGCCTGGAAAAAAAAGACAAAAAGTGTGATTACACTCAAATCTCTATAGATCAGAACTAACCTCACGTGGAACTGTATACTTAATTCATAGTAAAATTACCACAGAAAACTTCTTTGGGCCATGTTCGTGGCAACACTCCTAGGTCCTGCAGAGGGACCACCACTCCCTCAATGTTGCCAAACATGGTTGATAGGCCAAGGCAGAAGAGCATGATGAAGAAGAGAACCGCCCAGAGAGGAGAGACAGGCATCTTGGTGATGGCCTCTGTGAACACGATGAAGGCCAAACCTGTTCCCTCCACACCCTGAAGACACAAACATCACATATACTAGGGCTGACCCAAAAAAATCGAAGCTTCGAAGCTTCGTTCGTTGCCATGGTAATCGATCATAAACTCCGTGATCGATTGTTTTTTTCCCCTTCCTTTTTTCCTTTTTGACACCGGTTCTCATCGGAAATTGTTAGATTAAAATGAGTAGGCGACTTGGCATCCTGGAAACCTGCCTGATTTTGGAGACATGCAGTGTTTGTTTGCCATTACTTACATCATTTCCGCTACGATCGCCCCCCCACCCCCTGTCGAAGCTCCGATTAAAATCGATTTTATGTCCGTAAAGCTTCAATTATGAAAATATGATAATCGGGTCAGCCCTAACATATACCAATCACTTACCCTCTGGTTAATCATCTATGTGAGACTAAAACTTGAACTGATGAATATCTAATGATTTTTACTGACCTGACTGAGGAAAGTCTGCATGTCACAGAACTGCAGTTGCAAGTCTTGGATGACATTTGGATTTGTCTGGTTAAGATGAGCCAGAACCTCTTTGTAGTTGTTCTCTGTGATGTTTCCTTCAGGATAGTTGAAGGCATTCATCAGCTTCAAGATGTTGCTGCGACAAAAGAACAACAGAGAGAGCGAGAGAGCGACGTAAGAGTTTAGTCAAATATACATAAATGAGAAATTGAAACTCACCTTCCCATGCAGTCATCAAATTTTGCTGTGGCCCTGAAGCCGATGATAGAGTAGATAACGGTTGCAGAGAAAACTGAGGTGCAGCCATTGATGATAGAGATGAGAACAGCATCCTGCTCGCAGTTGTTACTACAAGAAAAATAGCAATCATGTTAGAACAAGTGTTCAAAACAGTGCTCATTGTGTAACTGCAGCAGAATATGTTACTCACTGAATAGAGTTGTAACTGGAGAAAGAGATGAGACCTCCAAAAGCCAGAGAGAAGGAGTAGAACACCTGAGCACCTGCATCCAACCAGGTTGATGGATTCATTAACTCATTCACCTAAAAACAATCAAAACTAAGTGTCAAGCATCTTTCCTGGAATTAAATGCTACAAATTACAATTATTAGCTGCTTCTGACCTCCTGCTGAAGGTTTCAATTCATACATATACAACTGTGGCAAGGTGAAGAGGGCCCAGCCGGGCCGGGCTCTGCAAGCTATAGCAGCTGAGACGAAAAGTGTTACAACCATCCCCGGCCTCAATAAATCTTCAATTCAGGTTTCACGTCATATATTTAACTCATTTAATTTTCAGCAAACTTGTGCATTTCAGAAGTAATTCATGTCTGCACCGTAGCCTAAATATGAAGCGGGGTCATCCCTATGTTCCCCGGGTCCCATGTTCCCCACTTTGTATGGGACCGGGGAACATAGAACCCTATTTTTTTTTTTTTTTAAAAAAGGTCCTATATGTTCACCGCTTTTCCCCAAAAGGGTCCTATTTTCCCCGCTGTGTCCAGACCGGGGAACATAGAACCTTATTTTAGAAAAAGGGTCCTATGTTCCCCACTTTTCCCCAAAAGGACCCGGGGAACATCCAATTTTTGTACCCATAACTGGAAGCGGAGTTGTGAGTGACTTGGCATATCTCTGCCTATTTTTGAGTGAGAAGTTGAGTTGTAACTTTGAGTGAGAAGTGGAATTGTCCCATTGTTTGGGTTTAGGCAATGAAGAAAGGAGTTGGTTAAGTTTAGTAAAAAGACTAGGTAGAGGTTAGACAGGCCAGATAGATAGAGAGAGTCCAGATAAGTAGAGAGAGTCCATCAACCGGCAACAGCGGGGAGTGGAGAGACTGGAGATGTTCCCCAGTATGTATTGCGACCGGGGAACATAGGACCCTTTTTGGGGAAAACGGGGAACAAAAAGGGGGTCCTATATTCCCCTATGGGGGAACATAGAACCTGGGGGAACATAGGTACGCTCCCATATGAAGCACACAGACTGCAAAAAGGTAAAATTAGCTAGCATACAACGATAACAAAATTCACTCACAGCAACTCTCACAACCTGACATTTAACTTATCATAAGTCATATGTTAAACAAATGAGACTTAAGCTTTTTGCCAGTCTCAAGCCCCTATGCTAAGCTAAGCTAACAGCTTCTGACTTTAGCCTTTTACTTTTCATATCATTTAAGGAAAACAACACATTATGAGCCTACAGTGTTTACAACAGTGCTTACATCTGGTGTGTAGAGAAACTTGATCCCCTCTAGAGAACCTTTCAGAGTCAGTCCTCTGATAAGGAAGATGGTGAGGACCACATATGGCAGAGTGGATGTGATGTACACAGCCTGAGAAACGAGAAAATAACAAAAATAATCAAAAGGTATAATATTGACTTAACTTAGACACAAAAGCAGGGATCATCCCCACATTGAATTGCTGTGATGTGACTTGCAGACCTTTCCAGTGGTCTCGATGCCCCGAATGCTGCAGACATAGAGCAGAGACCAGGCAGACAGCAGGGACAACACCATCCACCACTGCAGACCCCCAGACTCATCAATAGCTGTTGAAGTGTTCAGAGTTTCCCTGTACCAGAAGTAGTC
The DNA here is from genome assembly GCF_045865225.1 of Trachurus japonicus. Taxonomy (NCBI): domain Eukaryota; kingdom Metazoa; phylum Chordata; class Actinopteri; order Carangiformes; family Carangidae; genus Trachurus; species Trachurus japonicus. The sequence continues at coordinate 22,809,307 of NC_140917.1, read as the reverse complement.
GACAGTGCTGCTCCGAGCACACTCCTCTACCAGACCTAGACAGAACCAAATAGTGAAGAACTGGATGTCAGAAACCTTCAACATTTGTATTTCACTCAGTCTGACTTCAGTCTTGATAGATGGAGGAATACCTGTCCTGTTGGCATTGAGAGGACACTGGCTCCAAGGCAGAGGGCTTTGAAAGGAATTGAAGAGATACCACATGATCCAGGCCATGATGGTGTTGTAGTACATACCCACCAAAAATGAGGCCAGCAATGAGGCAATACCTGCAACAGGGTGAAGCAAAGATTTTATTGGTAGTGATTTTATAGACCACTATGACAGGACTAAAGATCTGCAGCTGTGCTAGCTGCTCTGTGAGGCTGTAAATACTTTTCAGCAACATGTTATCTTGTGTCTCTACCACACACTGAGTAATTTTTTTGATGAAAACGGTCTCAGATGAAAGTGTTGGACATCAAAGGGACTAAGAGGAGTTTCAGAAAGCAAAGTGTTTTCACTCTACATTTCCCATGAGCCTCCGTGCACACGGTGAAATTCTTGGACTGGCACAAGATGGACGAAAGCAAAAGCATTTGCCAAGAATGTTTTCATTAATCAAGAATGAAAATCGGAGGTTCGAAGACGATCAGATACCGTCGTAGTTCCGACCATAAACGGCGATCCAGCGGCGTTATTCCCAACCGAAACTAGGAAATGCAGAGCGAGTTGACCACTAAATAATTATATCAAAATAACTATAAAGACAAAACGATATATTTATCGAAAATGGGCCCATTAACAAGAGTGGATAATGTAGATTCATCCACATTACGTAGTATGAGACTCTTTTATAATCAAAAGCAAACTCCTCGGGGTCTCTTAATACTGTACCCTCCCTAGGGCATTTGCATTTCCATTTGTCATTATTCATTTTTTTAAATGTTTTTTTTTGTTTGTTTACCCACCAACTCCTTTCAGGTAGGGACTGATTGAGCTCCACACTCCCACGCTGCCTTTCCTCAGGCGCTGACCAATGGCAAACTCCAGGTGCAACAGTGGGATTCCCTCCAGAACCAGCAGGATCAGGAATGGGATCATAAATGCTCCTAGAGGTAAAACATTCATAATAAGTCAACACCACGGTGAGTGATTGACTTTATCAGTAGTGAAAGTGAGTGAATACTCAGCAGCTACTGTATGTCGTTCACAAAAGTGGTCAACACTATGTCTTGTTTAACAGCAGAGGAAAAACCTTTAAACAACCATTTTTCTAGCCTCGTAAACCAGCCTCTCGCGGAAATGCATTTCATTTCATTTCTCGGGAGAGTCTGGCCTCATCCCCATTCTAAGCGTTTGGACTGAAACCCTCAGAAGGCCGAGCCAATCAGCGTCGCCCGCTGTGATTGACACAGCACGTTGGCCAATCAGGGACCGACTGGTGCAAAGCCCCGTCACTACACCAACTTGCTGATTGGCTGAATGGGGTTGTCTGTCAACGCTACTACCAAAGATATTAAACCGTCTTTGCTACTACTCCCACCCAGCTCCCGCCCACCCCAAACGCTTGCAGGGGGGATGAGGCCAGACTCTCCCTCGGAATGAAATGAAATGCACTTCCGCGAGAGGCTGGTTTACGAGGCTACCATTTTTCAACTTGATATTCAATGACTTTTCCTGGAGTCAACCCACCATTAGAAATCTCCTACTTTGTTAGTATTTCCATCACAACTGTCCATTGTGGTTCTGAATGTAAATTATCATCATAGCTGGGTCTGACATGCTGGTGCCCTTCCACTGGTACAGTCCACACCACTATCAATAAATGAAGTAAATCTGGCCAGAGTTCAGTATACAATTTAGCTACTTCACTTACCATTACCGGTGTGGACTACGGTACTGGTGGAACAACACCTGCAGCCAGCACACCAGCAACCACCGCTCACTCAATCTCTCCTATTGGGAGTGGACTGGCCATGTTTTATTCGCTCACAGCCGTCTCACCTACTCATCTATGGTCTGTGGTGTGGACAGAGACATGTGAGCTGGGGAGAGTGCAAGGGACGTTTACCAAAGGTTCAGACTTTGGTTATTTGCATATTTTGCAAATGTTTTACTTTCCACTTAATCTCCACTTAACATTTACACTTAAATTTAACTTTTTTGATTTAGATCTAACATTTAGATGTAACATTCAACATTTTGAATTGGATTAAACATTTAACATTAGATCCAAGCATTGAAATTAATGTTTTACGTTTAAAATGATTGAATATAAAATGTGGTTTCATAAGAATTTCTGTCTCAGAATACTCACTATTAGCAATATTACTGTAACCAAGAGAGAGAGAGACATTTAGAATGTGTGCTACTGATTGATCTCTGAAAAAACAGGACTTTGTTGTACAAGTGTGGTATCATTCAAATTTACGTTTCAAGTCCTATCAGTGTCAAATTCAATAAACATTAATCGAAAACATTGTTTACTACTGAGCATGTAGTCTCCATTAGTCAGAGTAGGCTAATACTGTATATGCAATGAGGTATCATCTTCAGATGAAGAAGACATTTTCCAAGCTGAGAGAGATACATTTGTTAAAGAACAGCAATATGGTTGTCATCACCATTTGACAATCAGGGCAGAATGGCAGCACAGAAGTCAAAAGGGTCCCGCAAGATTATGTAGTTGCTATGCGCAGAAGAACATTGCTTTAATATTCCACATGTTCATCACACCAGCCATTGAAAAAATCATCTTGAACAAATTTGGAGGGTGTCTGTAGGGATAAAGGGATAACGAATCCCATAAACTTAAAAAAAAAAAAAAAATCATGGTTTATTATCTATTAGCTATAGGTACAATATAAGTCAAGAATAATGTCTGAACACAGGTTCTTTCATAGTTTGATGTATTCTTCTTCTTCTTCTTCTTCTTCTTCTTCTTATTATATTATTATTTGATGTAATATTTTATGGATAAACAACTCAATCAGAAAGTATCCAGTCCCTTGCCATCTTACCTCCTCCATGACTTTGACACAGGTATGGGAACCTCCAGACGTTGCCAAGTCCCACACAGAAGCCCACACATGTGAGCAGGTACTGGGCTTTGTTGTCCCATTTGAGCCGGTCCCCAGCCTCGTCCTTCTCCATCCTCTCCAGGTCCTTGTGAGAGGGGATTCGCAAATCCAGTCCCGGGTTTGGTATCTTCAGCTTCATGGCCGCTTTTTGTAAATTTTGCTGGACACAGAGTTGGAAAATGTAGCCGCGGAGTCTTCAGTTGGTAAGTAGTTGTTGCTTTGGTGCTTTCCTGAAAACTGTCAGTCTCCTCTGGTTGAAGCTGTTACTGATTCTCTGGTCACTGTCCCTGTCCTTTTGAGTTCTACACCCCCACTGAGTGTCTTGGGAAGGGGAACTTAGGTGTTTACTGTGACCTATGGCACCTAAACTGCAGTTATCTGTAGCTCATTACAGTCTGTGTTGCATTACGTAATCTCAGAAAGTTTATGCAGAAAAACCTTCATGATCATGGTGAATACATACAAGATAAGTTTGGTATTCATGATTTTGAAAAGGGAAATAGTGCAATGTGCTGTTGGGTGAACAAATGAAATGTCTTTATTTACATAATAAATTAAGGAGTTAAAACAAGCTTGTTTATTATTTCAACTGCAAGATTCAATCTAGTGGCAAGCAAGCATCTGAAGCATGAAATTACTACATATATTGTCTCTTTTTGGACAAAAATGTAAGATGAAACTTAAAGGCAGTACATTTTGTCAGTAGTGTAACCTTATTTATGACTTGTGCTATTATTTTTTATTTACAATCTACTATTATGTTGTTTATATGTTATTATAAATTATTACATATTATATTGATGCTATATTATATTATTATTTAATATATATTGTGCAGTATGGTTTATTATTAATTTTTAAGATAATTGTTTTATTATCAGTTGTATTAATTTTAGTTCCTCCTGCTCATGTTTTGCAGGGGACAGGTAAAAGTGAAGGTCTTACATCCTTTGACTATAGTTTGCAGCTGGCATGCGATCACCATGTTGAGGTGTGTGAGAGCTATAAATTTGGAGTTCTACTTTCCGGATGTCCTGGTGCCAATTTTTGAAGGTTTTTACCCCCTTGTATCCTGCATTGTCCCACAGCTCTGAGAAAGCTATACCAGATCCACAAAAAAGTTCTTACAGTAGTGTTTTAGTTTTGAAGGGTTTATTCAAAATCACTGTTACAACAGGAAATATCGCATGTGCAATAAGCCTGTGAATATTCTCATTTGTCCAGGTCATAGTTATCTAAAGGAAATATAAATCGAATGCATGCAAAAATTGCATTCGATTTAAATCCTTTCCTTGAGATATTGCATGTGCAAGCAGGCAAAAATAATTTAAAGTGCCAAACAGCTCATAATATACTGCATGGTTTATACGGTAACACATATTTCTTCAAAAATCAAGCAACAACTTAATTTTGCACCTATATCTGAACTAATCAGCTAATTATTTACATGTAAGTACAGTATAGTGCCATAATGTACACTGGACATCAAAACTTTACAAAAAGAAAAGAAAAAGACTGATGACATGAATGTTGTCATGTTTACATTATGTCAGAGGTTCAAACAAGAATCCAGTCTTTTTTACAAAGTGTCAAAATAAAACATTTTCTCGTTGATATGTTTATAATAAACTAACAATATTAAGCGATAAACAACACCTTGAGAGAGAGAGTGCAAGAAAGTGACACTACTGGGTCAAAAATGGTGCAGGGAACTAGTGTATAACTTTGTGTGATGAAAATGTGTGTTTTCAATTAGCTGCCCCATTGTGAATGAGAGGACGCTGGGCCCAAGACAGTGAATCTTAAGAGAAGTTGATGAAATACTCAGGCCTGTTAGCCCAGCCTATATGAGCGAACCTCCAGAGTCTCCATGCCAGTCTTTTGTTCTTCTTGTCCTCCCCTTTTTATGGGTTAATTTTCAAATATTTAGCCCTTTTCCTATTGTGTTGTTTTGCCCTAGGGTAGGGTATAATCTTTTACTGCTGCCGATTACTGATTAGCCACACATTTCCAAATGCCAGTGGCAAATATTTCCATTCACACATTACATTATCATTTTTATGAAAAGAGTCCCCACAATAAAAAAAAAAACTCCTCATAAAACCAAAGTGACTAAAACGCACTAGTGACATGATTGTAGTCATGCTTTCAGTTTGTCAGATGTTTCAATAAGACTCACTCCTTTTCATAAAAACACAAAAATAAAATTCTTGTATAATAGAAAAATGCATAGACTTCAGTGGGCCTAATGTTTTAAAAATAAATAAAAATAATTACAGTGAAACAGAACTGATGTCACTCACTCTCTAGGCCAATCTCCTAAAGTCAGTATCTACCTATCCCTTTATATTTGGTGCACAGACAGGAGCAAGAAAATAGCAGCAGTTTCCCAAAATGTCTAGCAACATAGAGCTACAATACAACAGGAAACATATATCACAATATCCAGAAACACATTATGAATTTACCCTTTTCACCAGAATTGAATTTGACAGAAAATGCTTCTAATTTTCATTGGCATTTTTTTTCTATTTGTGTATCATGCATGTACATGATATACAAAAAACAACAAAACAGGCCTTAACTCAATTTGGTTTTGGATCATCAAAAAATAAACGATTTAAAATTTCATTTTGTTATCCATTTGTATTTTGGCAGAGATACTGTCCAGTGTCTTGTCACTGTAGTCCTTCTGCTTGCAGCATTTATTTTGGATGAATTTGAAGAGGGCGAAAACTGGGATAGATAAACTGGGAATTCCAGCCACGATGAAGATGATGACATAGATCCAGCTGGGATATGGACGAGGTTCAAGGGTAGGGAAGTTCTCCTATAGCCAGAGTCAAGAGAAAATTTTGTGATTTTTCAGTAGTGTATTAAAGAAAATATTCATTAAGATGAAAGAAAACCATACATAGTAATAACAGAAACAGACAACAGACTTACCGCCTCCTGGTCCCAGACCAAATAGGTGAGCGTCTTTGAGACTTGGGTGATGAAGTAGAAAATCAAGATGACGATCATTATGAGTGGGCTGACCACTCTCCATGTCACCTGCCAGAAAATATTGGGCTTGTGGCCAATCATAAACTCAATGTCCTTGTTAAACCTGCGTGGAAGCAATAAGAGGGAAATTTTATGCCAGTTAAGCATGTACGAAAGCATCTATAAAAATTGACCTTGTATTTAACAGCAAATAAAGCAAGAGGTTGATGGTTGAAGACACACAACTCGACATGTTTCTCTTTTTGTCACTCTGAGTAACAAAACACTATTATTTTTGCCTTGTTTGTAGCTTTGTTTTTTTCAAGTTCAAGTTCAAAGTGATTATTGTCATTTGCACAGTGGAAAGGTGAGTTTCCCTGACAATTAAATTCTTACTTTGCTGTCCTCGTCATAGAAAGCCAGCAATTATAAGGAAAATACTGTAACCCTGTTATTTTCTACCTCGTTAGCAACTATGATAGCGTACTGCTGATGTTGCTTTCACCTTTTAAGGTTGTATGTGGCATCATGTCACAAAACTTTACAGGTGGTCATTTATTGGACAAACATACCTATCTATGCCATAAATGTAGATAACAGCAATCATTTCACAGGATCCAATGATCAGAAGGGGAATGGAGCCTGCAAAGTTGTCAAAAAGAGCTAGCCAGTAGTTCCCAGAGCCCTGAGCAAATATGAGCCCCAGAGCAAAAGAAATAAAGCAAGTCAGGCCTGAAAAAAAAGACAAAAAGTGTGATTACACTCAAATCTCTATAGATCAGAACTAACCCCACATGAAAATGTATTACTTAATTAATAGTAAAATTACCACAGAAAACTTCTTTGGGCCATGTTCGTGGCAACACTCCTAGGTCCTGCAGAGGGACCACCACTCCCTCAATGCTGCCAAACATGGTTGAGAGGCCAAGGCAGAAGAGCATGATGAAGAAGAGAACCGCCCAGAGAGGAGAAAAGGGCATCTTGGTGATGGCCTCTGTGAACACGATGAAGGCCAAACCTGTTCCCTCCACACCCTGAAGACACAAACATCACATAATCACTTACCCTCTGGTTAATCATCTATGTGAGACTAAAACTTGAACTGATGAATATGTATTGATTTTTACTGACCTGACTGAGGAAAGTCTGCATGTCACAGAACCGCAGTTGCAAGTCTTGGATGACATTTGGATTTGTCTGGTTAAGATGATCCAGAACCTCTTTGTAGTTGTTCTCTGTGATGTTTCCTTCAGGATAGTTGAAGGCATTCATCAGCTTCAAGATGTTGCTGCAATAAAAGAACAACAGAGAGAGATCTAAGAGTATGGTCAAATACGTAAGTGACTCAGACTCTGTTTCTTTTGAGAAATTGAAACTTACTCTCCCATGCAGTCATCAAATTTTGCTGTGGCCCTGAAGCCGATGATAGAGTAGATAACGGTTGCCGAGAACACTGAGGTGCAGCCATTGATGATAGAGATGAGAACAGCATCCTGCTCGCAGTTGTTACTACAAGAAAATAGCAATCATGTTAGAGGGGTGAACAAGTGTTCAAAACAGTGCTCATTGTGTAACTGCAGCAGATTCTGTTACTCACTTAATAGAGTTGTAACTGGAGAAAGAGATGAGACCCCCAAAAGCCAGAGAGAAGGAGTAGAACACCTGAGCACCTGCATCCAACCAGGTTGATGGATTCATTAACTCATCCACCTAAAAACAATCAAAAGATACATTCTTCGTAAAACTGAGCTGAGATAGTCATGCTTACTTATTATATTACTTCTAATATTTGATTTATCAGTGGGATTATTGGTTGAGAGGGGGCAGAATAGTGTTTTTGGACTAAAAAAGTGTAGCGTTTTTGCAATTCTGATTTCACGTCATAGGCTATTTAACTTAATTTTAGGCCATAGCGGTTGACTCTGTTTATGTTATAAACAAACCAGTTAATTTAAACTTGTGCATTTCTGAAGTAGCCTAATTCATGTCTGCACAGTAATGAAGCTAAAGTTACCTTAGCACACAGACTGCAAACAGGTGAAATATCGTCCTAAGATAACAAAATTCACTAACAGCTGCTCCAGAACTCACAACCTAACTTTACCTTTTACCTTTTACCATTTACCTTATCATAAGTAATAGACAAATGAGAGCTGGGGAACTTAAAGCTTGTTTTGCCAGTCTCAAGCCCCTATGCTAAGCTAAGCTAACAGTTTCTGACTTTAGCCTTTTACTTTAATATATCATTTAAGGGAATGACATAACATTGCTGCATTATGAATTATAGTGACATTTGGTGTTTACAACAGTGCTTACATCTGGTGTGAAGAGAAACTTGATCCCTTCTACAGAGCCTTTCAGAGTCAGTCCTCTGATAAGGAAGATGGTGAGGACCACATATGGCAGAGTGGATGTGATGTACACAGCCTGAGAAGCAAGAAAATAACCAAGATGTATAGTTGAATTAACACAAAGACACAAAAGCAGGGATCATCCCCACATTGAATTACTGTGATGTGACTTGCAGACCTTTCCAGTGGTCTCGATGCCCCGAATGCAGCAGACATAGAGCAGAGACCAGGCAGACAGCAGGGACAACACCATCCACCACTGCAGACCCCCAGACTCATCAATAGCTGTTGAAGTGTTCAGAGTTTCCCTGTACCAGAAGTAGTCGACGGTGCTGCTCCGAGCACACTCCTCTACCAGACCTAGACAGAACCAAATAGTGAAGAACTGGATGTCAGAAACCTTCAACATTTGTTTTCACTCAGTCTCACTTCAGTCTTGATAGATGGAGGAATACCTGTCCTGTTGGCATTGAGAGGACACTGGCTCCAAGGCAGAGGGCTTTGAAAGGAATTGAAGAGATACCACATGATCCAGGCCATGATGGTGTTGTAGTACATACCCACCAAAAACGAGACCAGCAATGAGGCAATACCTGCAACAGGGTGAAGCAAAGAGTTTAGTACTGATTTTATAGACCACTATGACAGGACTAAAAATCTGCAGCTGTGCTAGCTGCTCTGTGAGGCTGTAAATACTTTCAGCAACATGCTGATCCTAGTATCTCTACCACACACTGAGTAATTGTTTTGATGAAGGTGGATGAAAGTGTTGGACATTAACTACCCTTCCTGGGGCATTTGCGTGTGCAGTTTTCATTATTCATTTTTATATTAATTTGTTTTTTGTTTACCCACCAACTCCTTTCAGGTAGGGACTGATAGAGCTCCACACTCCCACGCTGCCTTTCCTCAGACGCTGACCAATGGCAAATTCCAGGTGCAACAGTGGGATTCCCTCCAGAACCAGCAGGATCAGGAACGGGATCATAAATGCTCCTAGAGGTAAACCATTCACATCATGAGTTAACACCACGGCGAGTGGTTGACTTTATTCAGTAGTGAAGCTACAGTATATGTCATTCACAAAAGTGTTCCAATAACCTTTTTGTTGTCTTGTTTAACATCAGAGAAAAACCTCTAAACAATATTTTTTTGTCTTTAAATTCAACAACTTTTCCTGGAGTCCAGAGTTCACTAATTACTTACAATTTAGCTACTTCACTTACCATTACCGGTGTGGACTACGGTACTGGTGGAACAACACCTTGTACTGCAGTCAGCACACCAGCAACCACCGCTCACTCAATCTCTCCTATTGGGAGTGGACTGGCCATGTTTTATTCACTCACAGCCGTCTCACCTACTGATCCATGGTCAGTGGTGTGGACGGAGACATGTGAGCTGGGGAGAGTGCAAGGGACGTTTACCAAAGGTTCAGACCTTGGTTATTTGCATATTTAGGGCCCGAACGGGAAAGTCCCACGCAGACCCTATCGAAATCGCGCTGTTTATTATTACTCCTGTGAACATTTAAACCCTATTTAGCCCCTGAAAACACTCTAAATTTTGCACACACGACCGGTCCGGCGAAAAAATTTGGCAGCGTCTCACATGGGCGGGGCCAAATGGCGAAATAGCTCAACACAGCTCTCACGCCCATGTACTTGATCCTATCAAGTTCAAACTTGCTGGATGGCTCCGCCTTGAATCACTTGATATATTTCACACTTTACACTTTACACACTTTACTCATAGCACCCCCCTGGTGGTAACAGGAAGTGACCAGTTTTTACTTTAATGTGTACTGATGCAACATACTTGACCCCATCAACTTCATTCCACTTCTAAAACATGCCGAACAAGTTGGTGAAGCTACATTATGAACGCTGTGAAGCTACAGTATGAGTAATGGCGTTTGTGTGGCGATGCGGCGACTATCAATCCCTCGCCATTAAAATATGTTTGGCTTTTTCATGTCTTTAATGAACTCGTATCATCATGAAAATTGATGCATAGGTCAAGGATAGCTAGCTCTTACATCTGATTGGGGCATCGCCAATGGAGCGGGGGGCAAATTCCTCTATAGCGCCCCCTCAAAGCCCCTCCCCATAGGATTTTTTGGGGATTTGGAACATAAAAATTGGTACAGATGTATGTTGTCCAGACACACATAAAAGTCTCTGAGACTGGCACCAATGGTCTACTCCAAACAGGAAGTCGATCATTTAGATTTTGACTTGTCATTTTGGCGTGATTTCCACATGTTGTATTTTAACAAACTATAGGGTTTTATCCAATCGACTTTCCAAATGTTTTTACAAATCATCCAGTACATGATAAGAGCCCTACCCTCAACGCCTCCATATGCTCAAAAGCAATCTTTCTCATGGCGCTCCCTTGTGGAAACAGGAAATGCCCTATTTTACATTGACATCGTCCGATTTGCTTGAAACTTCACATCTGGTTTTGTTTTTAGCGCCACCTGGTGGATGAACGAAACATCGCATTTTTCGCTCCTGCCAGGTTTTTTTCCCCTTCTTGCTTCACACCACAGCCCCCACGTGCCTCAGGCCCCCGCGGTTGCATGGGGGAGGGACGGCCCGATCATTGCCGCTTGCAGCTTTATTTTCTCAACGTTTTGCTTTACACTTGACGCCCATTTAACATTTACACTTAAATTTAACATTTTGATTTAACATTTAGATGTAACATTTAACATTTTGAATTAGATTTAACTTTTGATTCAACATTTATCATTTAGATTATATTAAAGCATTCAGTTTAATGTTTGATGTAAAGATATTTAGAGCAATAGTATATGAAATATTGTTTTATAAGAATTCTTGTCCCAAAATATTCTCAATATATCAGCAATATAGCTGTAACCAATTTGACATTCAGACCCCCAAATGTACAAAGATTGTTTAGTGTCATTTTTGACCCAGCATGTAAAACCACAGTCAAGGTAAGTTACATGCCATAAAAACTACAAAGACACACATACACGGACACACACACACTACTGATTAATCGCTGAAAAAACAGGACTTCTTTGTTGTACAAGTGTGGTATCAACCATTGATTCAAATTTATAGTTAAAGTCCAATGAGTGTCAAATTCGATAAACATTTATCAAAAGCATTTTTCACTACTGAGCATGCAGTCTCCATTAGTCAGAAGCATTTATGACATGAGAGCAGCTTTCAATGCCAAATCATTTAGCTATGAGTGACTTCAAGTGTATAAAGAATGCAGTGAGGGAAGAGTGTCATTGTTTTTGCTTGTATGAACTGTGTGTGAGTATCTGAGTTTTATTGTTTATTTTATATCTTGTATGGACTGATTTTACATGGCTGCTACCTTGGCCAGGTCTCTCTTGTAAAAGAGATCTCAGATCTCAGTGGGATTTGCTGGTTAAATAAAATAAATGTAAAAAATGCCCAACAGGCAATAGACCTGCTTTTTTCCTGAACCAACTGGGGAACAAATATTCAAAGGAGGGGGAAGTATCTGAGAAGGAGATGGGGGTGAATATTATTCAGACTATCATGCATCATCTTCAGATTTGACAATTTCCCAAGCTGAGAGACATACTTTTTTTTTTTTTTAAGAACAGCAATATGATATGGTTGTCATCACCGTTTGACAATCAGGGCAGAATGGCAGCACAAAGTCATAAGGATGATGGGACCCACAAGATATGAAGTTGCTATGCGCAGAAGAAGATTGCTTTAATTTCCCGCATGTTCATCACATCAGCCATTAAAAAAATAAGCCTAAACAAATTTGGAGGGGGGCCATAGAGATAAAGGGATAAAGAAACCCAAAAACTGTAAAAAAAAAAAAAAAAAAAAAAAGAGCATGGTTTATTAACTATTCTATGTACAATATGAGTAAAGAATCATGTCTGAATGTTGACATTTTGATGCACAGGTTCCTTCATTTGTGTAGCTGTTTTGGTTTATTTTATGGATAAACAACTCAATCAGAAAGTATCCAGTCCCTTGCCATCTTACCTCCTCCATGACTTTGACACAGGTATGGGAACCTCCAGACGTTGCCAAGTCCCACACAGAAGCCCACACATGTGAGCAGGTACTGGGCTTTGTTGTCCCATTTGGGCCGGTCCCCAGCCTCGTCCTTCTCCATCCTCTCCAGGTCCTTGTGAGAGGGGATCCGCAAATCCAGTCCCGGGTTTGGTATCTTCAGCTTCATGGCCGCTTTTTGTAAATTTCACTGGGCACAGAGTTGGAAAATGTAGCCGCGGAGTCTTCAGTTGGTAAGTAGTTGTTGCTTTGGTGCTTTCCTGCAAACTGTCAGTCTCCTCTGGTTGAAGCTGTTACTGATTCTCTGGTCACTGTCCCTGTCCTTGGGGAGGGGAACTGACTTATACTGCAGCTATCAGGAGCTCATAAACAGTCTGTGTTACGTAATGTAATCTCAGCAAATTTAAAAACATTCATGATCATGGTGAATACATACAAGATGATTTTGGTACTCATGATTTTGAAAAGGTAAATAGTGCAGTGTGCTGCTGGGTGAACAAATGAAATGTCTTCATTTACCAAATAAATAAAGGAGTTTATTCTTTCAACTGCAAGATTTAATCTTGTGGCAAGCAAGTATCTGTAGCATGAAATGACAACATTGTGTTCTAGCACAAGGCCCAACCTTTTTTGGCTTACTTCTAAAATTACCAGGTCAAAATGATCTACCTCCATTATTAATGCTGTCATCTGTGTTTTATATCTATCTATATACAGGGGTGCAAACTTGTCACCTTTCGGCGAAATTCGCCGTTTTGGATCCCAAATTGGTCATTTGTGTGATTCGTGTAAATCCGCAATAAAAAAAAAATTGGGTGGGGGGGGGGTCCGGCGAGGCGAGGCAAGCCGAGCCGAGCCAATGCACCTGTCTCTTTAAGGCGCATGCACCTTATCTGGATGACAACGAGTGGTGGCAGCACTCCTCTTCTGTCCAGCAATACACACCTGAAGCTTCACTTTTAATACAGACTAACTAACGCGACTTTTTGAGCATGGCGAGTGAAAGAGTCGGAGCAAGAAGATGCGCCAGCAGCGTTGTATAGGTGCTGTATGGGACCGCGTGTGTGTGATGATCGCGATCGCGGCCAATTAGCGATTAGCGCGTTTAGCTTTATTAGCTCCAGTGTCTCCTTCTCTGGAGGAGGGTCTGGCGAGCGAGACTAGCTCCAGCGCGACCTGTGCATGGATGTATTATATTAACGGACCTGTGCAGCAGCAGCAGGAGGAAGAGGAGGAGGAGGTGGACTGACTGTGGCAGGACACCTCTGCCTCTGTTTCACTTTATGTTGCTGGTAAATAATGTGGTTGTAAAAGTAGTAGGCTAAAGTTAAATTATTTAGTATGCACTAATTAAAGGGGCAGAGCTTTAAGAGACATTTTAGCTTTTATATTTTATAAGATATATTTTTTGTAAGAACCACAATTAATAAATATAGGTTATATATTTCAGTGAATATCTAATTGTTCTTAGCATTTGTTAGATAACTTTATTTTCCCAATAAATTAAAACATGTTGGAACTATCGATGTCTCCTCTCTCGCAGCCAGAATCTCACTACTTTTAACCTCAGACTGTCACAATGATGGATCAGATGTCAGACTGCCTCATTCTTTAAGTTTTAACCTGAATATACAAGACATGATTGATTTTCCCAACGATCAAAGTATACGAAACCGAACCGAAAACCATGACCACAAAACCGTGAACCGAACCGTTTGCTTGAACATCTTTTAAATACATATTGCCGCTTAATATGTTTTATGTAACCTATGGCATTTTTAAGCTTCATGTGTGTTATTGGACAGAAAGAGCAGCGCTGCCTCGGAGCATAGCCTACGTAGCCTACAGAAAACACATTTACATCAATAAATAAATGTTTCATAATGAACCAATCAGTCTGTATTAAATTTTATTTAGTTTGAAGGCAAGGTTTGCAAGGTTCATCTGATGGACATCAAGGGACAGATTCTCTAAGTTTTGCACAGCTTTTGCTCATGCTAAACCTGCAAAGGCTGAAGACCCCCTTCACATATTTCAAAACCAAACACAGAGAGACAGATTGTGCAGGTTTAACAGGAGCAAAAGCTGTGCAAACCTGAGTAAATCTGGACCCTAGTCTCATGCTAAAATTGACTGTAAATTCACCTTTAAAGTTGGTTTTTTTTTAAATTTCCCCGGGGGAGCATGCCCCCGGACCCCCCTAGGGGGTCGGTATCTTGTCACCTTTTTTACCCCTGATGAGTTTGCACCCCTGTATATAGTATATATGTGTGTGTGTGTGTATGTCTCTGCTGTTTCTTTCTATTTAGCCTGGCATATGGCTGCACTCAAAACTGTTCAAAATGTGAAGAGCTAATCGCCATGTCTGAGCCAGAGCACAATGGACGCGCCGCTGCACAGCTGGAGCAGCATGCCTGTTGTCAACACATGTTTTATAACATCAACAAGAAAAAAAGTATTGCTGATCATCCTTTCAATCACTGATCGCCGATCGGCACAAGACTATTTGGGATGACGGATAATAGACTAAAATCTAGTGGGAAAAAAAAGATTGAATGTCACGCGATCTACACGTAGCCTACTATCTTTGCATTTTACCGGCCCATTGCGATCGACATAATGAGCACCCCTGCTCTAGCACAACTAAGCAAAAATATTGAGATGCCTCACACGGAAGCACCAATTAAGGGTTTGCACAATGTTGAACAATAATGTTACAATGTCGGAGTACTATAATTTAAGGTGTCCATTACACATGGCTCCAATTATGTGTCTGACATAGAAGGCGCTATTTACAGTGCACTCATGAGGGTTATTGGCTATCAAATTAGTAAAATATTAATATCAGAATATTAATAATTACTATAAAAAAATGTATAGGATTTAATTGTATTAAATACACCTCAGGGCACCAGACAGCCAATTTACCAAAATCACTCTCATAAAAGTACGCTTTATTAATACAGAACCTTGATCTAATAATTAAGTTAATGATTATAAACATTATTACCTCATTAATAGTAGCAAAGTTTAAAGATTTAAGAGTTCTACAGCATAGAGGTTGGCATATCACTCTTGTACAACGTGCAGATGAGCAAAGTTTCAAAGGAAGTTTATTGGACACATCTAGAAAATGAAATAACAAAACATTAACTATCATGAGCTACATACAAGTACACAAGGTGTGTTCCAAGTCACATGAAGGAGAGAAGATTCCAGTGGTTGCGGCTCCTGTGGTTGCTACAAAGTCCAGTTGTTGTGTCCTTGTTCAGTGATAGATAGATAGACAGATAGATGGATATAGATAGCCTTTATTATCATTGCAACGAAATTGAGGGTGCTCCCACAGAGCCACCATGCACCACAAGATAAAAGGAGACAATGTTCGTTCGATGCTGCTCTAAAGTCCTGCTCCTGGCATCAAGCTGGAGTTCTGATGAGCCTGACAAACTACATTAAACATTATTATGATTAGCTATTGGTATGAAAAACTAAGAATTTTTTTTAATAAAAATGAATTACATGGTGAAAAATGCGTTGTACTGTAAATGAGAGAAACAGAAAAGAAGAGTGGAGGAGAACAGTTATTAGGAATTAGGAATTTATTTATTTTAAACAGGGACAATGCACAAAAACATAAATCTTGTAAAACAAGAGAAGATGCCTTGAGCCAGGTTGTAGCAACATTTGTTAATTTCCACCTGTAGTCCCTGGGCGGGTAAGAAACAGACAGATAACAATATATTAAGAATGCTGAATAAAAGTGATATGATCTGATATAATAATATTTTTTAAAAATAGACAGAGTTAACTAGCAAAAGCACCAAATCATGAAATGCACAATAGAGTTAAATGAACAGCACATTCGTTTATTCTCATCACACATTCAAACACAAGCACACACATAGACAACAGTCCAACTATCTCCTTTACTTTACTTCCCCATCCTCACCCTCATCTAATATCCACACTCATGCACATATAACCAGACACATTTGCATACACACTCACATGTAACTCAACAATGCGCTACCAAACTGAGTTCTACATTGTGGGATGCTACACTCACCCCTTGTAACAGATTGAGTTATTCGTGCTGTATTTTCAGAGCAGAATGTAACAAACTTTTTCAGAGGGGGAGCATAAGCATTGTAAATAATTTTGTGAAGTGAACGAACATTTGAGTGTATTATCAAGTTTTCAAAACTCAAAATATCATATTTAGCAAGTACATGACAATGATGATAATGCCATGGTTTTTCAGCATGGGTCTTGAGGCTACTTTTATACAATGACTCTAATGGTTTCATAACTGTTTTACTTGCCTGAGACCAGGATGTGATAAAAAAAAAAAAGTGTGCGTGTGTTTTCTGTGCGCGTGGTCACTTTTTGGGAAAAAAGATCCCCCGCCTCCACAAGGCCACAAGTTCCTTTACCTCAGCCCTGTACGTTGTCTCGTCCCCGTCGCAGATGAGTCCAACCACAGTGGTGTCGTCTACATATTTCATAATGCAGTTGGTTGGGTGGATCGGAGAACATGTGGATCGTGGATCGTGGGTGTACAGGGCGTAGAGTAGAGGGCTCAGAACGCAGCCTTGGGGGGAACCAGTGCTGAGTATGAGTGTGGAGGAGTGGTGGGCGGGGGTCGAGTTTCACAGACTGTGGACAACTCGACAGGAAGTCTTTTATCCAGATGCAGGTGGGGAGGGGGATCTGCAGCTGAAACAGTTTTTTGAGGAGAATGCCTGGGATGATTGTGTCAAATGCTGAGCTGTAGTCCACAAAGAGCATCCTCATGTAGCTCTTCTTGTTCTCCAGGTGGCTCAGCGCTGTGTGTAGTGTGATGGTGATGGCATCCTCTGTGGACCGGTTTGCCCTGTAGGCAAACTGGTGGGGGTTGATGGCTGAAGGTGGAGGGGAGGCAGTCTCTGATGTGCTGGGAGACTGATCGCTCAAGGCACATGATTACGGACATCAGGGCGATGGGTCTGTAATTATTGAAGTTGTGTATGGCAGGTTTTTTGGGGATGGGGACGATGGTGGAGGCCTTCAGGCAAGTGGGAACGGTGGCATGTATCAGGAAGCAGTTGAAGAGCTTGGTGATTATCCCTGTCAGCTGGTTTGCGCATGCTTTAATGACCGCTTGGATACCGTTAGGACCAGCAGCTTTCCTGGGGGTCACTTTCTCTCATGTTCTTCCTCACCTCATGCTAAAGGATGTGGGAGGGGTGTGGCCTTTGTAATTGGTTAGGGCCTGGATGCCCCTCCACTTTCCTTGTGTAGGAATCCTTGGCCTGTTTGATGCCCCTCCTCAGGTCAGCTCTGGCGGTGCTGTAGAGAGTTCTGTCCCCCGTCCTGAAAGCCGAGTTGCGAGCTCTGATCAAAGTCTGGACCTTCCTGTTCCGGAAGAGACATTGAACTACAGCTGTCCTGGCTGTGTAGTTCAAGTTTCGGTCCTTAGTTCTCCTTGCATAGTTGGTTGTTTGCTCTACTTTGGGTGGTGGCTCCATTACTTGTTAACTCAACTAGTAGACCTTGTGTCGTGCTAGTTGGTTTCCATCCTTAAATCCTTTGGTAGACACTCACGTCGCTACCAAGGTCCAGTCCAGTGGAGGCCTCTGCTTTATGCAGGCCTCATGGAGGTTGGAGAGCTGTTGGGAGATTGGAGCTCAGAGGAGCAGAGAGAGAGGAGAAGGATACTTCTCCTTTTATATATGGCCTGGTGACCTCAGAGGTCCTGGGCCATACAGTGACCAATGAGGGTTAGAAGTGGGGGTTTTACACCAAGGTGTGAAAAGGTGAAGGATGGGGCGGTGCGTGGCGCAGTGGTTAAGGCGGCCGCCCCATGTAGAGGCTACAGTCCTCAACGCAGGCGTCCCCAGTTCGAATCCCGCATCGGGCAGACCTTTCCTGCATGTCATTCCCCCTCTCTGCCTCCCCCTTTCCTGTCTATCTATACTGTGTGCTATCAAATAAAAGGCAAAAACGCCAAAAAAAAGAAAAGGTGAAGGATGCAGGGAGGCTGAGTTCAACAGCTTTCCTTTGTCTGGGGGAAAAAAAAGCCATGAGGTCTTATCCCCCCCATATATATATATATATATATATATATATATATATATATACTGTGTTTGTGTGTGTGAGAATGATGTTGTCTGGCCTGCCCTGAGTGGGTTTCAAACCCGGGTCTCCCGCACTGCGGGCGACGATACTAACCGTTTCGTCAAGAGGCCAATGGCCACTTGACAAGTTGGTTAGCACGTCTTTTATGGGTGAGTGAGTTTAACTTCAGTACTGCTAACCGCCACACGCTGTCACTTCTCCTTACTGGTACCTCATGACTGTGATTATACTTGCGGACCTCTGTTACATATAGTATATGTATGTATTGCAGGGGACAGGTAAAGGTGAAGGTCTCACATCCTTTGGCTAGTTTGCAGCTGGCATGCGATCACCATGTTGAGGTGTGTAAGCTTAGAGCTATGAATTTGGAGTTCTACTGTCCAGATGTCCCGGTGCCAATTTTTGAAGGTTTTTAACCTCCTTGTATCCTGTATTACCCCACAGCTCTGAGAAAGCTATACCAGATCCACAAAAAAGTTCCTACAGTAGTGTTTTAGTTTTGAAGGGTTTATTCAAAATCACAGTTACAACAGGAAATATTGCATGTGCAAGTGTTCTCAGGCAAAAATAATTTAAAGTACTAGACAGCTCATAATATACTACATTGTTTCCTTAAATACGGTAACACATATTTCTTCAAATTGCAAGCAACCACTTAATTTTGCACCTATATCTGAACTGATGAGTTGATTATAAGTAAGTAAGTACAGTATAGTGCTGTAATGTACACTGGACATTAAAATTTTACAAAAAGAAAAAAAATAGACAAAACAAAAGTAGACTGATGACATGAATGTTGTCATGTTTACATTATGTCAGAGGTTCAAACAAGAATCCAGTCTTTTTTTTTTTTTTTTTTTTACAAAGTATCAAAATAAAAAAATATTTCTTGAAATATGCTTATAATAAACTAACAATAAACATATTCGATATTTTACAGTTTGAGACAGAGGCTCAAATGCTCAATGCTTGCAGCATTTCTTTTGGATGAATTTGAAGAGGGCAAAAACTGGGATAGATAAACTGGGAACTCCAGCCAGAATGAAGACGATGACGTAGATCCAGGAGGGATATGGACGTGGTTCAAGGGTAGGAAAGTCCTCCTGTAGCCAGAGTCAAGAGAACATTTTGTGATTTTCAGCAAAGTATCAGAAAACATTCAGTAAGATAAGGGAAAGCGATACATGGTAATAATAGAAACTTACCGCCTCCTGGTCCCAGACCAAATAGGTGAGCGTCTTTGAGACTTGGGTGATGAAGTAGAAAATCAAGATGACGATCATTATGAGTGGGCTGACCACTCTCCATGTCACCTGCCAGAAAATATTGGGCTTGTGGCCAATCATAAACTCAATGTCCTTGTTAAACCTGCGTGGAGGCAATAAGAGGGAGATTTTATGTCAGCTAAGCATGTACGAAATCATCTATAAAAGATGACCTCGTATTTTTATTAGTTACGGTAAATAAAGCAAGAGATTGATGCGTTTATAAGAGCTCATTACTGGTCTTTTGATGGGCTTCAAAGAAACACAACTCTATTAGAAACATTTTTCCCGCTTTCATCAATACTACTATTGTAGCTTTAAAAACAAACAAAAATAAACTTCTGATGGATGTGATGCATATTCTCTGTTCTAAGGTCTGAACAGTCAGAACACATCACCCTGTTATTTCATGCCTGGTTACCAACAAGGATAGCATGTTGCTTTTCACCGTGTGAGGTTGTGTGTATGCATGTGTGTGTCATGTGTGGTCAAATGAGATCCTGGAGACATGATATGTCTGTTTTGTCATCACCATGGCATCATGACTTTGTAAGATGGAGTCACAAAACTTTACATGTGGTCATTTATTGGACAGACTTACCTATCTATGCCATAAACGTAGATAACAGCAATCATTTCACAGAATCCAATGACCAGAAGGGGAATGGAGCCTGCGAAGTTGTCAAAAAGAGCTAGCCAGTAGTTTCCAGAGCCCTGAGCAAATATGAGCCCAACAGCAAAAGAAATAAAGCAAGTCAGGCCTGAAAAAAAAGAAGGCAAAAAGTGTGATTACACTCAAATCTCTATAGATCAGAACTAACCTCACATGAAAATGTATTACTTAATTCATAGTAAAATTACCACAGAAAGCTTCCTTGGGCCATGTCCGTGGCAACACTCCTAGGTCCTGCAGAGGGACCACCACTCCCTCAATGTTGCCAAACATGGTTGAGAGGCCAAGGCAGAAGAGCATGATGAAGAAGAGAACCGCCCAGAGAGGAGAAACAGGCATCTTGATGATGGCCTCTGTGAACACGATGAAAGCCAATCCTGTTCCCTCCACACCCTGAAGACACAAACATCACATATAGCATCACTTCTCATGTATGTGAGACTAAAACTAGAGATTTTGGTTGAACTTATTGATTTTTACTGACCTGACTGAGGAAAGTCTGCATGTCACAGAACTGCAGTTGCAAGTCTTGGCTGACATTTGGATTTGCCTGGTTGAGATGAGCCAGAACCTCTTCGTAGTTGTTCTCTGTGATGTTTCCTTCAGGATAGTTGAAGGCATTCATCAGCTTCAAGATGTTGCTGCAATAAAAGAACAACAGAGAGAGACGTAAGAGTTTAGTCAAATATACGTAAGTGACTCAGACTCTGTTTCTTTTGAGAAATTGAAACTTACTCTCCCATGCAGTCATCAAATTTTTCTGTGGCCCTGAAGCCGATGATAGAGTAGATAACGGTTGCCGAGAACACTGAGGTGCAGCCATTGATGATAGAGATGAGAACAGCATCCTGCTCGCAGTTGTTACTACAAGAAAAATAATGATCATGTGAGGACAAATGTTCAAATAAGTGCTCATTTTTTAATTGTACTTGTATCTGTTACGCACTTAATCGAGTTGTAACTGGAGAAAGAGATGAGACCTCCAAAAGCCAGAGAGAAGGAGTAGAACACCTGAGCACCTGCGTCCAACCAGGTTGATGGATTCATTAACTCATCCACCTAAAAACAATCATTATTGGTTAAGATGTCTCAGAATGTGCTGGCAGTATAATGTTTTATAGACTTTGCATTATCAACTTGTATCAGTGCGTATGTTGCTGTGTAATTGTACATTGCATTGGAAGTAATGTCTGCGCTGCCTTTAAATATGAAGCTAGAGTTAGCTCAGCACACAGACTGAAAATAGCTAGCTTGGTTTGGTTTGGTCTTAAGATAACAAAATTCACTCCAAAACTCACCACCTGACATTTACCTAAAATGTTCATAAAATAAAGTATCAGTCTATTCATCTTAAGGGAATAACAAAACATCACATTATGAGTTACAGTGACAAACGCTGATTTACAACAGTGCTTACATCTGGTGTGAAGAGAAACTTGAGCCCCTCTAGAGAACCTTTCAGAGTCAGTCCTCTGATAAGGAAGATGGTGAGGACCACATATGGCAGAGTGGATGTGATGTACACAGCCTGAGAAACGAGAAAATAACAAAATAATCAAAAGGTATAATATTGAATTAACTTAGACACAAAAGCAGGGATCATCCCCACATTGAATTACTGTGATGTGACTTGCAGACCTTTCCAGTGGTCTCGATGCCCCGGATGCAGCAGACATAGAGCAGAGACCAGGCAGACAGCAGGGACAACACCATCCACCACTGCAGACCCCCAGACTCATCAATAGCTGTTGTAGTGTTCAGAGTTTCCCTGTACCAGAAGTAGTCGACGGTGCTGCTCCGAGCACACTCCTCTACCAGACCTAGACAGAACCAAATAGTGAAGAACTGGATGTCAGAAACCTTCAACATTTGTTTTTCACTCACTCTGACTTCAGTCTTGATAGATGGAGGGATACCTGTCCTGTTGGCATTGAGAGGACACTGGCTCCAAGGCAGAGGGCTTTGAAAGGAATTGAAGAGATACCACATGATCCAGGCCATGATGGTGTTGTAGTACAAAGCCACCAAAAATGAGACCAGCATGGATGCAATACCTGCAAAATTGAAGCAAAGAGTTTATTGGTATAGTGGTACTGCATCTGTGCTAGCTGCTCTAGGCTGTACATGCTTTCAGCAACATGCTGATCCTAAGTGTCTCTACCACATACCGAGTAATTGTTTTGATGGTTCAGTCAGGATGAAAGTGTTGGACATTACTACCTTCCCTAGGGCATTTGCATGTGCTTTTTATGTATTAATTTTTATGATGTTTTTTTTTTGTTTTTTTTGTTTACCCACCGAGTCCTGTCAGGTAAGGACTGATTGATCTCCACACTCCCATGCTGCCTTTCCTCAGGCGCTGACCGATGGCAAACTCCAGGTGCAACAGTGGGATTCCCTCCAGAACCAGTAGGATCAGAAAGGGGATCATAAATGCTCCTAGAGGTAAAACATTTGCATTATAATAAGACAACACCACAGTGAGTGCTTCACTTCATTTAGTACTTGAATGTGAATAAGTACTAAGCAGCTGACACTATTTACAAAAGTGTTCCTATAAAACACACCCACAAAACTGTAAAAAGCATGTTTTATCTATTCTAGGTACAATATGAGTCAAGAATCAGACTTGCATGTTAACTTTTTGATGCACAGGTTCCTTCATTTGTGTAGCTACAGTTAACTGTGTTATTATGTGTTACACACTTGGATGTACTGTATTTTCTTAATATTTTATAAATGAAGAACTCAATCAGAAAGTATCCAGTCCCTTGCCATCTTACCTCCTCCATGACTTTGACACAGGTATGGGAACCTCCAGACGTTGCCAAGTCCCACACAGAAGCCCACACATGTGAGCAGGTACTGGGCTTTGTTGTCCCATTTGGGCCGGTCCCCAGCCTCCTCCTTCTCCATCCTCTCCAGGTCCTTGTGAGAGGGGATCCGCAAATCCAGTCCCGGGTTTGGTATCTTCAGCTTCATGGCCGCTTTTTGTAAATTTCCAAATAGTGAGTTGTATTTGAAAAATGTAGCCGTGGACTCTTCCAATTGGTTAGCAGTAGTTGGTTTGGTGCTTCCCTGCAAACTTTCAAAACCTACAATCTTCTCTGGTGGAAGCTGTTACTGATTCTCTAGTGAGAGTCCCTCTCTCTCAGAGTCCTACACCCCTACTGAGTGTCTTGGGAAGGGGCACTGAGGCTTTTGCTGGAACCTATGAATGGAAGGATTAGTAAACTGTAAGGAAGTAAATTTTCCTTCTGAGCTTATCGTAATTATTATGCAACACCTTTTCCAGTCCTTGAAAAGTCAAATCATTTTATGGCATGGGGAATTCAGTACATTCAGCCCAATTTCTCTCAAACTTACTTCAATTTCTTAATTGTTTTTAGAAAAAATATTAATAAATTGTGAAGATTGTGGAAATGTCACAGAGTTGTGGAACTGATGTTTCTTTTGTTATTATATTTTCTTTTTGCTGTGTAATTGTAAAGCAGCTGACAATCTTATCAGTGTTCCTTTGTAATGCAATGATTTACCAAAAAAAGATAAGTGTCGGCATTTACAAAGGTATATAGTGACTGGTAGTTGTCAGCAGGCATATCAAGGGTTATTATAAGGATGTCTATAGACCTACTGAGCTGTGTGTATGTACAGCATGTGCACCACTTGGCCCAAAAAATACTTTCTTAATCTTACAAAAAACTGTCTCAGTAAAAAGTTGGAGGTGTATGTTCGCAAGTAGGGTGGTGGAAAAAGAGTGTTTCTCTCTGGGTTTATTTTAACATTTGCAAGTGAGGGGCTTACACTACAAAACATGGGTATGTTTATGTTTCATCATAATCAAATATATAAGTTTGTTATTGTTGTTATTTGTCACGTTGCCTGTGGATAAATGTTGATACACTATCAAAATATAAATACAGACTTCATAACATATTCATGCCCTGTATTGAACATCAATCTCCTGGGGTGAAATTAAGAGAGGAAGACGTGCTTTTTTTCACAAAATGGTGAAAAATGGTCAGTATGGAGCAAAAATATATATATATATTTTTTTTTACAATTACTACCATTTTGAAGCAATTATCTTATTGTTAAATGTAGATAGAAATATGAATGTTTCAAATGTGGATGTTACATTTAGTCACAGATTCTGGACTCCAAAATGCAAAACTCTGACTCAGAGACAAAAGAGGTCTTAAACAGACACAAACAGATGTTGCAGAAACAAAAAACAGCTAACAAGGCTTGGAGTTGAACAGGCAGGCATGGGAACGGGTATCACAGAAAGCCTCTCCTGACGGCAAACAGAAAGATATGTGGAAGCAGATGGACCTGAAGTGGAAACAGACAGAAGTCAGTAACTAAACTGGGACTACTTTTATTAACATTGGGAATAAAAAAGTAGTAGTAGTAGTTGTATCTCTTTTTATCCAAAGCAAAATTTATTTCTTAGAGAGTGTGCTAAAAATAAAAAAGACGCATTAATATTGCAATTCCTGTGAGCATAATCATCAAATTCAGAATAGTGTGCACTTAATAAATAGGGTTGTAACCCCATAAAGGAGAGAGAGAGAGAAGAACAGTTGAGTGAAGATGGTAACTCTTTTTCACAAGACATCTGTACTACTGATCCTCTTCTTTTTTTCAAATCTCACATCGAAGCAAGCCTGCCTACTCTCTTTAATTTCAGCACCAGCACTCAATCATATCAATTTGTATGCAATTATACTTATTTTTTATTTTAACCCTTGTACTTGTGGTTTATTGTGCCTAGGTTTTCCCGAGTACCATGAATGTGCGTATTAATAAAATGTATCTTTATTATTACAGCATGAAGGAAAGGAAAGATACATTTAAAAGGGCAAATTTGTTTCACTTTAAAATAACATAATAACTCAAAACAACAGCCCAGTCCCCTACACTGCCCTTTCTGAGGCACTGGTAAAAGTTCAACAGTGGAATACCGTCCTGAACAGGCAAGATAAGGACCTGGAGCATAAAAGTAGCTGAGGACACACCAAGGTAACCTCAGATAACCAGAAAGATAGAAGACATACAGTATGCATGTTAAAGTAGATACAATCTTATGTGATCTTTGGAACAATAGATGTTTAGTTTTTACAGCACCTCAACACTGAAACAACTTGCGATTTCTGTCTCACAGTACGGTCTAAGAGGCCTTTCCAATTTTATTACTCTCTTCATTATTCCTTCTGTATCCAATTATTGAATCATCCCCCCAGTTTGTCTTATGTACTTATTCACATACAAAACTTAAGAGTCACGTGAAACGTCTACGGAAACAAGAAGTGCAGCCAAAAAAAAAGCAGTAAAAGAAGCCTTTATTATCTTCATTATCAAGATGCAGGTGGAGTCGACTCAAGGCTGAAAAGTTCACTCTGGTGTCAGGACAGATAGCACATGTCTAAATTAGCTGATACAAAAAGCTGGAAGCACACATGAAATTAATTATTATCTTTATGAATAATCATCTTAAAGTAGGAGGAGATAGAATGACATTGGCCTTCACAGAGAGGTGGAAGTCATATTTAACTTGTTACTCTCTACGTCACTGAACCTTTCAGTAATAACATGAGCTAAATGTCAACCACATTGGACTACAGACTCATGTGAATGGCAGCTGGTGCGTTACCTTTAACACTTGTGCGACAGAGGCTGATATCATAAACTGTATCAGCTGGCCATTTGTATGTTCGCCGCCTTGTCATCGTGCTGGTAGTAAGCTAAAATGACAGGAAGCTATATAGTTTCTAGGTGTTCTGCTTGGTGAAAACTAGGTTGACTGGAAACGCTCTGACCATGAAGGCAGAACAACACTGACTGTTATGACCTTTGTTACAGTCAGCTTTTGCCTTGAATGGAAAGCACACAAAGAGACAGGAAATGGGGAGGCAGAGAGGGGGGAATGACATGCAGGAAAGGGCCGCTCAATGTGGGATTCGAACTGGGGCCACCTGCAGTGAAGACTGTAGCCTCAACACATGGGGCGGCTGCTTTAGCTAAACACCACCCCGTGGTCCAAGTCTTGAAAAACGCGTGCTGAAGTGCCCTCTTCAGTGGCGAGGACACGCTGTATGTGCCCTTTTTTTTTCTTTTCGCCCCTGCCCTTCAAAAAGTCTGTGCACACCACTGCACAGTGGTTTAATGCATGAGTGGTGCTTTGTTGTCAAATGGACATTTAAGCTTCACGCACATCCACACGTGTAGGAGTTAATATTTTACCTGAATCACTTTAATTGCAGATATTCGGCGCTAGTGATGCATAATGGTTTTATGGTATGGTACTTAGTGTGTTGACTCAATAGATAATTATCTTTTATATCCAATCCTGAATGTTAATGTCATGCTCACAAAATTTCTTACAGTGTATTCACATACAATATCAGCGCAAGTTAGCCAGCTTTTAATACTTAGATATTATATTTTTATATGGATCATTTCATATTGAGCATTGTATTAAGCATTCATATACTTTGAATGTCTCTTAATCTATTTAAATTTCCACTCAGTAACATTGAAATATGTTCATTTTGCATCTTGGCAGAAGAGCTTAGGTCCACCATGACGCGGGAGCCATTAGATGTTACCAAGTCTCTCCCATTGAAGCCCAATACAGGTGAGCAAGTACTGGGCTTTACTGTCACATTTATTCTGTCTCCAGCTTCTTTCTGCATCTTCCACATTGCCATGATTTATTGTTGCTATAAACAGGGCCGTTGCTGGGAATTCTGGTCCCCCTGAAAGAATACTAAAGTGGGCCCCTGCCCCCTGACTTTTCCCCTTCTTTCTTAGACTACGTATGTATTATCATTTTTTATTTATTTATTACATATGAGTATCAGTCAGGGTCATATGCAGAATAATTCAGTCATACAGAGATTAGACTTCTGGGTTTTTTGTGGGCCCTACTGGGCGCTGGGCCCCAAACATTATCATCACCTTTCTCCCCTATACAACGGCCCTGGCTATAAAGCACATGTACCGATGGCCTGTGAGACTGTGTTTACATCTTAATCTCACCAACCATCTTGGACAGGAGTATCTCCATCATAAAATATTCCTACCAGTTAACAAAATAGAATTTTATTTGCAACGTGTTCTTTTTAAAAAAAAATTACACTAAATATATGTTTAATGTCGTGTATCAATCTTCTTGCATAAACCAGCATACATCTTGAATTCTCCAAGTTGTAGTTGTGGATTTATATTGAAAGTTCAGACTTTAACCAGTCTTACAACATTTTATGGATTTTATCCAAAATGACCAACTTAAGAGTGACTGTGCATTTCACACAGTTAATAAACAATCTACTGAGACTACTGTAAATGTGTGACTATAGACAGGAAAGGAGAAGCATGACAGTTTGCCCCGTCAATAAATTTTATGGGAACCAAAATGACCCCTGAGACTAAGGAAGGAAACCAAAGTGACTTATCGATCTGATCTTGTACTTTCTGTCATGCCATGTGTTTATTTCATTTAGCAACAACACAGCCACACCTGACCAACCAGAGAACATTGGATGTCTGCAGCCCCACTGATAAGAGGGAGTAATGCAGGGTAAGGTGCACTTCTGGTTTTCCCCGCAGTGCTGGGGGAGATCGTTTGAAATGTCTAAAGGTTGCTATAGAAGCTGCAGACCAAAATTAATCTGTACATCATTGCAGCAGTGCAGGGAAGCTGACTACTGCAACATTTTCAGGATGCAGTTTACTAGCAGTGAAGCCACTGTGACTTCAAATAAGAAACAGGGAACAACACAAAAAAATACATCTTAATCTAAGTCTCAGCTCCTCAAAACTGACTCTGGTAATGCTTAAAATAGAAAGTACTAGCAGCTTTATCAGTACAATGAATACAATGAACTTCAGCAATCACGTCATTCATTTCAGTCATTTCATTTATGTCCTTCTTAAGATATGAAATTGTAAGGTTAATTTGATTGAAGATATGTTTAGTTAAAAAAGAACTGATGGTGTGTATGACCCTGATTATGATTTACAATGTTGAAACTAATTTCTGTTTTTCTCTTTTTGAGGTTATCAACCTGATTAATTCAACAACAAGAAAAATCAAATAAAAGGAATAAGTTGAATTGAGTTGACTCCTGCGTCCTCTGTGCCAAGTGGTTGAGTTCAGGCAGATGAAGTCCAAATAACTCGACAATATCCTAATTGTCTGTTAACAATAGCAGTTTACTTTTTTCCAGAGATGTAGTCATCATAACCTAAACCTACACACATGTATATAAAACAGATACCAAATTGTTTTATTCATTTTCTGAGTACAAAGGTGTGTCTGAGGATTATCAAACCGAGTTTAGGCATGGGCCGATCATCTCCAACCCTGCTGCTGAGCTACAGATAAGACAACATGCTCTATGTGGCTGTCAGGGTGTGTGAGGAAATCTTTGCACACTCAGCCTTGTTTCATATCATTCACTGGCTTATGATATATGTTGTTCTGCCTCTATTTTTATGTCTTGGCTGATGAGTGGTAAAAATCAGTGGCTTTCTGCCCTCCAGTGGTAACAGAGCAGCTCTCCACTGATTTTTTCCCCACAGGCAATTACATTTTACACAATATTTTGTACTCACTTTCAGGTGCAGCGTAGGCCAGGTGACATGCTTTTATTTTATTCTATTCTATTTGAATCTATTTTATTTTATTCTTCTATCCAAAGGGCTTTATTATTTACCTCTCACTGACACTATCAGCAGCAAGGCAAGGCAAGGCAATTTTATTTGTGTAGCCCGTTTTTACAAACAGTTTGTCTCAAAGGGCTTTACGTGGCATCATAACAACATCCTCTGCCCCTAGACCCTCACCTCCACTGAGGAAAAACTCCTGGAAACCCTTTTAACAGGGAAAAATGGGAGAAACCTCAGGGTGAGCAACAGAGGAGGGATCCCTCACCCAGGACGGGCAGATGTAGTGTAAGATGCCCTTACCATTTGGGGCTTTAGTGAGACATTTTGATGTGGGGATCAAACCATGATTTGCATGATAAAGATTAAAGAGCTTATCGCAGAGCTCTGTGGTGTGATTAATTAGGGCCACGGGCAATCGCACAGGGCACTGCTCCCAACAGCTATGAAATAGCTGCAGGGACCAGTGCCCGGGCAAAGCCCGGGCACTACTGTTATTGTGTGGATTTTTTCTTATTAGTGTGAATGCTTCCAGCATTCACACTATTGTTATTCGGTTCGGCCATTTTCTGCCTTTCTTCGTCATGTAACTAGTCCTTCATACTTTGTGCTATTTCAACAATTCAAATATCAAAATGTTCAGCCTTTTCGGGACAGGTGTGCTATGTCTTTTCTCTTTTCAACTATTCATACTTTTTGCAATATTCAACTATTTCTGATTTTTTTTTCCCCATAGAGAATGCATTGGAACAGTCTTGAAACTCTTCAAATCTTCTTACTTCTTTCAGCCTTTAAAGCGTCCACATACTTTCAGCTAGAGACTTCATTCAAATTCTGAGCTGTAGACAAACTTCTAATGTATTCATCCTGTATTTACAACTTTTTCATAGCTTGTACCGTTTTTGAGATAAATCCTTTAAAAGCACATGAGGATTTCTGACAAATTTCACACTTTTCAATGAGTGTGTATGGGGTTGGGTCAGAGTGGGTGACGTCATCGTAGAGTGCAGGAGATCCAAAAAAGCGACTGGAACTTTTCTTCTGAAATTGCCAGCAAAGCTACAAATGACACTCTACACTCATGATTTTGGAAACAGTTTGTAGCCACGCTTGTCTTCTGTCTCACAATGCCGTCAAAAATGCACAGAGACTCAGAGAATAATTTAAAATATTTTTTAAATGCAGCCTGGGTGCTCTCTCTCTGCCATTCAGCCCAATGCATTTTTTTTCACAGCAGAGTAGCAGGAGCTCAACTTTTGCTTTTGTTTGATTTCATCAAAAAATAGTCACAAGTCACAAAAAGGTCCTCTACTTACTTGTTGTGGGTCATTTATACTATTTTCTGCTTTTTTTCTGCATTGAAAAATCTCACATTCATCAAAGTCTCAACCTCTCTTCTCCACAACTCTGTCTGTAGTCCAGTTGATAAGGTGGCTGCTTGCCAACCCCAAGGTCACTGGTTCAAATCCAAGGGGAGCACTCTTTTTATGTTATGTTGAATTCTGCTCCCCTCCCCCACCCTCAATTGGTTACAGGTGTTCATTAAGAGACGCATTAATTCCTAGTGCCACAGTTTGCAGCACATCATCACATTACATGTGGGTTCGATTCCTGGTTCAAATCTTGCCTCAACAACAATTATAGTGAATTATTTTCCCAGTCGTCCTCTGTTGACTTCTGATAACTTGCTTCATGTTGAAACTGCTGCTCTCAGCCTGTCTCTTTATATCAAAACGTGCAGCTTTTTTTGAACTTTATCGGCATTACTTTTCTCTTTTTAACTATTTATACTTTTTAAAATATTTAACTTTTTCTGATTTTTTTCAGCTTTATAATGGGTGTGTGTTGCGTCTGGAGACCTGAAGGTTGCTGGTTCAAATCTTGCCTCAACAACAATTATAGTGAATTATTTTGACTTCTGATAACTTGCTTCATGTTGAAACTGCTGCTCTCAGCCTGAAATTCACAGAAATTTTAATTGTAAGTCATTCAAGCTTGACTCTCAAGCTTTCTTGGTGTTGACACAGTGTGTATCCAACAGGTGCAGCTTTGGGCTTGTTAACTTCAGAGTGAGACAGAGTGCAGCTCATTAACAGACAACAGTCTTTACAACTGTGTGTACACTGTGGCCTAGAGGCAAAGTCAAAGTCTAGTGACCATGAGATTGTGGGTTTGATTCCTACCTTGGTCAACCATTTGTATGGTGATCACTGCTTGCACTATTTTCACAAAAAAGTCCTCTACTTACTTGTTGTGGCTCATTTCTCTTTTTTTAAAGCATCTGGCTTCTTGCTTGGTGTGGCTAATTTCTGTACTTTCCTTACTTTGTTTTTTAAGCATCATTGAAAAATCTCACATTCATCAAAGTCTCAACCTCTCTTCTCCACAACTCCACTGTAGTGTAGGGGGTAGGGTGGCCACTTGCCAACCCCAAGGTCACTGGTTTGAATCCAAGGGAAGAACTCTTGTTATGTTATGTTGAATTCTGCTCTCCTCCACCGCCTTCAATTGGTTACAGGTGTTTGTTATCTCCTTGATTACTCATACCAGTTTGCAGCACATCATCACATTACAATGAATGACAACAGTCTTGAAAGCAGTGTGCTCTCTGTAGCCGAGTGGCAGAGTAAAGGCTTAATGATCATAAGGTCATGGGTTCGATTCCTGCCTCAGTCATTTCACATCATTGCTTGACTTTTGATTCCAATTATTCAGCTGTCATTGGACAGTCTTTGATTCCTCATAGTATAAAGCTCACTGTAACTCAAGTTCTCTGTGGCCATATGGTTAGTGTGTTAGGTTTCCACTCATGAAGTTGTGGGTTCAATTCCTTCCATGGGCATGTTTCTTGTTTGCCATTCCGCATGTCTTTGTCAGTTTATTCTGCTAATTCAGCATGATTCAGCAATGGCTTTCAGCATTCACACCATTTCCATTTTTGGAAATGCTTTTTCTAGTTATTAGTGTGAATGCTGGAAGCATTCACACTAATGTTATTCGGTTCGGCCATTTTCTGCCTTTCTTCGTCATGTAACTAGTCCTTCATACTTTGTGCTATTTCAACAATTCAAATATCAAAATGTTCAGCCTTTTCGGGACAGGTGTGCTATGTCTTTTCTCTTTTCAACTATTCATACTTTTTGCAATATTCAACTATTTCTGATTTTTTTTTCCCCATAGAGAATGCATTGGAACAGTCTTGAAACTCTTCAAATCTTCTTACTTCTTTCAGCCTTTTAAGTGTCCACATACTTTCAGCTAGAGACTTCATTCAAATTCTGAGCTGTAGACAAACTTTTTAAGTATTCCTCTATGACTCAGCTTATTGATATCTTCAACAGTTTCTGATATTTGGCCGCTTTAAAATCATTAAGTTTTTTGACAAAATCCAGCTTTATAATGGGTGTTACCCAGGGGGCAAAATCCCAGTTTTTTGAAAAACGGACACGGAGCGTTGTAAAAGGTTTGACACCAGAAATGATATCTAGGAA
The DNA here is from genome assembly GCF_045865225.1 of Trachurus japonicus. NCBI lineage: Eukaryota > Metazoa > Chordata > Actinopteri > Carangiformes > Carangidae > Trachurus > Trachurus japonicus. Next base: position 22,776,641 of record NC_140917.1, on the reverse strand, counting down.
CTTCAAGGACTAAAACCTGGGTGGACAACCCGGTCAAATAGCTGCTGGAAAGCTACAGGGGGCCAAAACCCCTTTCTGGGGCCTTTTTGCTGGCGAAATGATGTAAATGCAAATATTTAGGTACTACAATGGCATAAATAGTCATACAACTATAAAATTTGGCAGAGAGTATCTTGACACATAGGGGGAGGCATGAAAAAAACATTCTGGGGTTTGTTGCAACTCAATTTTAAGATATCACCCTCAACATCCCAAAAAAGACCAAAAAAAGTACTGTTCGCCTGACAAATTCTCATGAAAATTATTATTTTTCAGCACTTTATGGAGAATATCTATGCTTAACATGTATATAGAAAAATTCCTTAATTCATAAGCTTCCATTTGAGTCCCAGATAGCCTTTCTACTAGCTACTGGAAAGCTACAGGCTGTCTCCAAACAATGCAACACCTATTGTGAAAAACTACAGTTAACTGGCCTGATCAGAAACCATTCTATTTCTGGTCTCCCCAAAGTGAACAGATAGATAGAGAAGACCATTGGCCACAGCAAGTGGAGCTTTTGAGATAGAAAGGCTATCTTGGACTCAAATGGAAGCTTATGAATTAAGGAATTTTTCTATATACATGTTAAGCATAGATATTCTCCATAAAGTGCTGAAAAATAATAATTTTCATGAGAATTTGTCAGGCAAACAGTACTTTTTTTGGTCTTTTTTGGGATGTTGAGGGTGATATCTTAAAATTGAGTTGCAACAAACCCCAGAATGTTTTTTTCATGCCTCCCCCTATGTGTCAAGATACTCTCTGCCAAATTTTATAGTTGTATGACTATTTATGCCATTGTAGTACCTAAATATTTGCATTTACATCATTTCGCCAGCAAAATGACCCCAGAAAGGGGTTTTGGCCCCCTGTAGCTTTCCAGCAGCTAGTTGACCGGGTTGTCCACCCAGGTTTTAATCCTTGAAGTTCCTAGATATCATTTCTGGTGTCAAAGCTTTTACAACGCTCCGTGTCCGTTTTTTTGCTTTGCCCCCTGGGTATGTGTGTTGCATCTAACGAGCAGGGCTTAGAGTGAGTGACATCATCGCTAGAGTGAGAGGGATCGAAAAAACATTCAGGATTTTTTCTGGATAAATTGCCAGCACGGCCATAAATTAAACTCTAGACACATGATTTCCTCACTGGTTTGTAGCCACACTTGTCGTGTCTCATTTGATGTGTTCAAAACAGCAGACAGACTTACAGAATTGTCTCTATGAGCCTAATTGTGCAGCTAGACCCGCTCCAGTGGCACATCCACTTCAATATAAAAGTAGGAGCTGATTTTTTTAGAAAAACAGAAATGCCCCCCTTTTCTACCTTGCGACCCTGAGAAAAGTTTTTGCCCTACAAACATTTAATCCACATCAATGTGCTCAGGAAGGTCTCCTTGCCCCAGTAGTCATGGCCACATTCTGATAAGAGGTACGGTTCTCTTTTTCTGGGCTGTTTTCGGAAGCTGCTCAGAGCACAAATCTCTCTGCTCTGCTCTGCTCTGTGTGCAGTGGCCAGCTGTTGGGGCCAGCTCGTTATCAAAGTCTATAAATAGAACAGTGCAGGTGCAGCCTGGCCGCGCGTTAAAATCGCCTGTTTGGTTTTTGGTCATTTTCTCCAAAACCACCGGCCCGATTTCAACCAAACCTTCTGCGTTGGACTCCCCTCGGACCCCCAGATGATATATCCGAGTTTGGAGAAATTTGAAGAAATTTAAATTTTTGGTCAAAAAAAAAAAAACGTAAGCCGCGCGCCTGTCGTCTTTTTAAAATCGCCTGTTTGGTTTTTGGTCATTTTCTCCAAAACCACCGGCCCGATTTCAACCAAACCTTCTGCGTTGGACTCCCCTCGGACCCCCAGATGATATATCCGAGTTTGGAGAAATTTAAATTTTTGGTCAAAAAAAAAAAAACGTAAGCCGCGCGCCTGTCGTCTTTTTAAAATCGCCTGTTTGGTTTTTGGTCATTTTCTCCAAAACCACCGGCCCGATTTCAACCAAACCTTCTGCGTTGGACTCCCCTCGGACCCCCAGATGATATATCCGAGTTTGGAGAAATTTGAAGAAATTTTAATTTTTGGTCAAAAAAAAAAAAACGTAAGCCGCGCGCCTGTCGTCTTTTTAAAATCGCCTGTTTGGTTTTTGGTCATTTTCTCCAAAACCACCAGCCCGATTTCAACCAAACCTTCTGCGTTGGACTCCCCTCGGACTCCCAAATGATATATCCGAGTTTGGAGAAATTTTAATTTTTGGTCAAAAAAAAAAAACGTAAGCCGCGCACCTGTCGTCTTTTTAAAATCGCCTGTTTGGTTTTTGGTCATTTTCTCCAAAACCACCGGCCCGATTTCAACCAAACCTTCTGCGTTGGACTCCCCTCGGACCCCCAGATGATATATCCGAGTTTGGAGAAATTTAAATTTTTGGTCAAAAAAAAAAAAACGTAAGCCGCGCGCCTGTCGTCTTTTTAAAATCGCTTGTTTGGTTTTTAGTCATTTTCTCCAAAACCACCGGCCCGATTTCAACCAAACCTTCTGCGTTGGACTCCCCTCGGACCCCCAGATGATATATCCGAGTTTGGAAAAATTTGAAGAAATTTAAATTTTTGGTCAAAAAAAAAAACCATAAGCCGCGCGCCTGTCGTCTTTTTAAAATCGCCTGTTTGGTTTTTGGTCATTTTCTCCAAAACCACCGGCCCGATTTCAACCAAACCTTCTGCGTTGGACTCCCCTCGGACCCCCAGATGATATATCCGAGTTTGGAGAAATTTAAATTTTTGGTCAAAAAAAAAAAAACGTAAGCCGCGCGCCTGTCGTCTTTTTAAAATCGCCTGTTTGGTTTTTGGTCATTTTCTCCAAAACCACCGGCCCGATTTCAACCAAACCTTCTGCGTTGGACTCCCCTCGGACCCCCAGATGATATATCCGAGTTTGGAAAAATTTGAAGAAATTTAAATTTTTGGTCAAAAAAAAAAAACGTAAGCCGCGCGCCTGTCGTCTTTTTAAAATCGCTTGTTTGGTTTTTGGTCATTTTCTCCAAAACCACCGGCACGATTTCAACCAAACCTTCTGCGTTGGACTCCCCTCGGACCCCCAGATGATATATCCGAGTTTGGAGAAATTTAAATTTTTGGTAAAAAAAAAAAAAACGTAAGCCGCGCGCCTGTCGTCTTTTTAAAATCGCCTGTTTGGTTTTTGGTCATTTTCTCCAAAACCACCGGCCCGATTTCAACCAAACCTTCTGCGTTGGACTCCCCTCGGACCCCCAGATGATATATCCGAGTTTGGAAAAATTTGAAGAAATTTAAATTTTTGGTCAAAAAAAAAAACCGTAAGCCGCGCGCCTGTCGTCTTTTTAAAATCGCTTGTTTGGTTTTTGGTCATTTTCTCCAAAACCACCGGCACGATTTCAACCAAACCTTCTGCGTTGGACTCCCCTCGGACCCCCAGATGATATATCCGAGTTTGGAGAAATTTAAACTTTTGGTAAAAAAAAAAAAACGTAAGCCGCGCGCCTGTCGTCTTTTTAAAATCGCCTGTTTGGTTTTTGGTCATTTTCTCCAAAACCACCGGCACGATTTCAACCAAACCTTCTGCGTTGGACTCCCCTCGGACCCCCAGATGATATATCCGAGTTTGGAGAAATTTAAACTTTTGGTGAAAAAAAAAAAAACGTAAGCCGCGCGCCTGTCGTCTTTTTAAAATCGCCTGTTTGGTTTTTGGTCATTTTCTCCAAAACCACTGGCCCGATTTCAACCACACCTTCTGCGTTGGACTCCCCTCGGACCCCCAGATGATATATCCGAGTTTGGAAAAATTTGAAGAAATTTAAATTTTTGGTCAAAAAAAAAAAACCGTAAGCCGCGCGCCTGTCGTCTTTTTAAAATCGCTTGTTTGGTTTTTGGTCATTTTCTCCAAAACCACCGGCACGATTTCAACCAAACCTTCTGCGTTGGACTCCCCTCGGACCCCCAGATGATATATCCGAGTTTGGAGAAATTTAAACTTTTGGTAAAAAAAAAAAAAACGTAAGCCGCGCGCCTGTCGTCTTTTTAAAATCGCCTGTTTGGTTTTTGGTCATTTTCTCCAAAACCACCGGCCCGATTTCAACCAAACCTTCTGCGTTGGACTCCCCTCGGACCCCCAGATGATATATCCGAGTTTGGAGAAATTTAAATTTTTGGTCAAAAAAAAAAAACGTAAGCCGTTGTGTTAGGGGGAATATTGGTGACAAACATATAGTTTCTCCAAAACCACCGGCCCGATTTCAACCAAACCTTCTGCGTTGGACTCCCCTCGGACCCCCAGATGATATATCCGAGTTTGGAGAAATTTGAAGAAATTTTAATTTTTGGTCAAAAAAAAAAAACCGTAAGCCGCGCGCCTGTCGTCTTTTTAAAATCGCCTGTTTGGTTTTTGGTCATTTTCTCCAAAACCACCGGCCCGATTTCAACCAAACCTTCTGCGTTGGACTCCCCTCGGACTCCCAAATGATATATCCGAGTTTGGAGAAATTTTAATTTTTGGTCAAAAAAAAAAAAACGTAAGCCGCGCACCTGTCGTCTTTTTAAAATCGCCTGTTTGGTTTTTGGTCATTTTCTCCAAAACCACCGGCCCGATTTCAACCAAACCTTCTGCGTTGGACTCCCCTCGGACCCCCAGATGATATATCCGAGTTTGGAGAAATTTAAATTTTTGGTCAAAAAAAAAAAACGTAAGCCGCGCACCTGTCGTCTTTTTAAAATCGCCTGTTTGGTTTTTGGTCATTTTCTCCAAAACCACCGGCCCGATTTCAACCAAACCTTCTGCGTTGGACTCCCCTCGGACCCCCAGATGATATATCCGAGTTTGGAAAAATTTGAAGAAATTTAAATTTTTGGTCAAAAAAAAAAAACCGTAAGCCGCGCGCCTGTCGTCTTTTTAAAATCGCTTGTTTGGTTTTTGGTCATTTTCTCCAAAACCACCGGCACGATTTCAACCAAACCTTCTGCGTTGGACTCCCCTCGGACCCCCAGATGATATATCCGAGTTTGGAGAAATTTAAACTTTTGGTAAAAAAAAAAAAAACGTAAGCCGCGCGCCTGTCGTCTTTTTAAAATCGCCTGTTTGGTTTTTGGTCATTTTCTCCAAAACCACCGGCCCGATTTCAACCAAACCTTCTGCGTTGGACTCCCCTCGGACCCCCAGATGATATATCCGAGTTTGGAGAAATTTAAATTTTTGGTCAAAAAAAAAAAACGTAAGCCGTTGTGTTAGGGGGAATATTGGTGACAAACATATAGTTTCTCCAAAACCACCGGCCCGATTTCAACCAAACCTTCTGCGTTGGACTCCCCTCGGACCCCCAGATGATATATCCGAGTTTGGAGAAATTTGAAGAAATTTTAATTTTTGGTCAAAAAAAACAAACCGTAAGCCGCGCGCCTGTCGTCTTTTTAAAATCGCCTGTTTGGTTTTTGGTCATTTTCTCCAAAACCACCGGCCCGATTTCAACCAAACCTTCTGCGTTGGACTCCCCTCGGACTCCCAAATGATATATCCGAGTTTGGAGAAATTTTAATTTTTGGTCAAAAAAAAAAAACGTAAGCCGCGCACCTGTCGTCTTTTTAAAATCGCCTGTTTGGTTTTTGGTCATTTTCTCCAAAACCACCGGCCCGATTTCAACCAAATCTTCTGCGTTGGACTCCCCTCGGACCCCCAGATGATATATCCGAGTTTGGAGAAATTTAAATTTTTGGTCAAAAAAAAAAAAACGTAAGCCGCGCGCCTGTCGTCTTTTTAAAATCGCCTGTTTGGTTTTTGGTCATTTTCTCCAAAACCACCGGCCCGATTTCAACCAAACCTTCTGCGTTGGACTCCCCTCGGACCCCCAGATGATATATCCGAGTTTGGAGAAATTTAATTTTTTGTTCAAAAAAAAAAAAAACGTAAGCCGCGCGCCTGTCGTCTTTTTAAAATCGCTTGTTTGGTTTTTAGTCATTTTCTCCAAAACCACCGGCCCGATTTCAACCAAACCTTCTGCGTTGGACTCCCCTCGGACCCCCAGATGATATATCCGAGTTTGGAGAAATTTTAATTTTTGGTAAAAAAAAAAAAAAACGTAAGCTGCGCGCCTGTCGTCTTTTTAAAATCGCCTGTTTGGTTTTTGGTCATTTTCTCCAAAACCACCGGCCCGATTTCAACCAAACCTTCTGCGTTGGACTCCCCTCGGACCCCCAGATGATATATCCGAGTTTGGAGAAATTTAAATTTTAGGTCAAAAAAAAAAAAACGTAAGCCGCGCACCTGTCGTCTTTTTAAAATCGCCTGTTTGGTTTTTGGTCATTTTCTCCAAAACCACCGGCCCGATTTCAACCAAACCTTCTGCGTTGGACTCCCCTCAGACCCCCAGATGATATATCCGAGTTTGGAAAAATTTGAAGAAATTTAAATTTTTGGTCAAAAAAAAAAAACCGTAAGCCGCGCGCCTGTCGTCTTTTTAAAATCGCCTGTTTGGTTTTTGGTCATTTTCTCCAAAACCACCGGCCCGATTTCAACCAAACCTTCTGCGTTGGACTCCCCTCAGACCCCCAGATGATATATCCGAGTTTGGAGAAATTTAAATTTTTGGTCAAAAAAAACAAACGTAAGCCGCGCGCCTGTCGTCTTTTTAAAATCGCCTGTTTGGTTTTTGGTCATTTTCTCCAAAACCACCGGCCCGATTTCAACCAAACCTTCTGCGTTGGACTCCCCTCAGACCCCCAGATGATATATCCGAGTTTGGAGAAATTTGAAGAAATTTTAATTTTTGGTCAAAAAAAAAAAAACGTAAGCCGCGCGCCTGTCGTCTTTTTAAAATCGCCTGTTTGGTTTTTGGTCATTTTCTCCAAAACCACCGGCCCGATTTCAACCAAACCTTCTGCGTTGGACTCCCCTCGGACCCCCAGATGATATATCCGAGTTTGGAGAAATTTTAATTTTTGGTAAAAAAAAAAAAAAACGTAAGCCGCGCGCCTGTCGTCTTTTTAAAATCGCCTGTTTGGTTTTTGGTCATTTTCTCCAAAACCACCGGCCCGATTTCAACCAAACCTTCTGCGTTGGACTCCCCTCGGACCCCAGATGATATATCCGAGTTTGGAGAAATTTAAATTTTAGGTCAAAAAAAAAAAAACGTAAGCCGCGCGCCTGTCGTCTTTTTAAAATCGCCTGTTTGGTTTTTGGTCATTTTCTCCAAAACCACCGGCCCGATTTCAACCAAACCTTCTGCGTTGGACTCCCCTCAGACCCCCAGATGATATATCCGAGTTTGGAGAAATTTAAATTTTTGGTCAAAAAAAAAAACGTAAGCCGCGCGCCTGTCGTCTTTTTAAAATCGCCTTTTTGGTTTTTGGTCATTTTCTCCAAAACCACCAGACCGATTTCAACCAAACCTTCTGCGTTGGACTCCCCTCAGACCCCCAGATGATATATCCGAGTTTGGAAAAATTTGAAGAAATTTAAATTTTTGGTCAAAAAAAAAAAACCGTAAGCCGCGCGCCTGTCGTCTTTTTAAAATCGCCTGTTTGGTTTTTGGTCATTTTCTCCAAAACCACCGGCCCGATTTCAACCAAACCTTCTGCGTTGGACTCCCCTCAGACCCCCAGATGATATATCCGAGTTTGGAGAAATTTAAATTTTTGTTCAAAAAAAACAAACGTAAGCCGCGCGCCTGTCGTCTTTTTAAAATCGCCTGTTTGGTTTTTGGTCATTTTCTCCAAAACCACTGGCCCGATTTCAACCAAACCTTCTGCGTTGGACTCCCCTCGGACCCCCAGATGATATATCCGAGTTTGGAGAAATTTAAATTTTTGGTAAAAAAAAAAAAAACGTAAGCCGCGCACCTGTCGTCTTTTTAAAATCGCCTGTTTGGTTTTTGGTCATTTTCTCCAAAACCACCGGCCCGATTTCAACCAAACCTTCTGCGTTGGACTCCCCTCGGACCCCCAGATGATATATCCGAGTTTGGAGAAATTTGAAGAAATTTTAATTTTTGGTCAAAAAAAAAAAAAGTAAGCCGCGCGCCTGTCGTCTTTTTAAAATCGCCTGTTTGGTTTTTGGTCATTTTCTCCAAAACCACCGGCCCGATTTCAACCAAACCTTCTGCGTTGGACTCCCCTCCGACCCCCAGATGATATATCCGAGTTTGGAGAAATTTAAATTTTAGGTAAAAAAAAACAAACGTAAGCCGCGCGCCTGTCGTCTTTTTAAAATCGCCTGTTTGGTTTTTGGTCATTTTCTCCAAAACCACCGGCCCGATTTCAACCAAACCTTCTGCGTTGGACTCCCCTCAGACCCCCAGATGATATATCCGAGTTTGAAGAAATTTAAATTTTTGGTCAAAAAAAAAAAAACGTAAGCCGCGCGCCTGTCGTCTTTTTAAAATCGCCTGTTTGGTTTTTGGTCATTTTCTCCAAAACCACCAGCCCGATTTCAACCAAACCTTCTGCGTTGGACTCCCCTCAGACCCCCAGATGATATATCCGAGTTTGAAGAAATTTAAATTTTTGGTCCAAAAAAAAAAACGTAAGCCGCGCGCCTGTCTTCTTTTAAAAATCGCCTGTTTGGTTTTTGGTCATTTTCTCCAAAACCACCAGCCCGATTTCAACCAAACCTTCTGCGTTGGACTCCCCTCAGACCCCCAGATGATATATCCGAGTTTGGAAAAATTTGAAGAAATTTAAATTTTTGGTCAAAAAAAACAAACCGTAAGCCGCGCGCCTGTCGTCTTTTTAAAATCGCCTGTTTGGTTTTTGGTCATTTCCTCCAAAACCACCGGCCCGATTTCAACCAAACCTTCTGCGTTGGACTCCCCTCGGACCCCCAGATGATATGTCCGAGTTTGGAGAAATTTGAAGAAATTTTAATTTTTGGTCAAAAAAAAAAAAACGTAAGCCGCGCGCCTGTCGTCTTTTTAAAATCGCCTGTTTGGTTTTTGGTCATTTTCTCCAAAACCACCGGCCCGATTTCAACCAAACCTTCTGCGTTGGACTCCCCTCGGACCCCCAGATGATATATCCGAGTTTGGAGAAATTTAATTTTTTGTTCAAAAAAAAAAAAAACGTAAGCCGCGCGCCTGTCGTCTTTTTAAAATCGCTTGTTTGGTTTTTAGTCATTTTCTCCAAAACCACCGGCCCGATTTCAACCAAACCTTCTGCGTTGGACTCCCCTCGGACCCCCAGATGATATATCCGAGTTTGGAGAAATTTTAATTTTTGGTAAAAAAAAAAAAAACGTAAGCCGCGCGCCTGTCGTCTTTTTAAAATCGCCTGTTTGGTTTTTGGTCATTTTCTCCAAAACCACCGGCCCGATTTCAACCAAACCTTCTGCGTTGGACTCCCCTCGGACCCCCAGATGATATATCCGAGTTTGGAGAAATTTAAATTTTAGGTCAAAAAAAAAAAAGCGTAAGCCGCGCACCTGTCGTCTTTTTAAAATCGCCTGTTTGGTTTTTGGTCATTTTCTCCAAAACCACCGGCCCGATTTCAACCAAACCTTCTGCGTTGGACTCCCCTCAGACCCCCAGATGATATATCCGAGTTTGGAAAAATTTGAAGAAATTTAAATTTTTGGTCAAAAAAAAAAAACCGTAAGCCGCGCGCCTGTCGTCTTTTTAAAATCGCCTGTTTGGTTTTTGGTCATTTTCTCCAAAACCACCGGCCCGATTTCAACCAAACCTTCTGCGTTGGACTCCCCTCAGACCCCCAGATGATATATCCGAGTTTGGAGAAATTTAAATTTTTGGTCAAAAAAAACAAACGTAAGCCGCGCGCCTGTCGTCTTTTTAAAATCGCCTGTTTGGTTTTTGGTCATTTTCTCCAAAACCACCGGCCCGATTTCAACCAAACCTTCTGCGTTGGACTCCCCTCAGACCCCCAGATGATATATCCGAGTTTGGAGAAATTTGAAGAAATTTTAATTTTTGGTCAAAAAAAAAAAAACGTAAGCCGCGCGCCTGTCGTCTTTTTAAAATCGCCTGTTTGGTTTTTGGTCATTTTCTCCAAAACCACCGGCCCGATTTCAACCAAACCTTCTGCGTTGGACTCCCCTCGGACCCCCAGATGATATATCCGAGTTTGGAGAAATTTTAATTTTTGGTAAAAAAAAAAAAAACGTAAGCCGCGCGCCTGTCGTCTTTTTAAAATCGCCTGTTTGGTTTTTGGTCATTTTCTCCAAAACCACCGGCCCGATTTCAACCAAACCTTCTGCGTTGGACTCCCCTCGGACCCCCAGATGATATATCCGAGTTTGGAGAAATTTAAATTTTAGGTCAAAAAAAAAAAAACGTAAGCCGCGCGCCTGTCGTCTTTTTAAAATCGCCTGTTTGGTTTTTGGTCATTTTCTCCAAAACCACCGGCCCGATTTCAACCAAACCTTCTGCGTTGGACTCCCCTCAGACCCCCAGATGATATATCCGAGTTTGGAGAAATTTAAATTTTTGGTCAAAAAAAAAAACGTAAGCCGCGCGCCTGTCGTCTTTTTAAAATCGCCTTTTTGGTTTTTGGTCATTTTCTCCAAAACCACCAGACCGATTTCAACCAAACCTTCTGCGTTGGACTCCCCTCAGACCCCCAGATGATATATCCGAGTTTGGAGAAATTTGAAGAAATTTAAATTTTTGGTCAAAAAAAAAAAACGTAAGCCGCGCGCCTGTCGTCTTTTTAAAATCGCCTGTTTGGTTTTTGGTCATTTTCTCCAAAACCACCGGCCCGATTTCAACCAAACCTTCTGCGTTGGACTCCCCTCAGACCCCCAGATGATATATCCGAGTTTGGAGAAATTTAAATTTTTGTTCAAAAAAAACAAACGTAAGCCGCGCGCCTGTCGTCTTTTTAAAATCGCCTGTTTGGTTTTTGGTCATTTTCTCCAAAACCACTGGCCCGATTTCAACCAAACCTTCTGCGTTGGACTCCCCTCGGACCCCCAGATGATATATCCGAGTTTGGAGAAATTTAAATTTTTGGTAAAAAAAAAAAAAACGTAAGCCGCGCACCTGTCGTCTTTTTAAAATCGCCTGTTTGGTTTTTGGTCATTTTCTCCAAAACCACCGGCCCGATTTCAACCAAACCTTCTGCGTTGGACTCCCCTCGGACCCCCAGATGATATATCCGAGTTTGGAGAAATTTGAAGAAATTTTAATTTTTGGTCAAAAAAAAAAAAAGTAAGCCGCGCGCCTGTCGTCTTTTTAAAATCGCCTGTTTGGTTTTTGGTCATTTTCTCCAAAACCACCGGCCCGATTTCAACCAAACCTTCTGCGTTGGACTCCCCTCCGACCCCCAGATGATATATCCGAGTTTGGAGAAATTTAAATTTTAGGTCAAAAAAAACAAACGTAAGCCGCGCGCCTGTCGTCTTTTTAAAATCGCCTGTTTGGTTTTTGGTCATTTTCTCCAAAACCACCAGCCCGATTTCAACCAAACCTTCTGCGTTGGACTCCCCTCGGACCCCCAGATGATATATCCGAGTTTGGAGAAATTTGAAGAAATTTTAATTTTTGGTCAAAAAAAAAAAAACGTAAGCCGCGCGCCTGTCGTCTTTTTAAAATCGCCTGTTTGGTTTTTGGTCATTTTCTCCAAAACCACCGGCCCGATTTCAACCAAACCTTCTGCGTTGGACTCCCCTCCGACCCCCAGATGATATATCCGAGTTTGGAGAAATTTGAAGAAATTTAAATTTTTGGTCAAAAAAAAAAAACCGTAAGCCGCGCGCCTATCGTCTTTTTAAAATCGCCTGTTTGGTTTTTGGTCATTTTCTCCAAAACCACCGGCCCGATTTCAACCAAACCTTCTGCGTTGGACTCCCCTCAGACCCCCAGATGATATATCCGAGTTTGGAGAAATTTAAATTTTTGGTCAAAAAAAAAAAACGTAAGCCGCGCGCCTGTCGTCTTTTTAAAATCGCCTGTTTGGTTTTTGGTCATTTTCTCCAAAACCACCGGCCCGATTTCAACCAAACCTTCTGCGTTGGACTCCCCTCAGACCCCCAGATGATATATCCGAGTTTGGAAAAATTTGAAGAAATTAAATTTTTGGTCAAAAAAAAAAAACGTAAGCCGCGCGCCTGTCGTCTTTTTAAAATCGCCTGTTTGGTTTTTGGTCATTTTCTCCAAAACCACCGGCCCGATTTCAACCAAACCTTCTGCGTTGGACTCCCCTCGGACCCCCAGATGATATATCCGAGTTTGGAGAAATTTGAAGAAATTTTAATTTTTGGTCAAAAAAAAAAAAAGTAAGCCGCGCGCCTGTCGTCTTTTTAAAATCGCCTGTTTGGTTTTTGGTCATTTTCTCCAAAACCACCGGCCCGATTTCAACCAAACCTTCTGCGTTGGACTCCCCTCCGACCCCCAGATGATATATCCGAGTTTGGAGAAATTTAAATTTTTGGTCAAAAAAAACAAACGTAAGCCGCGCGCCTGTCGTCTTTTTAAAATCGCCTGTTTGGTTTTTGGTCATTTTCTCCAAAACCACCAGCCCGATTTCAACCAAACCTTCTGCGTTGGACTCCCCTCGGACCCCCAGATGATATATCCGAGTTTGGAGAAATTTGAAGAAATTTTAATTTTTGGTCAAAAAAAAAAAAACGTAAGCCGCGCGCCTGTCGTCTTTTTAAAATCGCCTGTTTGGTTTTTGGTCATTTTCTCCAAAACCACCGGCCCGATTTCAACCAAACCTTCTGCGTTGGACTCCCCTCAGACCCCCAGATGATATATCCGAGTTTGGAGAAATTTAAATTTTTGGTCAAAAAAAAAAACGTAAGCCGCACGCCTGTCGTCTTTTTAAAATCGCCTGTTTGGTTTTTGGTCATTTTCTCCAAAACCACCAGACCGATTTCAACCAAACCTTCTGCGTTGGACTCCCCTCAGACCCCCAGATGATATATCCGAGTTTGGAAAAAAATTTAAATTTTTGGTCAAAAAAAAAAAAACGTAAGCCGCGCGCCTGTCGTCTTTTTAAAATCGCCTGTTTGGTTTTTGGTCATTTTCTCCAAAACCACCGGCCCGATTTCAACCAAACCTTCTGCGTTGGACTCCCCTCAGACCCCCAGATGATATATCCGAGTTTGGAGAAATTTAAATTTTTGGTCAAAAAAAAAAAACGTAAGCCGCGCGCCTGTCGTCTTTTTAAAATCGCCTGTTTGGTTTTTGGTCATTTTCTCCAAAACCACCAGACCGATTTCAACCAAACCTTCTGCGTTGGACTCCCCTCAGACCCCCAGATGATATATCCGAGTTTGGAAAAATTTGAAGAAATTAAAATTTTTGGTCAAAAAAAAAAAACCGTAAGCCGCGCGCCTGTCGTCTTTTTAAAATCGCCTGTTTGGTTTTTGGTCATTTTCTCCAAAACCACCAGACCGATTTCAACCAAACCTTCTGCGTTGGACTCCCCTCAGACCCCCAGATGATATATCCGAGTTTGGAGAAATTTGAAGAAATTTAAATTTTTGGTCAAAAAAAAAAACCGTAAGCCGCGCGCCTGTCGTCTTTTTAAAATCGCCTGTTTGGTTTTTGGTCATTTTCTCCAAAACCACCGGCCCGATTTCAACCAAACCTTCTGCGTTGGACTCCCCTCGGACCCCCAGATGATATATCCGAGTTTGGAGAAATTTGAAGAAATTTTAATTTTTGGTCAAAAAAAAAAAAAACGTAAGCCGCGCGCCTGTCGTCTTTTTAAAATCGCCTGTTTGGTTTTTGGTCATTTTCTCCAAAACCACCGGCCCGATTTCAACCAAACCTTCTGCGTTGGACTCCCCTCGGACCCCCAGATGATATATCCGAGTTTGGAGAAATTTTAATTTTTGGTAAAAAAAAACAAAAAACGTAAGCCGCGCGCCTGTCGTCTTTTTAAAATCGCCTGTTTGGTTTTTGGTCATTTTCTCCAAAACCACCGGCCCGATTTCAACCAAACCTTCTGCGTTGGACTCCCCTCAGACCCCCAGATGATATATCCGAGTTTGAAGAAATTTAAATTTTTGGTCAAAAAAAAAAAACGTAAGCCGCGCGCCTGTCGTCTTTTTAAAATCGCCTGTTTGGTTTTTGGTCATTTTCTCCAAAACCACCAGCCCGATTTCAACCAAACCTTCTGCGTTGGACTCCCCTCAGACCCCCAGATGATATATCCGAGTTTGAAGAAATTTTAATTTTTGGTCAAAAAAAAAAAACGTAAGCCGCGCGCCTGTCTTCTTTTAAAAATCGCCTGTTTGGTTTTTGGTCATTTTCTCCAAAACCACCAGCCCGATTTCAACCAAACCTTCTGCGTTGGACTCCCCTCAGACCCCCAGATGATATATCCGAGTTTGGAAAAATTTGAAGAAATTTAAATTTTTGGTCAAAAAAAACAAACCGTAAGCCGCGCGCCTGTCGTCTTTTTAAAATCGCCTGTTTGGTTTTTGGTCATTTCCTCCAAAACCACCGGCCCGATTTCAACCAAACCTTCTGCGTTGGACTCCCCTCGGACCCCCAGATGATATGTCCGAGTTTGGAGAAATTTGAAGAAATTTTAATTTTTGGTCAAAAAAAAAAAAACGTAAGCCGCGCGCCTGTCGTCTTTTTAAAATCGCCTGTTTGGTTTTTGGTCATTTTCTCCAAAACCACCGGCCCGATTTCAACCAAACCTTCTGCGTTGGACTCCCCTCGGACCCCCAGATGATATATCCGAGTTTGGAGAAATTTGAAGAAATTTTAATTTTTGGTCAAAAAAAAAAAAAACGTAAGCCGCGCGCCTGTCGTCTTTTTAAAATCGCCTGTTTGGTTTTTGGTCATTTTCTCCAAAACCACCGGCCCGATTTCAACCAAACCTTCTGCGTTGGACTCCCCTCGGACCCCCAGATGATATATCCGAGTTTGGAGAAATTTGAAGAAATTTTAATTTTTGGTCAAAAAAAAACAAAAAACGTAAGCCGTGCGCCTGTCGTCTTTTTAAGATGTTTTTAAACACAGCCCCACACACACACACGATAAACCAGACTGACAGAGGATGTCCACGCACAAACACAGGCATCACACTCACACAGACAGACACACACAGACACTCACACACAGTCACACATGCACACATACACAAACAAACAAACACACAAACACAACACTGTTCCACACAGTAAAATGTAAGCAGTTAGTTGAGTCGCCATGGTAACTTCTGAGGGCAGGCTACCAATCAATCAGATCATTAGGGAGAGAGGAGTTTTGTGGCTTTCTGCACATGTACACGCAGACAGAGAGACCGTCAGACACACACACACACACACACACACACACATAGGTTTTCAGCTCACATTCATCAACCTCTCAATTATTTTATACTTTTTATGTAAACATCTCCCACAATTTATATTTTTCTCATGAATTTAAGTTCAGACGTTTAGTCTTTCCAACTCTATTAATAGTAGTACAATTACAGGTGGAGCCTGGGACATAGGACGCAGCTTTTAACATCTATCTATCTATCTATCTATCTATCTATCTATCTATCTATCTATCTATCTATCTATCTATCTATCTATCTATCTATCTATCTATCTATCTATCTATCTATCTATCTATAAACCCTTTGTCTCTTTTTTCTCTCTTTTTCTTACTTTCTTTTACTCCTTCATTTGTATTTTACATAACTTCTTTCTATCTTTCCCTCCCTATCCATCCATCTACCTCTTTCTATCTATCATCCCCCTCTCTCTTTTTCTTCTTTCTTTCTTTCTTTCTTTCTTTCTTTCACCCCATTTCTTTTTACTTCTTTGTTTCTTTCTGTTTTTCTTTCTACTCCTTTTCTCTTTCTATGTTTCTACCCCATTTCTTTCTTTCTTTCTACTGCCCTCTGTATATCTCTCTCTTTCATTTATCCACCCCAATATCTTTCCTTCTTTCTTACTACTCCTCTGTCTCTTTCATTCATTCTCTATTCTCTTTATGTTCTATTATTCTGTTTTTCTTACCTTTTTCTTTCTACCCTTCTCTCTGTGTCTTCTTTCTTTCTGTCCTTTTGTTCTTTCTTTCTCCATCTACCCTTCCCATTTTCTTTCTTTCCTTCTGTCCTTTTCTTCTTTCTTTCTTTCTTTCTTCAGCTCATTCAGCATTGTTTCAACAATTTCTTCAGCTCATTCAGCATTGCTTTCAGCATTCACACCATTTCCATTCTTGGAAATGTTTTTTCTAGTTCTTCTCCTTCATCTTCCGGACGCTTTTTCGGTCCGCTACTAGTCCTGCAACTCGAACGTGCGTCTTGATCGGGATCGGTGTGCTATTACTTTTCTCAACAGTGTACGAATTTTTCGCGATGTAAGTCGCGCAAAAAAAAAACTGTGCAAAAACTGCGCAAAATTGGGACGTCAATGGGACGGGCGGAAAAAAAAGAGCGAAAAAGACCAATCATTGGAGTTTAACAAATGTGTGGCGGCCTGGGAAAACCCGTCGGATGTCGCGGACGTTCGATTGTGGCAAATAGCCAAAATAGGTGGAAAAGTACTATTTCCATGATTTTGATATTTTGTGTGATTCTGGTACTTTGAACTCTCTACTACATCGTGGTGAATAAATATTTTAAGAAAACAAAACGGAAAGTACTTATTTTTATGTTTTTGTGGCGAGTGAAGCGTTTCATTTTCACCTGAGACACAGAACAGCTGAGCTGCAGCAGCAGCGCTAGAGGAGACAGGTCCGTTGTTGTTGTTGAGGTAACATTCAAGGACCCTCGGAAAGCAGAGAATCCCGCGATTCAGATGCTTTTTTACAGCTCGTCTTTATCATAAACGGCTGTTGGTGTTTTGTAAAACTTGTGCAAGTGCCGATGATGAGTTCGTTTTAGCGCCGATGCTACGTTCTGTTTAGCATTGATGCTACGTTCGGATTAGCATCGATGCTACGCTAGGTTAGCGTCTGTTCCCGTACCACGTGATTACACGCACCCTATGCGGTCCCTTCTTGTCATACAGGCACCATTCAAGGACCCTCGGAAAGCAGAAAATCACACGATTCAGATACAGTTTACAGCTAATCTCTATCATAAACGGTTCAGAAGTTGTTTAATGTTTTGTAAAACACTCGTCTTTAGAGGGTTAAAACAGCAACGTTCTAGTTAAAGCCATTTTTCTCACTTTTCAGTTTTTTGGTCATAATAGATTAAAATGCCCATAACTTTTGATCTGAAAGGGCTATCTCAGTCATTCAAACAGTTATGAATGGCTGAAAACGTCTAGTTTATGGAAATATCAAAAAATGAAAATGTCAAAATCCCACCATGTGAAGGGTTTTCCCAGGCCACCACACAAATGTCTACTGCTCAGGCATACTTTCACCTAGAGACTCCATTTAAACTTTAAACAGTAGACACAAGTCTTGTGTATTGTTGTTTTACTCCACGTTTTGATAGGTCATATAGTTTTTGATCAATCCATGATCAATGACCATGATCATTTTTGGAGAAATTATGAGATTATAATGGGTGTGTATTGCACGGAATGTTCGTGTCAGAGTGGGTGACATCATCGGTTAGAGTGGGAGAGATGCCAGAAAAACTCCAGATTTTTTCTCTATCCAAACTCCATACGGCCACAATTTACACTCTACACACATAATTTCGGCCACGGTTGTAGACGAGCTCATCCTTGATCTCTTAATCTGCTCAAAATATCAGAGAGACTTACAGAATTTAAACTCTGAGCCTCTAAGTGCGGCCACGTCTGTCACTGCTCCTCATTGAGTCCAATACAAATATTTTCTGAGAGAAGCAGAACGGCCTGATGTTTTAAAACTGCCAGCGTCGCCAAAATATTTACTCTAGAAACACCAAATCGTACCGAAATTTTCAGTAAGTCCTTAGAGCAACGTTGATCTGTGTTTTGTTCTGATAGGAGTTACCGTTTTCTCACCCTAAGCCTAAATGTGAGACCGGTGCAGAGGCAGAAAATGGCTCTTTTTCTCCACGTTTCTGTCTGTCTCAGCCTGCGGGGGCCCCTATCGCCGTGGTAACCTCTTTGATCCTCAGGCCAGAGCTCGTTAACTTCATAAACAATCCACCTGGCGCTCGTTTAAATGTTTATAAACACCGACACAGCTAAATCAGACTGACACAGGATGCAGCTACTAACTAACTATGTGTCAAGTCAGTCACACACACACACACAGACTCTAGAGCCAGCTTCATGTGATTACAGTCACACACACACACACACAAACACACACACACCTTCATGTGATTAAAACACAGTTAACGTGCAACAGAATTTAAACTTAAACCATGATTTAATCTGGTTTTAAAGTTAAACCTTGTTGGTGTCAAATGCGTCAAATGCCTCTCGTGGGAGCAGCTGATAGAGTCCCCCCCAGCTGAAAGCAGCCCACCCCACCAGCCAGAGGGTCCAGGACCATAGGGACTGCAGTGGAGGAAGGCTGCCTTAACACCCTGCACAATGGCACCCAGTAGCCTACACAGAAGTTAGACAGGACCAGTCAGCCCATCACCTGGTCCGTTCAACAAATCAGTTTATGCTACTGTGATTTATGTAGCCTAGTTAAATACTACAGTAATCATCATAGTGTATTGGCAGGAAAGACCATTTAAATCTGTATCACATATCATGTTGGTCTTGGTTAAGTACCACCTTGAAAAAAAAAACAATGTTTTGTTGCTTAAGCTATTCAGTCATTCAATGGTATACTAAAATCCATGTGAAAAAAATGCTTCTCACTGTTCTCAGGTCAAATATTTATATGCGATTAAAATGCAATTAATTGCGATTAATTAATTACAAAGCCTCTAATTAATTAGATTAATTGTTTTAATTGAGTCCTGGCCCTATTACACAAGACACACACACACACACACACACACACACACACACAGTTAACCTAATTTGGTTACATCAGTGCTTATAGAAAGATGATCATGTGTCTGTCTGATCAGCTCTGTCTTGACCTTAAGATCGTGGGTTTGATTCCCATGTTGACAGAGATGGCACAACCGGCAGTAGCTCCCGTGGCCCATTCAAAATTTCCCGAGAGGAAATTGTCTAGTTACATTTGTTGTCCTTTTAATATTTTTCCATAATCACTGCATAGTTTACTGATTATCATCGCCTACAGCAGCCTGGGCCACTTCACTGTATTATTCCTGTATTGCCACATAGGAACTGGAAGTTTATCCACCTATTATTATTATGTAATTATTTGATATGTTGTAGAGAAATAATCTAAGTTAGTATAAACTGGACAGGAAAGTCTTTGCATGTCACATTTCTGGCCACAAGATGTCAGCATTGGGCAAAATTGTGCTCTAAAACGCTTACCAAATATAGCTTCTTGTACCGGCCTACTCTTCCCAGTAAAAGTAAATTGAGGCTGCATGTCTCTTCTACTGGATAGTGAACTTATAAAACATCTGTCTTACTATAGTTGCTTGTATTTCACCTCCTTATTGTAGTAGGCAGTTTGTTTATGAGGTAGCTTAATACTGCCTAAGTTATAAAGCAGCTTAAGAATATATTCACCTTATTGTCCTCTTGTTCATGGCAAATTTAACGTGTGATTTTTTATTTGTCTAGTCATGTTGGAATACTAGCCTACTGAGGCAAACTTTTTTTTTTTTTTTTTTTTAACATGTGTAGGCCTCAAAATATTATTTGAAATAAATAAGAAGGCTCAGTTCATTCTTATAGGAAGCCACTGCTAAGCCGGGGACAGAGATCTGAAGGGAGGGGGGAGGAGGGATGTGAAGCAGAGGGGAAAATAGATATGGTGGGGGGTGGGGGGTGGATTTACCAGGACTCAGACAGACAGCAGACCGGCTGTCCCAAGCTGCGCTGATCCTTCACTCTCCGGCACCAAGCTGGAGTCCGCCCGCCCGCTGCCTCCCCCCCTTATCACCGGCCACCTGCCTCTCCGAGAATAACACAGCGGCACCAAAAAGCTCCGTGGCGCGCACAAACCAAAGCAAGGAGGCGAGGCAAGATACTGACCGGCTCCCTGTGCCATCATTTTCGGCATCCAAGCCCGACCAACAACCACCCGTCCTGCAGAGGACAGGCTGCGCACAGGGCGCACTTAGCGACCCGGGTTTGTTGTCGTTACCAGGAGAGGGACGCTCAGCGAGCAGAGAGTCTGTGCACACCGGGCTGCCCCTCAGAGGAGACACTTGCATGGATGCACCATGGCCACGTTTGTCTGCAGGGTTCAGTTTTTAGATGACACCGATCCGTTCAACAGTACTAATTTCCCAGAGCCGACGAGACCACCACTGTACACCTTCAGGGAGGATATCCCACTCATCAACCAGTTAGCAGGCGTCCACAGGCTCCTCAAAGCCCCTCACAAGGTAGGATCATAAATCCCGTCCTAGAAGTGACTTTATGAAAACATTTGATTGCCTATATAGAGGTTTACTAGGCTGTATTAAAGTTATAGTAAATTATCAGAACAAACTGTATTTAAAAACAATAGAAAATCAAAGGCTTGAAGAGAAATCTCATGTTTGGATTCAAACACACACATTGATTCTTGGGAACACATCCTGAGGTTGTTTTGCAACCTTTAGGGCTGCTGTTTTTCACTTCAAGCCAACTGCAAATAAACTTCCATACTCACCATTCACAGGCTATTTTGAGAACACATGCAAATAGGAGTGATTGGCTCTCCAGGCTGTGGACTGAAACAAGGTTGCAAATATTTGCCTCACAGCCCCCAGCAACACAAAACACTTCAACTGTAAATAATCCATCATGTTATCCCACTGGATACCACCATTAGCTACCCAGTTAAGAGATGCCAGAAGTTGTTGCAAGTGAAGTGAATCAACAATTTTTTACAACTGGGTTATTTTACACTCCGCTTAGCATGTTACACTTACAGGTGGTTGGAAAGGTATAACTAGCTAATTCATCCACAGGTGACTGTCATGGGGGTCAATAAGCAATTCGGTGGGAAGTGTCAGATTAAGATAAGTGTGTGAATCAGAGAAAACGTGTGATGGAGAGAGTCCACTGTTAGTGATAAAGCAAAAAAAAAACAACAACACATTCCTTACTGACAAGGTTGACTCAGAAACACAGGCACACCTAAAGAAGCCTGACATGTCAAACAGATACTGTGACCGTATTTTTTATTCTTTATTTGAAATGAGATGGTCCACAATTCAAGTAGGAAACGTGGATTGAACAGTTGAAAATAAAAGCGAGACAGGAGGAAGGGGAGGGAGTTGGACTGCTGGCACACCACTCAATGACAGCAAATCAGTGTGTTCAACGGCAGAGTGGTTTTCCAGACCGGGTCGATCTTTTGCTGCCCCATCTTTAAAAGCCACAAAACAAATGAAAAATGGCCCACAGCACAGAAATGCTTATGATTACAACCTATACAAGTACAGATGGCACAGCTTGCGTCTGTGTTTGCAATTTTACTCACATCAGGAGGACGGCTGTGAGCAG
Organism: Trachurus japonicus; assembly: GCF_045865225.1. NCBI lineage: Eukaryota > Metazoa > Chordata > Actinopteri > Carangiformes > Carangidae > Trachurus > Trachurus japonicus. The sequence goes on along the minus strand of NC_140917.1, from coordinate 22,755,188 downwards.
TGGCAACTGCATATTGCACTTAGATTATAGGGATGAAACTGAAGTGCTGCAAATTTGCCCAGCAAGATCTAAAAGGTGGTGCTTAGAGAAAGGCTTGAGCGTTCTCCTGCAGGAAAATGTGCTCAGCTTTGTCTTTTCTTTGAATATCTTGAGCTATTTCTTAGTCTTTATATGCTAAAACACTCTTCCTCCCTTTTTTGTCTTAGCCTCCTCTGCTCCTCTCTCAGAAAAGGTCCACTGTATTATTATGTTGTGATGGTAGAGCTCTGTGTATGGCTGGCTGGGCTGCATGTATGTAAGTATAGGTCACTTGTCCCAGAATTCCTGCGGCCGGGGCCTGGATCCCTGCGACACTTTGTTCTCCTCACTTTGGCTGCTGTGGTTTTCCTGACCTCTTCCTCCATCTCCTTTTCCACCTCTCTGACCAAGCACCCATTTGCACACTCAAACACAAACACTCATAAACACACACATGAGGATGCATGAGATGTGTCATTTTGTCCCAACTGCTGAACAAAGAAGTTTCCTTTTGATTCTCACAGAGGAGAGACAGGCACTTCTAACTTTAAATAAATAACCTAAAACAATAAAAAGTTTGAAACATTTATCCCAAAATGTAGACATAAGTGAGTATAGTTAAGCATCAAGATAAGGTACCCTCACAAAATGATGCATCACATGTTAAGCTCAGTGCAGAAGCTTCACCATCAGTCAAGCAGCTCCAGTTTTGTAAAGAAAAACTCCCGTTCCCATCAAAGAACAACAAAGCCCAGACTTCACAGCGTAACTTTTATGTCATTACCAAAGGGTTTCCATTAAAGAAACATTGGGGGTTTTAATAGCTGTGTAGAACACGCCCTCCCCCACGCTCTTCAAAGAGCCCGATCCTCTGCAGCTCTGATTCTGACACACAAAAAAAGTTCTTAAAAACTCATCGTCTAAGTTACGTAAGGGCATCGTTAACTGTCGGCCCACTGTGATCGCCAGCAGGCTCAGTGTTGTTTTAACGTGGAGGTAATTACCCCCCCCCCCCCTCAACTTTTTCCCTTTGCTTTTGCTCTTCTGGGAGAATTTGATTAAATGAGTGTAAAGTATACTAGCCACTAAGTGTTTCCGTGGCCCGTCCTACAGCCTTGAGTGTGAAGAGTTAGCAGTTCCTTCTGGAGCCGCCTCTGTCCCGGCTTCATCCAGCATGATGTGTTTTGTTATGTTATTACTCCTATTACCCAAACAGACTGTTTTAGGCAAGAGTCAGCCTTTGGAGAGGGAGCTGTTAACATAATGTTACAAAGTGGTCCACTCCAGGGTCACTTCTTGCTGCCCAAGAAGTATTTATATGATTGACTAATGTTTTGAGATAAAGAGGAGCAGCAAAAGAGGAGGTGAAAGTTAGATGTTTTCAAAAAGACAAGGAAAACCTCACTGAGAGAGGAAGGGGAAAGAGACACAGGTCAGTTGGGTGGAATATCACTGAAAATGCTGAATAACGTTGACAGATTGGATGTGCACAACAAATGATTCATCTTATTCCTACATAAAATTTGGGGCAGTGGGACAAGGCATGATTAACCCCACCCACTGTCTCCGCCCCGCCTCTATTCAGACAAACCTCAATCTGAGGTTTAACAACATTCTTACATGCCTTATTTACACGAGATGTGTGAACACCACCAGGCATTGTTTTGGGGTTCAGCATCTGGTGAAAGTGGGTTCAGGCTGTAGAGCGCTCACATCTGATTGCTTATGTTATTTGTCCCTTGTGATTAATTCACTCAGGATGGAGATGTGCCTTCATGCATTAGATGGACAGGCAAAAAAAAAAATCCTTATTCATCATTCCCTTTGATGATTCCCACTTTTCCTCCTGTGGCACCACCATGAGGTCTGCGTTTTTGCCTTTGAGTGAAGTATCTCAGCAATTGTTTAATGGGATGCTATAAGATGTGGTGAATACATAAATGACCCCCTCTTCAGGATGAATTGATACTTTTTTAATTTCACACTATCATCACTTCAAAATGTCAGCTTCTCTGTTTGCTTGGTTGCTCAGCTGTACTTCATCTTTACTGCAAATCATAGGATGTTAGCATGCAAACATGCTAAACTAACAACAAAAATCATTACTTGAGGTCAACTAAATATACTGCCAGCTTCATGAAGACTCCTTCTACTCCTTTCCTCTGAATTTTCCCTGTGCATGTTATGTTGTAGGTTGTAGATAATAAAATGAATCCAGCCCATACTTGGGCCGCAGCTTGTTTACATTCTGGCCCATACTGTATGTCCAGTTGTCAGATGTGAGTTCCACATCTGGACCAGTTCCTACCAGCTGTCAGTCAAATAGTCGAGTATAACTGTCCGAATCTCCCCAGATGTGGACGTAAGTGGGCCAGCTATGGGCCAATGATCCAGGTGTGTGTGGGGCCAGCAGTTTCATTTTGCTATCTGGGTTCTTAGATTTGGACTGCCAGGGGAAATGTTTTGACAGCGCTTTAACTGTCTCAAATTTCAGTGAGGATGTATCCATTAGGTGTGTGTTTTGCTTTGCGGATTAGGAATTTGTCACAGGGGAAATGATGTGGTCTGGGGAAGGGGAAACTGAAGCATATCCCAAAGTCACTTCCTTTGCTAACAGAGTGTGCTCATGGGATTGAAAGCATGAAAAATAGGTTAAAGTAGCACTTCAAGTTCATTGTAACACTTTGGCCGGTGCCCCCCCGCCCCCACCACAAACTTTCAGCCTCGCAGACACACCCACTGTTGAGCTCCTGTGTGCATGCTGCCTCAGAGCAGAGTAAATATAGCAAGGTTATATTTATGCTGTGAGTCCATCCGACAGTCCGTCTCTCTGTTTCCGAGTGAAAGGGAGGGACAGACAGAGAGCGGCAGCTGGTCTTGTGATCTGCAGTCTCTGCTGGTCAGTGAGTGTCGTCATGAAGCCCGGCTGGACGGCGTTTGGCAGTCTACCATACGCTGGGCTAGGTCAAACCCACCAATACCACTGAGGTGCTAAATGCTAGTTCAACTCATGACACTGATCTCACTCACCTATTCATACATCAGCAGCTTTACCACTGTGTTGTGAAGCTCAGATGGTTGTTGCAACATTATGATGTATGTTATTTTTTATTGGCTCTCTAGTCGCTGGGATGGCAGCTTGCACCTGCTATCAACTTGTGACTGTACTCATAAACATCATAGTGGTGTGCAGATATATTACTGTGCACCTGGTCTCAAACTCAGCAGGGTTTCTCATTACACAGCAGAGTGGGTCAATTCTGATATACGTATGCCACTCTGCTGTGTTACCTTAGATCAGGCTAGCACAGATGGCCTGGGTGCAAGATTGGTCTGTTCTTGAAATGAAGAACGGGAACATCGCACAATCTGTGCATAAATATACATGTAAATCATTTACGTGGGGATGACTGTGCTATAGATTCATATTGTACACAATTAGGTGTCATATTCCTCACGTGGCATTCAAAAGCTCTAAAATCTCTCTATCCGTCCTTGCTTTCTCGTCTGGTTTTAGTTTCATGTTCTGCAGCCTTTATGGCTATGTCTCTACTACTTAATTCCCTTAACAGCTTTGTAATAGTGGAAGCAGAGCCACACTGCATATGGCTCTGCTCCCCCCCTTTTCATGGACCTCAGTACACACTCGTGTTCAAACCCCTGTCCTGTAAACTGGATTTGTTTTATTGGCTTAAATTGTTTTAAAAAAGGGTGTGAAATGTGGAGAGACATATTGAGGGAACATTAAAAAAAGTGAGCCTAGAGACCAATGTCATTCCTGTGGGTAGTTCATATGTATGTACATCACTGCCAGGGAAATTTCACATGCCACCATGTATGTCCAAGTTCTCAATCATATTTTCCATTTTTCCAAAAGGTAAAAATGTGAAGTTTAAGTAGGGACCACTTTAGCTATAGGATTTCTAAATCTAACCCAGTATCTTAGCTCAGGTTCATTTCATTCATTAAACCGTTCTGTCTTAAAAAAGGTTTTTCTCTTTCTTCCCTACCACCACAGCTCGATGACTGTGCGCTACAGCTCTCCCACAATGGCACCTATCTGGATCTGGAGTCCTCACTGGCTGAGCAAAGGGATGAGCTGGAGGGCTTTCAGCAGGACGACACAGGGTGAGACTGACTCACATTTATTCCATTTGCCACAACATCCACTCACTCTAAATCACACACACTTTCACTCTTCCATATCAAAATATCATCTGCAATCATCTAAGACAAAGTGATGAGTTCCCTTGCCCTTTTTCTCCCTCACACGCGCACACACACATACATACATACGCACTCATGCACACACATTTTTCTGAGTTTCTCCATTCTTATAAAATGGTAGAAATCACAAGCTGCTGGATATGGATTTCTTGGAAGCACAAGTTCACGGAAAGTATGAAGCACTCTGGAAAGTGAGACAGATGTGCCCTCACTTTCACGGCAACAGCTCCTCTCTCACTGTACTTCCATAAAAATCGTTATTGTGGTCTTCTTTGTGACAAGACTTCACAGTTCACAAACCTGTCAACTCTGGCTGCTGGAGGAAACCACATTACCACTTTGTTAGAGTACTGCTGTGAATCATTTTCTTACTCTCACATATCCCAGCTATCTCTCTTTGGGGAAACGGGAGAAATGGAAAATGGCTGATCTGATACTCTGGCTCAAAATTTTCCCCCAAATAAGATCAATTTAATGAACAATAGCAACACTATTAAATATTTGGCATTTTCATTGTGGAATACCACCTCAGTATTGGCAGGTATATGATTATTCACAGATTATATGTGCAAACCTTTAAATGAATAATAATTACAGCATGTTTCAGCTTGATTTGTTTTATACTGTAGCCATGTTAATAGTACCGTACCTACCTACATTAAACTGACTCTGGGTCTGGCATGAAGGAACCAAACACTATCAATCAAATAAGTTTGATTTTCTGCACCTGGCAGCACAGCAGCATCTTACCGTACGTTATTTTTTACTTTTGATGTAAGCAAGTTATTTTTTTATTTTGTTAGTACAAGGTTTTGTTTTGCCTATTGTTGGTACATTTATTAGCTATCTTAGCATCAAGTTTGGTAACTAACTGTTGTTTACATCCTGTGGTTGAGCAGTTGCTGCTTAGTTGGCCAGGTGTTATAACTTAAGCTAATTAGCTGTATAACAAACAGGTGCACATCATGCACATTCATTTGACATCATGAGTGCTGGAGTTGCTTAATAAATCATGTAAGACTAAATCATGTAAGAAGCTAAATCACAACCTTGTTGCCTCCAACACTATTTTGTCACCTAAAATCTCTTTATTAATACAATACATTGTCATGTGGAGCTGTGGGAAATACACTATGAAGGCAGCTGTTAACTTAAGTGGTTGCACATTTGTGTGTGTGACAGTGTGCATGGTATGTTGATCCGTTGGGGGCAGCATGATAAGTGATGGCAGACCCCATAGAGCCTGGTTGTTCTGTGTCTGTTTGTGTGTGTCTTGTTTCCATATGTACATCTGTTTGTTTGGCTGGATGTGGGTGTGTAGCCATTTTGACACATGATGGATGGATGGATGAATGAAGGCTGTGTGTGTGTGTGTGTGTGTGTGTGTGTGTGTGTGTGTTTCTGCAGTGGCTGTGATCTTGGGGAACTGGTTGGTTTGGATGGGCCTGTCTGTCTTCCTATCAAACTGAGGCTTTTACCAAGGTCACACTTTACTGACAATAGGAAATGAATCACACACTAGGTTTGACCCTCTCCTGGCAACAAAACAAGAAGACTGTGGATGGACGCATCTTCTTCTAAACATGCTCTGTCCTCCCTCTGTTGGATGAACACTTTTTAAATAGTTTAAAAAATGAATAAACCATTCATACTCAATATCAGCCTAATCTCTTAGTGCTTTAAAATCAGATCACATTTTTACAGTTGCTGTTACACATTAAAGGCAAGCTGGACATCAGAAACAAAACATTAGTGGGTGAATTTTGACAGAATTAGTTGTTATTGTCTGTGTGGATAATATCTGCCATTCAGGCACATTACAGTCTAAAAGAAGATTAGTCCTATACCAAGGTGAGGACTAATGGGGATCCATAATAAAACTAAACTAAACTAAAGCTTCTCCGGTCTCACAATATTAACTATGCATTTGTCATGTGTGCGTCATGGTATCATGGTGTTTATCGTCATTTGTCACGTGAATTATATGTATAGAGATATATTTCAAGGAATACAAATAAGGTCTACTTTTTCTATTTTTTACTGACAAAGTGAAACTTGCTTTTCACTGACAAATGGGCAGAGGTTTATGCAGAGCACATCAGTGAATTTATGTTCCCACGCATCAAAAATGTGTTGAGATTCCAGTTGTGGTGGGACTCCGCTCACCGCAGTTGACAGTAAACAAAGTCCTCTGGCGACAGGATAGCTGAGACTGTGCTTCCCCTGAAGGAAGGTTTAAGAGAAAACTGGATTGAAAGGTTGGTATTTAAGGAGACATGATTGGACACTAATGCCAACCTAATAGACTTTGGGAAGTCAGACATACCTCATTTATCCCCACGGATGTCAGTATAAAAAGCTAAATCCTCTTAAACACCCTCACGCCCAGTGTTTACCGGTATCAAATTTTTCCTCCCTTTGTTGTGTTGGCTGTCAGCCTCTCTGAGTCACTGCTTCAAGTGTCATTCTCACACAATAGATTACCAGAGAGGTATGAAAGATGAATTTGTTCTATCAGCATCTCAACAGATTGTGTTAACATTTTGCTCTATTTCCGAGCAAAGCTGATAACAGAGCTTAACAGCAGGATGGGAAGCCAGCTGCTGCCTTGTTTGGGTGTATGCTATCTGTATACTGCATGTAATGCATAACGAGTGTCTTCCAGCTGTGTGTGTTTTTAGAGTGGCTTGGGTTAGATTCTATCAGTGTGTTAGTGATGGATGTCAGTGATTAGCTCCTACAGCTTGGACGATAAGGGCTAGGGTTTGGAGAGAGAGTTTGACGTGTTCTCAAAATACCATCATACTTGTGTGTACATATTTTGTTTTCCCACTGGAAATATGCTGTGTATGAATGTGTGTTCATTGGCACACTAGTGTGTTGCAGTCTATAGATGTGTATGTGTGTGTTGTGTCTGCTCCTGCAGTTCTGCTGTCTCTCCTCAAGGCTCAGATGTTTATCAGTATAGGGGTACTAATCTAACGCAGGCCACTATTTGTCTTCGTCATTCCCATCATCCCAACAGGTTTGCACCATAAGAATTGTCCATCATAACAAACCCTTGCCTCGTATTGTGTCTGAAAATCTGATTTCTCTGGACATGAACACCTGAAATACGACAAAAAAATGACAGATAATTTTTGCTACAGCCAAGAAAATTACACATGATAGCTGAAATGAAACATTAACCTCAGCCGTAAGTCACCTGTTTGCTTTTCTCACTCCACTTTCTCTCCTAGGTCCAGAGGGAAGAAGCACAGTGTTATCTTACGGACCCAACTGACTGTCCGTGTACATGCCTGCATCGGTGAGTGCTGTGTGACATGTTTGTGTATGTGCTTAACACGTGTTTCTCCCTGGACACACACGCACAGTTAGATACATCAGCAATGAGGGCATACAGTACAACACATTCACCCTGGCGTTTACATGTGGTATGTGCTTGGGCTGGACCACGGTTTAAAATAGTGAAGCAAAGGAGGGGATAAGATAAGATGCATCTTAATAAAGGGGAAAACTTAAATAAGGGATAATTGAGATAGGGAATAATAGGAGTGTTTGTACTTGTTGTGATGCACACAGAGCCATTTTAGTTTAACAACAAGCATACAACAAAATCATTCATGATGTATGAAGATGTATGCAGATCATGCGGTCCCAGATAAAAAGAAACCAGTGGACTTTTACAGTTTTCAAACTTATATACTGAACAGAGTGAACTGAGTTCTAGAGATGGAAACATCCAGGTCCAGACTCAAATATCTCAACAACTATTGGATGGATTGAAATTGAAAATTGAAAATCCAAACAACACCTTCCTCATGATTGATTGTAACACCTTTGCAGTACCTTAACTTTTTATATCACACTCTCACCAAGTCCAAGTTTAATTTTGGTTTATAAACTCACCAACTTGGCTGTTGACATAATGTACAAGGTCTATATTAATGATCTTAAAAAAACAATCTACTGAGAACACATGGATGGTCTTGGCTTCTCTGGTCTTATTACTTTAAACTGTTGGCCAAAAACCCAGTGCTATAACAAGCAATGCATTCCTTTGACTTCTTTCTGATCATGTGGTCTCATGAGGGTTGTAATATGCCTTTCTCTGTCTTTATCTCAGTCTCTTCAGATTCATTCAAATCACCCCACTCTGTCTGACTGTCTTTCCTCTGGGTCTATGTTCCTCAATCCTTTCCTCTATGTCTTTCCTGCACAGTCAACATTCTCCATGCTAGTGATAGGGGTGCTAATTCTGGATCCTAGAGTCAGTGACTCTGATTGGATGAGAACATGATGAGGTGAAAGGTCACACAGAGAGGGGATAGGTGTGCTTGAGTGCCAATACAGAAAAATAATCTTCTTTTTTACTATATACTGTATACATAGGAGGTGTCATGTTCACAGTGCATTGATAACATGACAAAGAAAATAATTAATCATTCTATACTATTATCAAACATGTTGATTTGCTCTGGTATAAATCTAAAGGATCTCATTCCACTAGTAGATTGTATTGCATATGAAGAAATAGAGTAGGATAAATGTAGTTTTTTCATTTGGAGTTTACTCAACTTCCTGTAAATGACAGTTCATCTTTTAGCTGATCTTACCCACTATTATATTATCTCACTGCAATTTTATCATACTCAATCTCAATATTGTGGAAAGGGGTATCAGACTTTTGGTTTCAACACTTTGGTTACTTTAGACACAAATACACAAGCCAAAGCATTTGTATCATTTCTTTGCTTTACACAGCCTGACTGGTGGAAGCTAAATCTAAAACACACCCACTCACACACATAAGCCGTTATGAGGGATCTTCCCATGGCTCATCTTGGTTTGAGGAAAACCCAGTTCTGGGCTATATTTGTATTTCTCTTTCAGGATATTTTGAAAAACAGCTTTTTAGTCAAGCATGTCTTTCTGTTGGAGAGAAACCTGTGTCATTGCCGTATGCGGTGCATGTCCTTTTAAACAGCATGAGTGAATTTTGCCCAGTGCAAGAGGTTAATGGTAGAGCTTGCTCACTTTATTCAGCACTATACAGATTTCAATCAGCATGGCACAAATTTTAGGGCAGCAGACTGGACTGCATATTCCTGGAGTGGCAGGTTGTCATTCGACTGAATTAAACAGACATATAATCAGGAAGCTTGAGTAAGTCAGGCATCCATTCACTTCAGAGATCTACTGACCACTTTCCAACCCCCTCTCAGTGCTGCATCGTTCAGCTGTCCACTCATCTAACCGTTAAACGCTCCATAATCCTTCTGGGCCTTGACCTTCAAATCGCCTGAGTAGTGGTCAGCATACTACCCACTAAATGAAAAATCTGCCACAATCAAGGATACAGATGGCTTGTAGAATCATGTGGCTCACAAGTAGTTGGTTAGTGTAGTCAGATTGCGTGTTTGAATTAAGAGTATGGATTACTGATCGTGGCAAATGATGCTTCGTGGTTCACTCTCGTGATTAAAATGCAGGAAAGGATCAATTCCTTGCCGATTTTCTTAATCTTGAAGGCTTCATCAGCTGTCAGCTTTGATCGGTGATGGTCAGGATTCTATTGTATTAAGGTCAAATATTAGGGAGCTCACAGGGTCTTCGACCTTCTGCAGACTTCCATTGATCTTCTCTCTAGGCCACAAGGTTGAGAAAATGAGTATAACTGTATGAGGAAAACCGCTTTCCTTGGCACCACTGCTAACGGGAAACTCATATTACATGCAAGCTTGCCAACCTGGGATTAAGGATGCTCTGTGATGTGTGTGTCGATGTGTGTGTGTGTGTGTGTGTGTGTGTGTGTGTGTGAATGAGGGGGTGAGTTTTGGGTTATATATGAAAGAAAGTCAGATTAGCATGCTCAGCAAAGCAGTTACTTTGTCTGCTGGTCTAAGCACTACACTGCAGGCAATGTGTTTGCACCGGAGAGGCCCACTTTACTGATCCAGCTCCTCTTAGCACTCATGAAGCCCACGGGGAGATTGGGGTCAGTTTTACCTGATTAAAAAAAAATAATATGCAAGGCTGGTGCCCTAAGTGTCCATACCTTTAGGTTGAATAAAATTCCTATTTTGTCTCTCAAAATGTACTCATGTGTCCTCTCTCCTATATGCCTTCTCTCAGTCCATCCCGTGATCTGCAGTCCTGTCAGACTGCCAATCAAAACCTCTTGTTTAAGGTTTAATTTTAGCCGCCTCTGTCGCAGCAGAGTTGTTGTGGACCATGGCTGACGGGGGTGCAGAGAGGTGGTTCGGGGGTGGGGGGGCGGGGGTGAAGTGCAGGTGTTATCTTTAGAAAGTGTTGACAGCACAGAAACATGCGGGGAAGGCAGCACAGTGCTGAAACTCTACTCACTATGTGACAGTTATGAAGCGAGAGGTGCGAAAGAGCTGACTGAGGAAGCCAAAGGAAAACTGGAAGGAATTACGTAGTGTTACCTTTTGTTATACCACTGACAGATTTAGTTGTTTTCTAAAAACTATACACTAAGCAGAGGTTTAAGGTCTAGACGTCTAGAGTCCTGCTGGATGCATCAGTGGCACCTTGAGCCATCAGTGCTTCTTACATGATAGTAAAAGAGCTGTGTTCTGCATATTTGTCGGCCATTCAGCAATTATTGTACTCCAGGGATTGTGTGCAAAATTGGCAAAGCTACATATTAGTGTCCCAAGCTGTAGTGTTCATCCTCATGGGAGCATGAAAGTGGACCTCAGCTGTTGCCAATAGCTACATATAGAGGAAAAGTCATAGGGTCGTCTAAAACAGCAGGATTAATTTGAGACACTACAGTACTGAATTTTGTAAGATGGATACTAATGTTGCTTGTTACAGTTTATAAAAAAAAAAAATCAACATTAACAAAGACAGACATACTCTACCTTTAATTGATTTTTAAAAGGAATTGTGATTAAAAACTTTAACATACTGATTGTATATGTTAAAATTTGAAGAAATCTGAGAAATATCCTGCTGCCATAGCTGATAAATTATTGTCAGTTTTTAGAGTTGTTTTATTTTAAAGGGATAGTTAAACATTTTGGTAAATTGGCCCATTGCCATAATCCCTATAGTTTTAGGAGTAGGTTCGTTACCTTTAATTGTCGGTGCAAGCTATTTTTAGAACGGCGGAACAGAACCCCGAGCAACTGAGCTATGCTACGGAGGCTGATGGAATTTCTTGGTTTCCCTCATCAAACTCATCAAATACACGATCCAACAACTCCAAAACGCTCTGGTGGACAAGTTGTGACCTGCACATTCACCACGCTATGAGATAATAATGGAACGTTACGAGACAGTGTTGTTCTCAAGGCAAATACAGAGGCATGCTTGCCAAAAAACTGCCCCCGACAGAAACGCGCATCAGCGGTTTTAGATTAGATGCAACTTTATTGATCCCGAAGGAAATTCCACGTTGGTCCTTTTTTTTTGCATGAATTTACCTCGAAAACAACTCCACGTTCCATTATTATCTCATAGCGTGGTGAATTTACAGGTCTTGTCCACGAGAGTGTTTTGGAGTTGTTGGATTGTGTATTTGATGAGTTTGATGAGGGAAACCAAGAAATCCCATTAGCCTGTAGCCCTGAGCAGCTTGCAGCTCTGCTCTGCCAACAATTAAAGGTAACAAGCCTACTCCTAAAACTATAAGGATTATGGCAATGGGCCAATTTGGCAAAATGTTGAACTATCCCTTTAAGTAGTGAGAGTGAAGCAAAAGTTGATGGAGGAATATTTTACGCACATAGCAGTTATATGTAATGTTTTGTTTTTTTGTTTTTTGTGAGCTTCATCACATGATTTATCATTTCTGCACATAACCATAAAAAAACAATATACAAGACGAGATGAATCATGAATGAATCATAAATTCAAAACCTGAGTTAGAAAAACGTTAAGGATAAATTATTTAACCACATATCAAGCTGCACTGGCTTACAAACTGTAATCTTCTCATTTGTACCCTGTTGAAGGCACATTACTTACCAGAATGCTTTCAGAATCCCAAAGCTTTCGCTTCCCATGTGGCCTCATTTCCCAGCCTCTCCTGAAGTGAAGGGATATACAGTAATTAAATACAGTTTAAGTGATCAAATCTAGAGAGGGTATCCCATCTGACAGGTAAAGCTCCCTGTAATGAGTGGTACAGCAGGTGAAACAAAAGAACCCGAGTGCAGAACAAAAGACCTTGCATGTGTTTTGGAGCCTGTTCAATCCCTCGGCACTGAGCTCTGGAATTTCGCCTTGTTTCAAAAAAAAAAAAAAAAAATTGGCATCTATACTGCTGGATTTCTGTGCTCCAATTATCCGTCTCTAATCACCCCCTGCAGTATTGTGAAGGTGGGGCGGGGGCTGGAGGTAGAGGGGGAGTAAAGGTTGACTTTCTTTGATTTTCTCTAGTTGTGTTGTTATATAACAAATTAGCATCTTGTCAAAAAAGTTGCTGCATACGTCTGTTCTTGCTTGTCTTGCCTGTTTATGCTCAACTTTCCCTTCCAGCACAGGGTTCATAGTTCCCAAAATACGCCTGTCCACACTTTTGTTCTTTATTCACTTCACTTCAAAGCAGGCTTTATACTAACTGTATTTACACACTGTAAAGAGATGTTTTGAGGATCATATGGAATCAATGAGAGTCGCACAAATCAAAATCTCTGTAAATATGATCTTACTGACATGGTGGTCTCCATTGACAAAGCAGTAGTCACTACCCGATGTTGCTTTACCAGCGGGGGTGCAGTGGCAGTGACAGCAGTCTGGCCTTAAGACTCTACAGTAAAAGATGACTACAGCTGGTTATAACAGCGATTTACAGTGCTTGGTCCTCCCCCTGCTGAGGGAGATAAGGCCTGGTAATGGCATGGTGTGACAGCGGGATAATGTGTAATGGGTAAGCTTAGGGGGGGCAGTGGTATACAGTGGGACATCTGTGGCTGTGTAGTTGTAAAACTACAGGCACATTATATGACTTTTCTGGTAGCTGCATGTGCTACAGTACCTTTAGCCAACGTGCTGTAATGACTTTTCAATCTGGCATCATTTCCCCTTCATCCTCTTTTATTTTACTTTGCTCCATATTGTCCATTTGCTCCCATTTCTAACAGGGTATATTCAAACACGCTCTGCTCCTGTTGTTAAACCCCTGCATTACTTTTTTTTTTTCCTGGCCTGCATGCTTCACTCTCTAAATCTATATTTACTCCACTCAGCTACTCACTGTTCATGACTCTTTGTTCTCATAACCACCTGTGGCTTTGGCTTGGAATTGTGCTTCACGGTGCCTCTGCTTGCAGTCAACAAGGTTAACAACAACTTCTCAACCTGTCACTCAGCCTATTTTTCCCCTGTGCAGAGCCATCATATCTTCTCTCTCTGTATGTGTGTGTGTGTGTGTGTTTATGTTTCTGCATTTTGTTTTGAGCACAACCTAAAGTCAGCAGTTATAGATGCAGAGAAGAGGACAACTCCCTCTATTTTTATTTGTTTCACAGAGAGAAAGAAGGAATGCAAAATCATTCAAATGGTTTTCCCTCTACCCTTACCAGCAGCTGAGACCCTGAGGAGCAACTTACAGCATTGCACCCACATGAGTCATGCCTTACTTACTGCTGTGGGAGATGGAGAGATGGGCTGATGAGGCATTAGGGATGGAAGTGTAGAAGTAGAAGTGGTGGAATAACATGCCCGTAACATGTGTCTGTGCTGCAGCTGTTCTCCATTACCACTGCATAGTGTTCTTTGAATTATAACTTGCCATCTAGCTTAAACAGTGTAGGAGTAGATGATGTTGGGCAGTGGGATCTTTGACTAAAGTAAACCTGGCCTGGTTTCTGTTGCTGAATGCCATCATCTGATAGCAATAGCAACTACGCACTTCATGCTGTCAGACTCTATTTTCATGCACTAAAACTATACAATGTGATTATTTCTGACTTTTATGGTTTTGCTGTGTAATCCGGTTGTATGTTGCTGATGTGTGTCTGTTGTGACTGTCATCTGTTGCTGTGGTGTGGCGGCTCCATATGTTACAGCCTTCCTGCTTTCTGTGGATGTGGCAGGGTTTTCCCTGGGCTCTAGTTATGCTGACCAACATGAGCAGCCCATGTCTGGTGCTGTGGCACAGCGTACTGCTGTTTGGGTTTTTTTCTCCCAAGCACCAGGGTATATATCACTGTGTGTGTGTGTGTGTGTGTGTGTGGGTGGGGGTGGGGGGGGGAGGGGGGCTGTGTACATGTCTGAGTGTTATGTCTGGGCTCGTTCATATCTGCACCAGAATGCGCCTGCACAAACCTCTGGCTGGTCTGTTTTAATCATTTTGTAACTGTTACATAATGCAATAAAACATTACAAGTACCACAAGCTAAACATCCAGAACACACACTGGAGAATCTGTGGGCTTGGCGTCTTGTCCAGTCATGGGGTTTTAGAGATGATGGGTTTAGAGAATGTGTGGAGCGAGATGGGGAGAGGGATGATTTCCAGGGAAATGGTAAATCACTTAGGTAAGGATTGGAAACACAAGGGAAAAACAAAGCAAAGAGGAAATGCACCTGCCAGACAGAGCAACAGCAGCTGGAAGGTAGCTCCACAAGTTATGTCATAGCTCTGTGGTCTGCTGACTTACAGGTGAGGAAAGAAAGAAAGAAAGAAAGAAAGAAAGAAAGAAAGAAAGAAAGAAAGAAAGAAAGAAAGAAAGAAAGAAAGAAAGAAAGAAAGAAAGAAAGGAAGGTGGTGCAGCTGTTACAGCGACTGTCTTCTATGCACAATAACATAATTCGATCGTTCTGTACTACATTACTCCTACATTTGGTGCTTCCTAAATGTATTGCTTTGGCTGCTTGATATAGAAAATAATTTGGGGGCAATGTCAAAAACTTAACTTTGCTTGTTGTGGTGTCTCCTCTTTTTGTAAACACGCTTAACTATTCCATAACCCTCTTTATACAGTAGCTTATGTCACATTGTCTTTGCGTGTGCTATATTAGGGACACATGCAGACAGTCAGACACACACACACACACAAGCGAGGAGTATAATATCAGACAAGGGTTGTATGAGTCAGAGCAAGATTTCACTCAGCTAATCCACTCAGGAGCAAGCTGCACGTATCCTCCCAAGATCCTCTCTGTTTGTTCAGGCTGACTGCTGTTGGTCTTGCTCTGGTTTCTCCCTCTGTTTCTACTGTGTTTGTCTTCTTCACTCTTCCTGTGAAAAAGAAAAAAAAGACATTGATTTCTGATACAGATGATTATTTATATTATCACATTGTATTACAGCTGTGGGCCCTGCTCACTGTAATGGACAGCGCTGAGTTAGCTAATCTGAATAGGTAGGCTATGTAAAGCTTTTGCATATAACTTTCTCGCTCATTTCACTCACATCTTTTTACTTCTCTTTCACTTTTCAGTCTCACTTTAACCAGGCTCTGTCGCTGCACATGCCCTGTGAGTCTGGTCAATTAACAATGGCAGAAGCATGATTGAGCGTGAGAAGTGAGTGAAAGACAAAGGGTTGAGGGAATAGCGAGGGAAAACACTGAGTGCTTGTTTCACACGTGCACAGTTGAATGTTGGACCAACACAATATTTCCCCCAGTCAAGCTGGATGGTGCAGAAAATCAGGTCACTTTATATCACAGACAAAATACAGTGACAGAGCAACTGTGATGTACAGAGCACAATATTAGCACCATCCAATTGTGGACAAAAGTTCAATGATAAGAATTTAAAAGTGTTGAGTAGTTATTATGTAATAGTTAGTAGTTATTTTGATTCAGTTAGGAAATTATTTGACATTTTTGGAAATCCACTTTTTTCCTGATTTTTAAAAAAAAAAATTTATTGGAAGATGAACATCAAGAGTGGCTTCTTAGCTTATCTTATCTTAGCATAGCATAGCATAGCACTGAGACAAGTGTAAACATGACTCATTATGGTTGTAATGGGAGTCAACTGTGTCAATACTGACAAGTTGAAGACTAAAGACAGTGGAAACATGAATAAAATACATTACTGAAAATGAGCTTAGTGCTACTGAGTAGAGTCTGTGTTCGACTGCTCAAACATTGTTAGATGTACTGAAATATTGATACAAGTGGATGATACAATGTCACTATCACCGTGGATACAGTGTAGTACAAAACAGTCTGCATGTGTTTATGAGTGTGAGAATATAGAACAGCACTGTAGTAGCAATGGACTCAGCCCTGTCATCACTGTGTCTTTAAGAAGACTAGCTGGGTATATTTGTGCTTGTGTTGTGGGTAACTATTCCTGTGTGTGTGTGTGTGTGTGTGTGTGTGTGTGTGTGTGTGTGTGTGTGTGTACTATGGACTAATTCAGAGGTGCCAGGGGCATGTGAAGGGCATAGGGTGCTTCGGTCTCAGTGTGTATGAGAGTAAGGCATGTTGTTTTTGTTAGTGTGTGGGTCTATGTTTGTGTGTGTATTTTTATGCGTTTGCTTGTGTTTATGTGGCAGTGAGTTCCCTTCCTGATGACATTTGCTTCTGAGCTTCTTCCACACTTGATGTCCTTCAGGATTCAAGGGTGCAGTCTCGTGATGTTTGGGTGTGTGTGTCTGTGCGTGTAGGTATGTCATGTATATAGAATAAAGCATTTGCTTTTACAGCAGCAGATTTATGGGAATCATATAAAAGTTTGTTTTCATTTACTCCCAAGTGTTTCTGTCCACAGTGGGTTTGCCTTCAGGCCTGGAGTTGTACTCTATCTGCCTGGGGGATGTGTGTACATGCTTGTGTGTGTCAGTGCTCAGCTTAGTGTAATCTCTGTCTAGGTCTGTCGCCATTCTTTAAATCTCATGAATCCCACAGAGAACGCATGGAGGTCTCACTCTCCCTTTCGTTCTGTGTTTCTCTCTATTCTCTCTATTCTCTCTATCACACAAACACACACACACACACACACACACACACACACACACACACACACTGAGCTCATGGGGCCTCAATCGTCAGCTGTACCATCAGCAGCCTCCAGTACTCACACTACAGGCCAAGACCAACAGACAAAAAATAGACAGTCGCAAAATAACCAAGTTGTCCTCAGCAGTCTGGCCTTTTGCTGCCTGCCAGTTTTCCCTCTTCACTCCACTTGACATGAGTTTGAAATTGTGCATTATTGTCCAAACTAAGGCAGCGCTTGATAGATTGATGGTAGCGTTTATCCTTTTAACTACAGATTGATGCACATCCACAGATGTGTGCACACAAGAATGGAATACCACCCAACAGTACCTTTGCACATGCGTACTGACACAAAATACGAGAGCTAACTGAAGAATACTGGTGTTGTTTTCAGCAGTAAACAGGAAACAAAAGGAATTCCCTCAAAGAAATTCCTAAAACAGGTAAAAATGCAACGGAAATGACTGAAATAGTCTCACCCAGTTGACTCATTTTTCTTTGGCCGAATGTAGAGTTGACAGGTCTGTACACTCACAGTGCACTGCATGACCTGAACAACGATTGAACCCAGTATCTCAGGTTGTTACAGTACGCTTGATACCCAACCCACCTATATTTAGTGCGATACCAGTACGTGGAGGGAAAGACTTCCTGGGATTAAACCAAGCTCTACAGCGTGCCATTACACCTCCCTGCTCCCCTCACTTCTTTATTTCAGACCCACTGAAGACCCAGTTTGAAAGCCAACTGACTGATTGGCCCAGACAGCCGCGTGGGGGCTTTTTTAGGAGGGTGCAATGAAATCCTCCAGAAACACGAGTCAGCGGTTATAACTGGGCTTAAGTACAGGCCCACCAGCTGTGACAAGCCCCTCTCTCGGGCCTGACCCACACACAGTTGTGCTATCCTGATAAATATTTCCCTTCGTTGACCTCAGTGTGTGCTTATCTGCAAATATCCTGTGACCTAATAAAGATGTATCACACTAAAATAATTCCCGCTAATCAAAATACGTGGAATACAACAGGGTTACACCATGGGTGGAAAGTTTGTGTTTTGTTTGTCTTTATGTATTTCTCTTGTAGCTGTAATTGGCACTGTGTTGACATCACCATGATATTTGCAGGTGGCTCTTAGCTCTTAGCTCACATCTAGGCAATGAATTATCAAGTATCAATCAAGTAGAATCCACACACTGTTCAGTCCACTTCCACAGCATCACATCTTATAGATAATATCTGCTGAACAAACACAAACACAGCTCAGATGCAGCCTTTTTTCAGTCTTCTGGTCTCCAGAGATAGTCGGAGTCTGATAAGGCAACTGTCCTACTGTAAGTCACAATAATTGTATAAACCGCAGTGGGTGCACATCAAGTCTAATTATATATGTACATTTGATTATATGATTGTTGTTATTACCTATGTTACTTTTTGATTTAAATTTGTTTTAATTTGATTTCCAAAGATATGATATGAACTTTTTGGAAATCATGCTTGTGCATGAGACTCGTATCAAATCACCTCCCACCTCTCCCTCTTTCTGTTCAGTTACACCCCGCTCAGCCCTTCCCCTTCATCTTTCTCTGTATAACGTCTACATAAAGCTTTGGTGGCTGGTCGGTGGTGAAGGTGGATGAGAGCAGTACAAGTTGTGGGTATACCAATACAAAGAGCTAAAAGGCACTAAAAGGCTGTGTACGGCTGCTGATATTTCCCTGTGGCTTCACTGGTATGAGTAACTGCAAGACAAGTCAAGTAGAGTTTGATCATTCCTAAATGATTTAATACCATTTCAAATGATCATCTGCTTTAATTGCGAAAGAAATTAGTGATTCTCAGCGTTTTCCTGACCCTTCACGACAATGTTTCTCTAACTAGTTCAACATCTGCTGAGCTGGCTGGCTGTGGATTAAGCATCGTAGTAGTAGATTGTTGCTGCTCTTTGTAAAGGCCAACTAAGCAGAATTAAACCATACTCAACCTGGGACTTAGTAGTAAAGCACAATACAGTGTGGTTCTGAGTTTATTTGTTGTGGATTATTCCTAGTGTAGCCTGAGCTGACCTGTGTGTTTTTCTGTTTGGAGATGTGTAGATGATGCAGTAAATGTTAAGGGATTAGTCAGAGCTGAAGGGTCACAGCACTAATCTCATTATGGCAGAAGGAGAAGAGGGATCTGACCACTCCTGAACGACTTAGCAGACAGCCTTGGCACCGGGGGAATCCCTGTTTCACTACAGAGGACACTCCCGCACACACATGCCCGAAAGCACATACAGTTACCACCATTGCAAAAGCTGTGTTAAAGGTGTTTCAGTCATTATTACAGTTCTAATTATTTCTGGAGGGATTTTGGATATTGATCACATGTGGATGTGTTACACATTTTGTTGAGTCCTCCTCGCTTGTGGTGTCGAGGATGTTATAAAAGCTCAAGAGTGTAAAACTAAACTTTTTTCTAGAGTTTATAGGCTTTGTGTGTAAGAGTTTTGTTTCAATCATATTAAATTAAAGGAGAAAGTTGTACGGAGAAGTGACAACATCAGAAACAAATGGAAATAAGTCTTTTTTTTCAAGCAAATTTTCCCCCCTGCTTCAAGAAAATTAGGTTTTTAAGATGGAATATGAGGCTAAATGACTCGTTAAGCCTGACACATTGCAGTGCATGTGAGGTCATGGTGAAACAGTGTGGACAAGAACTGTGAGTCCTCCAAAACAAAACAGTAAAACTCCAAGCGAACCTATAAATGAAAAGTGCCTTTCCTTCATCTGTCTGTCTGCACTCAGCAAACACAGGCTCTGGGTTACACATGGGTGCATGCACACGGTCACACACATGCATGCATGCACACACACACATGCACACTGTAATGCAAGCACACAGACACACATAAGCCACAATGACACATCCCAGTGAGAGTTTGAGCTTTTCTTGTGACAATAATAAAACCTAGTGCCAGGAAAAAAAGGAGAATGACCAGCAAAAGACACGTGGACAGACAAAACCTTGCTTCAAAAACCATCCTTTGATCTTTTTCTCTTCTTCCTCTTCACTTATTCTCTGTGGAGCAGTGGCTGACATCTAATTAAGATGCATTATCTTCCTATTTTGTGTTTTGCTGTGATTTCAGTTTCCCTCCTGAGAGATGCAGGCACTAAGGCAGATTTGCTAGGCCAAGCTGTTTGGTCCAGAGGTTGAAGGAGAGAGGGACTTGTTTGAATTATTTCCAGCTTGAACGCACCGTAATTCTAGACATGCCGTGTTAGGACAGCTGTAGACCTTTGTGCCGATGGGAAAATGCCCGATTGATTATTTAGCATGTCAAACTCTGTTTACTCTGGAGCAGAAGGGTACTTATTTTGACAAGACTTTATTAGCAACGATAAGGTGATCAGAGGATATTGCCATGATAATGTTAATTTTGGCATGTCTGTGAGGTTGTTGGTTCAACTGTGCACTTCAAAAACATCCCAGGAATTTAATACTGAATCTAAGTATGAAAAAAAAAACTAGCAAGAGATTCTCTTGCTGTTTAAGCACAAATAGATTAACTAAATATATAGAAAAAGTAATTTTCTGTGTAAATATCATACTAATGTTACATACAGAGCCTGCCAATTGCTCATTGCTCTGAGTACGACAGTGAGCTGTTTAACAGAGATCCCTTTATATTGCTGTTAAGAAGACCCCTCATTATACAACCTTTGATTGTTTACACTGAATCAAATCTAAGTGTCATCATCTGTGTCCCTATGCCAGCTTCCTCCCTTTCACACAGGTATTGTATCATGGTGGCTACACCTGCCACTGGCTTAAGGGAACAACAAAGCTCCTTTTATACAGGGCAATGAAGTGAAATAAAGGCACAACATATCCGCCTTAAACAGGTTGTGTAAAAGGGGCAACTTACAGGGACACCTTGGAAGTTCTAAACACTTTCATTGTGAGTTGAACCATGGGATTCACAGGGATTTGTGATGATTACACTTACATACAGTGTCGGGCCTGTATAATGTGATTGGCTTGGGCGGTGCACTGACCTTGGGAGGTACCACATTGACCAGAATTCAGTATTAAAATATTTCACTTGTTTAAACAGGAGGAGTAGCTTCAAGAATGAGAGCCTTCTTGGACTAAACCATTGGTGCACCATAAAGAATCAAGCCAAGTTTAATGCTTATCACTGCTGCTGACATGCTCCTGATGCACAGCAGATGATTTGGTAAAGGTTACCCTGACAGAGCCACTCACAGCCGGATCGCCTGAATGAAACCATTGACACTCAAGGGCCTGGCGGAGTGCTCCATGCCCCATGAAGAGGCCACTTGATTTCCAGGGAGACCTAGAGGGGCAAAGACAAGGAAATCAAATCAAAGCAAGGAAATCCAAACTCGCTATTTGAAGAGAAGAGTGTGTTACATGAAAAGACGACAACTTTGTGTGGTTAGCCAGCAACAACTTTAATGATGGCGGCCATCCCCAACAACAACAACTTCAATAGCTGTAGCGCCCAGCTAAATCCCTAAACATCCTTTCCAGGACCTTCACAATAAAAGCACCTTACACTTCTCCTTAACACATAAAATATATTCCAACACAGACGATCATCAAACAGAATACATCACAACCAGCACAGAAATATTAGCATTTGAGACCTACAGTAACATAAAAGACTCCACAATTTTATATACATGTACCGTATGTATGTAGGTATATGTACTACATATACATACTACTGTATATGGTCATCCATTGAGATGGGTGATTACTGAAATTGACATTTTGCATTTTGTTGAAGGCTGATCTCAGATGAACAGAGTGAAATGAGCAGGCCCTGATCTATTCCCAGGAAGTGATTATGCCCAAATGATCACTTTCACAACAAAAGGAAATAATGTCATGCTTTTAGAGTAGTGTGACAGTAAATATACATTTGGTTGCAAATCTCTTACTGTAAAATAACATTTCCAATTAACTGTATTACTTTAAAGTAATTTCCAACGTTCTCCAGTGTTCCATCTGTTTACCCATAAGGACTGTCCTCTCCTATCCTCTCCTCTACTCTGCAATAATGACTTGGCTGATTTGATGGTTTTTGATGATGTTGATCATTATCTCACTGTGCACTATCACTGATGTATGGTAATGATTTTGACCCTGGGTTAGCCTTGCAACGCCTTGCTTAGTGACAGTTACTCAAGACAGCTGGATCGACTGGCCGGCTGTGTAGCCAGGCTAGCCCATGTCAGGACACACATCAGGGGGTGTGTTTGCTGTCCTGTCCCACCCTTACCTCTTTACTCTTTTAACCAGCTGCCTCCCTCCTGATGAACTGAAGGATTTATCATTAACATGCAAACTGGGGATTTAAACACACAGGTTCCCAAACCCCCTGCTGACACACAGCTGACACACAGTTACACACAAATGGACAATATGGGCACCCAATGAAACCGACTTTGAGCTTAATGCATACAGCACTTAGGAAAATTATTTCTGTTGTTTGATCATTACAGGACTGTATAATCTGCAGATAAAATATTTGTTTGTACAGGAAGTAGACAAAATGAAAAGGACACTGGAAGGTAAAATATAACTGAATTTTTCAACCACTCAATATTCGGTTTACTAGATTTATAAAGGTATTATAGGTATAATTTAAATACACCTTAAGAGATAAATGAAAGAGGAAATTACAGTATAAATATATAGGAGGTCACAGAATATGATTTAATGCCATAGCCACATAAAAAGGGATCATCTCTTACAGTGCAGAAGACAATGCTGCACCAAATGGTAAAAAATACACTTTTCAAGACACTGTAGGAATAGATTAATATTATCTTTGTGTTCAAGGACAGAAATTATTACGCTAAATATCAGTGTGACGGTATAAGAGCTGTTGGTTTGAGTGTTTTCCGTGTCGTGACCTGAATACCTCATTGCTGAGGTCCGGCCAACAGCTCATTAACATTCCAATACAACTCTAATCACTGCTGCAATGTGTGTGTATTTGTGCATGTGAGAGAGACCATGCACGTGTTGCTGTACAAGTGAGGACGCAGTGAAAGTGTGTGATGAAGTGCCTGCCTCAGGTGATCAAAGCTGAGTGGTATGAGTGGTTCTAATGACTTGTATCACTCCCAATGCATATCAGTCAATTGGACAAAATATCCACATGCCCAAAAGGTTTTCTAACACCAGGTGCATTCTGTCACTTTTCATATGTGTTACTATGTCTTGTTGCCATTTTGGTAAATTGTAGAAACATAATCATTTCTATGTCATTCTCTGTCTCTACAGAAAGGCTGTATAACTCCAATGGACGTGACTTAAGAAGGGCTCTGTTCTCTCTGAAGCAAATTTTTCAGGTAACACACACACACACACTCACACACACACACACACACACACATATATGTCATATGCAATTACAGTCAGTTTGTTGTTGCAGGCTAGAGTTGGTTATTGTGGCTACTGTGCGCTTCCATGATGACAGACGGGGATCGCCATCAACGTGGCATTTTTCTCTGTGTATATCTGTGTGATGACACATACTGTATATTTGTTATGTATGTATATGTGTGTGTATGTGAATGGGAGTCTTTGCATTTTTTTGTGTGAATCAGATTTTTGCAGTAAGATGAGAGGGCCTTTTTTAGGAGCACATAGACATACAACTCAGATATAATAACACACATTTCAGGAAGTAAAAAAGTAATGTGAGAGTCATTTTTACTACAGCAGCGTCAAAGTGCCCCCAAAAGCCCTGTCTTTGCCTGAGAGCAAACGCAGTGACTTTTGACAGCTTCCACCTATTATGACCCTTCTTCTCCAAAATACATAACAGCCACTGTACCAATGAAACATGAAAAGAAAGGAAAGCCACAAATAAGATGTCTGAACTTGGAGCTTTGACAGTGCACCTGGGATGTTCCTTAAAATATTTGCATCATCATTTTAGATTTGTTCATGTCAGAAGAGATGTTCTGTAAAAATCAACAAATAGTGAAAGCAATGGTTGTTGTCATTGAGTGGGTGAAGTTCTGAATTTCTGCACATTACTGCCACCATGTGGGAAGGGCAGGTAAGAGGTAATAAGAAGTCATTATGATCCAATACGTGTTGATATTTATTTTTTACTGAATTATTCTGTGCTTCAGGATGACAAAGATCTGGTCCATGAGTTTGTGATGGCCGAGGGGCTGACATGTCTCATCAAGGTGGGAGCAGAAGCTGACCAGAACTACCAGAACTACATATTAAGAGGTACAGCCTCTCACTCTTGTTTTTTCTGATTCACCATAATCAGAGTCATCAATGCAAATAAAAAATAATACATTCATTTCCTAACTTGCAGATGCTCTAAATTGTACAAAAAGATAGTGCAGATGAGTAGTTTAAGATTCTGTAAAAGGACCCCTGATGTAGATCCAGCAGCAGTTAAGGTCAGTCACTGAGGTCAGACCTTTGTAAAGTGCACTGCATTTCATAGTTCACTTGGTATAGAGCAAAAGATGGTGAAACACTGTAATAAAGAAGAAATTATAATAAAAACATAATAGAGATGAATGAATGAAATGAAAAGAGTCCACATCAGTGTAGGCTTCTCTAAGCTGATGTCATGCTTTCATATAGTGTTTAGTTCTAGCATGTCACTCACTTCTCCACCTGGAGCTACACACGTTTTCCATAATTTCCACCAGAAGTAAATACACTTCCCCAGAGAAGTCCTTGCTTTCTTTCTTTTTTCTTCCTATTTTTACATTAAATATACACATGCACACATTCCTCATCATCTGTCTTTTCTATAATTTCTCTACTTCAAACATGTGTCACAGATAATCACAGAGGTGGTTTTTTTTCTGTTAATTGTCTAATCGTGAGCTATTTACAGCCATGTGATAAATCTTACTGAGGCAGCTCTGAGCAGAGGATCCGTCGTCCCTGAGCAAAACCTCTTACTGAAAGTTGCCACCCCCCACACCAGTAAAAACACACTGTAGTGAACTGCATTTACTGTTCTTTATTTATACAATATGAAAGTTTAACAAGCATGTTTGTCAAGTGTAAGAACCATGGCTGCTGCTGATGCATTCATCTGTTGAAAAGTCAGTGCTGGTAACTGCTGACATTTAACACAAGTTCTTAACAAAAAAACCCCAACAATTTAAAACACAAGATAACAAGTAAGTAAACATAAAGTTTCGTATTAACATGCAGCCCAAATGTTACACTGGAAAACCTCTCTGTCCACGTTTAAGTTGGTGAAGAGTTCCAACAGGAAATCCCCTAACATGCCAGCACCAGTAAAACACTGAGAATTTACAACTCCTAATTTATATAGAGTAACAAACAAGTAATGAATGAACATTTTTATAACTTTTCTCTTTAGGTCCGGTCTAATTGATATAACTCTAACAAAAGCCTTTGTGTAAATGTACAGTTCTAGTAATCATAAGTAAATTTTCTCAAAAGCATCTCCGGGCCCTTAAAAATGTTTTTTTATGTTAAGTCAATAATTTCTTATCATAACCCTCATAAACCTATAAAATATTCACTTAGCAATTAGAAGAGGCTTAAATGACATGTACTGTAATAACAGCAAACATATCCCAACATACCTGAATGACTGCTGTCATCATCATCGTCATCATCATCACCTCAATCATAATCACTGCTGTCATGATAATAAGGATTACCATCGTCACCACTGTCATCATCATATCTGCCATTGTCACCGGTATCATCATCACCATAGCCGCCGTCGTCGTCATCATCATCATCTCTCTCATCAGCGTTATAGTTGTCACTAGAATAATCATCACCGGTGTCAACATCAATGCTGCCACCATCAGATCGATCATCCTCACCTCTGTCGTTGTCGTCGTCAACCGTATCATCATCACGGCTGTCATCTTCAACACTACCATCATCACTTCTGTCTTCATCCCCAGAATCCTCATAATCTCTGTCCTCATCAAACTGGTCGTCCTCACCTCCGTCCACCACGGTGCCATCATCACTTCTGTCTTCATCCTCAGAATCCTCAGAATCTCTGTCCTCATCATCAGCACTGTCATCATCTAACTGGTCGTCCTCACCTCCGTCCACAGAGGTGCCATCATCACTTCTGTCCTCATCAGTGGTATAATCAGTGGTATAATCCTCATGACCAGTATCATCACCACTGTCATCATCAACACTTATTTCCTTAATCAGGATGCCATAAGGTCGAATAGAGCTCTCCACTGTCTGCTTCTCTTCCTTGGCAGATGCTTGTTTATGAACACGAACCAGCCAATGGTCTGATCTTTGGCAAATCTCTCTCCTTTCAGGATTGATGCGATTCTGCAGAATCACTTTGTAACTTTTCCCTGTTGTCTTCGATGTGAAGGTCTTGGCATAGTCCTCCTCCTCAGCAATGTGTATATCTGGGGTAGAGTAGATTCCTCTTCCATACAGAGTTCTGTCTCCTGCTTTGTAGTGACTCCAGATGATGCCTTTGACTCCAGCTAAGCTTGTTCCATGATAAGAAACAGGCCATTCTCCAGGTACGGACCGACTCCTCCATCCATTGGTGCCCAGCCAGGTGTCTCCATCTGGATATTTACCTCTGACCTTTAAGGCCATGCGGTACCAGCCTTTAGGTCGCTCATAAATCTCATCACCTCTCTTGCACTCAGCAGAGTCAGAGAAGTCACTGAAGTCACAGTCAAACTGTGGGTCAAAAAAATCTTCCTCGTCAATGAAACGTTCCTTCGCACAACCCTTCCTTTTCCCAGTGATGGTGTTGAGGTGAAAGTCGTCAACAGACAAAATGTCAGCTGTTCTCCTGTATCTCTTCTTGTCATAGGGTCGAAGGTTTTGTCCGAGAAGTGTAGATAAAACTTCAATTCGCAAATTTGAGTCCAAATGCATGGTTGAGGAGGAGTTTTGAATCGATATTGAGATATAGATCTTGTTGGCGATATGCGAGAGCCGTCTCTTCACAAAATCTTAACTTTCACTTTCACTTTCGTGGAAGGCGCGCCTCCCTCCTGCGAGTGGAGGGGGATACTTCAGGGGAGGTGGCGTGTACCAAATCTCATTTCGGTCAGGGAGTGTTGTTGTGTGGTTAACGTCGCGGGATGGCGCACAGGCACTGTGGTGCAGCTGATTCACCATCCGCGGTGAAATTAGATCTGGCGGCGACAACTTCTTCTGTTTCAACCGGTGTTTGGCTGTTCGTTCACGGTCTGCTTCATCTCCGACACCTCGCTGTCAACTACCACGATCTCATTTAGGGACCATCAACAAGTTACCATTGAAATAACATACAACCAGTGTTATTTATAATATATTCTAGAAATATTTCTCTTTGATGATGAATCAGACACACCACTTTGTATGGTATTTTAGTGCTCCCTTTATTTTATATAAATAATTATATGGGGAAAAAATAGCATTGTTTTCTCAATAGCTTCCAGTTCATGTAACCTATTGGCTCAAAATCAGTCTAAAACCATAGTGCCAGGCGTGTGTGAGACTACACCTCTTTTTTTAATCAGGACCCAAAATCAATTTGAGCCATTTCTCCATCTTTGCCAAGTTGAAAAGGGGGGAGTGAGTTTGCTGTAATAGAATAGAATAGAAAGCCTTTATTGTCATTAATAAAGGCTTTCTATTCTATTCTATTACAGCAAACTCAACAATGCAGTAAAGACGAGAGTGAATTAAAACCATCAAAATATGACTAATTTCCCAAGATATGCCAGATTGGAAAAAGCCTTAGCTTTTGCAGTTTAGGCAATAATGATAACTCCAGTCACTATTTTAGTAAAACGATAAATGTCTGTAAAGGTAACTCAATAAAATGATTAAGTACCACCACTTAAGTACCTGCAATTACACTAGGGGTCCGAGTGCCCCTGGTTGAGAAACACTGTTCTCAGATATAAAACCAATAACATAAGTTATTCTGCAACCGGAAAATACAGTACCATAACCACTGAAGCTTGAAGAGAGTAATATTTATAAATCATTTAAATGTTATGCTCTATTATATGATTTGTCTGTCATAAAGACCTAAAGTTTATAAAGCAAAACCCTTCTCCCTGATGACTTATTTTGGCTGTTGTAGAAGGAACCATATAGCTGCACACAGTTGGTTTGTTTGGAGAAAGTATTGAATCATCTCTCTATTTGTTCTGGCTCTCTAAGTTTTTGTTTCTCTCTTTCCTCCCTCTCTCTCAGCTCTGGGGCAGATTATGCTGTATGTAGACGGGATGAACGGCGTCATTGGTCACGCTGAAACAATCCAGTGGCTGTACACTCTTGTTGGCTCAAAGGTATGATTATACGTACATGAATATTAAATCACCCCCATGTTCATTACCACCACGCTGTACGAGCCACCCATCCATTGTTTGGTGGATATTTGCCATTGCTGTCATTGCTTTCATTCTGTTCATCTCTAGTTACATGAACACTCAATGCTTGTGGAGAGAACCACAACCATATTGTAACCCAGTCTTCATTTTGATATGAACTGCCCACCTGTGAGGTTTCATGACTATACAGTATCTTGCATATTGGTAATAACATTTTTCCACAGAGCCACCTGCCAATGTAGGTGTCTCGCAGGCCATATTTGTTGTACAATATGATGCACATGCAGCAATAATACACCAATTAAAGATTATCAGAATTATTCCAGAGGACCCAATCATATCAATTACTTGTGTACATTTCTTTGTTTCCTCCTAGTTCCGTCTGGTTGTGAAAACAACTCTGAAGCTGTTGCTGGTGTTTGTGGAGTACTCTGAGTCCAACGCCCCGCTGCTGATAGAAGCCATCACCTCTGTGGACACCAAGACAGGTACAGAAGATTTCACACACCACAAACTGATGGGGGACTTGTTGACATTCATTGTCAATGTAATGTCTTGGTTGAATGCTACGGTCACAGAGAAAAGGGCGTTTGGTTGAGTAGAAACACAACACAACTTTTGTTTTCAATGATGAACTGACTCGTGGATATGGACTGATCTCCAGGCTCCAAGCCATGGTCCAATGCCATGGAGATCTTACACGAGAAGGATGGAGTGGACACAGAGCTGCTGGTCTATGCCATGACCCTCATCAACAAGGTACAGTATCTATGTCTATAGTTTCACATACTGAATATTATTTTTTAAAGCATTAGATACAGGAACTAAACATCTGATGTAACTTTTGATTTCCTTATACTTATTTTTTTTAGTAATTTATGATGTTAGTAAATTCTTCCAGCCGTTTATGGCACATCTCACAACTTCTAAGCCTCAGTTACACCTTGATCTTCTGTCTTTTTGCAGACACTTTCAGCACTGCCAGACCAGGATTCATTCTATGACATGGTGGACGGTTTGGAGGAACAGGGCATGGAGACCGTGTCCCAAAGACACCTGGGGCGGAAAGGCACTGATCTGGACTTGGTTGAGCAACTTAACATCTATGAGGTTTGACACTTGCACAAACATAGACTATTGCCTTAAAGATCAGATTTCAGCTGTTCTCCGCCAACGAATCTGATGTGATCTGATCGTGTACAGTAGCCTATTTATAGAACAGTTGCTTAAAGGGATAGTTCAACATTTTGGCAAATTGGCCCATTGCCATAATTGCTATAGTCATAGCAGTAGGTTCATTACCTTTAATTGTAGGTGTAAGCTATTTTTAGTACAGCGGAGCGCAGCAGCAGGCTGCTCAGAGCTACGCTATGGAGGCTAAGGGAATTTCTTGGTTTCCCTCATTAAACTCATCAAATACAAAATCCCAAAACTCCACAGCGCTTTTGTAGACAAGTTGTGACCTGCACAACCACCACGCTATGAGATAATGACGGAACGATACGAAACGGAGCCGTTTTCGAGGTAAATTCATACAAAACCGCTGATGCGCGTTGCGTTCAGGGACAGTTTTTCAGCAAGCAGTCTCCGTATTTATCCTGTATTTACCTCGAAAACGGCTCCGTTTCGTATCGTTCCGTCATTATCTCATAGCGTGGTGGTTGTGCAGGTCACAACTTGTCTACAAAAGCGCTGTGGAGTTTTGGGATGTTGAATTTGATGAGTTTAATGAGGGAAACCAAGAAATTCCCTTAGCGTCCATAGCGTAGCTCTGAGCAGCCAGCTGCTGCGCTCCGCTGTACTAAAAATAGCTTACACCTACAATTAAAGGTAACGAACCTACTGCTATGACTATAGCAATTATGGCAATGGGCCAATTTGCCAAAATGTTGAACTATCCCTTTAACACTAAAACTCTCTGAGGGAAGCACCTGCCACATCTCCAACTTTTTTTTTTTTTTAAGTATATTTTTTGGGGCTTTTAATGCCTTTAATTGATAGCACAGTGGAGAGAGAGACAGCAAATGGGGTGGCAGAGAGGGGGAATGACATGCAGGAAAGGGCTACCCGATGTGGGATTCGAACCGGGGCGACAGCTCTACCAAGTGAGCTAAACACCGCCCCGCCACCTCTCCAACTTGACACCCAACCACCTTTTTACTCCAGATGACCCTACGGCATGAAGATGGTGATGATGACAGCCAGCCTCCACCGATGGGACGGCGGGACCGGCGACGAGCAAGCCTCGGGGGCGGAGACAAAAAGCGTGGCCTGGAAAGGAGGCGGAGCCGCAGGGCCTCTCTCGGTCGATCTGGTCATGCCTCCCCCTGCAGCCCCGCGTCCCCACAGAGAGCCGGCTTCCAGCCTTTCAGCGGACAGAGAGCTGAGGACATGAGTGAGAGGTGAGAGGCGGAGAAGATGGAGGAATGACAGATTTATACATATATTTGATTTTTTTTTTAAGTGTCATGATAGAAGGGACAGAGGGGGTGGTTTTAAAGGCTGGTGTGAAATATTCATCTCTTTACCATTACACATGTGTTAAGCTCTGACTGCCATATACTACCACATTCTGCTCCAGGGCACTTTCAGGTTTTCTTCCATCCATGTAAGTCCAAAGGTCGCACTAAAAATGGTCACCTGTTGACCTGTGTGACCTTCTGTCTAAGTTTTAACTACTGCTGCTCCTCACCTACCTGCTGTAACAAATATTAATGTGTCTCATGTGACATGAAGCACTTTGTGATGGTTTTCCCGTACTTCACTGAAACACTGGTACAGACTTGCGCTCCACTAAAAGAAATAAAACAGCTGCGCAAGCCTTCAGGCCAGGGTTTGCTTGTAAGTCTAAAACAAGCGTACACATTATTAAACCAGCACAGACTTACTTCAGTGCTGTGTGTGGATACACAAAAAAGGGGGATTTTGAGCCATCTGTAGCTGTTTACTTCAGGTAAATCATCCCTTGTTCCTATTTCACTTCTATTATGAGTCTCTTCATCCCCTGGCAGTGTGTAACAAACCCAAAGCAGATTATGTACCATGCTTCAGCTAATGCTAATTTGTGTGTGTGTGTGTGTGTGTGTGTGTGTGTGTGTGTGTGTGTGTGTGTGTGTGTGTGTTCCACGTCTAAATGTACACATACCAGGGCACCTGTTTATCTAAAAATGTGTATGACTGTGAGAATCTGTTTTCTTGTGGCTCTTTGAATGGGGTGATGGGTGAAAGTTGTTCCATGTCAGAGCCTACACCCTGCTTCACATTATGCATGCACACACAGAAAAACAAACACAACTTTTATTGGGCATCCCATTCGTCACACACATGGCTCTGGTCTTGCGGAACACCACCTGGCAGCGCACGCCGACTCCGCTGCAACAGGACTCCTCTGGTTTCACTTGACAAAACAGCTCTGGTCTCAAGTCAGCCACGGTATACTTTCCTCTTAGTGTTCCCTCCCAGTCCCTGTCATTATATTTTGTCCTCATGTGCATGTAAACTTAACTAACTCAAGACATGGAGTGAGTGAGTAATGTGAATCATTCACCCACCCTTTGTTTCTCTATCACTCCATCTCCATCTGATAGATGTCCTGTCCTTGTTTGTTGTCTCTTGAGCACCAGCGGAGCTATAAACATTATTTCCACACATCAATCTCATCTAACCCACCATCTTTCTTTCCTTTGTTCCACCTCTTTATTTCTTCACTAGTGTAGTCATTTGTACAGTATTTACGTAAAATTCGTATGTATCTTGTCATCTCTCCCTCAATACTTTGTATACATTGTCCACTCATCCATCCCCCCCGCCCCCTGCCTCACCAGAGAGGAGCAGTGTGAGGATGGTGTAGAGGTGCAGGAGGAGGAGGAGGAGGATGAAGAGGAGGCTCCAGTGACTGAGTCTGACTCAGATGAGCAGGAGGGGGCTCTTACAGTGTCTAATCAGACCACCCCCAGGTACTTTAGGACATGGTGGTAACATAAACATAGCAAAAAGGGGCTTTTGTTGTGAAGTCACAACATTTTTAAATGTCTCTCTTGCAACTGCTTTCTGTTGTATATTGGGTTGGTTTGATCCTTGTGGCCTACTGTATATATAGCGGTTATGACTCTCAGTGCAGTTCTGTGTTGCCCTTAAACCTCTCTCAGGGCTTCTCTTTCATCCATTTATTAATCTCAACCCATCCCCCTGTTCCTAGCCCGGCTCGACATCTTCCATCAATTGTTCATAGAACAACACTTCAGTCCATCACCATCACTTCCAGGAAGGAGAACATAAAAGAGGACGAGCAGAGGAATCGGACTGACCCACCTTCAGCACCCACCCTCCACTCCCCTTCTACTCCCGTCTCCTCCCCTGTCAGCCCCCCAGCTCAGCCTTCGCTTCTGGCCAGCCTTCTGGCCAGGAAGAGATCCACCGTCACCGTCCCAGCCACTAAAGAGGTCAGCCCACCACTACGTGGCAGCTCTCGTCCCTCCCCTGACCGCCTGCCCTACCTGCCACACTCGCCCTTTCACCTCTTCTCCTATGACCTCGATGAGGAGCTGCTGCCCCCGGCTCCGACCAAACCTGCGGAGGAGTCCCCAAAAACGACGTCTCCCAGGTCAGAGGGACAACAATATTCAATCTCCCACGAGGAGCACCACAAGTTTCCCTTCAATGTTCCACTTTTCCTTTTTCGCACTTTTCACTTCTGTTTCTGGCTTTTTCTCCTGGCACCAGCTTGGATTTCTTTGCACCACTTTTGTTATTCATCACCTCCGTTTTCACCACTTCTTTTCACGTCTTTGACTGCACAGCTTCTCACCTTCAGACTGTCGCTTATCACTTCTCACTTTCCAATCTGTTTATTTCACTTCCGTCACTGCGTCACTCTGTCACAATTCTTTGCACTTTGTTTTCCAGTGCCACTGAGTTTTCACTCTCTTCAAGAACAGCACCAGATGCCTTTTCAAATTCTTCTATTGCACATCTCCATTTTCTCTCCTTGCTTATCAGCACAATTATGTTTTACAGAACATTGCACTTTCTCATCCCTGCTTTCTGCACACACTGTCCTCTTATACTGTAAGTGTATAGTAAGGGTGTCTCTTCCTGGATAAGACTTTATAGCCACATGACCAGTATGTACCTATGTACAGGAAGTTGACAAATTAAAGGGAAAAACCTGAGTAAATGAGAGGAGAAACCCGATGAATACAGATGTTTTCAGACACAGCACAACGGGTGGTAAATGGTTTTAGTATGCTCATGATGTGAATCATGCTTTGCTTTGGGCTTTGTAGTCATTGGAGATCAACTCAGGTGAACATCTTGGGGAGACTTTGAACCAACTCAAGTCTTTGCTATCGAAGGTGTTGTGGAAGCTCGTGGTCTCCCACTAAACCTTATATTGGTGTTTCTTTTAATTTGTCACCCACGTAGTTTGTTATGATAATCCTATTTTTAGATGCTCAGATAGATTTATAGCTCTGTTAGCCATTGATCTTTCAGTGTTGAAAACAAACTCAACGGCAGTAGGCCTATACACACATTTCTGCTTTGATAACGCCTTTGCTATATACCAATATTAGTTTATACCAGTAGCTTAAAAGGAAGTTGTAGCCTGCTAATGCTGGCTAAATGAGTTATTACTGTAAGGTAAACATATTTTTGCAGTGGACTGTGAGTGAGAAGACATCTTGTCTGGAGTTTCCCCAGAATCCTATGTAAATAAACACCACAGCAGTCACTAACTAGGGTCACTCTAGTGTTGCACCAACAGCTTTCCCCGTTATGTAACAAAATATCACATTCGTTTCTCGCTAGCAGTTTTTCACAGACCACTCAGTTGGTGTGGTGTCCGGTAACTGCACACCCCTTCTCTCTCTTAGGAATGGAGGTTTCACATCCTACAGCAGTCCGAGTACGCCCACCAGCTCCAGGTGAGAGGACTCTGCTCATGAAACGTGCCCAAAATACACACTCCTGCACTGACAAGTATATCAGTGTGTTAGCGTGAACAAAAACGCACATGCTACATGTAAATGTGTTACAAATGTGAACGGTGTGCAGCCCTGTCGTGCCGTCATAGTGATGACGTACTGTAATAAGCGTGATCTCAGCCTCCTGGTTCCCTAATTAATAGGCTGCTCCTATTTCCTCCATGGGGAGTGCAGACGCCCAAACGTAATTTATGATGTGTTACGTACATACATGTATAGAGGGTCTGCATATACTAAGAACAGATGTGTGTATTCATCAACAGATTTATATGTTTATGTTGTCATATTGCGTCACATTGGTGCAGCAGATTAAAGAACAAACAGTGATGTGGTACGATATCTGATGAAAATTTTAATCGCTGTGCTGAACTGCAGTGTTTTACAGAACCATCTGTTGCTCGAGGGTTACTGAATTATTCTGACTGTGCAGTGGTGTGATCCAAACTTTTTTATTTCTTTTCTCCCTCCTCTTCAGGCCTGCTCTTGGGGGTCTCCTGTCCTCTTCCTACAGGCAACACCAAGAATCTCTGGCAGCTGAGCGAGAGCGCCGCCGTGTGGAGAGAGAGGAGAGACTGCAGAGAATAGAGAGAGAAGAGCGGAACAAGCACAGGTGAGGCATTGCTTGCTTTGAGTTTGAAATATCCCCAAAAAGGGACAGCATTAAACACATTAAGACATCCTAGTTAGTGAGCTTTCGAGGTGCTAGAAGGCAGTTTTACCTTCTACAGGGCCAGGCCAGCCATTTTTTTCCTGCCATAATTCTAGCTAAGCTAACCGGCCACTATGCAGTACTGTATTTATCCACCTTTGACAGCTCATCTCTCCCATTCTGATTTACTCTAATTTAATTAAAACTTAACCAGTTTTACAGTGAAAACTGTTGTGAGCACTGCAGCACTTTATTACTTCACTCGTCATATTCATCTTCAATGATCATGGATTTGCATTGTTTCACCTACATACAGTACTATCCATAGCCTTTCATTCAATCATCTTGTACTGTATTATATTGCACTATTGGTTTTGTTGTGTTTCTCAATCCATCTTAGCATAACTCCAACAATAAATCCTGTTCTAGTCTTTGCATTGCTGCACCTCCATCCCATTTATCCACCCCTGACAGTTTCATCCATCCCAATTTAACTTATCTAATTTAATTAAAACTTTGACTTTTACTGTGACAACTGCTTTGAGCACTGTAGCACTTTATGACTTCATACATCATATTATACATTATGCCAATGATCATGGACTTGCATTGTTTCATTTAGCCTACTTACTATCCATAGCCTCTCGATAAATCATATTGCACTGTACCTATTGGTTTTCTCTGTGTATTATTGTCCACTTGTTATAATTATTTGTTTTATATATTATGACTTTTGTGTTCTCGTCTTTGTGTTTTTTAATGTCCTGAGGTCTTTTTGACATCATGCCGGAGGACTACAGTTGTAAATTAGCCTTAGGCTAACACTGGCACATTTACAGCAATGTCCATTAATGTGCACGGTCCTCTAAATAAATAAATAAATAAATAAAATAGTATATCCCAAATCTGTTGTGTCAGCAGTAAAATACAGTGTGTGCATATAGTAAACGGATGTAATAGAACTAAGAAGAAGAATACAGTTGAATCAGGGAATAATGAGAATGTAAATAACAATCAATGTAGACTAAGGAAAGATGTGAAAGTAAATATTTTAGAAGAATTTGAATGTAAATTAAATGCAGAAGTAAAACTGATTGAAATTGATTAATTTAATTTTGTGCATAGTCAAAAGAAACATTATGGGTTAGGCCGACACTAGTAGCCTCTCCTGCTTGTGTGCTTGATGTGCAAACATGTTGTATTTACACTGGCAGCTCTACAGAGGACTATACAGGGGTAGAGAATGATTATTATGCTTTAAATTAATCTGTTTATGTGTCATTCTCAGTCGCGACTATGTGGATAAAATGGAGGAGGCCAGGCTTGCACGGGAGGAGAGGTAAGTGTGTTTGCTAAATCAAAACAACACACACTCAGAACAGCTGAACCCAGGGGGGAATATGTTTGAGCTTGTGGTTTGGGAAGCTCAGTAAAAGAATAATTGTTTTCAGGTTAAAAAGGTGCCCTTTGCTGCCAGAGGCGTGGGGGGTGGGGGGTGGGGGGGTTGCTGAACTGATTTTCTTTGCTCCCACTGCCTGTTTTCTTCTCTCTTAAGGCGCTGTATTTTAACGTTCTGCCAGGGGCCTGATTGCTTTGGCTGCATGTTGTGAGAAAATCAGATTCCAGGATTTATCAAGCTTTTCGTTCTGAATCCACATGCACACACAGACACACATTTTATCAGACACGTATACTTTTAAACAGACACACACACAAGAAGAATTTTCATGGGGCTAATAAATCGAT
Source organism: Trachurus japonicus (assembly GCF_045865225.1). Taxonomy (NCBI): domain Eukaryota; kingdom Metazoa; phylum Chordata; class Actinopteri; order Carangiformes; family Carangidae; genus Trachurus; species Trachurus japonicus. Next base: position 22,718,256 of record NC_140917.1, on the reverse strand, counting down.
GTTTGTGTGCAGATGGAAATCAAGGGAAGCAAGAGATTTACTGGGTATGTGAGGTCACAATCAGATTTAGGACTGATCATACTCGATGCATCCATATATAAACTAGGACAACTGTGAAAAAAATCATTCTGATCAACACAATAGTTAAAAAAATATGAGGGATAAACTTCTTTCTTCGTCCTTTTGTTGCTTCCCTTTATTCATTTCTTTTCTCATTCTGCTTCTTTTTTTCGGTTGTGCGGTTGTGCTGTGCCAAGTGCCGAGTCTCATCCTCAAGTTTCAGAACAGTTGATATAATACAATTGAATGGTGAGAGACAGAGAGAAAGAAAGACACACGAATAGCAGATGGAGGAAAGAAGCACGAGACAGACAGAAATCCAGAAAGCTGCTGAGTGAGCCTGAGGGAGATGTGTCCAAAGAATAATGTTGATGTATTTAAGGTCATTGGGATGTCATGGTTGTCAGGACAACATGAGTTTTTACCTTGGCTTACCTCCTTGAAGGACACATGTGCTTGAAAAGCTACTAGCAGAATAACACCTGGACAAAAAGCACTTGCTGTTCACGGATAGTGTATTTACAGGGCAGGACTGAAATATTTTTATAGAGGGTGTGTTGCTAATGTAAGCATGATTACATGCTAAATTAAGATGGTGAACTTGGTGAACATTACACCTGCTAAGTTTTTTATTGTCATTAGCATTAGAAAGCATTAGCCTTTGCAAGTTAGCAGGGAGATATAGTAGCATTTAGCTCAAAATACCACTATGTCTATGAAAGCTCAGAGAAATTCATTTTACCTAAAAAAAAAAAAAAAAAAAAAAACATGACACTGTTATCCAGGTGTGTCAGTGTACAGAACTTTCCAAATGTAGCTATATCAAATAAATATCTCATTACTAGTAATGTCACCTGAGTAAAACAACTATTATTATCAGCAAAATGCTCTTGGGGTGTTGTAATAGATTGTAATTTGAGTGATGCTTACATAGTTTGTAATGAATTAGTCAAATGTATGTAGTGGAGTAAAAAATATCATTTTTCATTCATTTTTCAGAATCGCAATTCCCATTTAATACGATTCAGAATCGATATAAAATGTCCCAAAATCGATTTAAAAAAATAAAACAAAGAAACAAATTCTAAGGAAAATCCATTTCCTTAGAATTTAAAAGGCAGCTGTTTAACTGCACTATTGTTTTTAAAATAAAGAGGCACTTTTAATGTTGTTACTTAAGTAATATGTGATGTTGCTTTTATGCAACAGTTTCAACAAATCCATCTAAGCATGGATAAAGGTTTAAAACTCAATAAATGTGAAAAAGACACTTTAGTCATTCTGCCTTGCAAAGCAGGCTGGAGTAGATCATGAGGATCCTTTGCACACCGATAGACTGAAGCAGTAATCATTATGAATCAAATCGTTTTGAATCGAAAATCGATTTTGAATCAAATCGTAGCCCCAAAAATCAGAATCGAATCGTGAGATAGTAAAAGATTCCCACCCCTAATTATCACAGTACATGATTAAATCCAGTTGGTTTCAGACCCGCACTGCTTCCATGAAGTGTTTAGGCTACTGTATATGATGGCAATAGCAGTTCAACACACAATAATACCGAGATGCATTGGCAGAGTGTAGCTAATCAGACACTACTGTACTTACAGTAGTCTTACACAAGTTTTTTTTATATATCGGTATATATATCACTTAACATTTTACTAAGGTGTGTAAGGACATAACAACATATTTGGTTTTAGTTCAGTCACACAATACACAGTTGGCTCACTCACCACATTTCACTCCTGATCACATGCGCATGCACACAAACACACACATATATTGGTATCTAGTTTCCTCGACCCTCTGAAGTGGCCTGATGCTAATGAACTCTGAACAGAGGCTCCACACATTCATGGTACGGTGGGAAAGAGGAGGGGTTAGAGAAAGAAAGAGAGAGAGGGAGAGAGAGAGAGAGGGTTGATTCAGTGCCCTAAATCTCTGTTCTGGCCGGCAGGTTGAATTGTAAAGTTTGATAGAGGAAGAAAAGGAGGAAGACAAGGGAGGTAGGAAGAGAAATGCAAAGGACAAGCCAACAGACCTGACCGAAGCACATCTTGAACAGGTTTACTCTGATTCACTTCTGATGTTTGGCCTTTCAGCAGCCAAACTAACATTAACTTCTCCCCATCTCTTTCATTCTTCTCTCCCGTCGTTCTCCTCTGCTCTACACCCTCCTCCCTAACACCGTTGCTTCTTCTCTGAACTCCCTCTTGTTGCATATATTGGACTCAGTCTGATAGTGAAGCGTTTGCCCTAGATAGACCAGGAGAGAGGACCAGGATGGTGAACCTCTGCAGGAAATTCGAAGTGAATGCATTGAATTCTTTGTGGACCAATCATTTGGACAAAGTAGAGGCGTGAGGTGGGCTCATACTGTAGTAGGGTGTTGAGGTGGCATCGCAGCTACACAGGTGAAGAATGCGCAGTGTTTTTTGGGAAGTGGTGAAGTTTGTGATGAATTCATCTGAACTGGCTAAAGATTATTGGTAATTGTTGGTTTAGTCTTAGACAGTTTTGCAAATGAGCGACACAGAGCAGCATTGCAGAGAAAGGCCAGACTTTGCCTCAGACTCTGTTTTTACCTTCCTTTTTTTTAACCTTCTCTCTCAGGTATAAGAACGTGGAGCGTCTGGCAGCAGAGGAGTTCGAGAAGGAGCGTGTCCGGGTCTCGAGGACTCGCCCTGACCTCAACCTGACCTTTACACCCTCAGAGGCCTGGCCCTCATCATCGCGCAGCAGCACCCCGTCTTCCTTCGCCTCTCAAGAGGACACAGAGGCTGACCTTGAAGCAGAAGCCCCTGCCACCCCTTATACCGCCTCTGAGACTGGTAGGGCAATAAATACTTATTACTGTTGACTAATAACACAAAGTGATATATGATATACTACATAGCTACTGTACTATTACTGTTTGGGTTGCTGTTTCTCCTGTTAGTCCTGTTAGTATTGATACTGCTAAACATATAATTTTAAAGGGGTTAAGCTTAGGCTTTATGACACTGCGGAATAATCTACAACATGATATTATAATGAGAAATGGAAACACATTGAATTTAATTTGGTTGATTTGGAGACATTTGAACAGCTAGTTGGTCAGAAAAGTGTGTATGAAGGCAAGTGTGAATGGATGATACAATTGAAACTGACTGTATACTATTTCTGAATGCATGAGCATTGAATGGCTATTGAAAGAAATATGTTGGCCATAAATACATTATCATAAATAGCTTAAAATCAGTGTGTCAGAGGTTTCATAGTTTGGGTTGATATTTCAGGGAGTTAGAACCAGAAGCTCACTAGTTCACAGTGCAGTGCACCTCAGAGCAATACTTCTTAACCTTAAATTGTTTCAGTTTGCAGCCTGCTCTTTACATGCAGGTGTGAGCAAGAGAGGGAGAGAAGAGACAGACTGTGGAAAAAAAAGGGAGGGAGAGGAGGGGACAGCATCATTGGGGTAGAAAGAAGAAAATACAGAGAGGATATGGGTGAAAGGGTCAAATGGGCTTTTGAAAGAGCTTTTTGAAAGTGTGATGCCAAAACATCTTGTGTAAGAAAACAGCCTTGTGTTGGAGTGCATGCTCGGCCATGAGATGAGGTTCTGTAGCTCACACAGGCGAGTGTCTGAGGCCTCTGAGTGCCATGTTATTCTAACCTCGCCTGCATCACTGCATGGACTGTTACTGTTGAGGTACGCGTGTGTGCCATACGTGAGTGTGTTTTGACCTAAACAGGAACTTAATTCTTCATTTCCTCTTCATATCCTGGTGCTGCAACAACCCAGTTTTGTTTACACGCCATATTGTTTACATTAGAGTATGAGTGTGTGTTTTTGTTTTTCTTGTTTGTCTGAGTGTGTGTGTGTGGGTGTGGGTGTGGGTGAAAGTGTATTGATACAGGCGTGTCCCATGTGCAACCTTTAAAATCAAAGAGAGCCGTTTCAAACAGTATTTCACTGTAAATAATTCTTACACTATCCCACAGGATTGTAAAATTCAGGAATTACTGTAAAAGAGTCTATCAGTTTGAGAGATAAAGCTCGTAATCAGAGTCTTACAGTTGACTCTTTGTTACAGGCGAGGCTGATGACTCCAGTGCCAGCGTAGACACAGAGGAGAAAGAGGCAGAAGCCACCGCCGAAGAGGAGGAAGAACAGAAAGAAGAGGAAGGAGAGGAAGTGCAGGAGGAAACAACCACAGAAAAGGAGGAGGAGGAAGTCAAGGAGCAGGAATCGGAGAGAGAGAGAGAGGAGGCAGAGGAGGACAGCGGCATCTTGAGCGACAAGGAACGGCAGAATGAGGAAGTGAACGAGAAGGACAACTGCTCGGCCTCCAGCATCTCCTCTGCCAGCAGCACTCTGGAGAGAGAGGAGCGGGGGAGCGCGGAGAATGGTGGGCAGTTTTTCATCTGAAGAGTGCTTCATTCAATAGCAGTTTTTTTAACACAAGGTTACTGATCTGCTGTATTATGGCCTGTTGCCCTGGAAACAGGTGAGATGTCTGAGGATGCAGGGATGAGCTGACTTTTTCTGATGTGGTAGCAGTGCACCATTTCCACCAAATTGAAAATCTGTTTACCTCCCTGTAGAACTGTAGAAGTTACTGTAGAGGTGGACGATACGGCAAAAATATCATTTCATTTTTTTTTTATTTATAGTAACATCATGATCATGATTTATCACAATTCTTTCTTTTTAAAAATAATTTTAAACTATTGATTGTTTGACTATTATAGTTACTGAACAGTGCAACCAAATTACTTCCCTAGGTAAAAACACTTGAAAGATTATCAGAGCATTTAGGTTAAAGAACCTTTTTGAAAAAAATGTGATCAGTTTATGCAATTTTGCCAACTTGTTTCAAGTACAATAGACCTTTAACAAGAATGTTGACATACTTAAGACTTAAGACAAAAATCATCATTCAGGGCATTCCCTAATATTATAAGAGATGCACTTTCTCAGTGTTTTTTCCCCAGCGCCTAGACAAATGTGAAAAATTATGATTTTTTCAATGAAAGCTCCCACTGGGACACAGTTTACTGTCAGTGAGGTAATGTAGCTGAAAGCTAAAACACTGGGTCTTTGTGTAATGTTCATCGTTCACAGCTGACTGATACCTGACTCCTGGTCAGTGTTTGTACTTTTTTTTTTTTTTTTTTTTTTAAATATGTTCATATTCACTTTCACCAGTGCAGTTGAATGACAAACAGAACATCAACAGAAACAGACAAACATGGATTTGCACTGCATTACGCAAGTCAAGGTCGATTAAGGTCAAAACACCTCTGCAACAAATCAGTTGTCAGAGTGATAAGGGTTTTTGTCTGAGCATTATATGAGGATATCAGACATGACATTTTGAACATGCCTGTGTTATATGACAAGAAGAATTTCTGCATTGCCACAAATCCACAATTACAAACAAATAAACACAATCAACAGTAAAACCAAACCATATAGAAGGACAAAAATAATTTTAAAAAAAAGCAGCAACATCAACCACAAACACAGTAGCAATAACATCAGTGTTTGTACTGATACACAGAGATGAGGTCTTAATGCAGCACGTAGAGAGAATGTATCATTACTTCACCAGTGGAAATGAAAGGTAGTTGTGGAAAACTGTTAATAGGAAAATACATGATTTTTGGTAAGAATATTCTAACCTTAACCCTGTTCCATCCTCATTATACTCTAAAATAACTCATATAAGACCTACTAATGTGTTACTCTCTTTCTCAGGCTTTAAGGAGGGAGAGGTGAACGAGCCGTGCAGTAAACTCCTCAACAGTAAGCTCTTCATGCTGGACATGCTGTACTCCCAGAACAAGAAGCCCAGTGATGAAGAGGAGGAAGAGGAGGATGCAGAGAAGGAGAAAGAGCGAGGAGATGGGGAGGACAAAGAAACCAAGGAGGACGCAGAGGGGCAGCTGGACGGCGATAAGGAGGGTGACAACAGGGATGACAAATCAGAGCAGCACAGGAGCATCCGTCCGCTCGCCGAACGATTTGGAAACTTGATCAAGGACCTCACTTCACCCCACCCTCACCTGGACGCCCCAGCCATCGAGCCCCCGCCCCCGACCCCGCCCCCCAAAAAGGAATCAGACACCATCTGGGACCAGCTCCTGGCCAGCCCTCGAGAGCTGCGCATCGGAGATATCAACTTCACCGACCTGACGGAGGACGACGACAAGGACATTCTGGACCCCGTTTTGATGGGAGGGTGCGGCGACCTCCCGCCCCCACCTCCTCTTCCACCTTGCTTCCCCCCACCGCCACCTATGTTAGGCATCTGCCCCCCACCTCCTCCCCTGATAGGGATTATGAGGCCTCCTCCTCCTCCATGCTTTAGTGCTCCGATGCCAGCGCCTCCTCCTCCAGAACCGCCTTTATTCAACAAGAAGAGGAAGACAATCAGGCTTTTCTGGAGCGAGGTGAGTCAACACAAACAGCAACTTTTTTTTCATTGGGTAGATTTTTGAAAAGATGTGTCACCACTTTTATACCCAAATTTATCTAGGGGCTGAAAACTGGAGGTAGATTTACAATTTAATTACAGTAATGACTTCAGTTTCAGACATTAGGTCCTGTTACTGTTTTAGGTTTAACAAACAGTGCTGGTTGGCCAGAAGATGCTACAGATCAAGATGGAGAGTTCTTTAAAGACTACGCCTACATGTTTCCCCTGTTAAGATTAAGGGGTCATCAAAAACAATGACTCACTCAACATGTTCCTGTTGCTGCTATTATTTGTGGTTCTTTCTCTCTCATTTACCTGTTTTATTAAAGGAAATGGGAGTTTAACACATGTCTCCACTTAACGTAGTCCATTCTTGTCTTTGTGATCAGGTGCGTCCGACAGACTCTCAGTACAGGGACTACAAGCGGAGTGGAGACTTATTCTGGTCCAAACTGGAGCCAATAAAGTTGGACACAGCTAAACTGGAGCATCTGTTTGAGTCGAAGTCGAAGGAAATGCCAGTGACAAAGGTAAATAACCAGTGCCTGGTCGGGGGCGCAGAATGTTTTGGGATTCTGGTGAATGCTGGCAGATTTGTCTTCAGCTACAGTACTACAGTACCTCTTCAAAAAACTGCAAAACTTCATCAGGAGTCCTGTCCTCTCATGATATATCAAGTGCTCCGGTGCTTCATCACTAGCTCCTCCTGTCTGTAGGTTTGGTGGCCGTCGTTTCCAATACTCAATGTTTTAAGGGTTAAGCAAGGTCATGTGTGTTTTGATCTGGATCAAACGGGGGAACGTTGAATCCTACATACTTCTCACAAAGCTTTTAAATGAGAATAGTATGGTCTACTAAGACACGGGAGCTGAACGCAGACACCTCACGCTTTGAACTTCTGAGCCACTGCTTCAAACCCCAACTCCTGTTAGAGCCAAACCAGTTAGTAACTCACGTCAGGCCCACACATAATGTGACACAGTGATGGTGGTCTCCAGATCGAAATAACTCAAGCAAAGCTGACAGATAATGAGAGAAAGCAAGTTTTAAAAGGACTTTTAGAAGCCAAAGCCTGCAAAGGTCTGAGGAAACTTTACCAGTGCTTATATGGACTCCTTATCTAAAACTCAAACCCAATATTGTTTTCAGGCTGTCTGTTCTTTTCGTCCTTTTATTTTGCATAGACAGAATTCCTTCAAATTTGGCATTCACATTCATTAGGACTCAAAGAAGCACTGACTAGATTTTGGTGGCAGTAAATGGTCAAAGGTTAAAGCAGAAGTAAGCGGAATATTTGTGTTAATATAAGTCTTAAATAGTTATATCTTCCGACGGCAATCACTTATAGAGTGTTTGGTCTGAAACACGGGTCTGTCAGTCACTCTGCTCTGCTGTAAGCCGAGGAGAAAACTTTCCTTGTATCCTACAACCTTTATCCAATGAGGAGAGAGAACGGCATAAAGGGACGGTCCTCTCTGTGTGTGCAGCCAAGGGATGCGCGTGAATGTGGTGACGTAGGGACGAGGGCGGGGACTGCTAACTCCATCGGCTGACAAGAACTTAGCCAAAGCGACCGGATCGCTTACTTCTGCTTTAAAGTCATAGTGACATCAGAAAGCATGATTTGAACCTTGTGAGAACAATATTGCATATATCCTACCTCTAGGGAATCCCTTAGTTTGCACTAATGTCCGCTTGGATTCAGGGACAAACAAGGTCAAGGTCAGGGAGAAATCAGAAAACACATTGCGACTATGACACAATGTCAGACTGGTGGTTTCACATTTTTACATGCCTCTGGATAAACAGGGGTGTACCACCAGTCTGACTGGCAGACAACCATGAAGTACTGTATGTTGTGGCTGGTTTTACCTTTTACCAACCTCAAATCTTCACACGTTCTGGGAACAGGTGAGGTTATTTAAAGAGGAACATTGCTACATTTTTACCTTAATTAAAAACTTTCTGAGTAATTGCACATGGCCGGGAGGAGGGTTAGCAACACAATGGAAAAGCAGCCAGACTTGCATAGTTCCCCTTTAACCGCTGGTCTGACCAATTCATTTGGTCAGCTTTATTAGAAACATAATCATCTTTTAACATTACACAATGGTAAAATAAAAATATTAATTAATAATATGTTTTTAAAAAATGAATGAACAACTTTGAGAAATGTGTTTCAAGTAAATACATCTGCGTCACAACAGCATAAACTATAACATGAAGCAGCTCATTAGTGGTAGTTGTACTGGAATGTAAATCTACCACTCTCATATTATGCTAAAAAAAATTCCCAGGGGCAGTAACCAAGTCTTAGCACCTACTCTGTTACACTTTAATGTGATGACACACTTCCTTTCCATAATAGCCTATAATAGTGCTTATGATGTCATAGCCATTTATATAGTCACAATATGTCTGCAGACTTATCCACATGGCCACTAAAACACATGTAGGCTACACATACTGTGTAAGTATAGAGCTAACCTGTAATGGTATTTCCTGCTCCCGCTAACCATCTAGCTCTTGTTGTCAGTCAGTGTAACCTGAGTGGTGATCACTCTAATCCAACCCCATAAAGCAGGCCACACTGAGGAGAGGGGGGGGGGGGGGGGCAGACAGAGACCCAGCGCTGACCCTCTGTATTTTTGTGCCCTAGAAAACAGCAGCAGACGGCAAGCGGCAGGAGATCATCGTGTTGGATTCCAAGAGGAGCAACGCCATCAATATCGGCTTGACGGTGCTGCCTCCTCCTCGCACCATAAAGACGGCCATCCTTAACTTTGATGAGTATGCGCTCAACAAGGAAGGCATAGAGGTGAGAGATACATGCGACAGTGAAAAGGAAGCAAGTGGCGATCGAAACTTGTCGCTGCAACTTTTATTTCATAATTTGACGCCTATTGTCTGTTGTTCTTTGCCCTCAGAAAATCCTAACCATGATCCCCACAGAGGAAGAGAAGCAGAAGATCCAGGAGGCTCAGCTGGCCAACCCCGACGTCCCACTGGGCTCAGCAGAGCAGTTCCTCCTCACTCTGTCCTCCATTAGTGAGCTGTCTGCCAGACTCCAGCTCTGGGCCTTCAAGATGGACTACGAGGCCACAGAAAAGGTCTGTTTAAACCAGAGGCACTGCTTCTTTTTCTTTCTGTTTCTTAAAAAATAAAATAAAATAAAACTGCACTAAATTGAAGAAAAATGGTTGATGCATCATGAGAATGTCCAAACAAAAACCCTTTCCAAGTGCACATCTAAAAACATACAGTCATACGTGATTATGGTTTTGTTAAAGAAGAAACAGACAGAGCACGTGTGCGTTCGTGTGTCCAATGCCCAAGTCAGTAAGTATCAATATCCATTCTAGCACAAACAACATCCGCAAAACAGACATGGTTACATAGTTACATAATAACATCAGAACTAAATATGCAGGCTTATTAGCAGCACCTCGTCTTCTTCCTCTGGCACACCATGTTTTACTCAAGCAAAGAATGCATCCAGGAGAAGGAGTTCAAAGTCAGACCCAGAGAATGAAAAACATGCCGACCCTCCGTTGCTGTCCTGTAAATTTTACAGCTTTCCACAGGATGCAGTTGCCTTTAATCTCTCCATGAAAGGCACGATGCCCAACCGCATATTCGGCAGAGCTGCTTTCCCAACTCAACTCTGTGGGACGGTGTGGTAGTGGGAGGCTTAATGGAGGGCAGCATAGCGCGCAGGCATACAAACAAAGGCTCGCAAGAAAACAAAGTTTTCATGTCGTCAGAAGGGCGTTTGATATCGCGGCTGCAACCTTTACACGACCTCTCCTGACCTAAAACAAAAGCAGATGAGTTGTGGCAGGAGGGGAGGTGCACCTGTTTACTCACCACTTGTAACTGTAGACTAATGAAACACATGTTTTCAGGAGTCTTAATTGACTCAACAAATGATGTGTGTGTGTTTGTGTGTGTCTTCCTCCTTCCAGGAAGTAGCAGAGCCGCTGCAGGATCTGAAGGAGGGTATGGAGCAGCTGGAGAAGAATAAAACTCTACGTTACATCCTGTCCACACTGCTCTCAATGGGAAACTTCCTAAATGGCACGAATGTGAGTCACGACCATCACAGGTTAACTTCATCTGACAGAGATGGAATGTTTCCTATTGCAATTATTATAGACATTACCAGGGATTTTATTAGAGTGTGAATCTCCCAAATTTGTATTTTAAAAATTACATCACATATCTGCAACTATAATTTAGAGCAGGGGTGTCAAAAGCGCGGGCCCATGGGCCAAAACCGTCCCACCAGGATGAATTTTCCAAGTATGAAAATTACATAGAAGACAGAAGAGACATAATATTGTTGAAATTCCACACAGTTTTCTCAAGAAATTTCAGGTTGTTCCTAATGTTTTGTAAAGGATATGTAAACATCTGAATGATGTACTTGAACTTCTTTGCACTAAAACAAAGGGAAAAATGAAAAGTTCTCTTTATTTAAAGGGTAATATGCTGTTGTTTTACTGGTCCAGCCCACGGGAGATGAAATTGTGCTGTATGTGGCCCCTGAACTAAAATTAGTTTGGCACCCCTGACCTTTGTTAGTAACTAGTGTGTCCATGTGTCCAGGCTAAAGGCTTCGAGTTTACATATCTGGAGAAGGTTCCGGAGGTGAAGGACACGGTTCATAAACAGTCTCTACTGCATCACGCCTGCTCTGCCGTGGTGGAGAACTTCCCTCAGAGCACCGACCTGTACTCAGAGATCGGAGCCATCACACGTTCTGCAAAGGTACGCTCCGCACTGGTTTGAATCTGCGCCAGTCCAAAACATTTCAAGTTGGTCCAACTGGTCCAACTCGAAACGTGAGTTCTCCTGTTGCCTCAAACATGTGGGTTGCAGGAAGTGAGCGTAGCTTGAAAACTTTTCTCAAGCTCGGCTCACAAGTCACTGTCGTGCAAAAGCAGTTCACTGAATTTGGGAAAGTTAGAATGAATAAATTGAAGATACCAGGCACATTCAACAATGGCTTTCAAGCTACTTTTTGTCCGTTTGAAGAATCATTTTTCCTGCAAAGATCATCCAGCTGTGTCGGCTGCTGTTTGAGCCACTAGTGTCAATACAAGGATTGTTTTCACTACTAACAGAGGAAACAACTGCTGTTTAACAAGCAATAAAGACACAGCAAGTTTTTGCCATATTTGTTTTCTCAAAAACTACAAAAAGAAAGATGTCTGGAGAGATCTGACTCGCAAACAAAGCATGCTGGGAAGTCTGATTGTGATACATTCATTAGAATCATTACAGGTCAAAACTCAAGCTTTAAAAATATCTTGAATTCAAAACTAGAAATAACTTGGAATTTAAAAAACTCGATAAAACATGAGGTTGGACTAGATTCTGTTTTGAACGAGAGGACTTTCCACCACATGCGTTTCACCACGTGTTGCTTATTCACTCACATCATCTCTTCTATCAGGTGGATTTTGACCAGCTGCAGGAAAACTTGTGTCAGATGGAGCGTCGCTGCAAAGCCTCATGGGATCACCTGAAGGTCATCGCCAAGCATGAGATGAAGCCACAGCTGAAGCAGAAGATGTCTGACTTCCTCAAAGACTGCGCTGAGAGGATCATCATCCTCAAGATAGTTCACCGCAGGATCATCAACAGGTAGCAAGACAAACATACTGAAAAACAGCTTTTACCCCAAAGCCATCACAATACTGAATGCAAACATGAACTGACAGCCTATGGCTATATTCATATACGTACATATTTATTTACATATTTATTTACTTTTTTTATTTTTATACATACAGTATACTCTCATATTTTACCCTGCTAGTCATCAATGCACTTGCACTGTCACTTTATCCATACACATAATCATAATTGTTGATTATTGAATAACTGAATGTCTGCACTGATTGTGTTACTGTTTATTGTCTGTCTTGTTTCTATGTGTGGTTACACTTTAAGGTTTCGCTTTTAACCTCGTTGTGCTGTTGTGCAATGACAAATAAATTCTGATTCTGATTCTGATTCTCACAGTTTGTTTAGCTTGATTAGTGCATTATGTATTAAAGTGCTAAATCACTTGATTTTTACCTACGTATTATTGCAATCCCTATTTTTCTGTATGAAGCATCCCTCTGTCCTTTGCCTCTTTCTCTCAGGTTCCATTCATTCCTGTTGTTCCTCGGTCACCCGGCCTACAGAGTGAGGGAGATCAGTGTCCACAGGTTTAGTAAGATCATCAGTGAGTTTGCGCTGGAGTACAGAACCACCAGAGACCGCGTGCTGCAGCAGAAACAGAAAAGGGCCGACCACCGCGAACGCAACAAGACCAGAGGAAAGATGATCATAGACGTCAACGCTCCTGTGAGTATCACACAGACAGAGAAACCTTCACACACAGACACACTGCCTTTTACCTCCGTTTTCTATTTTCACCTCCATTTTCTTTTATCTGTTCTTTAAATTTCACTCTTTCTTTCTCCTGTAGTCGGATGATGAAGAGGAGAGTGAGGTATCAACACGTGTGCTGCCTTTCTGCATGTGTGTGTGTGTGTGTGTGTGTGTGTGTGTGTGTGTGTGTGTGTGTGTGCGCGCGCATGAATCCACTAACTAACTGCTTCAAAGTTTCCTTTTCACTAAATGTCTGAGTGAATTAGTCAGTAAAACATAGTAGGGAGTGGGAATGCCGTTGTTACAGGTTGTATGTTTTCCTGGATGTTTCAGGCTTGCCCCATGGTCAAAGGCCCAAATACTTCAAATAAAAGCTGTGAGATTCTCATCCTGTTTCTTTCTGTTTCTCCCCATCAGTGTGGTCGATATGGCTCCAGCAGTAACAACACTGCCCCTAGTGGGAGCCAGGAGAGCAAGCAGCCTCAGGGCCTGGGCCATGCTGAGGACGCTGTAGAGCACGAGAACATGAAAGCGGTGCTGAGAACCAGCCTCAGCGGCGGGGACAAGGAGAGCAGCGGTGTACCCGGACTTCGCACACGGACAAGGTCTCGGCCTGGACGAGGAGGTGAGGGGGACAGGGAGTTCTTCACCGGGTGACAGATAAATACACAGTAAAACAAACAAAAGACAAGCATTTATCACTTTGCTCTGTTTGTTCAGGTCGCACTATGCAGGCCTGGACGCCACCTGTGGAGGATTCTCAGACTGGTGGAGACGACGCCGCCGACGAGATCATGGAGCGCATCGTGAGGTCGGCCACTCAGGGTCCAGGAACCAGAGCTCAGCCCAGAGAGAGGAGGAGGTCCAGGGCGAACCGCAAGTCATGTACGACCTCAACACATAACCTGTGTCCAAAATACATGCTCTGAAAAGTCTGAAAATAACCACCGATGATGTAATCCGGCTGTGAACTCTTAAAGGAAACAAGCTCTAGGAAGTAGCTTCTAGCATTATTTTGAATTTGCTGGTGAAAAGGAGAAGAACAGCCCAGTGAAATGCAAACTATGCGTGGGTGATACGTTTATATCGGCTGCAAAGAGCTGCGTCCCCTCTCTCAGATGCTGTCCTTCATTCCTGTTATCATAAGCCTGCAGTCAGGGTTTGTATGTTGCACACTCGGACATACAGAGGGGTTTCAAGGCGTGCATGAGTTTTTTCACTCTTTTAATCTGATCATTCAGAAACACACAGTCACTCTGTTGCTCACTGCAGGCGATCTGTTTACTGACACACATACGTTCACATTCACTACTCAACTTTAACGCCTGTTATCTTATTGTAATAATACTCAAATCAAACACTCATCACATTCTGCCATTCACACAACTCATATTTTGAACTAGTCACGGTTGGAGTCACAGGAATCACCTCTGAGCGGTTCACTAACATGAGGTCAAGCACCGTCTCTGATGTCACGGACATTTATTACTGTAACTTACAAACAGCAACATAAATCTCCTATTTGTGTTATCAACAGCACATAACACTTTTGCATTGATTCCATATATATCTGTGTTGCTTCTCGTCATGTTTTTATCACTTTTGTTCACCTGATAATTCAGGCGAGAAACCAGCCTTCACCCGAGGACCCCTTAGGGCAGTGGTTCCCAACCTTTTTTGGCCCGTGACCCCATTTTGACATCACAAATTTCTGGCGACCCCCGATCACGTGCAGTCATGTGATGGCGGTCGTCAATCAAGATGCGCCAGCTCAGATATTTTTATATGCTGCATTTTATTTGAACTAGATTTATATTTGAGAAAGTGAAAGTATAGAATACAGCTGTTTAAGATTGTGTGTGGTGTTTTTAATCATAATTTTAAAAAGAATAATAATCAGTTAAAAATATATTTTCATCAGTAATTCTTTTTTTTTTTATCAATTACTAGACATTTCCAGTGACCCCATTCGAATTCCAGGCGACCCCATGTTGGGTCCCGACCCCAAGGTTGAAAAACACTGTCTTAGGGCACCTACAGTAACTGCCGCAAAAGTGCCCGTGTGACCTCTTTGCGTTGTAACCCACATCCACTTAGCAAAATATTACAGTTGTGATGAATAGTCAGAAATTAGACAAACAAATTAATGAAATAAAACAATGGAAAATCCTAAATGAAAATGGGGGGTGCTGAATGTCACACCAGGTACACCAGGTACCACACGCTGTCATTCAGTGATGAGACTTCTCGGTGCATTTAAAGGAGGGTGTGTGTGTTCTGTGGTCAATTAAGCTGCAGCATGTGTGAGGCATTTTTAGTAACAGATGAGTATTGTAACACATTACATTTATTCACAGGTAACGCAGATAAATAACAAATTACTTTAACAATAATATTGTAATGTTATTAGTTACTATACCCAACACTAGGCGTTATATATGATCACATACAGTAATCTCTTCTCTTCTCTTCTGGCAGTGAGGCGGACTCTGAAGAACGGTCTGACACCAGAGGAAGCTCTTGCTTTGGGACTAACTGATTCTCCAGACACATAAATGTGATGCGCCGCCCCCTGACTGTCATCTTTGCCGTGGAAACGGAGCAACAAACCATGATTCGACGCCTCCGTCAGCTACCTGCCTTCGCCACACTTGTACTCCAGCAGTAACACGCCCCTTTAGGTTTTTTGCTGCTAATCTTGCCTGTTGTGTCTGAGTGATGAAACTACAGAGTAAATAATCCTCCAGAATAGACAATGGAGGTGAAGAAGAAGAAAAGAAGGAAAAGAGAATCTAAAAATCGATGATTCTGCCTCTACATTCAGCTGAAACATTTTTTTTTATTTATGTAAAAATATTTCAAACATTGTATTAGTTCAAAGGGATATTTTTTTTGCTTTAAACTCTGCAGCTGTGACTTCACTATGTTTCATTTATTTAAGCTGTGAATTTTGGTTGTAAAGATGAATGGGCTGAAGAGGAAGCTCGATTTGTTCTCTTATCCAATTTCAAAGAACGCCAGGAAAACAATGAGAATCAGATTGTTTTTGCAGCTGCACATTTGACAAGTGGCGGGTGTGGCTGTGGATCAGTGGGCATGTGAACGGTTTTCAATCTGATGTGTGCCTTTCATTGAAAAGGGACAGTGCTGTACCTTTTTCGCCATCTCGTGCTATTGTGTTAGTCGCTTCCTGCTTTCCAGATGACTCACAGTTTGACAGGTGTAGTTATATGGCGTGAGTGGTGATGACGTTTAGCTTTTTTCATTTCAAAAGAATTCTCCTCCTCAGTATTTATTTGCAAAAGCTCAGATCTTGCACCTTACTCGCGTTAATAGTCCGTCGAGCTGAAATGAACGACTGATTTAAAACACAGAAAAGGAAGTTTTTATCTCAGAGGAACTGTTTGTAAAGTGTAAAAAGATAAAAAGATAAGGACTTAAAAAATAATAATAATAATCTATTTGAAGGACATGCAGAGAATCCTGCAGAAGATGTGTAAATGCCCTTGTCTGCTGCCAGATACAGTGTGCATGTTTAGTGCAGTTCATATTCTGTATTATTTTTGTAATTTTCTGTAGTCATTTGTATTATATAGTCTGAGAGAAAGGCTAAAAAAGAAGCTATTCTGTGAATTGTAATTAAAGATGAAAGAAGTGAAAGATGATGGTCAGAGCTGAAATATGTGTTTTTAAAATGATGTTCCGTGCAGAGAGGGTGAGAGAGGAGAAGTCTTTGGACATTTGCTTTGAACGTTGTGGTCACGGTGTACTTTGTATGAACTTGAAACAGATTGTGGAGCAGTCCCAGCAGAAGTGTGCGCTCCTCTCACAGTCCAGAACAAACAAAACAAAACTGGGAATCATCGCTGCATAAATATCATGTAGTGAGCTAATCATGAAACCATGGTTACAGACACTTTCACTTGAAATGCTGTGTATACACATTCTGCAATAAAACCACTGAGTGAAAATGTGGGATGTGCGTGTCGTTCTTCGTCATTACTTTTACCTCTGAAAATGAATAAGTTGTATCGTTGACTTAGTATCAATCTGCCCTCCCCCACCCCCACTGTGCACATCCATTGACAGCACACAGATACGTTTCAGTCACACACCTACGTCCAATATTAGACACCTTTTTTCCTCATTTGTTCCATGGACATTATGTGGTAGCACTACATAATACGGCCCGCGACTTACAGCGTACCTACCGCTCTCTTGCCGCGTAGGTTGCCGCTTATTTCACACAAGTACTGAGTAACTGCAGCTCACTTTCCCCCCTGTTTCCCCCGTGCATTTACAGTGTAACTAGGCTGCGTCTTAGCGCGTAACTTACATCCTGCTTCACACCAACTTCCACAGAAGTACAGGGTAACTCTCGCTGTTTTACAGTTTAACTAGGCTGCGTCTTGGCACGTAACTCCTGTCCTACTTTACACCAAATTACACAGTAACTCTCGCTCACTCCGCCACTAATTACCCCGCATTTTACAGTATAACTAGGCTGTGTCTTAGAGCGTAACTCCCGTACAATTACGTCCTACTTTCCCCGGACTTACAGTGTAACTCCTGCCAGGTACATTAGAAATTAAATAGTCTACTGTACAATATGAGCACAGTTGCAATCCATGTTTTCCAAAAGTGTCAGCAGCGACATTTCACCTCTATTTCAGAGATTTATTATTCATTATTTAATTGTATGGTTTGGAATAGGTGAGAAATGGGTATAGAGTGTGGACATTTTCCAATACAGTAACAGGCTGGCTGGTAGCAAACTTACCTCTCTAAAATGCACATCTATGAAAGTCTAGTTCTGTCATCCAAGGGCAAAACACAAACTATACAGTAATACATCCACAATAATGAGTCATTCGGAGAGTTAGAAAATGTTTTTATTATTTATTAACCAGAAAACACATGACACATCCACATCCATGATCATTCATAAACTTTAAGTACAGTAAGTACCCTACTGTAAGTGAGCACTGTTACCCCTCCTTAGTCTGCACCTATACAGTAGCTGTCATGCACCTACACACTACTTGTCTTAGAGTTACCCAGTAAGTAGAGGGTAACGGGCTGTATTATAAAGTAATGGCTGTTACTCCCTCCTTAGTCTGCACCTATACAGTAGCTGTCATGCACCTACACTGTACTTGTCTTAGAGTTACCCAGTAACTAGAGGGTAACGGGCTGTATTATAAAGTATTCTTTGTTATTCCCTCCTTAGAGTGCAAATACACTGTAATTGTCCTGCAACTACAATGTAGTTGTCCCGGAGTTACCCAGTACCTACAAAGTAGCGGGCTGTATTATAAAGTATTCTTTGTTATTCCCTCCTTAGTGTGCAAATACACTGTAATTGTCCTGCAACTACACTGTAGTTGTCCTGGAGCTACCCAGTACCTTCTACTGCAGCTGTAACTACTGTCTAAGTAGAACCAGTAAGTTAGAACACAGTTTGTTTCACGAGATAACATCATCTGAAAGTACAGTAATACAAAGACAAAACTAACTGAAGTGTCCCTGACATCATAAAATAACAGATTTCTACTGGCTTTTGTTATTTACATTAAAGTTCAGTTTTGTTCCTTCTGTTATAAACTGTTTCATTTAGTTTTGATCCATCTGTCTGGTCCTTCTAGGTCTAAAATAGTCAGTCAAGTCAGTTTCATTTGACAAAATGTACTTTCTAAGTTAGAAGAGTCAAGTTGAAAAGATTGTTGTGATACTACTATCACACCAGAGTGTGACACTCAGTAATGGAGAATGGATGGGCTCCTCCATAAAAGGTGATCTTGATCTTGATCCAGCTCCTTGGGCCAAAGCAGAGATCAGGGTCATGGGTGGCGTGCCATCTCCCTCGTCAGGTACCATTTTCATGGCATCTCAAAAACCTCACCTGTGTAGAAACATAATTATATATTGTATCATTAACTTCATCACATAAATGCATCACTGTAAAACAAAGTGAGAAAATTAATAACTTTGAACGGTACAGTTTTTCTCATCATGGAATACTTAATCCCGGTTTTACCTTTCACATCATAAATCATTAGCCTTTTAAACCATAACTTGTGATTTTTAAGCATATTAATCAATTACAAATTATACATATTTTTTTCTTTAACTATTGAGTAAATATTTTAACCATTTAAAAATCTTCAATTTTACAAAATCAATGCTATGACCATACTGTTTCACAACTGTAGGCTGCACCAGTACATTATTGTTACTCTTGACTGTATTCATCATACCAGTCATTACCAACAGTAACGTTAGCTAATGGAGCTAATGTGGACAGTACTAACACAAATACAGTTCCCGGTTAGCGTGGTTCAGGGGAAAACACACACTATTATCTTTAGCACAAGCTAACATTGCTAGCTGCGTTAGCATAGCTACTTAACTCACCAAGAGGTTGATAACGCGGTCAAACTGCCGTCGCACAGGTCCTCGGTTCATCCCTCTCGTCTCCCGGGGTGTTTGCTCTGTGTTTATATCAACATATCACATCGTAGACATTGCATAATTTCCCTCATTTCTCCACTTCGTCTCCTCCTGTCGTCCCTGCGGCGGTGTCAACAAGCTCCGTCCTCGCTGTGAGGTGGGACTTTCTACCTTCTCAACAGGCAACCAATGACAGGTGAGCAGCTTCTGGTCTGACCAATGACAGATGGTCAAAGGTGAGTGACTGTGATTGACAACTTATGTGATCAATGATGAGCAGCGTAATTAGACAGGTTAGAATCAAATAGGATGAAATAAGTTGTCAATCACAGTCACTCACCTTTGACCATCTGTCATTGGTCAGACCAGAAGCTGCTCACCTGTCATTGGTTGCCTGTTGAGAAGGTAGAAAGTCCCACCTCACAGCGAGGACGGAGCTTGTTGACACCGCCGCAGGGACGACAGGAGGAGACGAAGTGGAGAAATGAGGGAAATTATGCAATGTCTACGATGTGATATGTTGATATAAACACAGAGCAAACACCCCGGGAGACGAGAGGGATGAACCGAGGACCTGTGCGACGGCAGTTTGACCGCGTTATCAACCTCTTGGTGAGTTAAGTAGCTATGCTAACGCAGCTAGCAATGTTAGCTTGTGCTAAAGATAATAGTGTGTGTTTTCCCCTGAACCACGCTAACCGGGAACTGTATTTGTGTTAGTACTGTACACATTAGCTCCATTAGCTAACGTTACTGTTGGTAATGACTGGTATGATGAATACAGTCAAGAGTAACAATAATGTACTGGTGCAGCCTACAGTTGCGAAACAGTATGGTCATAGCATTGATTTTGTAAAATTGAAGATTTTTAAATGGTTAAAATATTTACTCAATAGTTAAAGAAAAAAATATGTATAATTTGTAATTGATTAATATGCTTAAAAATCACAAGTTATGGTTTAAAAGGCTAATGATTTATGATGTGAAAGGTAAAACCGGGATTAAGTATTCCATGATGAGAAAAACTGTACCGTTCAAAGTTATTAATTTTCTCACTTTGTTTTACAGTGATGCATTTATGTGATGAAGTTGATGATACAATATATAATTATGTTTCTACACAGGTGAGGTTTTTGAGATGCCATGAAAATGGTACCTGACGAGGGAGATGGCACGCCACCCATGACCCTGATCTCTGCTTTGGCCCAAGGAGCTGGATCAAGATCAAGATCACCTTTCATGGAGGAGCCCATCCATTCTCCATTACTGAGTGTCACACTCTGGTGTGATAGTAGTATCACAACAATCTTTTCAACTTGACTCTTCTAACTTAGAAAGTACATTTTGTCAAATGAAACTGACTTGACTGACTATTTTAGACCTAGAAGGACCAGACAGATGGATCAAAACTAAATGAAACAGTTTATAACAGAAGGAACAAAACTGAACTTTAATGTAAATAACAAAAGCCAGTAGAAATCTGTTATTTTATGATGTCAGGGACACTTCAGTTAGTTTTGTCTTTGTATTACTGTACTTTCAGATGATGTTATCTCGTGAAACAAACTGTGTTCTAACTTACTGGTTCTACTTAGACAGTAGTTACAGCTGCAGTAGAAGGTACTGGGTAACTCCAGGACAACTACAGTGTAGTTGCAGGACAATTACAGTGTATTTGCACACTAAGGAGGGAATAACAAAGAATACTTTATAATACAGCCCGCTACTTTGTAGGTACTGGGTAACTCCGGGACAACTACATTGTAGTTGCAGGACAATTACAGTGTATTTGCACTCTAAGGAGGGAAGAATACTTTATAATACAGCCCGTTACCCTCTAGTTACTGGGTAACTCTAAGACAAGTACAGTGTAGGTGCATGACAGCTACTGTATAGGTGCAGACTAAGGAGGGAGTAACAGCCATTACTTTATAATACAGCCCGTTACCCTCTACTTACTGGGTAACTCTAAGACAAGTAGTGTGTAGGTGCATGACAGCTACTGTGTAGGTGCAGACTAAGGAGGGAGTAACAGCCATTACTTTATAATACAGCCCGTTACCCTCTACTTACTGGGTAACTCTAAGACAAGTACAGTGTAGGTGCATGACAGCTACTGTATAGGTGCAGACTAAGGAGGGAGTAACAGCCATTACTTTATAATACAGCCCGTTACCCTCTACTTACTGGGTAACTCTAAGACAAGTAGTGTGTAGGTGCATGACAGCTACTGTGTAGGTGCAGACTAAGGAGGGAGTAACAGCCATTACTTTATAATACAGCCCGTTACCCTCTACTTACTGGGTAACTCTAAGACAAGTACAGTGTAGGTGCATGACAGCTACTGTATAGGTGCAGACTAAGGAGGGAGTAACAGCCATTACTTTATAATACAGCCCGTTACCCTCTACTTACTGGGTAACTCTAAGACAAGTAGTGTGTAGGTGCATGACAGCTACTGTATAGGTGCAGACTAAGGAGGGAGTAACAGCCATTACTTTATAATACAGCCCGTTACCCTCTACTTACTGGGTAACTCTAAGACAAGTAGTGTGTAGGTGCATGACAGCTACTGTATAGGTGCAGACTAAGGAGGGAGTAACAGCCATTACTTTATAATACAGCCCGTTACCCTCTACTTACTGGGTAACTCTAAGACAAGTAGTGTGTAGGTGCATGACAGCTACTGTATAGGTGCAGACTAAGGAGGGAGTAACAGCCATTACTTTATAATACAGCCCGTTACCCTCTACTTACTGGGTAACTCTAAGACAAGTAGTGTGTAGGTGCATGACAGCTACTGTATAGGTGCAGACTAAGGAGGGAGTAACAGCCATTACTTTATAATACAGCCCGTTACCCTCTACTTACTGGGTAACTCTAAGACAAGTAGTGTGTAGGTGCATGACAGCTACTGTATAGGTGCAGACTAAGGAGGGAGTAACAGCCATTACTTTATAATACAGCCCGTTACCCTCTACTTACTGGGTAACTCTAAGACAAGTAGTGTGTAGGTGCATGACAGCTACTGTGTAGGTGCAGACTAAGGAGGGAGTAACAGCCATTACTTTATAATACAGCCCGTTACCCTCTACTTACTGGGTAACTCTAAGACAAGTAGTGTGTAGGTGCATGACAGCTACTGTATAGGTGCAGACTAAGGAGGGGTAACAGTGCTCACTTACAGTAGGGTACTTACTGTACTTAAAGTTTATGAATGATCATGGATGTGGATGTGTCATGTGTTTTCTGGTTAATAAATAATAAAAACATTTTCTAACTCTCCGAATGACTCATTATTGTGGATGTATTACTGTATAGTTTGTGTTTTGCCCTTGGATGACAGAACTAGACTTTCATAGATGTGCATTTTAGAGAGGTAAGTTTGCTACCAGCCAGCCTGTTACTGTATTGGAAAATGTCCACACTCTATACCCATTTCTCACCTATTCCAAACCATACAATTAAATAATGAATAATAAATCTCTGAAATAGAGGTGAAATGTCGCTGCTGACACTTTTGGAAAACATGGATTGCAACTGTGCTCATATTGTACAGTAGACTATTTAATTTCTAATGTACCTGGCAGGAGTTACACTGTAAGTCCGGGGAAAGTAGGACGTAATTGTACGGGAGTTACGCTCTAAGACACAGCCTAGTTATACTGTAAAATGCGGGGTAATTAGTGGCGGAGTGAGCGAGAGTTACTGTGTAATTTGGTGTAAAGTAGGACAGGAGTTACGTGCCAAGACGCAGCCTAGTTAAACTGTAAAACAGCAGTTACCCTGTACTTCTGTGGAAGTTGGTGTGAAGCAGGATGTAAGTTACGCGCTAAGACGCAGCCTAGTTACACTGTAAATGCACGGGGGAAACAGGGGGGAAAGTGAGCTGCAGTTACTCAGTACTTGTGTGAAATAAGCGGCAACCTACGCGGCAAGAGAGCGGTAGGTACGCTGTAAGTCGCGGGCCGTATTATGTAGTGCTACCCATTATGTATCTGTAATAAAGTAACAGTAAAGTGTGAACAAGCTGCACATGACTTCTTATGCTCATTTGTTGTTTTATTCCAGAGGTTAATTGTCAAATGGAACATGTTGAATATTATAGCTTCATGCTTGAACATCATACATAGGCCTAATCATTATTTATTTTGTGTCTTTGTTGTTATAGAATCAGTTTAAATCACAATGCAACACACTGACACTGATGTGACAGAAGGCCTCACACTCAGTAAACTCAGTAAGATAGCCTACACACAGGTCTACAACTCTTGGGGTGCCGAATATCAAAATTTTATTGCTGATATTGTGAGTATTTAGCTCACATCTCCCAATAGAAGAGGAGGTTGAGCTGCCCTACTGGGAGAACAACTGTAGGCATGTTGTTGTCTGCTCATGTTCACATTGGTTGCCCTGTTTTGGATTCGTGTAGGCTATGTTTAATAGTCAAGATAATGAAACTAATATTCTGAAACAATTTCAGAGTGAATTTGTTGAAAAACGTGTGGCATTATTGTTTTTTTTTATTTGAAAGGGAGAGAGAAAGAGTTGTGTTTACGCTCCAAGCCACCAGGGGGCGATGCGATCATTGATCACAGTTTGAGAGTCACATGATCGTCACAACAACAAATCCCCCCTCTCTCTCTGGTGATCGCACTGCGCAGTTGGCTCTGTCTCTTCAGCGTCTCCGAGGCCCAGCTCCAGGCGGTGAACCTCTGAAACCATGGCCCAGGACATGACTCTGCTGTGGGGCTCCGGCTCTCCTCCCTGCTGGAGGGTGATGATCGCTCTGGAGGAGAAGAACCTGCAGGGCTACAACCACAAACTGCTCTCCTTTGAGAAAATGGAGCACAAGTCTCAAGAAGTGTTAGATATAAATCCCAGAGGTCAGGTAGGAGCAGCCTGCAGGAAACCCCACCTACTAACCAGTAGTCTAACTGAAATAGACAAGTTATCCCCGAAAAATGAGTAACCTAGACACCCCAACAGAAGAAAAACGTGCGTCTTGTAAGCTGACGTCAAACTCCGTTGAAAATCCAAGTAATTAATATTTTTCAGCTCCTTGGTAAAAAAAACAAACAAACAAAAACAAAAAACCTGTTAGACTCAACAGAGAGTGGGTCTTTCATGTCTCATTCTTGTTGGGCTGATGTTGAGTTAACCAGCAGCTCTAACTTCAGAAGCAAACCCAGATGCACAGTTCACACAAACGCAACGCATTGGCTGATTCTTCGGTGCATTTTAAAGCCATAAATTGATAGATCCACTCGTCTTTGGATTATAAAACACAAAAAACTATATATATAAAAAAAATCTTTTATTTTTATTTTATTTTTTTATGGGTTGCTAGGCTAGATTACAGCCACATTTCAAATAAATAAATACAAAAATTGCAGTTAACCCATTTTTTGTAACCAAAACAGCAAACATCTGAAAAATATATTTATTTATTTAATAGCAATATTTTATCATGTTCCCCAGTTTTGTTCAACCTCGTAACACCATACCAATTCCCCTGTTTACAGTTTGACATCCTCAGCATTTAAGTCTTTTACTGAAGTTTTTAGAAGAACGTAGGCTACTAAGAATGTGTTAGCATGATTTCTTACATATATTTCATTGTTTTTGTTGTGAGATTGACATCGTCAAGCCCAACCTTTCAACTCCACTAATAATTTATAGTTAACAACTGTTTAGGAAAAAACAAACAATAGTGTTAGAAATTATAATTTCATGATTACATGCCTTCTACATGACTTCTGGCAGTACAATATGCACAAGTTTTC
The DNA here is from genome assembly GCF_045865225.1 of Trachurus japonicus. Lineage (NCBI taxonomy): Eukaryota > Metazoa > Chordata > Actinopteri > Carangiformes > Carangidae > Trachurus > Trachurus japonicus. The sequence goes on along the minus strand of NC_140917.1, from coordinate 22,693,106 downwards.
AGGAGTCATGTGTAACTTAAGTCTCCATTCATTATTCACCAGGCACGTTGTTTACCAGGCGAGATAACGTTATTTGGATTAACAGGATTTTTAATGTAGGTTAGTTCAGTGAGTCATCATGTTACATGATACAGCCATACTGTTGTGTTAAAAGCACTTACTGTAAGTGTTCCCCAGCACTACCAGCACAGCAGTTTGTGTTAATTAGCTCCCCACAGCATTAAACTCATAACAGCAGGTAACCCTTGACAACCTGTCTTGCAACCTGTTTGTTTTCTAGCTTCCCTCTTTCAAGCATGGAGACGTTGCTGTGAACGAATCCTACGCAGCCTGTTTCTACCTGGAGGTGAGTGTGGCAGCGAATACACACAAGCACCAAATGCAACCTCACGTCGAGTGTGTGACGTTCAGATGCGTGTGTCTCTTCTCTCCCGATGTCAGAATCAGTTTAAGGCCCAGGGAGCCCAGCTGATCCCAGAGAGCCCGGCAGAACAAGCACTGATGTACCAGCGCATGTTTGAGGGTCTCACATTCTACGAAAAACTCAGTAAGACAAATGAACATGATCCCTGAGTGGTCAGGTGATAGGGCACACCTTGGGACTGCAGAGCAACACTACAGTCTACATGCAACTCAAATCAACTTCTTTCTACATTAGAGTCACCAGGCAGGAAGTCACCGTTTGAGCTGCAAATGTTCCACTCTGCCATCCATACAAAAAATATTTATTTATTTAATTATATTAATTTGATGCCGCACTAACACGCACACTAGTTTCTCTTTTCCCGTAGAGAAGGATCCACATAGTTCTGCTGCGGTTCAGTTGCGTGCAAAATGTTTGTTTATTTGTTAGGACTTGTGATTGGAGAAATGATATGTGTATACCACCACATATCAGCAAATCCTGGATGTTAATTTCCTGCAGCCAGTCAAGGACTGAATAGACTGGTTTCTAACAGGACACTCATCTGAAGCAGAACTTCAACTCCACCCTGAGCTTCCTCTTCAAATTAGCAATTAGCTCAAACTGTTGGATCTGAAAACATGCTGTATCCTTAACCCTTAGATGCACAAGTGGGTCAAAAATGACCCGGTGAGGTTGTTTTCTTGTAATATCTTCGCAACAAAAAGTTGTTATCATTTCATATCCCAGGTATTCCTCAAAATACATGCTATTGATATTATACCATTTAAATATTTATCTTACCTTTTATACATTTTAAGAAATTTTAGTTTTTGTATTACTACCCCAAGCGCCCCCACATTCATTTCCTATGGAATTTCATTGAAACCTGTGATTCTTATCAACTGTGACTGTATATCTAAGTATTATCTTCACTTTTTTACCTCAGAAGATATGTCATGATATATTGAAGGTGTCAGGGCTGCTACATTAGCTACACACACACACACACACACACACACACAGTAGGCTACATACAGCTAGGTTGCCTTTTTTTTTTTTAAAGTAAAAGTGAAAAATATTAAATATTTAAAACATGTAATATTTCTTGTGTGGACCAAAATATAATACACTATATAATACAACACACTGAGTCTAATACTGGTCGAAGAGTGTAGGGTCCAGTCACTTGTGCATCTAAGGGTTAAGCCAGCCGGAACTTCTCATCTCTTTGAAAAAGAGGTTGAAAATTCATTACGTCAAGAATAGAAAGACTCAGCTTGCTACAGAAAGTGTTTCCAAGTTGGTACATCTGCCAGAGGGAGAGCACCAATCATTAGCATGCAGTTTGCTTTAGTCCAGGGACCTTTATTTTTGTCCAGAGCTGTTAAAACACACAGATGAGCCGCATGGTTGCACTCTGTGACCTGTTCCTTTATTATGATAACTGTGAGCACTGCAGGTTTATTGTAGTTAATCCCACAGCACATAGGGGTTTGACTCAAGATAAATAAAACACTGTCCTGCTCCTGTAAAAACTAAAGCACCTTATTAATATCAATCCGCTGCCAGAATTAAATAAGCTATGAGTCCAACAAAATCATATAACTGCTTATTATGTTTTATGGAGGATTAACACAGTTTACTGAAGCTGCTGTCTGTTCAATATGTTCATGTGTGTGTGTGTGTGTTCCTGTTGTCTTTCTTTTTTTTTTAAAGATGCAGTTATCTACTACAACTGGTTCATCCCAGAGGAAGAGAGGCATGACTCAGCTCTGCAGAGGAACAAGGAGGCTCTGACCACTGAGCTCAGACTTTGGGAGGGTTACCTGCAGAAGGTAGTGTGTGTACAGTACACACACACACACACACACACACACAGCATAAACTAACTTAGAAAGCACTGATGTATTTAAACACACTGATTTTTGTTCTTTTCTTTTTTTCAGCTGGGCTCAGGGTCTCACCTGGCAGGAGCAACCTTCTCTCTGGCAGATGTGACTGTTTTTCCAACTGTTGCTACTCTTTTCAGATTTGGGTGAGTGGGAATTGACTGGTTCACTGTTCTGGAGTCAGACCGGCCCAGTAGGTGTTTTTGGTCCGACCCTGCACTACAAGTGTCTCCCGTCTTTCTGTTCTGCAGGTTGTCTGCAGAGCATTACCCTCAGCTGGGAGCCTATTACGCTCTGGTGAAGGAGAGACCGAGTGTCAAAGCCAGCTGGCCTCCTCATTGGCTGGAGAACCCCAAGGGACAAGACACACTCAAAGACATCTGATATTCATGTTACGCCTACCTGTTGTGTTGTAGTTTGGCTTCCAAGAGCAGCACTTTGTCATGACGCATTTTCAGTGTTTCCATTGGTTCAAATTTTTGTGCACAGCTTATAATTTGTCAAATATGATGTTATAAAAATGTAGCTCTTCTATTTTTTTTTTGTCAAACATATTTCCTATATTTTTTTGAGTATTTCTTTTGGAGTCGTCTTTCAATCAAATGTTTGTCCCATCAGTCATCATATCTAACTTCATATCTAACTCCAAGTCAACCAAGAGCTGCTAGAGCTGAATTTTCTAATGCATATTGGTTCCTCCTATTGGTTTTAACCTTTGTGTTGGCTGCACTGTACACCAGTAGAGTGAGTCTGCAATTAGAGCACAGGCTGAATAAACTACTGTAGTTTGGATGTACCATTGTACCAGTTTAGCTCATGATTACATGACCATAAAAGAGGTGAACAAAACATTGCATGTAGTCTCTTACACCCCTATATTCAAAACTAGTCATGGTAGATTAGATCACAGTAGAAAATGGGCGGCGCCTTTTAGGACATGACCCTTGCTTTTTAGTGGCTGATTGGCTGTGCTCAACCTGTTTTTTTTCCTCCGCACAAAGGTAACTGAAACACCCTGCGTTACCGTGACGATGCATGCAGTAGATGAGATAGTATTCCATGGCATCCTCTGCATGACTTTGCATTTTATGCAGAACACACGGCCTCTTGGAGACATTCACTGCAACTGTACTGATCTGGATGTTGAACTATCATTTGTCACTTGACAATGCTGACCAACCAAATCAAATTTAATATATTACAAAATAAAAGTAGGCTGCCAGTCCTGAACAAAAGTAGTCTCTAAAAAACACAGCTACAATTTGTGTAATTTTTTCCTCTATTTATTAAACCATGACCATTTTTACACAAGGTGGCCTGAAGACAGCGGCTCACAGTCACTCCTGTGCGGATGACCTGTGCACACAGGACAACAAAAGCATGAGATAAAAATCTAACAATTAAAAAGATATTTGTTAAGGCATTTACTAAATGTCCCAAGTAATGCATCTGATTAGCCCTAGGAAAACTACTTGTATGACTTGACATAAGTCACCATGGCTTTTGTGTTGGTGAATGCTTTGCCAACTAAAAATATCTGCATCATGCTAGTCAAGCAGAATGACACTCATGCACACTCCCAGAAAGATACAAACAATGATACTGTCTTCATACTCGTTGACACATGAATATTTTTTTCATGAGGGAAATCACAAAGACACATAAATACAACTGATCAGAGGTGTGAATGTGATGTGTTGATGGAAGGAGGAGCATTCATTGTATTCAACAGGATGTCAGCTGCAGACCAAAAGAGCAAAGAGATCATTGTGTCAAATACATGGCAGAGCTGTGGATCATTTCCACACAGATTACATCACTCGCTGTGGTGTTGATGTTGGCAGTGGCTCTGAAGCACACGGTCCAGGGTTTAAGGACTGACACAGAGAAGAAGATGCACACTGTTCACAAGCAGGGTCAAGCTCAAAAGTGTGCGCTCAAGTTTTTCTATTCTGTCACAATGGACGATTTAGGTAGATGGTGTCGATTACATTTGATTGTCTTGTTTGCATGACTGAGGCTAGAACTGGTTGTGTGTGTGTGCAGAGGTGAATGGAAAGTGCTGAGTCACTGTGAGTTTACAAGTATCCAACTTATGCCTGTGGCACAGGCTGAAAAGGAAGTCAGCAAATCACTGCAGAAATAGTTCAAAATAGACATTTGAAATAATAATAACAATACAAAGCAATATTCATACTGAAGCATATACTGTAGGCTATGTGAAAAAACTGCAACCGTAGTATTACATGTATACTATAAAATATATACGTATATAAAATCACTGTATGAACGCAGTAAACAAAACACTACTGTCTTTTTAGTTGTTTGAAATTATCCCCCCCCCCCCCCCCTGTTTAAACAGAAATATAAAAGGATTAACTCTGAAATAGTGCGAAAAGTAGGTTGCAGTCTCAATTTTTGTAACTTCCTATCAGTACCCAGAATCTAGTCAAAAAGTATATTTTTGGGGCTGTTTGCCTTTAATTGACAGGTTGAAAGAAAGAGACAGGAAATGGGGAGGCAGAACAACACGCAGCAAAGGGCCGATGCGGGATTCGAACCGGTACCGGCCGCGGAGAGGACTGCAGCCTCTGCACATGGGGCGCCTGCTCAACCCGCTAAATGGTGCCCCAAAAAACTTGGATTTCTTTATTCTGGCTTCCGTTTTATCATTGTCATTATTTTCGCAGATTAACAAAGAGTAAATGCAAAGCAAGAGCAGTCACTCCTCCACACATTTGGCTTTGCTAATGCCTGTTGATACAAACAGCTAGAGATGTAGGCTACTCACATTTAGGCATCCACTCAGCTGAGCTGTGCAATTAATAAAAATAAGCATGTATTTCAGTAGGACGTCGTGTTGCCCTGAGTTACAGAGGGGGGTGGGCTGGAGGTTAACATGTTTGGACAGGGTGGGAACAATCTCAATTTTGCTATGTCACATCTTTGTTGATAACACAAAAATGGGATGGGACTTAATCCCACCAATCCTGGTGTAGAGGGAGTGGGGGTTGTTATAAAACCACTCTTCTGTCACACTCCCGCTCCACTCTCCACGCCCTCCACCATTCAGCATTTCAGCCACTCACAGGTACAGCTGTTCACTCTGAAACCATGGCCAAAGACATGACTCTGCTGTGGGGCTCCGGCTCTCCTCCCTGCTGGAGGGTGATGATCGTGCTGGAGGAGAAGAACCTGCAGGGCTACAACCAAAAACTGCTCTCCTTTGAGAAAATGGAGCACAAGTCAGCAGAAGTCATGAGCATGAATCCCAGGGGTCAGGTAAGTTCAAAGCAGTCTGCATTTTCCTAGTCATTCACAGATACTGTACATGTCCATGCAGTAAAACAAATAGCAATGCCTCAAGTTCAAGTAGTTTTAATTCTACTCTTTCTTAAAGCTTCCTGCCTTCAAGCATGGGAACAAGATCCTGAACGAGTCCTACGCCGCCTGCATGTACCTGGAGGTGAGAAGTTGAACTTGTTCCAAATTGCTGAACTTGACCCTACTTGAAATTCGATGAAGCCAGACTACACCAAGGAGTTAATAAGTAGCTGTAACCCTTGCACTGTTGATTTTCCAACAATGCCCTACAGACAGACAGAAACCTAACACTGCAGAGAAGAAGAAACCGGAGCTCTGTGCAGCTGTTCATAATCATTGCTCTTTTCATTCATCTCTAACAACAGAGCCAGTTCAAGTCCCAGGGAAACAAGCTGATCCCTGACTGCCCTGCTGAGCAAGCACTGATGTACCAGCGCATGTTCGAGGCTTTCGCACTCAACGAGAAAATGGGTACGATCACTCTTGCATCTCTGTAAAATCCTGCATCTTAATAAGAATGAACCGGATGTCAGTTCCTCCAAACAACCGCTTGGATCTAGTGACTCATTACTGACCAGACAGCCAAAGCTTTCCTGAACAATATAGCTTTATGACTGAAGTTGTTGTTGCCATTCAGAGGTCTTCCTTTTGGGACTTTGTCCTACATTGCACTTGGCAACATAGTGCACCATTCTGCTACCGTTAAACCACTGAGACTCTGTTGAGACAACAACAACTGGGCTGCACATAATTAAGCTGGGAAAGGCTACAGTGGTGCACCCCTTAAAACAGGTAGTGATGTTGAGAGGTCACATGTTAATCACACAAAGGATCACATGCTCAGAGTAGCTCTATTGCAAAGCTGATGTCATGAGACAGAGCACCTAAGGGTGCAAGAAAAAAAGGTAACACTTTACAATAAGGGTCCCTTAATTAACGTTAATATATAAACTAATGTGTTAATTAATGCTGAGTAATGCATATATAATGATAACTAATTACATTATTCAACTTTTAATTCATTAACTAACTTTGAGTAGTAAACATTAATTAACTGCTTACTAATAGGCTACATTAATGAATGTGTTTCCTAACCCTAAGTAATACATAATGATTATTAATCTGTAAACAGTTAATTAATGCTTAATAATGTACTAACTAACGTTAATTAAGGGACCCTTATTGTAAAGTGTTACTGAAAAAAAAACCTGAAAAATTCTGAATGCACATTTAGCTTGTGAAGAATGTGAGTGTCTTTTTTCCTTCTGTTATTTTACACTCTCTTCAACTTAAGACTCCTGTTGCATAATAACCAGACTCCTGCCACAGTTGCTAAAAAGGAAATGGAAGCAACCATGTTCAGCAGTGTGGGAGTGGTTGTTTTTATAATTTGTTGACAGATTTTTATCAATAAGTCTCATACTTGACATGCCTCCACTGTCTCAGCTGAATTCCTGTTTGACTTTTTTCAGCGAGTGTTATCTACTACAACTGGAAGGTCCCAGAGGGAGAGAGACACGACTCTGCAGTGAAGAGAAACAGAGAGGCTCTGGCTGCTGAGATCAAGCTGTGGGAGGGATACCTGCAGAAGGTAAATCCACATGCATGTAAAAGACAACAGAGAGCTGCAGAGGCAGGCTGGCAACTTGAGTGACACAAGCTCATTGTGCATTTAATTGACTCTTCAGCGACATCTGGTGGATGAATAGATTCTTCTTTGATAAGCTTACAGTCTAGCAACAGCAGCAGCACTTCCTACATTTTTTTTTTTTTAATTTTGGCTTTGAATGGAGTGAACTAGCCTACAAGTTCAGTTAAGACTTGGCACAAAAAATAATCTTAATCTTCAAGATAGTGTCAAACCCATTTGATTTGTTTTTTGTCACTTTAAAAAAAGACAATCCTTTTAATGGTTATTTGGGCTTCTTGAAATTGTTGCTAGAGTTGACACCTTTTAGATTGAATATAGCAGGATCAAGGGGGTAATTCACCCAGCATTGCATTATGAGTAGAAACACAGAGGAGCAGTTGGTCTCAGCTGTACATAAAATCAAATGTAAAAACATTCGGGGGAAAAAAAGTGTTGGTTCTGCTCCCAGCCAAGAAATAATCTGAAATTCTTGCAAATTGTCATTTTTAAGATAAATAATATTAACAGTGTTAATAGGCAGGTCTTGCTTCCTTCAGACAGAGGCAGTTGTTTCTCCCATTCCCACTCTTTATCCTAGGATAAGCTTAACTGGCTGGCTGCTCCTTCTTTTATTAAAACTCTTGGGAGGAGTGTGAGCAAGTTGATATCAAACCTCTTTAAATGCACACTCACCTAAAATGTGTGTATGTGTGTGCAATGTTAAAGGGATAGTTCACCCTAGAATGATATTTCGCTCATTATCTACTCACCCTCATGTTGACTAAGGGCTGGAAGAAGTTTCAGAGTCCACCGTCCCTTCTCTGAGTTACAGGGGGTCTTGGCGTAGCAGTGCATGTCCATATAACGGTTGCAAAGGGACACCAGAGCTCTTCGTAAAAAAACACACACCAAAAAACATCCAAATACCTCCATGATGCTCGTATGTAATGTCCGTCTTGTGCTGAAGCCCCAAATTGCGTAATTGTCCCGAAAAAAATTAAATAAGTCTATATTTTAAGCTTGTTTGTAGCGGAAGCTTCTCGAAGCTTCTCTTCCTGGTCCGTCCAAATCTCGCGTGATTCGCAGTAACCGCACTGACGCCGGCGCAAATCACGCGAGATTTGGACGGACCAGGAAGAGAAGCTTCGAGAAGCTTCCGCTACAAACAAGCTTAAAATATAGACTTATTTAATTTTTTTCGGGACAATTACGCAATTTGGGGCTTCAGCACAAGACGGACATTACATACGAGCATCATGGAGGTATTTGGATGTTTTTTTGTGTGTGTTTTTTTACGAAGAGCTCTGGTGTCCCTTTGCAACCGTTATATGGACATGCACTGCTACGCCAAGACCCCTTGTAACTCAGAGAAGGGACGGTGGACTCTGAAACTTCTTCCAGCCCTTAGTCAATATGAGGGTGAGTAGATAATGAGCGAAATATCATTCTAGGGTGAACTATCCCTTTAAGTAATTTTCAACTAGTCAGGTTATAGACATCACTATAGGTACATAGGTTCACTGGTTCTCTCTCCCTTGTGCTTCTTTCAAGGCTTCTGGCTCTTTCATAGCAGGAAAGAGCTTCTCACTGGCTGATGTGACTGTTTTCCCAGCCATCGCTTATCTCTTCCGTTTTGGGTGAGTGGCCTTCATGACTGTAAATTACTCTAAGCTGCACCACAGAATCAGTGAAAGGATACTAAGAAGCAATGCATGCATAACTTCTCTCCAATCTGTGTAGACTATGTGAGGAGCGTTACCCTAAGGTGGCAGCGTACTACAACTCTCTGAAGGATAGACCCAGCATCAAGGCCAGCTGGCCTCCTACCTGGCTAGAGAGCCCACAGGGACAAGAACTTCTGAAAGACATCTGAAATCCAAACAAACAGAAAAAACTGTTTGTTTCTTATGTGTAACATGTTAACACTCCTTGTAGTGCACTACTTTGCCCAGCTGCATTTTCAGGAGATAATTTTTTGTCGTCTACTTGATACTTTAACAATAAATATTTCAATTTGATGCTGTAAACAAAACATAATAAAAATTCAAAAAAAGAAAAGACTTTCAAATTTTCTTCTTTTATTGATTACCAGATGACACCCACGTTACCATCTTTGACAATTTTACATTCGCTCCACAAGGTAACAATAGCACCTCCAATGCCTGTCGAGTAAAATAATAATATCTGTCAGCAAAGAATGATTAATCTAAGTATTTCTTTCAGTGTATGTTGGGTTTTAGTTGAAATGATATTTATGATAAAGAATAATAGAGAGTACTGTAGAGTTTCCTGCTCTTATCTCTTATTCATCAGGCTGACGCCTGTCTGCTGTTGGCAGTGGAAGTTGTGCCTGTACACTAAACTAAACTAAACTAAACACTAATGTTTGATTAAATAAAGGTTGAGCAGGCACCTCATGTGTTGAGGCTACAGTCCTCGTGCAGGCGGGCCCGGTTCGAATCCTGCATCGTGCAGCCCTTTCCTGCGTGTCATTCCCCCTCTCTCAGCCTCCCCATCTCGTGTCTCTCTCGACTGTACTATCAAATAAAGGCATGAACCCCCCGCCAAAGAAAAAGAAACTGGCATGGAGTTTTCTGCCACACTTTTTAGCTGTCATCCCTCTGCCCATTTTCATCACCATATACTGTAATTAATGTGGCTTTTTTACTATCAACAGCAACCCATAATAATTTTCAGATTAAAACCATAACCCTTGGTCACACCTTATCTTTGAAAGCACATTTTGATGTTTGGATATCAATAGCATTGCGGTGAAAAACAAACCTCCTTTAAGTCCTGCACCTTTTACATTTCAACAGCAGAGGTCAGTAACTTAAGTAAACTTTTCCCTGTTTAACCAAGAACTGATATACCTGATATACCTGAAGAGTCATTTAAATAGATCAAAGTCAGAAAGAGTGCTGGACCTGATTTGTGGCTGTTTGCATTATTTCTGTGCAGAACAATTGGGCCATGCCTTCTTTTACATATTTCAGATGTTCATCAATCAACAGAGGGTGCCAAGGAGCTGGAAAAAAGCACAATTACCCCAGTCGCTAAACATAAACATCCCAGTTAACTAGTGCATTACTAGTTCAGTACAGTGGGCAACAAGTCTGCCAAATAGGTGAGTAGTTTTGGTTTTGGTGCTACTAGTACAGCTGCTGGTGTCACTTTTAGGGCTTATGTTGGTACTAGTTTGACAAGAATGACACTAGTTGCTAAAATAGAGTGACTTGTGGGAGACTTTGACCAGATGTCCAAATGGTGCTTATTTTTTTATTTAAAAGGGACAATACACATTAATGAACATCAGTACGGGTGTACAGATGCGTCGGAGTTAGCAGTCTGCTAATTTGCATCCGCAGTCTCTTGGCAGGTAATAAACAAACAGACAGAGAAATACACAAAGAATTATACAGTGATTCACATCATATAAACATTCATACATATACATAAAGTGCATGTCAGCATGAGTTCTATAAAACCGGGTATAAAGTGCCAATTTTTAAAGTGCAAGTGCAAGTTTAAATAGATAAAGTGGATGTCTAAATGGATGGATCCAGATGTGATGGCCCTCTCCTGCCGCTTGGGGTGGACCAAGACATTGGAGACTACAGTAGCAGCAGGTGTATAAGTCCCATTCACACACATGTCACACAAGGACAATGTGCAGTATAAGAAAATAAGACAAGTGCAGTGCGTGCATACATACGCATATGTAGGCGTGCACTGCACAACAATAACAAAAATTATGACAGCCAAAAGTACAGAGCAAGACGGACGGACGCAGAGCACGGCACGTGTGTCGCGCTCTGCAAAAGTCCCGCCTAGTCATGATTACAGAGTTGGTTTGTTTTAAGCCAGTTTTTGAGGTGGGCCTTAAAAGTGTTGTAAGTGGTACCATGCATTGTACAGGGTACGTTATTCCAGATGTTACTATCCTTATATCTGATAGCTGATATCTGCTGATGACTGTTTGGAACAGTCTCAAATCTCTTATGTCACATCTTTGTTGACAACACACAACAATAATGGGATGGGACTTCATGCCACCAATCCTGTTGTAAAGGGGGTGGAGGTTAAAAAAAAACACTCCTCTGTCATACTTCTGCTTCACTCTTCACTGGCTCCATCATTCAGCCTTCAGTCACTGACAGGTGCAGCAGGTTATTCTGAAACCACCAGAAACTTGACTTGAGCAGAGGACATGAGCATGGATCACGGGAGTCAGGTAAGCCCAGACCAGTCTGCATTAGTGTTGCTTCTTATACTGTCCTTTGGTTTGACTGATCCATATTCTGCTTTTCAGACTTGCCTTTCCCCTGGTTCCCTGTTTTAAATGTTTTTACATCAAAACTACAAAGAGGCAGTGTCTGGGTTAATACCCTAATTGTCTCAAGGCAAAATAAATCATTTTTATACTTGTAGTGACACTCATACTGGTCAACATGAATGCCCTCTGCAAAAAGCAATGTGAGTTGGTTTAGAGAGTTATGAAAAAAGTTTTCAACTTCACTTCTGTTTCTGCCAAAACATACAAATGTCATTTTTATTCTAGACACTGAAAGCCAATAAAGCTGCACGGCTATTGTTTGCTTGCATGGCGGACACAAGATCATTGAAAGACTTGGATGGCACTACTTAAAAAAAACATTTTTCATGTGTAATGCCTGAAAATCAAGTTTAATTTGACATCTGATGAACATTTGGAAAATCTGAAGATGAGCTGCAGCCTTGGCTATAAAGAATGGCAAGAAATATCAGCATCAACTCCTTGACAGTTCATTCTTTCTTCTTTGCAGAGCGCTTGGAAGACCGAGAAGATGCAGATCCATTTGATTTTGGTGGGTCTGCTCTTTTTCTGCAGCCTCCCCTTCAGCCATGGTAATACATACTCTTTGTTATTCCAGTAATTGCCTGATTTATCTCTTACTATGTGTTAGTTTAATGTGCTCATGTCAAATGTCTCTGTGCCTCTCTTTTTTCTTCAGCATGTAGAGAAGATCTTTTGGTGAATGTGAATTTCCCAGGACAAGACATAACATTTCACTATGCCCCTGATGCAAAGTTCTGTCAGAAGTTGTGCACCCAATACCCAAAGTGTTTCTTCTTTACCTTTTATCGAGACACCTGGACCAGAGACAACAAGTATGACACCCCCTAGCCCATTATGACACCAGAATGATAAATAAATAATGTTCATGTTTTGTTTTTCGCTCCTATCTGCATCACCTACCGAGGAATCTTATATAGACAGGTGTGTCTTTACCTAACATCTAATGAGTCTTATTGACCAGAGATGGATTCCAGTCCATCTTCTCCAGCATGATCAAGAAAAATCTCTTTTTCAAGACAAACTAAGAAGGATCTGAATACTTATGTCTACAGTATGTAATCCTTCAGTTTTTCCTATTGTTTATAGAATAATCTGTATCTTTCTGCAGGAAGTTCTACTGCTATCTCAAATTCTCTGCCTCTGGAGAGCCCAGTGCCCAGACACCTCTAAATGGTGTCACCTCGGGCTTTTCTCTCAGAAACTGCAGCACAGAGAAACGTAAGTTCACAAACATTTTAATCCATAATGAAAACTATTTAATACCTTGTGAGGTATGGTTTTGTTCTCTCTAACTCTTTCTGTCTGTCTGCTGGGCTGTCTTTCTGCCAGAATATTGCCTGTCTAAAGTGTACAACGACGTGGCCTTCTTGGGGACAGACTACAAATTCTTGTTCACGTCCTCCTATGAAGCGTGTCAGAGGGTGTGCACACGGGATCCTTCATGCCAGTTCTTTACTTTCATGCATGGAAACTACACAATATTGAAAATAAGGTAAAAGTTACTTTGTGGTTTGTCATGTTTTTGAGATATGAGGGGGAAGTCATTTACTGAAATAAAGCTGGGTATCCATTATGGATTTATTATGGATTATGATGTAGCCAAAATCATTAACCAGAAAACACTGATACATCTTGAAAACAGGGCTCAGTGGTCAAGCTTCATAATGAGACATGAACTGGGACTTTGATGAATCCATCCAATGCCCTGCCATTTCTGTTTCAGACACAAATGTCATCTTAAATACAGCATGTCGGTACCAAGGATTCCCAGTGTGAAGACTCTGTCTAATGTAGTCTCTGGATTCTCCAACCAATCAAACATATTCAAAAAGTTTACAAACTTTACAAACGGTACGCAGTGTTGTAGCATTAATAAAACACCCTGCAGGTTGTTGTATGCACATCCTAATTGTGTTGCCTGTGTTTTGTTCAGCATGTTCACCCAAATTCATGACGTCCAATTTGGAATTGGAAGGAACGACCGTGCAGTCCCTGCCTGCTGTCTCTGATGAGCACTGTCAGGCACTGTGCTCTGAGCATCCATGCTGTACCGTCTTCTCATTTACCAGGTAGTGTGTGCAAAACACACTGATTCAGAGTCAAACAAAGACAGCACAAAATATCCTGGATTATACTGTAAAATGGAACAATATCTAATTCTGTGGTAATTTCATTTTTGTTACTTTTGCAGCGCTACCAAGACATGTAACTTGACAAGCAATACAGAAGTGACCACTGCGGCGAGCACGGGCACCAAATCTGGGCTTCCAGTGTACGAGTGTCTGATGAACATCAGTATGTATCACTAATCAACGTTAAGACTGTTAGACAGGACATAACGTCAATAGATCAGCACAGACCATCTAAGAAGTGTTTTAGTTGAACACAGATATTCACAGTCCCCAGATTATGAATACAAAGACTAAGACAAAGGCCAAAATCATTTAGAGCAGATGAACATGTATCAATTTTCACAATGGTTAATGGAGAGTTTCTGTAACATATTCATTCTGTGCCTTTCTGCTAACAGCCTGGGTGACGACTCAACATACTGATGTAGACTTCAAAGGTTGTGGCTTTCGAACTGTGCAGAACACTAATGATGCTAACGCCTGTCAGGAGGCCTGTAATGTAGACCGTAACTGTCAGTTCTACACCTACATCAAAAACACCTTCAGTGACACTGCTCAGAGGTACAGTATTCTTAATGCATGTATGCTAACTTGAATAAAACATTGTTGCTATTGAGTCATCTAGAGTTGTATAATTATAACTGTATTCATGTTGGTTGTATTTTCCCAGGAAAAGCTGCTATCTTAAGCGTGTCATCACCTTGCCTGCTCCTCTCAAAGTTAGCGCGCTGCAAAACGCCGTGTCTGGTTTCTCCAAGAACATCTGTGTGTGAAGCGACGGAAACAGAATTGGAGGCATAAAGATGCTGATACAAGCATCTTCAGGTTCTGTTATAAAAGCATACTAAGACCTATGTTTTTATTCCTGCATTTAGTTCATTCTCACATTTTTAATTTAATCTTTTATTTTACTTTCTTATTTCATTATTATATATTTTCCTATGTTTTAGCCTGTTAACACTTTTTCTCACTTCCCCCAGTGTTTTCGCATAATGTTATGATAGTTTTCCCTCCTGCTTTTAGAACATATTCCCTGTTTTTGTGTTTATGTTGTATTTGGTCTGTTAGGGTGATAATGTAGAAATCTCTTGGTTTGAATTTTGGTGATTTCACATACACTTGTGTTGGCTTCCCATGTAACCACAAAATATATACACACATACATGTACCATAAAATCAATAAAATCAAGTAAAGACACCAAGCAGTCTGTTCAAATCATTCTCCTTTCAAATCAGACATTTAACAGTCATTCTGAACTGTTAATCTTCCCCAAGACAGAGCACAGGGGGAGCTGTAAAACAGGCCTAATACATGTCAGGAAGTCAAAGAGGCTATAAACTTTTTTTTTTTTCTAAAACATTTTGTGACCTGTGAATCAGCCTTATGCTGTCATATTCCTCCAGGGCCCTCTCTAACACGATGATAGATGCAAATATCCTCCTAATTCGTACAATGTGTGTGTTCATACAATGTTCGTATAATATGTGTATGTTTCTATATTTACTTTTATTTATTTGACAAGTAATATTATTCCCCCCCTTTTACTGTTTGGTTTTTGTTTGTTTGTTTTATTTCCCATTCGTCTTAGAGGAAATGCTCCTTGTTTTTGTATTTGTGAAACAAAAAATGTGTGAACTTCTGGTTTACATTCTGTTATGGAACTAGAGCTGACACAATAATGTATGGTGATTTTCTTAGACTCATTAAATAATAATAATAATAATAATAAAAACTACCTTCCTGAGACACATAAAGATGTTGATTTCTTTATGTATGCTTTTTGTACACATCCTTTCCTCACCTGTGAGACATAGCTACAGTACATGAGACATTTATAGATCTTTTGATTTTGTGTCAAAAAACAAACAAACAAACAAAAAAACGTTTCCCCAAGACATTTATTACTTGCGTACAGGATTAACCAAGACAGCATTTAGGTCATTCTCTGATTCAGACGCCCTACACATAAATCTATGCATCAGATTGCGCAGAACAGCAGAGCAGGGTACCCCGACACTGACAAACATATGGCTTGGAGCTTCTTGAGGCTCTCAGCAGTAGCCTCATGCTGTAAGCCACCATGAGCTTTCTTATACTACCTTGTTTATAGCGACACCGCAGATGGGCAGTGTACAAGGGTGTGCAATATGCTTTAAAAAGTGAGATCTTTACAGATACAGAGCACATGCTAAACTTACGACACAGTGTTTGCTTGTGTATAGAGCTTGCGACGCTGCCTGTATCTTTATCGTCCGACAAGTCATTAGCAATAATATGCAAATATTTAATCTCGCTGTGAGTGCAGTGCCAGACAGATGGAAGTCAGGGAATTGGTTGACTGTCTATCTTCTCTACTTCTAACAATCATGATTTTACCCTTTACAGCATTGTACTTTATGTCAAAGTCAGCACCATACTGTGTGCAAGTTCTCAATGTTGGAGACCAGCACTGTCAGGGCTGAAGAGGACCAGGTCGTCTGTGTACAACCCTACAACCTGCACCACATGCATTCAATATCAGAGACAAATCATTCATGTACATATGGGAGACAGGATTCGGCCCTGGCGGACACCATTGGTCACATGGAAGGGATCAGATGTTACATTCCCCCATCTCATTCGCATTGTCTGATGCAAGTACCAATAGGGACCCCAACTTTAGACAATTTAAAAAATAACATCACATGATTAAAGGGATAGTTCACCCAAAATTCAAATTTCCCTCATTATCTATTCACCCTCATGTCAACTAAGAGCTGTGAGAATTTCCAGAGTCCTCCGTGCCTTACGGGGGGGGGGGTCCGCGCAGCAGTATTTGTCCATATAATGGTTGTGAATGGATACCACTTTTCTTTGTCCAAAAAGACACACCAAAAAACATCCAAATACCTCCATACTGCTCGTCTGTAATGTCCCTCTTGTATTGAAGCCCCGACATGAGAAATTGTTCCGAAAAAAATTAAATAAGTATATATTTTAAGCTTGTTTGTAGCGGAAGCTCCCAGTGTCTCAGTTCACTGCTCTTCCTGTGTCAGTGCAAATCTCACGTGATTTGCACTGACCGGCGGAACAATTTCTCATGTCGGGGCTTTAATACAAGAGGGACATTACAGACGAGCAGTATGGAGGTATTTGGATGTTTTTTGGTGTGTCTTTTTGGACAAAGAAAAGTGGTATCCATTCACAACCATTATATGGACAAATACTGCTGCGCGGACCCCCCCCCCGTAACTCCAAGAAGGCACGGAGGACTCTGAAAATTCTCACAGCTCTTATTCGACATGAGGGTTAGATAATGAGTGAAATTTGAATTTTGGGTGAACTATCCCTTGAACACGGTCGAATGCTTTAGATGCATCGATGAAGCACAAGAACATTGTAAAATTTTGCCAATTGTATTTAGACATCAAATTATTTCTATTTTAAATTAGGGACTGACTGAGGCTGCCAGTTGTATCAAATGTATTCTGCTATTATGTTGTACTTTGTTGTGTAATTTTACATGATGCCCAGAGATCACCTTCACTGATGTAAATGAAGCGGACAATGTAGCTAGAACATGTGGCTAGATAGATAGAACAGATCCATCCTGTGAGCGAGGACAACTATACTGTCCTGTATCTGAGTGTAGGTGTGTCTGGTATGTGACCTATGACTACATGTAACTTGGAAGATATCCACTCAGGGTGGTGGTGCAGGTCTGTTCCGAGTTTAAGGTCACATGCCAGACACACCTACACTGCAGGTATAGGACAGTATAGATGTCCTCACTCACGTCACCGGATGTTGTCACCTGATGGAGAATTATAGGCATAATAGCTGCCTGTCATGAAACAGGTTTTTAGTGTTAAACATATAATTATAAACTGATAATCAGCAACATTTCCTACACCAGCAAAACCCTTCATGTTGCAGTAGTGCAACCTGTACACATCGCGTTTTTGCTTGTAGGACTTTACAGTGCAACATAATTACAATAAATCATAACAACTTTATTCATAAGGCACTATTCTAAACAAAGTTGTTAAAACTACTGAAATGTTGCACCTGTGTGTCAACCTGCCCTCGGGTTACCATGGTGATTTGAGATTTAACTGAGAGAGATTCAATTACGATTACGGCTTACGATTTATAGTAAAATATCCTAAATGTAATCACATACAGTAAAAGTACCCGTCTGCGTGTGTGTCTGTGTACGTGTGTGTGTGTGTGTGTGTGTGTGTGTGTGTGTGTGTGTGTGTGTGTGTGTGTGTGTGTGTGTGAGAGAGAGAGGTTTTAGGAAACAGTGACATCGCACCGCAGACCAACATCTCAATCAGAAACATATAGTTGGTGAAAATCTTCAAGTTGACAAACCAATAAGAAATTTGTTCTCCATCTGATACCCAGAATAGAACCAACAATGTCAGGTGGAATTTGCTGGAGGATGAAATTTGAAAATGAGGTCCACGCTGTGACGCCTGGGGCACATGGAGAGTGAGTTTACTGCATCATTTTAGATTTAAATGTGTCACATCCAGAAGCAGAAATGAAGAAATAAATACATAAATATTAAGATAACCAATAAAAATATTTTACAATGGGTATTTGAGATAAATATAGTATTCATATATCCAGAGGATGTATGTATATACAATGGCATGCAAAAGTTTGGGTACCATTGGTCAACATTTCTGTTAATGTGAACAGTTAAGCAAGTGGAAGATGAAATGATCTCGAAAAGTTATAGAGTTACATGACACATTCCCCTTTATAGCCCCACCTTTGGCAACTATCACAGCATGTAAATAGTAAATAGCTGTCTGATATATTGGTCAAAGTTATCTGAGAACTCAAGTTTCCCATTCTTTTGCAGGGTGCTGCTTTGTTTCCCTTTGTCACTCTAAAATTGTAGAAAACAAAAATAACACACTGATAAAATAAAATATTGCAAAAGAGTGTTTCATGTTTAACATCATTTCATCTTCCACTTGCTGAACTGTTCACATTAACAGAAATTTTGACCAATGGTGGCCAAACTTTTGCATGTCACCGAATATTATCTCCTTACAGAATGTGCCTGTGACATCTATACTGTCCTGTACTGGAACGTCTGTGACCTATGACTAAGTGAAACTTGGAAAATAACTGCAGGGTGGTGGAGAAAAGGTCTGTTCCAAGTTTAACTTAATTATAGGTCACATACCAGACACACCATGCACTCAGGTACCGGACAGTATAATTGCTGGAGGGTGGAATTTAAGAATGAGGTAGGCATACATCAGAGATGCAGAACACATTTATTTACACATACAGAGGCAGAAATGTGGAAATACAGAAATAACAACAAATAAATAAACATCAAGATAAAGAAACATTAACAAACATATTTTACAATGAATATTATTTGAGATAAATATCTTCATATATCCAGAGGATGTGTATGTGTGATGATAATATATCTCTTTAGAACAGATCAAGTGAGTGAAAACATCTCTACCTGAGTGTAGGTGTGTGTGGTATGTGTCCTGTTTGGATGATACCTGCTCAGGGTGATGGAGCAGGTCTGTTCACTTGGTTATAGGTCACATACCAGACACACCTACACTTACAGGACGGTATAGATGTCCACACACTCACGTCATCTGATGGTGTCAGCTGAGTGTGTGATGGACATGGCTTCCTGTTATGAGGCAGGTTTCTGTTAAACTTCTAATTATAAAGTGATAATCAGCAACATTTCATACACTAGTGACACCCTTCATGCTGCAGTAGTGCAACCTGTACACATAGCCTTTTTGCCGCTATGACTTTCCAGCATAACAACAAATAATAATAACGTCATTTATGTAGCACTTTTCCAAAACAAAATTACAAAATTGCTGACATTATGCTATGCAATGTTATGTCAGTCTACCCATCTGTCTGTGTAAAACACCTGAGGGTCAGCCTGCCCTCAGAGGTTACCATGGTAATTTCACCTGCCGAGTCTTTACTGAGTGAGATTCAGTTGAAATTCACATCTTAAACCCAGACATACACCTAAAACAACTTAAAATGTGCATCTGCCTCTGCGATGGTCTCACATTTGAGCTTATTATGACAAAACAGTAGCTCCTATCAGAATAAGAAGCAGACTGTCACTGAACATGCTGATGTGTTTTTAGTTTCCCATAATAAATAATTTGAAAGCCCATGAAAGTTCAAACAAAATGCACTTCTGCTTTTCTTAGGAAAAGGGCTCCAAATTTTGTATCGCAGATACTGGGCAGCTGGATGGAACTAGCCTCACTCACAGGCTCATTGTTTGAATCCTATTGGCTCTGCTTGTTTAAGCACATTGTGAGAGAGATGATAGGCTTGTCTGTGAGGGGAAAAACTGTTTACAAGTGTTCAACTTCAGGCTCAAAAGGATAATAGCAAATCACTGCAAATGATTAAAAAATAATAATAATACAGGGGCATGGTAAAGCTCACTGGGTTGAGCAGGAGCCCCATATACAGAGGCTATAGTCCTCACTCGGTTTGAATCCCCTTTGCTGCATGTCATTCCCCCATTTCCTGTCTCTCTATGACTATCCTATCAATTAGGCATAAAAGCCCTCCAAAGTACTTTAAAAAATGAAATAATAATATACAAGCATAATTAATACTGAGGCATACTGTAGCCTAAATGGAAATCTGCAACCCTGATTACATAGGGTGCGCAGTAAATTGTAATCGCTGTATGAACACAGCAAACAAAACACAGCTACTACCTTTTTCTTTTAGGTGTTCTAGTTTCCCTTTTTAAAAAACAAAAAAACAAACAGAAACATATATTTCAAAGATTAACTCTGACACAGTGGAAAAATTAGTTGCAGTCTCAGTGTCTGAGTTATTTTTGTTACGTCCCAAAACCTCATTATTTTTGTTCCCACTTGCCCATATTTCATCAACTGCACATTGAGACCAGAGTTAATGCAAAGTATCAATTAGCCACGCATTTGGCTTTGCTAATCTCTGTTGATACAAATAGCTAGAGATGCAGTTCATAAAAAATATACTATGTATTTAAATAAGACATGGTGTTTCCCTGAGTTACAGAGGATGATGGGTTGGGGGTTAACATGTTTGGACGCGTTGGCAACAGTCTCAACTCTCTTATGTCACATCTTTGTTGACAACACACAACAATAATGGGATGGGACTTAATGCGACCAATCCTGGTGTAAAGGGGGTGGAGGTTTTGCTGTCATACTTCTGCTTCACTCTTCACTGGCTCCATCATTCAGCCTTCAGTCACTGACAGGTGCAGCAGGTCATTCTGAAACCACCAGAAACTTCACTCTGCTGTGGGGCTCTGGATCTGGGATCAGTCTGGAGGAGAAGAACCTGCAGGGCTGCAACCAAAAACTGCAATTCTCTATTCTACACTCGTTTCACAAGGTAACAACAGCACTTCTGACTGTGATGCTTTATTTGGTGTAGGCTACTTGTAGTCAGTTCAAGTTACAATGTGTTGTGTTGGACTGGATCAGTGAATAACAATCAAAGTGTGATAGCATGTTTGCAGTAATTGTTTGATGAAATAACCTGGCATTCATTTTCTGCCATGCTTTAGAGCTGTCATACCTCTGCCAATTTTCGTGTCTTTTTTACTATCAACAGCAATCCATAATCATTTTCAGATGAAACCATAACCCCCGGTCATACTTTATCTTTGAAAGCACATTTTGATGTTTGGATATCAATAGGGTTGAGGTGAAAAACAAACCTCCTTTAAGTCCTGCACCTTTTACATTTCAACAGCAGAGGTCAGTAACTTAAGTAAACTGTTGCTTCTCACACTGTCCTCTGGTTTGACTCATCCATATGCTGGTTTACAGACTTGCGTTTCCCCTGGTTGACCAAGAATTGTCAACACAATATAGAAACTGAACATAAACTCTTAATTGGGATTTAAAAGGTTTTTACATCAAGACTACAAAGAGGCAATGTCTGGGTTAATGCTTCTCTTATAATGATACTGTGTGAGAGGATTCAGTGAGTTATGAAAAGTGGTCATCAAACTTAAGTTCTGTTGGTGCCAAAAAGTACAAATGCCATCTTTAATCATTTTAATCAGAGCTGCAGTGTGTAGTAATACCCGGGAATGAAGTTTAACTTTATATCTGAAGATGAGCTACAAAGCTTATGGCTGTAGAGACAGGCAAGAAATTTGTAACAACATTGTAGCATCAACTCTGTACTTCAATTTCACTAATAGATTAAATGTAAAAATGTTACAGAACAGGTCTTTGGCTTGCAGAGTCACCTTGGAGCTCTGAGAGCTCCTTGCCTCTGCATCAGCCACCGCCTGTACCGCTCTGCTCCTAAACTGGCCTGCCCTCCCTGTATGACCCAGCTTGCCCAATAGAAGCTGCCTTCATCAGCTCCTCTTCACTGCACAACCCCTTATACCATGTTGTTAATCCATGTTGTTTTCTTGTGTGTACACAACACCTATTGCTAGACTTAGTCTAACTGCAGCTGTGCTCCAGTGACTTTATTCCTCTCTGCAGAGCAATTGCAATACCAAGAAGATGCAGATCCATTTGATTTTGGTGGGTCTTCTCTCTTCTCTCTCTCTTGGCTTGAGTCAACTAGGTAAAAGAAACTCTACATTATTGTCATTTCATTAATTGCCTAATTTATCTCTTACAATGTGTTAGTCAGTTTATTACAGTGTATGCCCATGTCAAATGCCTGAGTCTCTTTTCCTTTTCTTCAGCATGTAATACAACTATTCAGAAGGACGTAGATTTCCCAGATTTCAACTCAGGATTCGGCTACTCTCCTGATGCAGAGCATTGTCAGAAGCTGTGCACCCAGGACGGAAGATGTCGCATCTTTACCTTTATTCGGGAGGAGTCGACCTTGACAGATCTGTATGACACTAACCCATGATGACATACACAGAACAGAATTTTTTTTTTTTTTTTTTACAAATTTTGTTTCAGAAAAGGGAGAAACTCAAGTGTTGACTTAAGGATCCTTTCCTCGGTTGAATCTTCTGCTTTTATTCTCCAGCTGGGCCACTCAAGGACATTCACAGAGTTATTGCTAAGCCACTCTTGGCTGTGTGCTTAAGGTCATTGTCCTGATAGAAAGTCAGAGAAAGTCATCTGCACTTTTTTCTTTCTTTTCAACTAATTCTAATCAGCTTCGAAGCTGGCTCACTGAGAGCCTCCTGTCTACCATGACGCCCAGATTGGTAGAATGCTGCATTAATGTTTGTTCTACTAGTAGTTTCTCCAGGATCTCTGGAGCTCAGGTAGAGACCTTCGGGTTCTTGGTCATTTCTCCCCATTTGCTCATTCTGTCAGGGCAGAAAGCTCCTTGAAGAGTCCTGGTTGCTACAATATCTACAATATAACAGTTTTTGTCCCCTTCCCTCCTCCTTGTGTTATGTTTTTTGCTCTGATCTGCATCACCAACTGAGGGATCTTATGTAGACCGGTGCGTCTTTCCCAAACATAGCTATTCAGTGTAGTTGACCACAGGTGACATTCAGTCCATCATCGCCAACATGACCAAGAGTAATCTCTTTTTCAAGAGGAAGCTAAGAAGGATCTAAATACTTATGTCAATGTAATCCACTGGTTTTTCCTTTTGTCTATATGATAATCTGTATCTCTCTGCAGGCACTATCAGTGCATCTTCAAGTTCACTGAGAATGGAGAGCCAGGCAGAAAAGATGTCCTAACTGGTGTCACCTCTGGTTATTCTCTCAAACCCTGCTCAACGGAGGACCGTAAGTTCACCAACATTTCAACACCATTATGGAAATTGTTTAATAGTTGATGTGATTTTGTTCTCTCTAAGTCTGTCTTTCTGTCTTTCTGTCTTTCTGTCTGTCTGTCTGTCTGTCTGTCTGTCTGTCTGTCTGTCCGTCTGCTGTCTCTCTGCCAGTCCTTTGTCTGTCTAAAGTGTACCCCAGCCTTGAGTTCCTGGGGACAAACTACACATCCTTGGTCACGGCCACCTCTGAAGAATGTCAGAGGGTGTGCACACGGGACCCTTTTTGCCAGTTCTTTACTTATGTAAATGAAAACTTCACAAAATCGGAAGAAAGGTAAAACTGGATATCATGTTACTTTGTTGTTTGTCATCTTTATAAGGTTAAAGGGGAAGTCAATGGCTGAAATAAAGTAGGGCATGTCAATGTATATGATGTGGAGAGAGAGGTCTGCTATGCAGCCAAGGTCATTAACAGAAACCACTGATACATCTTGAGAACAGGGCTCAGTGGTCAAGCTTCATAATATTTGGAACCTACATTTTCCCACAGTTTAGCTTGATAGCATGTTTCGTTACAGTAATATTGTTCGCTCACTCACCCCTAAGCTTATAATGCTGGTTTTCTGTTCAAAAACTTCTTGTCCAAGCTGCGATAACCCCGGTGATGTCACAGTGATATCATGTGGGTTATTTTCACAGATGTGACAAAACCTCTCCAGAACCACAGACATGCCTCTCAAGTTTTCAACAGGAATTGGGACTTTGATGAATCCATCCAATGCCCTGCCATTTCTGTTTCAGATACAAATGTCATCTTAAATACAGCATGTCGATCCCAAGGGCTCCCATTGTGGCCACTCTGGCTGATGTAGTCTCTGGATACTCCAACAAATCGAACATATTTAAAAACTTTACAAACGGTACGCAGTGTTGTAGCATCAATAAAACACCCTGCAGGTTGTTGTGTGCACGCATCCTAATGTGTTGCCTGTGTTTTGTCCAGCATGTGAGAGCACATTTTTTCCAGACACTGAGATCCAAGGAAACAGCTTCCAGTCCCTGCCTGCTGCCTCTGCTGAGAACTGTCAGGCACTGTGCTCTGCTCATCCATGCTGTACCTATTTCTCATATGAAAAGTAGGTCTGAGAGTCAAACAATGACGGCACAAACTGAAACGACAAAGTGCTAAATTACTGTAAATTGGAACGATATCTAAATCTGTGGTATTTTCATTTTTTGTTATTTTTGCAGTGCTACCTTCACATGTAACATGAAGAACAATACAGATAAACTGATTACACAAGCCAAAACGGGATTCTATTCTGGGCTTCCAGTGTACGAGTGTCTGATGAATAGCAGTATGTATCACTAATCAACATTTAACTAATGTAACTATTAATTATTAATCTAACTAATCAACTGTTAGCCAGGACATAACATCAGTAGAGCAGCACAGACTATCTAAGAAGTGTTTTGGTTGAACACAGATATTCACAGTCCCCAGATAATTCATACAAAGACTAAGAAAAAGACCAAAATCATTTATGAACATTTATCAATCCATTGTTTCACTATAGAGAGTTTCTGTAGCATATTAATTGTGTGTCTCTCTGCCAACAGGCTGGTTGAAGCCTCAATATACTGATGTAGACTTTTTCGGGTTTGACCTTAAAGTGATTACAAAGGAGTCTGCTGACGAGTGTCAGGAGGCCTGTGATACAGACCGTAACTGTCAGTTCTACACCTACGTCAAAGACAGCTTCAGTGTCGCTGGGCAGAAGTACAGTATTCTTAATACATGCATGCCAACTTGAAAACATAGCTGCCATTGAGCCATTTAGAGTAGTTGAATGATTAGAACTGCATTTATGAACTGATGTTGATTTTATTTTTCAGAAAGGATTGCAATTTGAAGAGTGCCATCACCATGCCTGCTCCTGAAAAAATTCAGAAAGTAGACAATGTTGTGTCTGGTTTCTCCCTGAACATCTGTGTGTGAAGTGTCACAGAGACGGAATTACAGGTATTAGGAGGGTAATCAGTAATTTATAAATCTCTTGCTTTGAAATTGGCAATGGGACGATGCGACAGTTGTTTTGGTAATATTTAGACTTATTTTAGGGATGTGTGGTTAAACTTTTGTGTATGGCACTTTGTTAATAACGTGATTCATCCCTCCCTCCTTTTCTTTTTTTATATACAGTATTTATTTTATTTTTATTTACTTATTTTTTATATTGTGGAAGTTCATTATGTCCGAATGTAGTAGCTATTTAGTTTTCCTTTTTTCTTTTCCAAGACAAGAAGTTGTTTCTCATACCTTGTTAACAGTTTTGGCATGTTCTTCCGCCTTCTTCAGAACTGTCACCGTGATGTCAGACGGCAACAGACGGTGACGTGCCTTATCAGCTTGTGTTACGGAGGCGTGACCTTGCTCCTGCAGGACGGTGCTCCAGGTGTGTGACAGCGTGTAGGCTCCCTCATCCCGGTTCATAGTCCTGTGGGCACGTTTTCTGATCTCCTCCGCCTCCATAATCCATCGTTGGTATCTGTTTTCTTCTGCGTGTATGACTCTGGCCTTCTCCCAGTTCATTAGCCTATGTGGTTTTGTCTTGTCTTGTTTTATTATTTTTCGTTTGTTTTGCACCCTACTTAACTATGTATGATTCTTTTGGAAGGTAAAGGTATTTTCAGTTGTCTGTTTATCTCTGCAAGGTCTTTGGAAGACTACATTAGAATTTCATGTTTCTCTGTGAATTCACATATCTGCCCTAATTGGATGATTTGTCTTTGATCTATATGTTTGTTCAAATGTTAAAATGGGAAAAACTTAACAAATAAAGTATTTAAAAAAAAAGCCAAAACAAAACAAAAAGACATGCTTTCACATTTATCTATTTTATGCTTTTTTCAGGCTTTTTTCTCAGTAAAAGTTTGATCACCCCTTGATAAAACTGACCTCTGGGACCTAAAGCAAGTTGTTCCACTAACACAGTGCACACCAATCCAATCAAAACTGACTCAATACAGACTTGCTCTTTCCTGGTCTGACAAAACCAATACACAGATAAAACAGGGAACCCGAGTATTGATTTAGGCCCCGTTTATATGTAGGGTGGATTCGCCTAATGTGGGACACTTAAGCTTAAATGGGTGTAGGTCTTCCTATAGCAAAAGAAAGTTAATGTAAATGTGGTCTCACACAAGCTGTGATATTGCATTATCAAAATCACATGACATCTCAAATGTCCAATCATAGATTTGGGAGGGACAGCCTTCAAACCGGAGGCACCCTGTGTGAAGACCACCAAAATGCTAGTTACTTAGGGTTTGGACAAAAATAATGTTAAGGCCATAATTTATTAAAAAAAAACAAAATTATTGCAATTTTTTGTCAAAATGTGTTTATAATATGCTGATGCATTAAAATATATCTTAATATGGTGTAACCATTCTCAATATTTAGCATTTTGATCAACATTTCTACTGTCCCACTTTAGGAAACATGCCTTCCTAAAGCGGGACAGGTGGTTTTTCCTAATGTGGGACAGTGCTTTTCCAGGTAAAACTAATAGGTTGAACAATAACAATGATTGTTTACATGGTTTTATTGTTATAATGCATTGTTTTGAATATTTTACAACAAAATAAAATTATATTTATTAACTGGAAGTGGTCATAATACTGTTAAAGGGGTAAATGGCTCTGATTTTTTTTCTTTCTTGTTTCTAAATCTTGTCTTTTTTGATAATGTTCATGAAAAATGTTGTGTTTAGAAGTAATCAAAGGATAGCACATTACTGATTAATTAAATGGAATGTATTTCAGATCACAGTGGCAAAAAAGAGTAAGGCAATGAGACAAAACCAGGGAAAGAAAACATGGGAAAAGAAAGGAAAATAATCAAGCAAGTGAACTCAACCAGTGGAAAAAAGACAGGATGAGGGGAGACATTACTGAATATAGGGGGATCACTGAGGATGGTGGTGTCCCACAATTGAGGTTGTTGACCACGGCTTGGAATGACCCTAGCGAAGGGTAAAAGGTCACATCCACCACACAATTGGTAGAAAACCATTAACACTATAGAAGATGAAGCAGAACTAGGACAATAAGTGATATTATTGAACACTGGTTTGCAATCTAGCATTTATCATGTAAATTAAGATGACTTTTAAACAGACTTTTTAGTGTCCCACATTAGGAGCATGACTGTCCCACATTAGGGAACAGAAATTGCCGCAAAAAACTTTGCAATCAGAGTTGAAATATGTATGGTACATTTCTTTTAGGAGTGTGATATCAGAATTTTCTCTTTGGATTCCATTAGATCACAACCTAAGGATTTCAGAATGGTACAGGATGTAGATTGAAAGTGTTTGCTTCATATCGCAAAATACACCAGAAGTCTAAATTGCAAAAAATGTCCCACATTAGGCGAATTCACCCTACCCAGTTATTTTTAAAAACGGAGACATTAACCATCATTTGCACCATCCGTTTACACGCAAACGGAGAAAACGCCCCTGCTTTTTAAAAAACTCCGGCCAGGGTGGAGATTTTGGAAAACTCCGTTTTCACGTTTGTAGTAAACGGAGAAAAACAGAGATTTGGGTAGCCGACGTCAGACCCTGACGTCTAACCGTAACCATATTACATAACTTAATAAAATAAATAAATAATAATAATGATAAAATTTAATGCAGACTGATGTGTTCATTGTAAAACATTTATTTGTAACATTAAATGGGGTGATTTCTGTAGCCTACAGAGTCCCGAGGCTGAGCTGCTCTTCTGTCCAATAACGTTAACGTTAGACACATGAAGCTTCACTTTTCATTCAAACAAACTGCTACTGCCACAATTGTTAGATTTCATCAATGAGACCAACATTTATCTCCTAGAAATAATTTAACCAGCCGGTGGTAAACCTCTAAAAACCTGCGGGTAAGTTAATTAGCGATCGTTTTGTACCCCGGGTGGACAACGGAGGTTGGCCGACCGAGCAGCATTGCAGAGCGGACACTGTCTCTGTGATGTCCCGGTCGTTGCTCCACAGGTGGAGCTTCACTTCTCCGAAGAAAAAAAAAGCTTCACCTCTCCGAGAAACATCGGAGCAAACTTCTAAACAGCCGTCATCTGGATAAACTGGCCGTATATTTGGCATCTAAACAGTTACTTTCTCGCATGAAAAAATATTAAAACTTTACACACAAGGAGGGCAAGTGACGTAGTTGTTGTTGTTGCTGTTGCTATCAGGTTGCTATGCGGGATCATGTGCGGGATTCTGATTGGCTGACGTGGGCTTGAGCTTCTCGCTACACTGCCACCTACAGGTTTGGCATGCTCTTGACGTAGTCCATGAGCCAGACCACCAATCGCAATCGAAAGGGTGGGCAAATTCTTGTTGCTATTTTATTATTCCTATATACAGTCCCTCCAGGATTTCGCGGGCTTTTTTTGTGATTGTTGCGGCCTAAAATGCCTGAATTTGCGGCCACATTTTGAAAAAATTGCGGTGCATGTTGCGATGTTTTAAGCCCTTTTGTTGCGATTAAATTGCGGGAGACAGCGAAAGTTGCAAAAAAAAAGTTGCAGTTTTGTTCTGAATAATTAAAAATCAAAGGAAAATTGAAAATTTTGAAATGTCACAAATTAATGTGATGTCATGTTATACCAGCAATTTTCCACTTGTTAAGAAAGGCACAGGAAAATTATATAGAGTTGAAAGTTGTTTTACTTTTAATTAAAATGTCTGTTTAAAAATCGTGGTAAAAGAACTGTTTTATTAAAACAGTCCAGTTTTTGAATAAAAAGGGGAGGGTGGCTACTCAAGTCCAGGGCCAGGGCTTTAGGATGGGGGAAGGGGCACCTGGCCGCCGGCTGCTCCGCTCCGGCCCTGCAGTGGCGCACTCACTGGATCCCCCCTCGGCGAGTGCTGCGGGGTTGACACAGCCTCGGGCGGTCAACCAGGACAACTCACACACTCAACACGTTCAACTCAGCTTGTGTTCCTTTACTTATCACTTTGTGCACGTTGTATCAAGTTTCTTGCCGTCAGCCCAGCCACGCCGTTCCTCCGTGGACTCACTTTCAACCACCGCTCCGTCCAGACTCGCTACTCTCTGCTGTGTAACTCGCGGAAAGCACCGACAATTGGTCCAATTTGCGGAAAAGTTGCGGTGATTGTACAAAATTGCAAGATCGCAAAAATTCGCGGGGATTGGCTGAATTTGCGTTAATTGTTGCGATCGCAACATCGCGAATTCCTGGAGGGACTGTATATATGTCCAGATTATTAATTGGTATGATAACCTTTGCACAAGAGTAGCTTAACAATATTTATCATGCATTCACTATTTTGACCATAAAAACGCTATACACCAATAGTGGCCATTCTCCGATGTTGCACATTTCATAATTTGTGTGCCACTACTGATGATTTAGAGAACCTTTGCAGTTCCAGAAAGGCCCTGCAGATAATATTTGTTTGCACCACTAGTTGGCGCTAATTCCACTGGGTGCACGAGGGAGCGAGGGGGAAAATCGGCTTTAATACTGCTGTTAGCAGGAAGTAGCAGAGAACTTTTGTGAAATCACATTATACAGGTAACATTTTTAATGGTTTAAGAAGGCTAAGATGTAGTGAGTAAAGATGACATTAATGTAGCCTGGCTAAATTGAACCAGCACAGGACACAAAAATATCTTCTGGGGTCTTTAATTCTGAACAGAAGAATATGGTGTACAAATAAAATAAATGATGCAAGTTTAAAACTCAACTGGCTGATAGTCTTCAGCTATATCTACAGTACTAGTAGAAACAAAAATCAGCGACACCACACTGTGCCTGGCACACGGGACGCTTACTGTAACTCTGTCTAGTCTGCTATAATCACTGGACAATGTCCGTAAACCTTAAGTAATTATCCTATTACAAAAGAGCACAAAAGTAAACAATGTAGACTCGCACCAAAGAGTACAAAACGTGTCTTAAGGTTCAGTACAAAAGAATAAAAATAATAAATCTACAGACTGCTATCAGAGTGTACAAAAATGTCCCTATAAGCAACAATAGAGTGCAAAGAATTAACTACAGTGGCTCGACCCTATAACACAAAGAGCCCACAAATTCACATTAAACACTCATACATTCACAGGTCAAAACATCACAACCAATGTGCAGTATTGTAATACATAACGTTACTGACTTGTGCATTTTTTCCGTAGGCCTAGCACCAACAGCACTGACGACGGCCTGCTACACGACAACCGTTGGGTCTCTCTCGTCGTCCGTTTGCCTGCCAACCACTAACACATACGCCCACATAAACAATAAACATTTCAGCCTGTAAACATGCATTATTCTTAAATATATCCCTTAGATATTTCATGCAAACAGACACATTTATATCATATTTACCCTTATTAACCTCCGAAAACCGTAGTGTGGTCGCACCGCTGCGGGCAAGATGGCGACCTCCGGTATCTCTTTTCCTGCTCTACAACCAGTTCACCAAACTGAGAAAGCGCCCTCTGGTGGCGTTAGTAAGCAGTTGCACTACATTTTCCCACCCGGCTACATTAAAGCAGATATCATCGGCACGGCCGTTTCGGTTAATGCTGTGTTCAAGGCAGGCTTTTGAAACCGTAAATTACAGCTTCAAGTCACAACTACGACTTGGTAGCGTTCCAGGTAACCCGTAGCTCGTGTTTTTACCGTCCTGTTGTCTGTGAAAGTTCCCTATAACGGCCACTCGTAACTTCCGACCCGTGAACTCGTACCAGATCGAACTGGTATGACTTCACAGGAAGGAAAAACACAAAGTACGAGTTTCCTCTGTTGAGTTGGCTCTGTAGGTGAACTATAGCCTAATGTAAATGGGTACCGGGTCTGTAGTCATTAAGGCCTGTGATCCTTGTCTTTTTGGGAACTGGAACAATGGTTGAGGCCTTGAAGCAAGCTGGCACATGACAGGTCTCCAGTGAGGTGTTAAAAATGTGTGTGAACACCAGAGACAGCTGATTGGCGCAGTGCTTCAGGGTGGAGGGGGAGACATATACCCCTTTCCCACTGGCCAAAAAAACAGTTTAAACCATGGATGTATAGATCCATGGTTTAAACCTGCTAACAATCGGCTTTTGGTGGCAGTGGGAAAGGCGCACCGACCCACGTCAAACAACTTGGCAAGTGACGCAGGTTAAAATCGCCTTCAATCGGCTCGGCTCTGATCGGCTTGCAGTGGGAACGCCAGACCCGGGTCAACGTGCTAATTTACGTGATGACGTTGAGGGTTACGTGCCGCCACGTCATCGCGCCAGTCGCGTCTCACATAACAAAACAAAGCTCTGCTTGCATTCGAGATCAAAGAACGTCCGTCATACGGCTGCGGCAGACTCGCTGTCCTCCGCGGCAGGTGGCTGTGGCATGACACAGTGTTTCTCGCACTGTGGATGAAAGCGGGGCTACCGGTTTATGCGGGGGTCAGACAGATGGACCCGGCTCATTTTGGTCAATGGGAAAGGAGCCAAATGCTGAAAGCGGCTGGAGTCTGGGCCTGCAGCTTTGCAGGGGTTCAGCCGTTTAAACAGTCTCTTCACCTCACCTTCTTTGATTTGATTTCTATGATGGAGAGAGGTGTGGGAGGTGTGGGGGAGGGTGGCACTGGGGTGTGGGGCTGTGTAGGTGATCCAGGTGTGGAGGAGCTGTTGCTGATCGATGGCTGGTGGTCGGAGGTGTGGGGGATATCAGGTCTGTCCCATTGTCTTTCTAAGCAGCAGTAGAACTCGTTCAGGCTGTTGGCCAGGTGTAGGTCGTTGACAGAGGGACACTTGAAATACTGTACTGGCAGTATGCTCCACATTATTTGAGACAGAAGGAGCAAGCTCTTTAGTTGATTTTAATTGTGTAAAATAATATTTGTTTGTTCTTGTTATTGCATGAAAAGTAAAACACTCTAAAAATGTAGGCTATTTCATGTTCTAATTTTTATCACATTTTCATTCACATATTCCTGAGGTGAGTCTATTATTATTACAGTAGGGTCTTGATAAAAGGGAAAAACATCCTTGAAGTGATTTAGATACCCTGAGTGGTCAACAAACAGCATAATACCGAACAAGCACTATACACAGTTTTCAAGTTTACACTCTACCGGTCTACCTATTCAACACATGAAAACCACCACTAAGCTACCTGTTTGCAATGGTTATTATGCCAAACTGTTCACTAGAGATGTCTACCAAGTCAAAAAAACAAACTAGAAATTGCCCACCCATTCGATTGCGGGAGGCCAATTTTGGGGTCTTGGCTCATGGACTAACGGGTTAAACGAAACGTTTTCTGATAACGGACTG
Source organism: Trachurus japonicus (assembly GCF_045865225.1). Taxonomy (NCBI): domain Eukaryota; kingdom Metazoa; phylum Chordata; class Actinopteri; order Carangiformes; family Carangidae; genus Trachurus; species Trachurus japonicus. Next base: position 22,660,288 of record NC_140917.1, on the reverse strand, counting down.
GTGTGCACGCAGTGTTTATGGTATCTTGTGGGAGAGTTGTGACACTTAAGCTAAACTTATTGTGTAACCTATTTAGCTTATTATTAGCAAAAATCAAATATTGCTTTCATAAGGCGCGTTTCCACTGCAGGAGTTCCTGGTAAAGGGAGGGGTAGGAACCTTTACAGGAACCATGCTCTCCACTGCAGACAGGACCCACCGGGCTCTTACATGGCGACGTGCAACAGTTTCGATCATCGCGTGGCCGTTGTGCAGCGGTTTGTTTTTGTTTTCTGCTCTTGTTGTTTTTCCTGCAGTGGAAACGCGCCTATAAATACATATTTACATAAGTCTAATCATCATGAAAGCTTTCTCGTAGCTTAGAGTTGTTTACAAATATAGGTGGCGGACTGGCGGTGCACCCAACCAAGGCTGCCATGTTGCATCACCATCTTTGAATAGGGTAGCCGAAAGGGGGACAAACCTGTTTTTTTTACTGGGTGGACGCCATTGAAATACCAAATCTGTGACGTCATTGAAATAAATGTGACATCATTGAAATAGCCTACCATCCACACAAGAGTTTAGTGTCACTAAACAATACTTTAACTTTAAATTGTTATCTAGCCTAATGCCACTGTCACGATCATTCACTCCAAAGTCTTGAAAGTCCAAGCCAAAGTGTTAGACAAACAACTTTTAGACCAGACCTAGTAGGCTACCTAATCGTACGATGCAAGCGTCAACCTTACGCAGATCAGATGCCTCTACAGATGAAAAGAGAGCCCAGTTGAACATTAGGCCTATGACCGCCCAAGAAACGAACACCGACTCAAAAGTCAGAACCCACATAACTGCAGCCAGCAGGAATCTCACCCGTCTACGATCTCACTGATCGTAGATCGCAATGCATGGCACAGCGGCCGTGGAATCTGAACGCTGAATGTCACGGTTTTCCCCCCATTTTACACACTGGAGCTTTAAACAAAACTTGTAGGACCTCAGGTTTGTTTGTTTTTGTTCAGCTGATTTCTGACTAGTAGCCTACTCCTGTCTGTTGTCCACTGGTGGAATTTTATGTATCTTGGTGGGTTGCTAAAACAGAATTGCCTTTTGGGATCAATAAAGTTGCTTGAATCTAATCGAATTGAATCAAATGAAACTTAACATGGCACTGACCAACAAACAAAAAGACATGTTGCTGGAGGAGAATTGATTGTCTCGGGCTGTAAGCTGTTTTCTGTGACAAGTTTTGCTGTTGCTACATGGCCAGCATTTAGTCCTGGGGAAATGTTGCACATTCAGCATCAAAAGCCATTATTTTACTCACCAACAGCTGTCTCCAAAAAAAAAACATCAGTTTTTCTATCACACCTTTTATTTAGCATGCTAATATAGCCCACATTCTGACAGGCTCAAATCTGCGCTGATGATGTAGCACTGCTCAGAAGGCATACGAGAGCAGAAGAAGAAAAAAACTTCTGGTCATTGATACGAAGGTCTGAACTATACAAAAAATTGTTTTCACACTGCAAAAGGTCCGAACCTTGGTTTGTTTGGTCCCGATCGAGACCACCTCTTTTGGTCGGACCAAATTTTGGTCCTTTGGTGCGGACCGTTGTCCGCAGCACCTTTCACACTTGGAATTTAGGTTTGGATCAAACTGAAAAGTCAGAAAGTCCGGACCAAACGAGATAGGTGTGAAAGCTTGTCTATATGATTATCATGCAGTTGACAGACATTGCTGATATTGGCATTGGTACTATCAGTGAATAAGGTATGTTTATAAATGGCAGAGGGACAGCCAACCTACTCATTGTAGCCTACAGTAGGCTACCTTGTACACGTTTAGAAAAAATATGAATATGTGAACCTGTATTAATTGAATAGCTGAGTATTGAATGCACAATAACAAGCTACGTTGTGGTAGCCTACTGGGCCCGGTTCAATAATACACAATTTCTTAATATAGTAGCCTAGGCGTTCCTTCTCCAACTGTTGCACATTCAGTAATCCAATAAAAGACAGTTTAGATGAGTTTATTTACACATTGGGAGGAAAGGTTCTCTCACTTCCTGTTTTTCTCTCACTTCTGCCTTCCTCCCTGCTTCTTGAAGCCTCCTCCTTTCCTCTGCCTGAACCATAGTCTGCTCTGCTCCATACACTCTTGCCTCACACACAGGCACAAACACACACTGCACTTCCCTCCTTTTTTCTCTGCCATTCCCTTCCCTCCTTCCTCCCTGCTCCCATCCGTCTCCCCTCCCCCGTGGGAAACCCAGTGTAGTGTGACTGTGGTTGTCCTTCCTGGAAGCTGTGGTGGTGACTCTGGCTCCTCTGCTCAGAGGCTAGAATAGTACCAGCCCGTGTGTGTGTGTGTGTCTATGTTTGTGTGTTGACAGTGAATCTGTGTGTGTGTGTGTGTGTGTGTGTGTGTGTGTGTGCGTGCGCGCATATGCACCCTCCACAAACATTCCACCACCATACCGTCTGTCCGACCGCCGGCCAGCCTTGCACGAGAGCCACGCCGCCACCGCAGCTCAGTCCTGACGCCAGCCCTGAAGACTCACATTACACACATACAGACACACAAGACGTGTGTGCGCACACAACAGCACATACACAAAAGTCTCAGTGAGGCACACAGACACACAAAGAGGGCAGCAAGCACATGAGACTGGCTGGAGCACACACTAGCACACACACACACTCAAATAAACAATATACACTTTGCGGAACACACACATTTCGGACCACAGACCACAGACATTGCATCCTGAAGTAGATCAAAGAGCTCTCCAGCAGTAAACACACACACAAGCTTCTTCTCTGCTGTCTCATCCCTGCAGAGCTGTTTTGGTGATGCATGGCACAATTATTCTCAGCCTCTTGAGAAACAGCTTGTTGCCACTGTCATTCATCATTGGCTTGTTGCTGGCCGACTCTCTATGATTCACACCATCTCCCTTCCTGCCCTCATAAACCTTCAGAGTTCCTCTCATCTCCTATGTAACCCTGTCTCCTGCTTCCCTCCCACCCTGTTATTGAACTTGTACGATGAATCAGTCACCTAACCACAGCCCTTCAGATCTTTTTCATTGTTTTCCCCTCTCCCCATCTCTCTTCATCCCTCATTTGCCCTTGTCTTTACTCTATGTCCATTGTTGAGCAGACAGAGGCGCAGACAAACAGGGGGAGAAGATATCCGCTGGTGTACCACAAGATTGGAGAGGAAGAATGGCAGAGAGACTTGCAGGGGAGAGGAGGATACATAGACTGATACGAGGGCAAAGTTAATTACAGGGGACTGCCAATTAGAGGGCAAAGTGATGGGTCTGCTCGCCTCACCACAGCATCCCAAAAACATCACCAGCTCCCACCATGTTTATCCTTTGCAGCCACAAGACCGCGGCTCCCATCAGCCTTCACTGGAGCCAGCTCCAGTCGGGGCTTTAGGCTGGGGAACACGCAAGCTGTGACTGCAGACACAGCTAATATGCATAACTGGGTAAAACATTGTTTTCAACCATGTTCTTTGTATGTATGGCAGATTATGTCACTACTATTGCGTGTTTGCATTGAAATGAGAAAACACAGAGCAGAGGAAAACATGAACAGAGGTAAAAGCACTTTATAGAGATTTTGTCAAACATTCTTCAGATTTGGAAAAGGTACTCAAATGTATAATTGTTATGGGAAAAAAATGAAATATCACAGTTCAAAGATCAGTTAAAACTCAATATCACCCTGTTGTGCATTATATATTTATATATATATATATATATATGGCTCTGAAACTCTTCTATGTGTGTATTTGTCAAGCCAGATCATGAGCAGGAATTCATTCGAATCTATTCTTCACATTCCTCCATCCTTTCATCATATGATTGTTTGTGATTACTTAAAACTTCACCCACAGTCTCATATGGCTTTAGAGTATAGTGGACACAGTCATCAAAGGTCCGATACTTCTTTCTTCAAAGGTATCGTGTTTGCTACTTGGTAAACACTGGGCACTCCGTGTCCACTATACAGAGTTAATTTGGGAAACAAAACCAGACTTAAGCCTCAGAAAGCTCCGATCTCAGTCCCCCATCCTTGGGTTGACTTAGCTGTTCCACTCAGGCCCCTGCGCTGGGCTGTTGGAGACCCCAGAGGTGCAAAGGGCCTGAAAGAGACTTGTGTTGGAGCAGAAGATGATGAAGTAGAGGAGGAGGGAGAGGAGGTGGAAGGAGAGGAAGAGGAAGAGGTGGGGAGAGGAAGAGGCGAAGCCCTGGTAGCGCAGTGAGGGGACGGCTGGGTCGATCTGGAGGGGGCTAGGGCAGGGGACGCTGCCAGGGCAGGCATCCTGTGGACTGTGGCCAGGGCTGTAGGCGCAAGGAGCGGCGGTGCACCCTGCTGGCAGCCAGCCAGAGGGGCAAGGCGGAGGGAAGTGGGCGATGGGTAGCTCCTCAGAAGGGCGAGATCTCTTCGCCCATTTGGGAAAGAAGGTGAGGAGGAGGCTGGTGAGTTGGGGGAGATCTGAGAGAAGGATGCCCAGGGCCAAGGAGGAAAAGGCAAGGCGGAGGCCGGGGGGGACTGTAAGAGGAGAGGGTCTAGCTCGCTTGCACAGTGGGAGAGGTGGGACACCAGGCGGGCTCCTATTGGGTCTGGGGACTCACCCTCGAGGGAGCTGAGGTATCGCACCACCTCCCCAACACACTCCCTAAAACCCAGGGTCCTGTAGTCGACTGCCAGAGCCCTCGCATCAAAGTATCCTGAGAGAGAAAAAGAGTTTAGTCACATGCTGAGCAACCTTTTGATGGATTGGTGATCGATTTGATGGATTCCAGCATCGTCTGGTTAATGAGTGAAAAGGCAAGATGAGAAAAGAGAGCAAAAATCACTCACCTTTTCCTCCCATGGCATGCAGCAGTTTGAGGTGGTCGACTGTCATCTGCAGAATCTCTGCTTTCTCCAGCTTCGATGAACCCTGTGGGAGAAAATGAGCCAGTTGCATAAGATTTCATTAAACTGGATTACAGTAATACTCCCATCACTGAGTTAGAATAAATACAGAGGTGTGATTTGTAGCCGCTCACCTGTTTCTCAAAAGCACTGGGCACAAGTCTTCGGAGCTCTGACAGGCTGTGGTTGATGCGGTCTCTGCGCCTCTTCTCTATGATCTACAAAACAAATATGAGCATTTAGGGACATTTAGGGTTGACCAAAAAAACAAAATAAAACAACAAGATTATAATTCACTCACCCCTCTTCTCTTCTTTCGGGCCAGAATCTGCGAGGCGCTGCCAGGAGACATGGACCCAGTGACTGGGCTGTACCATAGAAACAGAGGGGAGGGAGAGGGGAGGGTTGAAAGAGGGAGGGTGCATTGGCACAGAGAAAAATATGGTAACTTTAATTCCCCTGCATATTGTTATTATTACCCTCCTTAATATGACACAGAGTCGGTATGGCACATCAGCTCCCTTCAATCTAATTTGTTTTTTGGGCACAGAGAGGCAAAGGAGTGCCCGGGAGAGGAGGGAAGACGAGATTGTTTTTGGTTAAATGCATTTCTGGACATTAGTCTCAGTGAAATGACATGCTGTTCTCCTTTCCATCTGAGAGAACGCACTTTTAGAAAGATGATTACATAGCCTCGGGGCGATGCTTTTGCTCACATGCGGCTCCAACAAGCAGCATGGGATGTGAGCTCCTCTTAGAACAGTCACTCAATATGGATTGTGTTTGTTTGTGAGCTCTCATCTTATAGAGGCCTGTCAGCTTGGAGTTTCCTGGCCAACCAGAGAATTTTTTTTGTGTTTCTATTATAGTTTTATGTGAAGGCTGCCAATTTAGCTGTGTGTTTTTGTTTAGGTTTATGTTTGATGGGTCTGACTTGAAAAAGCTGCACTGTCTTCTGTTTGCATGTCACATGGCAATCTGATTTATCCAAACCGTACTCAGCGTTACTGGCGTGCTGAGAGCTTGTGATGTAACCAGTATTCCTGTCAGTTTTTATGTGCTGTAGATCCACTCTTAGAAATACACTCTTATGAATATTCCTTTTAGTTCACGTTCCCATGCTGCCTGACAAAGAGTTTGACAAATGCACCTAAAATACTAAATTGCATAATGAGTGTGTGCAGTCATTTTATTGCTCATAAGACATTTTCTCCAACACATTTTCATGCATTTGACTTGCATGGCAAAGTTAGCCTACTCATGTTTGCAAACCAACAATTTCCAACTATTGAATTTTTTCAGGTAAAAAATATTTTGTATTTGTAATTTTACATTTTTCGGATTTGCGGATTCACATATATTTAACTACACGTGTATGAATAATTGACAAACTTCATACATCAGAGAGAAGAATGACTAATACTTTAAGACCACAGGTTAGTGAGGTTTGGTAAAGTTTAGTCTTTCAAAATATTTTTGACGGTGAATTAAATCTTAAATAATAGGAAAAAAATGTTTGTATACTCCAATAAATTTAATTTCAGTATTCAGTTGCACAAATACATGCTACAAATAAATATGTTATAAATTCTTAATATCTCTGATGCAGGGTTGTCGCTCTCTGTTGCTTTTTTGCAGCATCAGAGTTTCTGAATGTGATGGAAAAAAAGTATAACTTGCAAGACTTTTTTAATGTGGTTGATCAGAGGATATTTTCTATACCAAACACATTTATCAAATAGTGTTATAAAAGTCAGCTTGAGTGCAGCCATGCTTCAGACATAAATATGCCTTGTAAAATGTTGTAAACTAATCTGGCATACATCAAATAATTGTTTTTGTATGTTCATGAATATGTGGAGTCCCATTTCAAATAAACTAATAAATAAATGCCATGCATGCAATGACGGAGCACACACGACACACTTTCAAAAAGAGGGATAAATGAGGAATATACTGTATTTCTCCGAATGAGTGGCTGCAGAAAATTCGCAGCCACAGGCCTTAAGTTTGAGCTTCGGTTAAAACTGGCAGCTCAGGTTTGTTGGGTTCAATTACTTAACTACATTTACCGATAACTATTTGATCTGAATGCAGTAAACTTTTTAAGAGCAAGGATCACTCATTTGTCATTACTACTTGATAAACCACATCAGCTTGTGAGACTTTGAAGGTTTTCCTCCAGCCTCTCAGCTGGTCTGCAGTTTGACAGATGTCAGAGCCTCTGTGAAGCCACTGAGCAGATTGAGCTACTAATTACAACTGGATAACGTCTAATTTCAGTTTAAACGCTGATTGCCGCGCATGTCTTATAAACTCAGGTGTGGTTGGTGGATGCTCACCAGTAGCTGTCCTCTTGTCCCACGTCGATAAACTCGTCTGTGTCCGAGTCTGGGGAGCTGTAGTCGTGAGGTCTCTTCATGTCTCTGCACCTTCCTGCCTGGATGGATGAACTGACGGATGAATGGATGATGGACCAAAGGATCTGGGTGATCTTGTCAGCCGCTCTCTGTGCTGTGTGGAGGCACCACACCAAAGACTGTGTCTCCCTCTGCTCACCCTGTGTGCCCCTTACTCTCTTGCATTTGCAGTTTCTCATAAAAGCTTTGTCGTCCTTAGGTAGTTCTTATCACTTGAGTTCGTTTTTTGCTGTTGTTGTTGTTGTTCATTCATGTGTCCTCTGGCCTTCCCTCTATGAGTTAGCGGCACCACTTGATTGACCCCAAAGGGCCCATGACAAGTAAGAAAATTCAAAAGCTGCTTTAATCTTTCACTCTATCATTGGCAGTCTCTCGCTTTCTCGCTCACTGTTATTTCTCCCTTAGCTCCCTCTCTCTGTCACAGCCACCCAATGACAAAATAGGACTTTGGCAGTTGGTGCAGGGTTGCCAGTTTTGGCTCCCCCGCCTCCTCTGCCTGTCCCTCCTCCCTCCCTTTAATCTGCCCCTCCCTGTCTTGTCACCCTCCCTCCCTCCCTCCCTCCCTCCCTCACCACCCCCGGCCCCATCTTTTTACCCCTTTGCTCAGTCATCTTCAGTCAATTAGTCTCCAATCTCATCCTGCTCTCCATCCGTTCTTCTTTCTGGCCTTACTTTCTCTCTCTTTTTCTCTTTCTGTTCCTTTAATTATACTCTGTTGTAAAACAATGAAACAATGGCAGCAGGGAGAGTGGGTGAGGTGTAGGAATGATGGACCATGAAAACACTCGGGAAGTGTACTGTATGTGTGTGTGTGTTTACTGCAATGTGTATTCACAGTTTGTTCTTACTAGCTTTGTTTAGTCGTAATTTCTAGCTAATTAACTGGACAGTAGCCTAAATGTATAGTTTATTATTTATTTATTATTTTACCTTTATTTTAGCACGCAGATTGCTTGAGATAAAAAAAAAAAAATCTTTTCCAAGCAAGGCCTGGCCAAGAAAGCAGCAAACAAGATATACACGCAAAGAAGAAGGGACAGACATGAAAGAGAAAAGAGAGAAAAAATAAATGATAAAGGACATCCAGCCCTATATGTTACGGGGGTATAGGAGGAAGAGAAGGAGGAAGAGAGGGCTGCGTGGTGGAAGAGAAGGCTGTACCAGGGGATCCTGAGGGAAGAGAGATTATGGTAGTTAGGCTACTATTTACAGATTTATATCATAAGGATTTATAAACTGTGCACCTGCATTTATTATCATTTATTCATATAATGTTCATGTTCATATATAGTTTTTTGTTTTTTTTACACAGACTTGGCATCAACTCAGACAGGACTGTTTGATCCAAACTGTTTGATCCAACTTCAAACCTTTTAAATTGGTTTTGTATGGATCAGTCCCATGGTCACTGCATCCAGAGATGAGGGATGGTTCTGAGAGGTCAAGAGAGAACTCAGCCCAGCGAGTGTCTGAACATCTGGGCTCTTCACTGGACAAGATAGCACTCTCTGTGCTCTCTCTCTCTCTCTTACTCACTCACTCACTCACTCACTCACACACACAAACACGCGCTCGCTTGCAACACTTAGCGCTCGGTTCCGCTGCCACTGTGGGAAGATTGCTGGTACAGATTGCCATGGAAACATGCCGGTTGTCAAGAGCGATGCCTGCCTGACCCACTAGTGTGTGCATATGTGTGTGTTAAAGAGGGAGTGAGGCCAAGTGGCATGCCCCCTTCTACACAATGCCCAGCTGAGTGTGTCCCTTCCTGCCTGGCAGACTGGAAGGGTGTGTTAGTTTAGGTTTTAACATGCTGCAGCACATGAGTGAAAGATCTTTGTATGGTTTTTTTTATTATGAATAAATTGGTTTACTTTAAGTTCTATTTATTTCATTATATACCTTTTTTTTCTATGAACCTCACATACATTAATTAGGCTATAACTGCGTCTTTTTTGCCTGCATTTTATCATATCGTACATGTCAAGTAAGTAAGTAAAGTAACTTATAACACATGCATAAGTCCTTTCATTACCAGTCGCTCCTTGATTCAGATCTGGATTTCATTTCAGCATAAAAAAACAGAGAAGAAAGAGTCTTAGAGGAAAGAGGCATCTATGAAGTATACAGACTTCAGTCTCTTCTCTGTTGTATTTTTTGTCACCAACTCACCCACCCTTGTCTTCAAAGATTAGCTTTGTTCTCTGTATCACCAATGTTTTTTTTCTTCCTTTTTGTGAAATGAAATCACTCTGGTTTCACTCATTGTTTTTGGCGCCACCTCGCAGCTGTTCCAGGACGAGGCAAGTTGCGTGAAAAACACACACGAAGTGGAAAGTAATTGAGAAGATGAATGAATAAATAAATAAATGAATAAATAAGTTAATTATGAAAATGGTTTCATGGTGGGGGTGTGTGAGGGGAGGTTGATGGAGAGAAACATAAGAGAGCGAAAGCTGGCACTGCATGATGGGATGGAATTCTGGGAGATTTCTGGCGATCTTGGTTGGCCACTTCAAGTCCTCTCCCTCCCATCCCTCCAAAACCACAACAAGGCCACGTCCCTTATTGAAATTAACAAGCTCATACTTTTACAATTTGCACACACACGCACACATATGCAGCTCAAATATGAACGTGTGAATGCTCAGGCACATGCACACACACATGGCCATGAGCTGATTCATACAGGCACACACACACACACTCACACAACTCCTCACACGAATGTGGACAGTGCATACCCACAATTTATAAGGCACAAACACTCAGCGGCAATTATTGTTTCTGATGCATGACTATTGCTATTGTTTGAAAGTCTGTGAGATGGAACCGGCTCAACAGGATATTTTATTTGTGACTTTTACACTGCATTCACGTCAGACTGAATAACTGGTCAGATATGTATCGCTGCATGGTTGACTTCAATTAGTTGTCCTTTTTTTTTCTCAGAAAATCAATTTTCAGCTACTTTTTTTTTTTTTTTTTAAATGTGAGTGCTGAAGTTTAAAAAGACACCCAAAGAATTTAATCAGATAAATAAAGATAAGTGAACTTGTTGTAAGCTATTACTGTAAACACATTGGAGAGTTTTATTTCTCATAAAAGTGCATAGTGACAGGGGTGCCAGTATCATAGGTGAAGTCATTAAATAATAAAGGTCTTGCATCTTGATACAGAAATAAAGATGTTAGAGATTAAAAGAGTTGTTCAATCTCAAATCTATGTTTACTTCTACTAGCCTACTAATGGTAGCTCCGAGGGAGCCCCCTGACTGAAATCTATGACTGAAATACATCAATGTGTGAGCAAAAAAAGAGACACTGATGCGCCGTATGGAGCCTGTGAAAGAGTACCACCTGTTCCTATTTTGAGAACTGATATAAAAAATACATGAATAACTGTTATGTAATGTGTTAACAAAGCATCAAGTTAAAATCATGATGTATAATAATTGAAAGTCCAACAAACCAAAATCCTGGATGGCTGAATTCCAGGAAAATATGAAAACATCTAATTATAGATGTAGTGTCCCACAAAATAATCAAATGTGATCAAATAAGCAGATGAAGCTTTTGTTCACTGTTGCGAACCCCTGCTCAGAATTTGTGAAAGGCCAAATGCAGTCAAAGGCACTCTGCATGGTGCCCTGCTGTATGCAAGTGCTACTGACATATACCCAAAACCTCCACTGATTTCTTATTGGTATGAGGCCTTTCTAACAGTGTGCCGTTAGAAAGTGCTCAGCCACTGGGGTCAAGATTGGATTGGCATGGGAACTGGCACTGGAGTAGCTTGGCACTGTCCGGGCTGGATCCATGAGGGAAATGTGTCCCCATGCAGACACATAAGGAATGCCTGGGACCAGTGGCCCTGTCCGTCTGGCCGTCGCCACGGTATATGCAGAGAAACCTGTGTCCATGAGGCATTCCTGGGAGGGCCAGGGCTGTTCCTAAAGAGCTGCATTGTGTTTTTATGATCTGACTGAGCTGATATGAGGTGTGAACAAACCCACAGAGAAACAGGTTTAGACACAGTCAGTATATATGTTTGAGATATTGGCTGCTTTGAGGTGTCGAGAGGGCAGGAGGGCTGCAGGGATGGGTCACCCTGCCTGACAGAGGGGGCGAGAGACATGGAGAGAGAATGGAAAGAGAGAGAGAGAGAGAGAGAGAGTCCTCCCTCCTCGCACGGCCCCCCTGCGCAAAGATAAATAAAGAGACTAAGAGCCGAGAAGAAGAAGCAGAAAGGAGCTTTTGTGGTTGCTGAGTGGGGTCCCTTTCATGAAGGTTCCCACAGCACCAGGCCTGTGATGACATTCACCATGTTTCACACACACACACACGCATGCTGATGGGCCCTGTGACTGCGGTGACTTTCGCTGGTGCCTGGCCCCAGACGGGACGGCGAGGGCCCCGAGAGCCACAGGCAGCCATTGTGCTGTCGCCGCGGAAACCAGCCTCTTTATGTCAGACATGTTTTTCTGTTTGTTTTCTTTTTTATGTCTTTAATGTGGGCATGGGGGAATGTTTCCCCTCTCATCTCCACCCTCCCCCTTCACTGCTCTGCATTATCTCCCCCAGTCCCCCGCCTCCCCCCCAATACCCTGCTTCCTCCTCCTCCTCCTCCTCCTCCTCCTCCTCCTCCTCGTCCCACCAATCCATCCACATTTGTTTCTCCTCTTTTCCTCCCTCCTCCTCTTCCACTCCCTTCCTCCCTCATGTTGACTCCCCCTTTTCCCCCTGGAGATTGTCATTTGTAAAGTTCTTTGCTTAGACAGCCCATATCTTTGTCGTGGTGTTGTGGCCTCCCTCTCACTCAACTCCTTTTTATCTGTACTTCATGAGGTTTTGGCACAAACTGGCACTTTTTCTTCCTGCACTGAGAGAAAAAAAAAACCAACAAAACAATGTGCACAACTCTAAAACAACAAAATGTATCCCCCAAAGAATTCTGCCTTTCCCACGCTAAGCCAATTTTCTTCACAAGATTAAACAAACTCCCAATAACAAAATGAAAGAAAAGGGGAGGAGGGGGTTGAAGAGAGAGAGAGAGAAAAAAAAGAATCTGGTTATGATTCGAGTCTCCAGAAAAGCCAAGATGCCCCAAAGTCCTCAGATGAGAAAAACAAACCTTAAAAAAAACCCAACTGTTACTATTTTTAAGTGCCTGAAGAATGTTACTCGGTGCCATAACTGAAAGGCATGCCGGCTCTCGTCCGTAATCAGTTCATTCTTACTGCACTCCTCCACCACATCACACACAGGACGCAATCTTTTATGAGCCACAGCAAAAGACGAGGAGAAGAAGGGGAAAGTGGAGAAAAAACCGAAAAGAGTTCAGGGCTAATCCGCTCTGTCCCCAGGGTGGACTCAAGCTAATATTCACCACGATAAAACATAAAACTACTTTTGCTCAAGCTGACTATCATTCAAGTTTTATAGAGGAGAGTATTTTTTATAGCATGGAGCGATTTAATGCTTGATTCCTCGATCAGTTTTCTATTTTTGTCAGGGACTGGAGAAAAGGCACACAGTGGAGACGGCATGTTGTCATTCTGAAAGGACAGTAAACCGTACATGGCAAGGATGCGCTCAAAACAGAAAACACATGGATGTGTCCCTCAGTCCGTTTAAAATTAAGATATTTGGATAAATTGAATTCTATGTTTGTTCAGAGCAGCTCTCACGGAGTCCTAATCCCTGTTTTACGCTGCCCTGAATACCCCGGGCTGCAGCTCTCTGACACCCTCTCACTTCCCCAAATCCCTCTTGTAACTTTACACCTCAGATTACGCCTTTATCAGGGAGGCATCCTGCTGACACCTCGTCCTGACAGCAGCTCGGAAGAGCAGGCATAAGCCCTTAAAAACCAACATAAAAACTTGCCGCCGCTGCACTGCTGAGTCATTTTTAGTGTTCCCAGAAGGGGATTACAGTGAGTGTGCAGGGAAAGAAAAGAAGACTTAATGGTAATGACGGACATAGTTTTCATCTCCTGTGGGAGCAGCTGTCACTTTTATCAATCCTGAGGTGTTTTCTTAAATTGATATTACTAGAACTGAAAAAAAGGGTCGCGCTGATCGTTGAGTGTGCATGTGTCATTGTTCTTTTTAATGACACAAAATTAAGTTTGTGTTGTTCAGTAAAACTGGAATAACTGATCTATCTGTTAAATGGATAGTTCAACATTTTGGCAAATTGGCCTGTTGCCATAATCCTTATAGTCATAGCAGTAGGTTTGTTACCTTTATTTGTCGGTGTAAGCTATTTTTAGAATGGCAGAGCAGAGCCGTGAGCTGCTCAGAGCTACGCTACGGAGGCTAGAGGGATTTCTTGGTTTCCCTCATCAAACTCATCAAATACACAATCCAACAACTCCAAAATGCTGCCGTGGACAAGTTGTGACCTGCACATTCACCACGCTATGAGATAATAATGATGCAACGTTACGAGACGGAGTTGTTTTAGAGGTAAATACAGAGACTGGTTTTTGGTTACTGTGTAAGTTTGCATTAATATAACAACCTGTGGTTCAGGAGGAAGAGCAGGTCAACCACTTGCCCCACATGTATGGGGTGTGTGTATGTGTGTGGTGGAAAAGCACTACTGGCGTCAAGTGCTACATGAATGTACTACATGTGAATGAGTGATGACTTGTGTGAAGCACTTTTGAGACTACAAAATCACAGTTAAAATTTTATTAGCTGAACAAGTTGGATGTTGGTGCAGTTTACCTTCAGGTTTTGCTCTGTATCTTCAGACTGTACAGGTTGATCATTCCTTTTATAGTTTAATTCTGCAAACCCATTGTATTTAGCTAGCTATTTCAGCTATTTATCACTTTAGCTATAGACAAACATTTTCAACTGTTCATTCATTAGGCTACATTCATTAGATGTGTACATTACATATATATTGCTTTTATCTACTGAACTGTTTCACCATCACCTTTGGCACACTATTTCCACTGTTCTATGTTACTTTTTACTACCTTTCAACAGTTATTTTAAAGGGGAACTATGCAGGTTCGGTTGCTTTTTCGCTGTTTTGCTAACCCTCCTCCTGGCCATGTGGATTTGTTTTCAACAAAGTGGACAGGAAGGCATCCGTGGAGCGGTGGATAACGTTATTTATCTTACCGTATACATGTTATAATGTGTATATTTGTGTACTATTATCTGTCAAAAACAATACATTATGGATAACGGGACGTTTGTGTCGTGGTGCCGCCAAGACAAGGGCTGGGACACCGGGGTGGAGGCGCTGATCTTGCAAGGTTGGTTTTCAGCCAATAGATGTTAGGTGGAAGGCAGAGAGCCCCCATTTTCCCTGTAACAAGCCCTTTGACCATCGCAATTAATCCGAAGCTGTTTAATAAATTAATCACTTAAATTTAAAAAAGGTAAAAAATCTTGGATAATTCCTATTTAACTTCTCGCTCACTGTTAACTGACTTTCAGACACATGATTGTCATTGTGTTACCAGAGACTTTGATGGGCAGATCACTGGTGACTGTTAATTTGAAATTTGTTGATTGCAGTCCTATTTGGCTGTCTATTTCCCTCTTCACCACAAAGCCTCAGATGTAGCTGATCAAATGGTGAATGCAGTTGCAACTGCAAGGATGCATTCTGGTTCAAGAAGAACGTGTCAGGTATGAAATATATCAGGATGTATGTAATGCCACAGCTTTCCACATGTTAATATAAACACAATGTCATCTGTTTTGACATGACATCAAACAAACACAAGACAATGACTGAATTTGACACACACCACATGGATACAGACAGACATGAATACATGAATTGAGAGACCTACACATGACAGATGTTCATACAAAACTGATACACTCTGCACGTAGCTCAGGCACAAACACACGCTGTCTTTCTCAGACATGAAAACTTGCTTGAGGTCAATGCTGGAAGCCAACTGGTTAGCTGTATAGGAGCCTTTGATCTGTGTGCTTGGCTGTGGCAAAGACAGCCAGTCAGAGCTGAGGCCCTGCGCCACCGAAAGCTTGTGGTCTGGGACGGCTCCATTTACCATTCTGTTCTGGTGCTAAGTATACAACGATAAAAGGACTGACAGATTTATTTCAGACTGTGATATGTTTCCTCTCCAAAAAGGGAAGAAAGGACTAAGCGAGAGACAGACGTCTCCAAATCACTGAGCGACATTAAGTGATAATTACAGAGAGATAGACAGAAAGAGAGAGACGAGGTTCCCCCTCTGGCTTTTCTCTTCCTCTTCTTCTGTTACTACAGAGGAAAGTGGCGTCTCCAAACTGAAGAGGGGCACCCGCTGTATTAGAGTCCCAATGATTGGCTATGATTGCATTATCTGATCTCATGAGGGATAAAAGGACAGCAACACACACACACACACACTGTCTCCACATGCCTATATTTCATTGCTCAATAATCGCTGCCCCCTCTGAAGTCAAACATGTTTTTTTGTTTTTTTTAAAGGTCTTTAAACATGTGGTCATAACAGAAAATATGATTCAAACTTAAACTTTGTCTTTATCTTTTTCAAGTCAGTTTTTCTGAAACATTTAAGTATGCACACACATACACGCACACACTCAGGCTCCCCTATGCACTCGACTTCACCACCGGTCCACCGCACGCCTCTCAAAGCTCTTTGATCCCCGGTCGAGGGTCCTCTCCGCGGTGTTTCTGTCTGGATTCCAGGGATTCTGGGAGAATTCAAACATTTCACGCCACATACTTGGTCCCCCCAGGAGACAGCGGCAGAGATGGAAAATGCCACCAAGGTCCCCAAGCTTTCTCTCCCTCCATTGTCCCTACTCTTTAATCAGGCCCTCTCTGTGGCTCACGCTGCCACCATGGTGTGTTGTCTCAGCCTGGGAAAATGCCGGCCTAAGTGGCTGTTATGTGCTGAGGCGCAGACCACTGGGACCCAGAGGGGTGCTGTTGGAGCCCTCGATGCCAGCCATGGCTCTCAGAGTGGCTAGCACACACAATGAGTGAGGTCTGAAATTTAGATGTAGTCTTTCATAACAGCCAGTGCTACATCTATTTACATTTTAGAATGAGCATCAATCAGTAAATCATACGTCATCATAATCACAGGCGCAAGCCAAAACCCAGTCGTAAATCATGAATATTATTTGCCTCTTAGGGGTTGTTGGGTGTAAACGAGCATTAAACTGCCACACAGATAGGGTAGTATTGTAGCAACTCCAGTGTGATGGCTTGGCTGCAAACGGTCTGTGGAGAGGGAGTTTCCTGCCCTTATGTCAACACATGACCAAAACAAAGGCCCTGTGTTTCCCTGAGTCACAGTGAGAAGAAGGTCAGAAACAACGCTACCTCAGAGTTGAACCCACTTTGGCTTTGTTTTGGGACAGACTTGTGTTAAGGGCTGTGGAGCCGGGTCAAGCGACGGTAGGTCTGCCTTTAGCCGGACACAGCGCTGTATCGGGTCAAGTTTACAAGGACTGTGTCAAATGCAGCTGGTTTATTCTTGTTTATATTTAGTGCTTATAAGCGTGAATCGACTTTTTATGGGGTGCCATAAATTTCGATTTCAAAAGAGGGAGAGTATGGCGGCTCATGTACGCCTACTCTGTGGCTTCTCCAGGCCACCACAAAGCCTTTGTATTCTCCTTGTTTGCCATGGGAAAATATCTGAAACAAATAAGTCGCCTGGTCGGCACCCATCAGTGTAAAAAACACTTCTAAGAGCTGTGGATTATGCTGAGGGTGTGGCGCAGTCCTTAAGGAACTACTTGTTTACCCTTGCCTTGTCCAAAAATAAAAAAGGAACTATTTTTTCTCTGAGATGGAAGTCATATAAACAAGTATTCTTGACTTGACGTTGTGAGCAAGCGGGGGTCGTCTGTGGTTGTGCTGCAACATCCTGAACTTGGTTTGAGCACTTATGTGACACTTTGAGGTTGTTCCCCTACAACAGCATCACCATCATTGTCATCATTACTATCACTGAGCTTCTACAGTGAAAAAAGGCAGACATAGCTCAGACTTAATTAAAATAAGACTATGACATGGTCAAAAAAGTGATTCCTTAAGATAGCCTACTAAAATCTTAAAATGTACCAAAACCACTATTACTTTGGTTTGGTTTTGTTAAATCCTACACTGGTTAAAATGGTCGGTTAAAACCACTTTCCAGGTATGTTGGCCAAGACAAACCCTCCTATGTGTCAGGGCATGAACAAAGGTTCAGACATAAAAGCAAAGACATCAGTGACACTCTAAAGCAGTAGGTGGCAGTAGTGAGTCACTAGTTTGCCAGTCACTATAAAACAGAAAAAGAACAAAAAAGAAACTTACCACAACAAACGTGCCGGGGGAAGTGGAAGAGCCACCACCTACCAGTGCAAAGTATAACTAAGACGGAAAGACCAAGACTGGCAGAGGGTCAACAGACCAGAAACAGAAAGTGAGGAACTTTGGATGAAGACAAGAATAACCTTCAGTCAAACAATAACAGAAGGGAAAGAGGCAAAGTAATAAGTGGTTTCAGAACAGACTCAGAGAGGGCATCCTGCTTTACTCAACAGCTAACGAAACTTCTAACACTAAGTGAACTAACTAAGCAAATGGATGTGCAACACTAAGCTACACAAAGTAACTCACTGTTTAGCATGACTGTTCATTTCCGATGGGTGTAACCAGCAGTAACCACATTTATTTATCAGATCCTCCGATGAAGGATGTAATTCGCCGCTATGGTCTGTTGTTAGTTTGTTGTCTCATCAACATCTAAATTGTCTGGTAATGAATAGAGTCAAGTTCCAGATGACCAGTCCTCAGACTGTTCTTGAAACTTAGCCGCTAATTAACAGAGCAAAGCCACATAATTAGCAGTGACTACATCCACATGTCTATCTGTGGCCATGGCTTGAGTTGTCACCCCTGGCGGGAGGTTGGTACAATCAGTCAGCATAAGCTAACTCGGACTCGGACTTACTCAGAATTTAATGAACCAACACCCTGTAATTACCACTTGTGGTCACAGAGGCTGCTTCTACTCAGCAAACATCGCATTGTCTCTCTTTAAAGTCAAGACAATCATTTATTGTCGAAAAATAGGATGATTGTCACGTTGACGTTAAGATTTAAGAAATGTTTTATTGTCAAACATGCTACATTCAAATAACGCTACAGCATTTCTGAATTGAAAGAAAAGGTAGGCTAAGTGAAATAAGTAGAGAATCCATCTAATATGTTTTTTATCACATCAAAAATATTATATATAATTCACATACGGTGAAAATGTCATTTTCTCAACTCCAGTGGTTTCAAATGAAAGTTCAATCATTATTTCGACCCACTTTTAAGAGTGGGATACATTAAAGCAGTATGGTAGGCTATAGCATCCAGGCATGCATATCTTGTTAATCATTGAGCAAAACATTGTTTAAAATAGCCTAATGTTTCTTTCTTTTAATCTCAGTTTGAATTTGCACCAATGTCACTAACAACCAGGAAGAAAAACATGTCACATGAGACTCTTAGATGTGGCCTGATAGAGCCGCAGTGGGATCAGAATGGAGAAATCATCCTTACACAAGGTTTTTGGTTTGAGCTCCATTGTCCTCATCCTCTTCGCTTCATTTGGGGGAAATGACAAGTTCAAGAGTTCAAAATGAGTGAGAGCGCGAGTGGTGAATTTCTTAAGGGACACAGGGCTTTTTTTTATAGGATATAAAGTAGGCTTAGGTGAGGATTTGTGTACTACTATAGGATAACTTATAACTATGTGTGTGTGTGTTGTGGTGTGGGTCACACTCCAGAGCAGAGGGGGGCGGTAATGCACCAAGTGCTGGATACCGACCGCCGGAAACAAAGAAGAAAAGAAGGCGGAGGTTGTTGGCTAACGTCAACACTGGACAATGAGCCTGGCTAATTTCCATTTTGGTGTTATTATAAAGGTTTTTTGACGTTCTGGCGGGTAATCCGACAGGTGAGCCAACGATATGCGCTTTTCTCTCATTGCTGCTGTGTGTAGTTATCCAGCTGCTCTCAATCAATTTCTCTGACTAACACTAGCCACTCGGCGCTAGCAACACACGCTAGCATGTAAGCAAACACAAACTCAGACGATTTGGCTCCTGCCTGCTACTTTCCCACTCGTACACACTAAAGCTAAAAAGGACAACGGGTACTTCTGATTAAACCTCGGCGGTAAACCACTGCACGACCTGCATACGAACAAGCAAAGTAAACTCAGTGAGGACGGTGCCCTCCTCTCACTGTGTGACCCATTTTAACCCAGCAGTGCAACACTTACCTTGACAGATTTGATGCCTTTGCATCACTGCCAATTTCTCCATGATCCTTCTCTGCCTGACAAATAACTCCTCATGACTCTAAGCCTGTGAATATTCTCATTTGTCCAGGTCATAGTTATCTCAAGGAAATTTAAATCGAATGCAACTGGACTTGGTTCAGTTTTTTGGTTACTCATAACTCTAATTATTCTGTGATGTTGAGGAGGCGAAACATTTTCATGCAATGTCGTTTCATGGAGCTCATTACACAACTGATTTATGTTGTATAGTAATCATAATTTACTTACAATCGATCATTTATTATAGCCTATATTACTTTGTTTACCTAATATTTATATGGAGATGAATATATAGGTAAACGTGTTTTACTACCTCTGCATGTGGAAACAGATTATTATTATATTATTATAATTTCCATTATTGTTGTGTCTTTTGTATTGTTGTAAAAACATTTGATGACTGGTAAGTTACCAGCACTGACAAATATTAAACCAAACTTACAGTACACCCCTGACATTTGTTTTATTCTATTATATCTTTTCATGGGACAACACTGAAGATATGACACTTTGATACAATGTAAAGTAGTCAGTGTAGGCAAGGCAAGGCAAGGCATCTTTATTTATATAGCGCATTTCATACCAAGGCAACTCAATGTGCTTTACATAAAGACAAAACATTAAAAAAAGAAGCATAAGACAGAATAAAAACAAACAAAACACTAAAAACAGAGTTAAAAGCAAGAGCAAATAAAAGAAACATTAAAAAAAGAAGCATAAGACAGAATAAAAACAAACACTAAAAACAGAGTTAAAAGCAAGAGCAAATAAAAGTAAAATAAAATAAAATAGATAAAGTTTTAAGTTCTCAGCTATAGCCTAAGCACGTGAAAAGAGAAATGTTTTTAACCTGGATTTAAAAGTACAGCTTGTATAACAGTGTAAATGTGCTGTCCCCTCAAAATAACTCAACACACAGACATTAATGTCTGAACCGCTGGCAACAAAAGTGAGTACACCCACACCCCTAAGTAAAATGTCCAAATTGTGCCCAAATTTGTGTGGGTTATACCTTTTTTCTTCCAGCATTGCCTTAATTGTCTTGGACATAGAGTTAACTAGAGCTTCACAGGTTGCCCCTGGAAACCTCTACCACTCCTCCATGATGACATCACCGAGCTGGTGGATGTTAGACACCTTGCGCTCCTCCACCTGAGGATGTCCCACAGATGATCAGTAGGGTTTAGGTATGGAGAAATGTTGGACAGTCCATCACCTTTACCCTCAGCGTCTTTAGCAAGGAAGTGGTCGTCTTGGAGATGTGTTTGGGGTCGTTATCTTGTTGGACTACTGCCCTGGGCCCAGTTTCTGAAGGGAGGCGATCATATATTATAAGACTACGGAGTGGCCCGAGGTTCAAATGTCACAGTGTTAATCGTGCGTTTAAAAGAAATATTGCCGTTAAAAGCATTTTGCGTTAACTTTGACAGCCTTAATATATCTTATATACACACACACACACAGATATTGCACAATAACACAGGGGCGTGACTGACTGGTAAAGTGGGTAGAATCTGCCTTCAGAGTCAGACAAGTCATAGGCCCCCATTTGGACGACCAGGCAGCGTGGCGCCCCTCTGGACAGCCGGCAGCCCTAGCGTTTGCCTATACTGCCTATGCCACGGGCCGGCCCTGGATATTGGTGTACTCTTTTTGCCTCCTAGCAATTTGAAATAAAAACTTCAACAACATCAACCTCTCGCCGTTCTGTATCCCAGGTGACATACCCTCGTCTCTCCTCTCTCTGCCAGGGTGGTCCGAGACATGGAGGTGCCCTGCTATATGCCCAAACTGCTGTTTGAGCTCAATGAGCAGCGCAAGCGAGACTTCTTCTGTGACTGCAGCATCCTTGTCGAGGGCCGTGTCTTCAAGGCCCACCGCAACGTGTTGTTTGCTGGGAGTGGATACTTTCGGGCTCTTCTGGTTCACTATCTGCAGGTGAGATTAGGGTATCTGGCTTTTATTTTATTCATTCAAATTGTTGGTCATGGCTACTTAGAAAACAATGTCATGATCTGACTGAATTAAATGCAGTATTCCTGTGTTTCATGTGCTCAGATGCCTTACATGTTTTATTTTAACAGATTGTCTTTTATTGAAATAGCGAAGAAGTCAGCTCCTGACATTGTATGTGTGTGTACATGTCTCTTTCAGGACAATGGCCAGCGCTACAGCACTGCATCGCTTGACATTGTAACAGCTGATGCTTTTTCAATTATCCTTGACTTCCTGTACTCTGGCCGCTTGGCCCTAAACAGAAGCAATGTCATTGAGGTGATGTCGGCCGCCAGCTACCTGCAGATGACAGATCTGGTGAACTTCTGTAAAGGATATATCCGCTCGTCTTTGGAAATATGCAACAAGGAGAAGGATAGGAACACAGAGAAGGAGGACCAGGGGCAGGATGGAGGGATGGGACCGGCGGACAGCGGCACCCCGGCTGTGACAATCTCTAATGGCGTGGCAGGTGCAGAGCCTCGCTCACAGGTTGCAGAGGCAGACAGAGGTTCGGGTCTAGGTCCGGAATCGGTGAGCTCGGCTCGAACCCCTGTGTCTGTCCCTGTCGGCACCCCCCCGGGGACCAGCAGAGACATGGACAGCGACTATCATTCTAGGGAGGAGTTTACATCTGGGAGCGTAGGACAGAAAGGACACATGGATCAGACCAACCTCTCATCTTCCTCATCATCTGCTTTGACCCCAGAGTTAGTGAACCCCAAGATAGAGTACGACCCCGATGAGGAGCTTATGGAGTCCCCTGACACCAAAGACCTTGCTTCGTATCCTGGTCCCTCTTTGCATAATCCTCATCACAGCAGGTTACTTCCCCCTAGTCCCTCTCCCTCCACTGAGCGCTCCCCTTTGGGATACAGCCCGTCTTTCAATGCCAGGCAGCTGATGGAGATGCTGGCCAGAGGTGAAGGCCCCAGTCCTCTAGGAGACCGAGGGGGGCAGCGCTTTAACCAAGGACTTGGTGGCAGCACAGGTGGAGGCAGAGTGGATGAAAGTTTAGGGTTTGTTGGATCATCTATAATGGAGATCCAGTCTGACTGGCTTGGAGAGGACACGGGTAAATGGCTCCGGGTGACATTAAAAATATGAATTGAAACCAATTCTGTGTTGCTTTCAGAACAGGGTACATATCATGCAGAGTTGTCGTAAGTGGGATCGATGACCTGATGGCCTCTCTCTCTCTCCCCCTGCAGGTGATGGCTTGGTAGTGCCGGTGAAACTCCACAAATGTCCATTCTGCCCATACACTGCAAAGCAGAAGGGTATCATGAAGAGACACATCCGATGCCACACAGGAGAGAGGCCCTTCCCTTGTCCCATGTGTGGCAAAAGGTTCACACGACAGGAGCATCTTCGCAGCCACGCCCTCAGCGTAAGCACTCCCAGTGTAGTTGCCAGAGCAGAAAAACCTGAAAACTTTGTTCTACAGGTGGTGTTAACGTGCCAGCAGCCATAACTTTAAATTACCAAGGTCGATAGTTTTGTTTTTCAGATGTGGATTTCTAAAACTTCTTTTAAAGAACACCAGGGCATTCATGGATAGCACCAACTATTCTCCATGAACCTACCCCAGATTAATCAAAGGTTTAGCAAAAAGTGTATCTTTATCTAGAGTAGCAAAGGCTGGTCTTTTGTTGACAGCTGCTGAAAAGAAAATGAATTAACTTCTTAAAGATTTAGAAGTTCTTCTTGATTTTGATTCATTCTTAAAGGGATAGTTCAGTTGGTTTAGAGGAAAATTCATGCAAAACAGCTGATGCACGTTCCTGTCAAGGGCAGTTTTTCTGCAAGCAGTCTCTACATTTACCTCGAAAACAACTCTGTCTCATAACGTTCCATTATTATCTCATAGCGTGGTGAATGTGCAGGTCACAACTTGTCCATGAGAGCGTTTTGGAGTTGTTGGATTGTGTATTTGATGAGTTTGATGAGGGAAACCAAGAAATTCCATGAGCCTCCCTAGCATAGCTCTGAGCAGCTCACGGCTCTGCTCCACCGTTCCAAAAATAGCTTGCAACGACAAATAAAGGTAACAAACCTATTGCTATGACTATAGGGATTATGGCAATGGGCCAATTTGCCTAAATGTTGAACTATCCCTTCAACTGAAAGGAATTGATCTGAAGTGGTAGTTTGTACAAATGTTGAAGCCAGTAACTGCTCACAGTTGTAAATAGAAATAAATTAAAGGGACAACGAGGAGTTTTGGAAAAACGAAGCATTTTCACACTACATTTATGAGCCTCCGCGCGCACCGTAAAATTCTTTTGACCGGCGCAAGACAGACTCATTTTTCATTCATCAATAATTACAGTCAGAGGTTCAAAGAGGTTCACATACCACCGTAGTTCCGACCATAAACGGCGATTCAGCTACGTTATTCTCATGACTCGTTGCAAAACTGAAAGTAAAGAAATGCTGGTCGGCTCGACCAGCATCTCCGCCGCCACTAATAATAACAAAATAACGATAGAGACAGAATGATATATTTATCGAAAATGGGCCCATTAACAAGTGTGGGTAGCGGAGATTCATCCACATTAACGTGAGACTTTTTTATAACCGATTAGAAACTCCTCGTTGTCCCTTTAAAGTAAATTTGTAAATAGTAATCATCCCCCTCACTCCTAAATGTATGCACTTAAACTCAGTTCTTTCCCTGTTGCTTGTGTTTTGTGTGGACTGACATAATGAGAAGTGTAAACCTCACGTGCCCTGTAATGCTCTTCTTTGCTTACTGTAGAACAATCTAGTTGTTGTTGGCTTTCCATCCAATATGATTGACATACAGCTGTCTTTCTCACTGTCACCAATTGGCAGGTCCACAGACACTACTGGCCAGTGTCTTGTAAGAGCTGCAGGCGAACCTTCACTGGATCCAGCGTCTCACCGGGACTCAGGCGCTTCGGTATCTGCGACAGCTGCAACTGCGTGACCACCACTCATGATGATTCTGCCCCGGTTCACACTGCCAGCCAACCAGAGTCCATGGAACGAGCGGATGGGGGTACAGATTGGTCCAGTTTTATGGACGACGTGGATGAGGTGGAGGTCGGCAGAGTGGAAGACTTGGTGGAGAAACAGATGCTTGAACGGCAGCTGGCTGTCTGCACTGATGTGGGTCACACGCTGTGAATCTGTAGCCCAGTGTACCAGTAAAAAAAAAATCCACTACTTAAATAATTAACTGTGGCCATACTGTTATCAATGTTAAACTGTTACCGTACGATTCACCTATTTATTGATTCCTTTTTACCTGTTGGAGATATAGTGCTCCTGTGATTTGACTCAAAATAGATTCAGTGTTGATTGTCCTTTAAAATCACGTGGCCTTTAATTTCCCGCCCATCCTTGCACAGTTGATAAATCCAAATTTGCCTGTATGCACTGTACATAAAGAGATTGTGGCTGTCAAAGCTGTACTATGTTATGATCCCAGATTATTCCAGTTTACAGATCATTCAGAAAGAGTTAGCTTTGTGTTAATGATGGGGCCACTGTGGGAATTATTACAATAAATGTGTCAAACTGTTGACGTGTTTTGTGTGTGTATGTTCATGTCAGTTTTTCAGTTCAGTCCCATGCTGCTTGACAGAGGAGATTAGGCGAGCCACCAGTATTGTTTTTGACATTAAGAAGTGTCCGACGCCCTCTAGTGGTTTAATCCCTACCAGTGAGGACAAAAAGCATTCTTCATTGCAGATAGATAGATAGATAGATAGATAGATAGATAGATAGATAGATAGATAGATAGATAGATAGATAGATAGATAGATAGATAGATAGATAGATAGATAGATAGATAGATATACAACTAGAATGATAAACAAGGAAATTATCAAATATCAGTTTATAGAAGTAATATTACTTTATTACATATGCCATATCTGTAATGGGTGTTGGGGAGATTTCTCTGATCAAGGCCCAAAATGTTTCAACCTGAAGAAGTTTATGAAAACTCAAATCAATTGAGGAGAACAGAGGACTCATTGATGCACATGTGTCTTGCATGATGTCACCTCAGTTTTGCCAGTCAGGTCTCTGGTGGTATGAACTCAAAAGACACTATTCTGATATCACACTCTTAAAATAAGTGCTGTATACCAGAGTAACAACTGTCAAGTTGTCTCCGGCAATCTGCATTTCCTAGTTTGGGACGGCTGTGTCACTAATGTCTGTTTGAAAGTCACCTTTTTTCAGTGGATTTGGTGACCTTGTACCCTGCACCGAAGAGAAGATGTTGCAGGTCCTGGCCAACAACCTCAGACTCCACCACCATCCTCAATGATCTCCCTATATTCAGCCATGGCTCCTCTCATCTTCCCTGCGCTGATTGAGTTTTCTTACTTCATTCTTTTCTTTCATTTGTCTCTTTCCCTGGTTCTCTCTCCCTTTTCCATTGCGATCTAAAATACATGGTATTAATTTAATTATTATATGTTGTGCTCTGATTATTTTGAACTCAATTTTTCATAAACATTATCAAAAAAGACTAGAAACAAGACAAAAAACAACAACTGATGACCATTTTACAATTTAAACAGTGATACAGCCATTCCCAGCTAATAAATAATTTGCTCTTTACTTAAAATATTGAGAATATTGACACCACATTATAGGATAGGATTTTCATATGAATATTAAGTTTGTCTAAACATAATGCAACTTGTTAGAAGGCTGCCTCGCCCCAATTTCTGACATTTGAAATGTCATGATTTTGTTTGAACCGGTTGTTACATTTACTTTCTTTTGCTAGAGAAAGACCTGCTTCAGGTTGAGCCTTAGTCTAATTCACAATACAATCTGTCAAAGATAGTAATATTATTTTTAAGCAGCTGCAGCTTTAAGCGGGCGTGCGACACCTGGGTCCCTCCCTCCCATGGATGCTACAGGTAGCTACATAGTGAAGACACAGGTGTAGGGTCACTTGGTCCGACTGACAAGGAGCAGCAAGCAGGAGTTTTAAAGTCACTACAGAGCTCCAACCTTCCTCAGAGGTCATCCTGCTCCAAATGGGACCTGCATGCATTATCCCACTGCTGTGCGTCATCCCTCTACTTTTGAGCAGACCTGGGTGCGCAGCGCGTTACGCACCAAACTGGGACAGTCTGGATGCGAGACCCCTGCCCCGGTGGTTCGACGAGGCAAAAGTCGGGATTTTTGTTCACTGGGGGGTTTTCTCGGTCCCCGGGTTCGGCCAGTACAGTGAGTGGTTCTGGTATTGGTGGCGGTCCGAGAAGCGCGCAGAGTGTGTTGAGTTCATGCAGAGAAACTACCCGCCGGGCTTCAAGTACGCAGATTTTGCGACAGAGTTTCGTGCAGAATTCTTTGACCCGGATACATGGGCGGAAATAATCAATGCCTCTGGTGCCAGGTATGACCATGAGCTCCATTTCTTCCCTATACCCCTCAAAATGTGCACAAACAGGTCTCTCTTGTTGTCGCTGTTTGCTCAGCACCAGCCACACCTGCAAAATGTCTTTTATACTGCTGCTGACCCTGAAATGTGTGTGGCTGTTGGTGCTCTGTCATTTCAAGGTATGTGGTATTCACGTCCAAACACCATGAAGGATTCACAAACTGGCCCTCAGCAGACTCCTGGAACTGGAATTCAATGGACATCGGTCCTCACCGGGACCTGGTGGGAGAACTGGCTGCAGCTGTCAGGAAACAGTAAGACAGTATACACTAGTACTGACAAAATGTTAGGGATATTCAGCTTTCGGAAGAAACTTCTGATAGCACCTAAAATGCAATATAACCTTTACAGGTGAACTTAATTTGACCTTTTGTCCAACTGTTCAACACTTAAGTAGGCTACTTACAACATAATGTGCTGTTCAATAGCAAGGTGATTAACAGCAAAAATTACAGTCTGATCCATGAATCGACCACAAAATGTTCTGGTTCAATGACAGTTTGTACTGAAACAGTCCTCTTCATTATGCTGTTCATATTCTGACATCATGAGACCACCACATCTAGCAAATAAAAATACCTGGCCATGTTGAGGCTTCAGACGATGGGATGTTGTCAGGGTCCACTGAGCTCACCACTGTTGTTAGCTTTTGTGTCAATTAATTGTTTGAGACAAAGACATTACCAATCCATACTTCTATTTAAAAGCCATTCTTTCATGATATAATATCACTGCAGCATGAACTATTTACACTTTCCATAAATTTCACCCTAACCCTAATATGCCTAACTTTAGTTTATTAGTTTATTATGTCGAAGACAATCCCAATTAATTAACTGTATCAATAACAGTAAAAAGGGCAGCTTTAGCCAACATGGCTAATATCCTGCTGTCGTCCCCGGCCAGATGACAATAGGCACCCTAAAAAGCAGAACAAAAAACAAAAGCAATATATTACAGCACATTGATTAAAAGAGAGAGTAGTGTAGTTTAAAGGGATAGTTCAACATTTTGGCAAATTGCCCCATTGCCATAATCGCTATAGTCATAGCAGTAGGTTCATTACCTTTAATTGTAGGTGTAAGCTATTTTCAGTACGGCGGAGCGCAGCAGCTGGCTGCTCAGAGCTACACTATGGAGGCTAACGGAATTTCTTGGTTTCCCTCATTAAACTCATCAAATTCAACATCCCAAAACTCCACAGCGCTTTTGTAGACAAGTTGTGACCTGCACAACCACCACGCTATGAGATAATGACGGAACGATACGAAACGGAGCCGTTTTCGAGGTAAATTCATACAAAACCGCTGATGCGCGTTGCGTTCAGGGACAGTTTTTCAGCAAGCAGTCGCCGTATTTACCCTGTATTTACCTTGAAAACGGCTCCGTTTCGTATTGTTCCGTCATTATCTCATAGCGTGGTGGTTGTGCAGGTCACAACTTGTCTACAAAAGCGCTGTGGAGTTTTGGGATGTTGAATTTGATGAGTTTAATGAGGGAAACCAAGAAATTCCGTTAGCCTCCATAGCGTAGCTCTGAGCAGCCAGCTGCTGCGCTCCGCCGTACTGAAAATAGCTTACACCTACAATTAAAGGTAATGAACCTACTGCTATGACTATAGCGATTATGGCAATGGGCCAATTTGCCAAAATGTTGAACTATCCCTTTAACAAATGAGCATTGGGCCAGGAAAAATGGCAATAATGTTAAATGTGTCATTCATTTTAATAGAAGATGAGATGAATGATTGAAGAAATATTTCAGTTCAGTTGGAATCTAAAAGACACAGCTTCTGGTATGAGATTGATAACGATAATCCGTGACATAATTCAATAACGTTGTCCTTGCGCCCCATTTTCAACAAGAGCTTTCTACTCATAAATTAGGGTGTACTGTTCACATTACATGACTGATCATTTTATTTCCCCAGCTCACTGCATTTTGGTCTGTACCACTCCCTGTTTGAATGGTACCATCCACTTTTCTTGATGGACCAAGCCACAGGATTCAAGACTCAACATTTTGTTGCCCGTAAGACTCTTCCTGAGCTGGTGAACCTCGTGATGGCATACAAGCCCGATCTGATCTGGTCTGATGGGGACTGGGCAGCACCAGATACCTACTGGAACTCCACACAGTTTCTGGCCTGGCTTTACAATGACAGCCCAGTCAAGGTGAAAGACACTATGGATATATCCATTACATATCATAATGTGTTAATAATGCTAATACCCCAGGAATGCAACTGATAAGGAGATAAGAAATGATAGGAGCTCTGACTCTATATACATGTGTGAGAATAAATTAGAGTATTGGTTGATATACTGTTGCATATTGTGAAAAATGTTTCTTCAGGATGTGGTGGTTACCAATGACCGGTGGGGTAATGGTTGCTACTGCAAACATGGAGGCTATTACAACTGTGCTGACAGATACACCCCAGGTAAACTTCCAGACCACAAGTGGGAAAAATGCCAGTCCATCGACACCCGTTCCTGGGGCTACAGGAGAGGCATGAAGCTCAGTGAACTCATGGATCTGCCCACCATCATAAAGGTGAAAAGTCACAGTTATTCGTGCCCAGTTATTTTGTGGTTAGTTGACGGGTAATCTTGTTTTAAATGTAACACTGTCTCACCACAGGACATGGTGAACGTGGTTGCAATGGGTGGCAACTACCTACTGAACATTGGGCCCATGTCAGATGGCATGATTGCCCCAGTGTTTGAGGACAGGCTGAGGGGACTTGGTGCCTGGTTGGGGATTAACGGGGAGGCTATCTATGCCTCCAAACCCTGGAGGATCCAGATGGAGAACAGCACTGTCTGGTGGGACTGAGAATTATATGTCACGTTCCATTTCATTGTTATGAAAAATGTTGTTGTAGCTTTACCTACTGTTTGCTCTTACGACAGGTACACTGCCAAAAACAGCACTGTTTATGCCATATTCTTTGGTTGGCCACCCAAACAACTCCTTCAGCTTCCAACACCAAAGACATCTGGCGCAACAAAAGTAAACCTTACACTGTACCTGGTAAATTTAACATTATTTGCCGTGAACTTTAAACTATCATGTTTTGCATCCACAGGTGACACTTTTGGACTATCCAGACGTACCACTGAAGTGGATGCCAGTGACACAAACAGCTGGACTGACCATTTTTATGCCTGCTATGCCAGTATCTCTTGGGAATACCTGGACTCTAAAACTGGAGGGTGTAGCCTAATCTTGTTACGTAGCCTACTTCTGTTTACAAAATACACACTTGATGTGTGCAATTGTGTTAAAAATGAATATGTTTTGGGGTCATGGTCAATGGTTTTATATTTCTCCTAATTGTCTGTTCTGCTGCCTTGACACCCGAGGTTGCTCTGAACACGTAACTTTGGTGTTTGTATTACATTTTGATTATAAATTGGATTCATTTGTTAGTGGGTTTAGGTCAGGTGACAGATAACTCAATTAACACTTTTGTGTAGGCCTATAATTCCATATGCATCCTTAATAGTTTTGATGACAGTATGAATCTACAATGCAGGGCCGGCTCTACGCAGGGGCAAATAAATGTCTTGCCCCCTCAAATCCAAATTTTAGAAGTTGAGAAAGCACATTTTAATATACTCAAAAAATGTGTATATTACAAGTTGACAAAATTAAATGCAGTAGCACAAAAATCCACCTACTGATGGTACTACTGTTCATATGATGCCCCCTTCACATTTCTGACTGCCCCCTCATATATGCCTGCCTAGAACCGGCCCTGCTACAATGTAGAAAATAATAAAAATAAAGAAAGACAATTGAATGAGAAGGTGTGTCCAAACTTTTTACTGTACAACAACAATCTGGTATTTTCTCTACAAAATGCTTCAGTGATGTTCTAGTACCCTATTGGTGGTTTTATCTCCTATGTTTTTTAATTGTTTAAATATGATGACAATATAATAACTTATGGCTATGTATTCTTGATGGAAAAAATAATAGAGCTCACGAAGCCAACTGAGGGAGGCGAGAGTGAGCCTCCGTGGAGCCGGATATGCAACACCAAAGAAGAAGAATCATTTATTTTTACGACTTTGTTTTGTTTCCAGCAGCAAACGAGCGTGTCCGTGTAGTCTACCGCTTTAGAAACCCTCCCTCCCCGGGCTGCATCAGTGTCGGGAGAACCGGTGACACATGGGGAAGTCTCGGGATTTGAGTGAGTTTGAGCGGGGTATGATCGTCGGAGCGCGCAGCGCCGGCTGCAGCATCTCGGAGACAGTGAAGCGGCTGGGCTTCTCCAAGACCGCGGTGTCTCGAGTTTACCGGGAATGGTGCGAGAAGCGGAAGACCTCCAGTCACCGGGGCTCCTGCGGGAGAAAGCGCCTCGTCGACGAGGACGGTGAAAAGATGATGGAGAAGGTGCTGGAAGCCAACACACAGGCCACCAACGAGCAGATCCAGGCTCTGTATAACAGCGGCGCGCAGGAGAAACCCATCTCACTCGCTACAACGCGCCGGACGCTGAAGCGACTGGGCTACAGCAGCCGCAAGACCCAGCGACGGGATTCACTGATCGTGGCCGGGCTGGAGGCTTTAGCTGTGTACGCGTCCTCCTGCCCTCAACAGGTAGAGACCTCCTCCACGGACCTGGTGCGCAGGGACGAGAGTGAGGCGGACTCCAGGGTTCAGTCCTCTGCGGAGGCTGACTGCAGCGGTCACAGTCACCTGGAGCCGCGGATGGAGTGAAAGGAGTGGGCGCCTCTTTCCAATATGACCCCCCCCCCCCCCCCATTGTTTCCCAATAAAGTTTCTTTGTTAACATGTGCATTGTGGGCCTATTGGGCAGTGACTGAGCATCTCTTTGCTCTTCAACAGCCTTGGGGAGTCCACAAGATGTTGGAAACATTTGTTGCTATTGACATGAATGTAGAATCGCAGATCTGTCAGCTGCACATTCATGCTGTCAATCTCCAGTAGTTAAAAAAAGTGGGGTCAGATCTGGTGAGTGAGGAGGCCACAGAAGTTCACATATAGCCTACTTTAACAGTTTGAGCCTCATGGTGTGCTATCAAACTGAAAGTTTATATTAAGTTATGACTATGATGGTCATACATTAAAGGGGGTGGCACCGAAATCATGATTGATGGTATATTGATGATGATTGCGGCCATAAGTGTGTCAGGAAAACATTCCCTATATCCCCTACATTCTCCATAGAGAACTGCTGCTCCCTTAATCCCCTTTTAGAGACTATTATGAATGACAATCCCGAGATCAGCAGAGTGATGATTATGTAAATCACAGTTGCTGTCAGTTGCCCCTGACAGCAACAGGCCCTGTAAATGTGTGGGGATTGAACCCACACCTCCCGGGTAAGAGTCATTCGCGCTTACCAGTCACCCAAAGGGACATCCCCTTGGCCAAGTAGCCAGGGCACATGATCAATTGGAGGCATAGTGACAGGAACCTCAACTGTCACATAAACATAAACTGATGCTCCTGGCCTGTATCTGCATTGCTCCCATGTTACTGTGTTTGTTTGGAGAAAAAAAGCAGGGGGTTCCTAATAAACAGCCCAGTGAATGTATACTTTGTAATTGGTGCAGAGTCTCTGGAGATGGAAAAAAAAAAAAAAAAAAATCAGTGCCTATGTATTTTAAAAAAGGTGAATGTTTGTCTTTTGCCTGTATGTAGGGACAAATTCTAATCTTGGCTAAACTAGATTGTACTGCACTTTGTTTTGTTTTGTTTATTTTAAGTCCATGCAATTGATTACAGGAAGATCTTTGCCCATTTTGTTGCCTTCAAAACAATAAAAAAAAGTCTCTATGTACTGCAGCCTTTCTCCTGATATCAGCATGCTTGACTGAACAGATTGAAAGTTCCTTAAAAAAATCCCCCTTACTTTATAAGGGATATTAGTGGTGATACAAAATAAAGGAGGTAGGATATTATACCAAACTTAAATGTATTTAATTGCGATTTTATGTGATAGACCACAATTATGCAACTTTTTGTTGGTCTGTGGTTGTAACGTTACATAATGTGGAAAAGTTCAAGGGGTAGCCTATGAATACTTTTGCAAGGCGCTGTAGCTACCTATGTCTGTTCAATAAAGTTGTGATTTAAAAAAAAAAAAAGAGAGAGCAGATCGTCACGTGAACACTCATATGTTTACAATCACATGACCGGGAAGTAAGTCACCTGCACATTCACAACACAAAGCGAAACCCACGTCGGTCCAGGTCCAGACCAGCAGCCCGAGCCTCCTTGTAGTGTCTGTGTAACGTAACGTTAGTGGTGAAGGAGCTGGATGGTTGACTGAGCTGCAGCTGCTGCGACGATGCTGCTGCTGCTCTTGTTGCTATGCGCCGCCGCCTCGGTCTCCGGGGCGACGGCTCGGTTCACGGCGGACTGGAAGAGCCTGGACGCCAGACCGCTGCCTCCGTGGTACGACGAGGCCAAACTGGGGATTTTTATCCACTGGGGTGTGTTTTCTGTCCCCGGCTTTGGCAGCGAGTGGTTTTGGTGGCACTGGCAGGGTCAGCAGCCTCCGGACCCCAAGTGTGTGATCTACATGGCCATGAACTACCCGCCCGGATTCAGCTACCCGGAGTTCGCGCCCCAGTTTCACGGCCAGTTCTTCAACCCGGAGGAGTGGGCGGACATGTTTAAAGCCTCAGGCGCAAAGTGAGTCCAAAATATGGGCGCTTTTCTCCTACACCTGCTCCTAAAAACGTATTATAATAACAAATGTATCCATGACATATTATTATCTGAATTACAGATATGTCGTCCTGACTGCCAAACACCACGAGGGCTTCACTAACTGGGCTTCTCCAAACTCCTGGAACTGGAATTCAGTCGATACTGGTCCTCACAGGGATCTGGTGGGAGACCTGGGAGAGGCCGTGCGCAACAGGTGGGTTTGAAGTGTCAAGTCAAAGTCATTTTATAAGTGTTCATATTATAGATAGATAGATAGATAGATAGATAGATAGATAGATAGATAGATAGATAGATAGATAGATAGATGGGTAGATAGATGGGTAGATAGATCTTTATTTGTCATTGCACAAAAAAATACAATGCAACTTTGTTTAGAAGCTTGAATAAAAATAACACAATAATGCAATGAGTGTTGTAACCTTCGATCTTCCTGGTCATGTGACATCCACTGCCTTCACTCTGCTTCCTGGTTCAGTATCAGTGCTGCTTATAGCCTACTTTTAGCCTACTTTTATGGTCCTTGTATGTGTGACAGTTGACAGGTCCTGTCACTATGCCTCCAATTGATCATGTGCCCTGGCTACTTGGCCAAAGGGATGTCCCTTTGGGTGACTGGCAAGCGCGCATGACTCTTACCCGGGAGGTATGGGTTCAATCCCCACCCGGGCCCTCTTCACCTTGCCACATATGGATTAGGTTTAGTGTCTTTGTTTACACTGTCAAGTCATGTGAGCTGCGCAATTCGCTTTTAGTGCCACAGTAAACATATCAGCAACATATCACTGCACACAGATATATGAGCTCTGTGAGGAATGAGTAGAAAGCAGACTCCTGGCAGTGAAGAAACATTGACCACTGTGCCCTCATAGTCAGCACCAGAGGTAAATTATGTTTTCCCCTTTATGTAGCCTACTGTAAATATCAACAACAACTGCAAAGGGAGAAGGTTAATCCCTTGTGACTGAGAAA
This sequence comes from Trachurus japonicus, assembly GCF_045865225.1. Taxonomy (NCBI): domain Eukaryota; kingdom Metazoa; phylum Chordata; class Actinopteri; order Carangiformes; family Carangidae; genus Trachurus; species Trachurus japonicus. The sequence goes on along the minus strand of NC_140917.1, from coordinate 22,625,479 downwards.
CCACATACATACCAGCCTTGGAGACCAGACTCACAGAACAGAGGTAACATCATATACTGTATGGTATTGACATGTATTGGTGATATCTCTGTTCTCCTTGATTGATTATACTTCAATGAACTGTCTTCAGCATAAGACATCTCCCTAACACAGACACATATTGAGTCATCAGGGAGGGAAATGGTGGCATGGTGTCATTTTCTACTGCCTTGAACAAGAAGTTAAAGTGTAATTTCTTTATTTAGGTCATTGCACTACGGACTCTACAACTCCTTGTATGAGTGGTTCCACCCTCTCTACCTGGCTGACAAGAAGAACGGATTCAAAACACAGGACTTTGTGATGCATAAACTGCTACCAGAGCTTTACAACATGGTTGTAAGGTTTGTACTGCTGAAGTTATTGCACCAGCTGCTCGCACTACTGCATGTTTACACTGACATGTGCATCTACGAGAGTGTGTCTGAGCCTTTAGCCATCCTGTTGTCTTGTAGGTACAGACCTGAGTTGATCTGGTCTGACGGGGACTGGGAAGCGCCCGACACCTACTGGAACTCCACCCAGTTCCTGGCCTGGCTCTACAACGACAGCCCTGTTAAAGTAAGTGGGTTTATGCCAAAGAAGAAATGCACAGATTGTATTTACAAGATTGTATTGTAGATTGTATCGAGCAAGAAGACCATCAACAGTCAGTTGTTTCAGCGGTGTTGCATGGACTCATGAGCAGTGATGGGAATAACATCATTACCAAATAACTGCGTTACTAACGGCGCTACTTTTTTCAGTAACGAGTAATCAAAAAAGTTCCTGTTTCCCCCGTTATATAGCCGTTACCATTACTGACAATTAATTCTGCCGTTACTCATCGTTACTTGATTCAAGAAGCCCAGTCACAAAATAAAATACACCGTTACGTACACATTTTTTCAGTCCATCGACTAGTCGGAAAGAAACCATTTATCTGGAACTAACAGTATTCAGTATAATACTGAGTGAGTTGGTTAGTTCCGTTAGTTCCAGATAAACCGAGGGTTACAGTTATGTTTAGGAGGGCGAGTCACAGTAATTCGACATATTTGAGCATTTTATAAATAAGAAATGCAATAGTTACTTTTCCTGGTAAGGAGTTACTTTTATGAATAAAAAGAAAATGTGAATATTTCCCTATCTGCAGCCTTTGCAAAATGGAGATGGCGTACCACAGTGTTTTTCTAAATTAATAATCGCCAACTAAAAAGTAATCGCTAGATTAGTAGAAAAATGAATCGTTACACTAATCGATTAATCAAATAAATAGTCGATAGATTAATTGAGAGAAAAACAATTGTTTAGGACAGCCCTAATATAGTAATTCAGTTACTTTTTGGGGAAGTAACTAATAACCATAACTAATTAGTTTTTAACAGTAACATGCCCAACACTTATGAGATCTCCCTTTGCCTTCAGGATACCATCGTGACCAATGACAGATGGGGAGCCGGCTGTGCCTGTAAACACGGTGGCTACTATAACTGTGAGGACAAGTACACTCCAGGACAGCTGCCAAAGCACAAGTGGGAGAAGTGCACATCTGTGGACACGCACTCGTGGGGTTACCGACGGAACATGAAGATGAGCGAACTGATGGACTTGCCCACTATCATAGAGGTGAGGAGAAGAGATAGCAGTCATTTAGATATGATTTATCACCAACAAAGCTGTTTAACCCTCTCCCTGATGATGCTATCATAAAGGATCTGGTTCGCACCGTGGCTCTGGGAGGCAACTACCTCCTGAACGTGGGTCCCACTCCTGACGGGATGATCCCTGCTGTGTTTGAGGAGAGGCTCCGGGGCGTTGGAGCGTGGATGGAGATCAACGGAGATGCCATTTATGCTTCTAAACCCTGGAGGGTCCAGACAGAAAACACAACTGTGTCAGTCTGGTAAGAAGTATTCAGATTTTATTGATTGATTGATTGGTTGTTTCTTTTTAATGACCACACAGCCAGGCTGGTGGAATTTGCTTCCAGTACAGCTCATTGGTACAAGTTCCAAACATATAACATATATAGACATACATACAATCATAAGGGCCATGCTTGTGCTGCTGTGTAGAGGTGATCAAGTGATTGATCAATTAATTGATATAAAGCTACATCTGTCAACTCTAATTTTCTAGGTATACATCTAAAGGGAGTTCTGTTTATGCCATCCTGACGACCAAACCCACCACGGCCACAGTGCAACTGCTGAAACCCATAACATCAGCAGCCACCAAGGTGAAGTGACTAAGACGATATTTTAAAGACACGAACCAAAAGAAATGAATTACAGAAACAATGAAGTCTGACAGAGGAGCTGTCCTCCCCCACGGAACAAAACATTACAACCTGCTTATTTAATTTTAATTCACTTGTGTGATTCCAGGCATGTGAGATGTAAGAATCTAAATAGCTGTTATTTGTCCAACATCCAGGTGACCTTATTGGGGAATCCAAAGCCCTTACCCTGGTCCCCAGTCCAGCCCAGTTCTGGCCTGATTGTCCTCCTGCCTGAGCTGCCCTGTGCCCCCGGTCAGGCCTGGACACTCAAACTGGACGGTGTCCAGTGAAGCTCAAACACCAACAAGTGTCCAACCTCTCCACAGCTGAATGTGCAGAACTTTAAACTCAGGTTTTTACTCTGTGGAAAAAAGGGGACACACGTGCACTATGGTGAAAGGAACCACACTGATTAAATAGATTCATATATTTGTGAGGAAAAAGAAATATCAGCACACTCCCCTTCCATGATTCATTGCTTGCTGTTGCTGTGCCACTTAATTCTGCTCTTTTTTAAACGATTGAATGAATCAATGAATGCAGCTTCTCAAATATCTATAACGTCTGTTTCAGAAATGAACCAGAATTGGAGTGGGTTGTTTTAAAATGAATACTTATTTTTTACTTATTTTTTTACTGTATGATTTTGAAATTGTGGGATAAAGCATCACTTTTTGTCTGATGAATGACTATTGTTGGAAATAAAAGATATATTAAAAAAAAAAAATTGTTACTTAAGAGTCACTTCAGCCTTATCTGTCCTCACGCTGTCCTCAGTCTGAAGGGTGTCTGAACTAGAAACAAAGACACCGTAAAAAAAATTTAAAAATCGCCTGTGTGGATTTTGGTCATTTTCTCCAAAACCACTGGCCCGATTTCAACCAGACCTTCTGCGTTGGACTCCCCTCAGACCCCCAGATGATATATACGAGTTTGGAGAAATTTGAAGAAATTTTAATTTTTGGTCAAAAAAAAAAAAAAAAAATTCGACAACCCCACGGGTTAAACATTTTTCAAAATCGCCTGTGTTATTTTTGGTCATTTTCTCCAAAACCACTGGCCTGATTTCAACCAAATCTTCTACGTTGGACTCCTCTCGGACATCCAAATGATATATCCGAGTTTGGAGAAATTTGAAGAATTTTTAATTTTTGGTCAAAAACACTTGAGGGTCAAAATCTCCTGTGTTGTTTTTGGTCATTTTCTCCAAAACCACTGGCCTGATTTGAACAAATGATTACTGTAGAAATTCTACTCTTGAGCGCCACACAGAATTGTTTGGGAGAATAGCCCTAAAAATAGCAAAGACTGAAGTGTTTTGTGTAAAGTTCATCAGTGTGTTGCTGTTGATTTGAAAGTGAGTATTATTACGTGTGTATTATTTTGTTGCTAGAATGACATTTTTACAAAGGGTTGTAAGGTTTTGATTTCAGAGCTGTGAGGTGTTTTACAAGTGTTGTGTCTTATCTTACTTTTGTGTAGAGTTTTGACACAGTGAGCCAAATTTTGAAAAAAGTGTGTAAGCAATTGGCAAAAACTGTAACAATAACCGTCAAGTGTAGAGCATATTGAGTTCATCAGTATGGCAGCAGCACAATCTAATTTCTCAGCAACTTCTCACAAAACAGGGCTTTCAACGTTTCTACGCATATCTATGCAAGTGAAAACGTTAAGTATCTGGGTTTCATGTTTTGTGGTGTTGTGTGGTTTATCTCCTGTGAGACTATATGATATAAACAAACACAGGTGTGAAATATAGAAACACTTTATTCCCAGAAGTTGTAGCAGTAGAGTTATGTTCAGACAAATAAAAGGCCAATGAACCAACTTTAGTACAACGGTATGACGTACAACAAGAGCTTACCCATTCACATTCTGTAAACCCACATACAGAAACACAATGATTGTTACTGTCCCATCAAGCTATGGACACTGGACAGCTCTAGTACATGGACAACAGAATATACTTTTGCTTGAGGGTGGGGCAGCTTGAACGCTTGATTTAGGACACCGAATGTAGCAGATGGGAGGAGTTGTACTTTCTCTTTTTTGGGGGGTACAAGAAATATCAGCATGTCTTGTGACATGATATGGTGAACAACAAGGAAGTGTAGAGGAAACACATCACCAAAATACTACATCAACATCTGGAATGGTGGGTGGATCTGAAGAGGGGGGAGATGCCTTGTTGCCCCAAATGCCGTCCCACTGCAGAAAACACAGGAACAGGTTCATTTACAGTTTTGGTCAAGTTAACAAAACTTTACTTAGGAGGTATTGTACTATTTTTTATTTTTGTGTTAAAGTTGGTAGCATGTCCATTCGGTTTTTAATTTTTGGATTGATGACTAGTTAGAAAAGTCATGGGAATCGCATGTAGCAACGAAGCATCTCCCTCTCACAGGAAAACAACACAGTTGAGAGTCAAAGCTCTCTTGTTCATTATAAGAAAATACCAAGGTTGAAAACACTTGTTCTTCAAGTGCAAAATCCAGTACTTAACAAATCACACACGCCCATCATCCCCAAAATCTGACAGATCCTTGTCATTTGTGAGAGGTTGGGTTTTTATTTTTGCCATCAACTACACAGCAATTCAGGAAGGTGCTAGAGGAGCAATAGGGAAGGACACAAATATTGCCTCTTCGTCATGATAACAATACTGTGCGAATGTAAACATTAAAAACTGATTCGTATCATACTTATTTGATTTTGTGTGGTTGTTTTTCCAGATGCTTTAAGGGAAGAATGTGGAATTTCTTTAAAGAAGCACAGCTGTAACTGATCACTGACTGTCAAAAAAAGAAGTGTGAACAGAGGGAGTTTGGGTTATTTTCCCAAAATATGGAAAACTGAAAAAAGTGAAATTTGTATTGCTATGGGAAGGGATGTATTGGTTTTTTTTTGTTTGTTTTTTGTCTTTTGTTTTTTAAAGTAGTAGAAACACTTGTTTCAGCTAGGATAATCATACCTTGTTCATTGTATCAATCAGCAGCCTTTATTCTAAAAACAATTGTACATACACATACAGTACACACACTCAAGCATGCTCACACATACTCAACATCTGCCCTCTGACAAACCTGGGCAAGGTCAGCATGGATGTATGGGAAAGCCATGCAGGGCAACAAATGCCAATTAAAATACTTTCCAAATACATTTCCACATAGTTTTTAGTAATGAGAGTTTTTTTTAAGTGCACCCATTGTACGACAGGCCACTCTGCAAAGGAGTGCAGTTCTGTCCTGGCACAGCTTCACGGCAACAGTGCACTACTGAAAATCGGTGAAGCTGGAAGTGGTATCCTCGACATCCCGCCTCCATCAGGCCCAGAGGAGTTGAGTCTGCTAGAGGAGAGGAGCTGATGGTGCTCTGGATCTCTGAGTGGAGGAGGAGGACGACAGCAGGCTGGTTTACACCACACGGAATCAAAGACGTTAAAATGAAGTTACAGAGGAAACGGTGGGAGTTTTTGTTCATGTCTTTGTGGTTCTTTTGCAGTTGGCATGGCTTGGAGTTCCAGGTCACAGGTACAGGGTCAGAGGTGAGGGTTCAGGTAAGTCACAAAGGGTTCAAAGGTCAGAGCCAAGGTGCACGCTGATGCTGGGAGAGCGCTGCGTGTGGTTTGGCGTGGGACTCAAGTACCCCAGCCCCTCCTCCTGCAGGCTGCATGAGTAGCGGCCGGCCTCGGAGGCGTTGTTGTGGTTGCTGGAGGGAGGGGCGTTGCCGCTGGCCACCTGCTCGAAGGAGCGGGAGAAGACGGCGCTGGCGGTGCGCGTCAGGCTGGTGAGAGCTCCTGCCTTGGGCACCGATTGGCTGGAGGTGAGCGTCAGTCTCTTGACGGACAGCTCTGTGTTTTCGCTGGCAGCCCGGCCCGTTATTAGAGGCCCCGCCTCCTTGTCCTTGTCCTTGCTGGTGCGCCCGCCGAGCCGACACTTCTTCATGGCCTTGGCCCCCAGGTTCAACGTGGTGACGCTGTTGCTGATAGTTATGGTGGGTGGGGTCATGTCAGGCCCCACCCCGCCTGGCCACACCCCTTCATCCACCTCCGAGATATCCATCAGCTCATCCGGGGAACCCAGATCCACTGCGTCTGTGAGACCGACAGACAGATGGGAGACAAAACAAGAAGTGAAAAGAAAAACAGGAGCTTACCGAGTGAAAATACGACCTCCTCATCTGTCATCCAGCCCGTCTGATCCAGTCAAATCATTTCTTAAAATATAAAATCATAAAGTAATAATGTTTAAAAGAATATATAGTCGGCACTCTTTGCATAAAAGTTGGGCTGGATGACAGAGGAGTTCCGTCACTGTCCAGCAGGTGGCACCGTCACACTGTAACCTCAGCTAACAACATCTTTTAAGTTCCAGTGCAGCACACATGTTAGGATAACCAGCAGCACCTGTGAGACAACAAGTCAGAGGCAGAGGGGTGCATGTTTTGTCCCAAAGGCAGGAGAGGACAGTGTCTAAGAGCACAAGCCTAGGAAAGACCACAAAGGGAAGGTAAAGGAAGGCAAAGGCAAAGTTCATCTCGAAATGCATTTCGCACCACTACCTCTAAAGACACGCACTAACGGCTTTTCTGCTTTCTTCAAGACATGCATCCACAAGCCATCCGAGTAGCCACACACGCACAAATGCACACTTCTGATTTGATCTATCACTGGAACAGAACACCAGTAAACAGCTGGTAAACAGACTGATAGGCAGGTCCTTTTTATCATCATTTCATGGTCAGATTGTGTTCCCTGTTCAGAGCCACTGGGACAAGCTTTGGCTTCAAATAATTCAAAGACCTGCATATCTTTCCTCAGCTCCTACAGTAGCTACCGGTCAGAAGGAAGTAATCTGTCTCCAAGTGCAACCCAGGAGTAACGTGTTGTCGAGGCGTACCGAGATGTGCTGTACAGACAGACACACAAAAACTCACTGATCCCACCAGTTAAAAAGGAGTCAGATGTATAAACAACACTGGATTGTGATTCAAGGCCTTCCTGTTATCAGTACTGTCATAAATTTACTTTTGTTTATGCTTTTTGTTTAACTGATGTTCTGCTTTTTAATTTGAGCCTCTTAATTTTGCTAAGTGTAAAACACATCCCATCAATTTTATTATGTGATTAAGCCAAGCACATTTCATTATTATGCATTTTTTATGAGATTATTTATCTGCCATTTTGTTAGATCTTCAAGTCATTAATTAGATTTTAAGGAATCTCAGCAGGAGATCATCATGAGGAAGCTTTAGCCACAGAGGAGAGTAAATGAATGAATGACATCAGATAAGACATATGAGAGGAATAGTGCAATTAGGCGAAGAGAGGGTGGTGGAGCCCAGTGCAAAAAAGGTAAAGGGGGAAGTCATCATGCAGCTTTTTCAGACCACGCCCCCCGCACACGGTTACCTAGGTTACCCCGGGAGCGGGGCAGGGGGAGGGAGGGGCAGGACCTTAGTACTGGCTCCTCCCTGTGGAGACCGACCCAGAACCCTCATTCTCCACCATTCGCCTCACAGACTTCTGCCTCCTGACCTCCTGACCCCGCGTGCTGGAGTCATGACCTCGGGGGTCCATGCTGACCTCAGACGTGGTGCCCAACATGTCGCCATCAGGCTGGGCGCGACCGTCAGAGCGTGGCCTTAGGGAGTCTCCGTTGGGCATTCGCTCGCCGCTCACGCCTGTCACACTGATCTCGGGGATAGCCACGCCCCCCAGAGCAGCCTCACTGTCTACACTCACCTCCTGGGACTCTGGTGGTGGGGGAGCATGTCGGGGGGGTAATTGGACAATACATAGACATATATATACACACACACACACACACACACACACACACACAAATGGACAAGACACAGAACACACATCATGCACACGAGACAAACAAAAAGACGGCCATGTGCACAGGCACACACGACCACAGCAACACAAGACACAACAGAGGTAATCAATGTAATGGTAGAAAAAATAAAAAGAGAAAAATCATATTGATCAGAACATAACACATGGTCAAAATACATGCAATGTGGAGATGAATGTGAACGCAGTATTTGAATGGAATCACATTTCATACAGGTCACCACCACTGGCCACTACATGTGAATTAATGTTTAATAGTATTTTCCTCAATCATTTGCCCATAACAGAAGCTTTATGCATAAACAAGAAGCTCTGATAAGAGCATCAATGAGCAGGATCCGTGAGATGAAAAAAGGGTAATTAGGCTTGTGATGAAACCTACCCATTAAACTAGCTGAAGGCTGTAATTTACCTGCCTCTTCTGTACTCTGGCAAACGAGCGACTAAATCCTGCTCTTTTGAGTCAACGACGGCAAAATTTCAGTTTCTGCCATCTAAATATTGTAGACTGAAACTACACACAACATGACATTCACCAGACACTGCAGCTCGTAGGTATTATGCTACAGTATGAATACCTGTTCTGTGGTTTCCTGTCTTCTCCTATCTGTCAAATAAGGTTCATGAGCTGTGTTGAGTCTGTCTGGCTGGCTGCATCTCTCTGAGCACTCTCAATGAGAGAAAGGAAATTATATTTTTGAATGGGGATGTTCGAAGAAAGTAGACAGCGAGGAAATGTCATGTGTGGGATGATAACACTTGTGACCACAGGACATGAAAAATGATATATGAAATGAAATGGTGAAATGAGGTGATCTAAACCTCATGCTCTCTCCTGTGGTGTGGATTTAGTCTTCAAACAAGCAATCCTAGTTCTCATTCGCCCACAAAAATGTGATTCAAATTGCAAATTGTTTACAGAAAAGTGTGAAACCACATGTTCCCGGGGTCACCCTCCGATAAATATGTCCCTACGTCCTGCTTTTTTTCTCCGAGTGTGCGTCTTACCGTGTCTCTTCCAGCGGTGTCCCCTGATAGAGAGGGAGGTGACAGCATTTCGGGAGATCCTGGAGGAGGTGGGTGTGATCTCCACCTGGATACTTCGCGCACCTTCCTTGTTGTTACTCTTCAGTGCTGCGCCGTGGAGTGCCTGCTTGATGGCGTTACCCACCTGAGGGCGAGGAGAAGCACAAAAAGCACTGTTTAATACTGTAGTTTCAGAGGACAATGGGGGCATTTGCATAAAAAGACCCTCTGCCAGTGAGGAACTGAACCAGCCCGCTGAATGATTAGCAATGGTTAGCAACCAGGAAATGGTTGACAACCAGGCCATTCTTTGTTGCTTGCAAAGACGACCTCAATGTACACGCTTCAAGTCCCTTTTGTGAATGGAGCTGTCAACTGTCATTTACATTTATCTGATCTTAGTGTCCCCACAATAATCTGTATCAGTTCAGGTCATGAAGAATGATAGCCACTCTACAAGTTGTGGTACTAACCCTATTTTAGGGGTGATCAAAAAAACAAAAATAACAATTTGAATATGTTGGCAGATGTTGCATTATGAGTCACGATTTCATTTGGGGATTATACCGAACATATTTCATCACATCTGGAGGATATGATTTTTTTTTAACCCTAATCCTAACCCACCACAGTGTGTATTTTTGGTTTTGTTGTGACACTTTCTATTGTGAAGTCTGAGGAAGAGCCTGTCAGCTCCAAACATTACTGAATAAATATCCTAAAGGGAGTTTAATGTTGTGTGGATCTCTTTGTTAGTTTATTACACATTCTATCTTCATCAAAAAATTGCAGCACCTGTGCTTTGCATATCATACTTTACACATATAATTTAACAAACAATTCTTCATAATAGGTTATTACATTGATATGACTATAATCAGTATATACATGCATCAGTGAAAACATCGTAGTCCTGTGTAGTAAGTACAAGTAGAGAAAAACAGATGATGCAAAAAGAGCAAAGAGTAAAAACAGTGGACAAGTTCCTAGAGTCTGCAAAGGCAGCATTTCTGATACTAGTGAGTTCAGACCATGTAACTGAACCAATGACATCTGATCAATAATCCCATATCCACCTGATTTATGCAAAGGGATGAAACTAAAAGCTTGACAACAACTGCCTCAGTTACACGGACTGGTGAAATAGGAACAAACAAGTCTTTGTATTTCACTCTACATAACACTATTTCACATAACACTATTTCACAAGTCCTGATATAATAGCCACTTGCACTCCTTGGAAATTCTCAAGCAGCATTTGCAATAATGATCATGTAACAGCTGGGTAGGTAACATGAGGTACACAGCATCATAATCACCACCACACAACATGTCTTTTGTCTGTGCGGCTCCAACACATTGGTCTCATGAGGGAAACGTCACCAAGTTATGCTAAGCTAGCAGCCACCTGGTGCAGTTCACTCCAACAAGTAAACACAAATAAACACTGGACAATACTGATACTTGAACTTCTCCACATCAGAGTGTGTGTATTCATGGAATTTATTTATCCACAAAGCCGTTTCTTTATTAAAAAAAAAACAAAAAAACTGACACCGCTCTTAATATTGTGTGTTTTGATTGTTGCAGAGGTACACCTTGACTTGTGTAGTAATACTGTGACCCTCGGTTCAATCCTCTACTCCCTGGACCTCAAGGATTACAGCTTAACGGAGCAGAGAGGAAAGCATGTAAATAATCTAGTGGGATTACACTCTGCTTGCAGACTCTGACACACACACAGGCTAACACAATACAGCATAGTGTGCCGTGTATGAATCAAAACCACAAGCCAGCATGTGCGTCTAAGTCACATGCTCTCTCGGGCACACGAATGCACGCGCACATAGCAGGTCCACAACCTAAACAGTACAGGGAGATGTGATAGTAGCAAAGAAATATTATTGTACCCACCAGTAGAGCCTCGGGGAACAGCTCTAGCTGGGCTCGATACAGAACGTCATCCAGTGCTTTCGATCCCAGTTCCACTTCCCCATTACACCTACACACATGCACAAACACACACAAACATATTACATTGGTAGAAGCTGCTTGAAACAGTAAACACCAGTCATTTCTGAGACTTAAAAATGATGAATTGTTGGCATAATAGGAACCTGAGGACATGAAACATTTTAGTTGAAACAGTGGGGCTGTGTTGGCGTGTGTGTGTGTGCACTCACAAGGCGTAGTGTATACCCGTGATGAGCTGAACCAGGAACTCTGATGTGACCGTCAGTCGCGTGCTGATGCCTTTGTAGCGCCGCATCTGTTGCCGTGGGTAACCGCATATACACACCCTGAAGGACGACCAATAAAAATCCAAAAGGGAAGTTTGTATCGGTGCTAACAGGGAAGCTGGGACTGAGCCATTTAGCTGCATCTCCATTAGGGGAATTTACTTCTCTGTGGCAAGCAGATATAAAGCTCAGTAATGAACAAGTAATGGCTGAGTGACCATAAGCATACAAGCACGTACACACACAAATGAATGCCACATAATGATTTATTCATGGTTTTCTATATTACCCACAGCATTTACAAATATTGAATAACTTCAGAGCATAAACAGTAAATGGTTAATTATTTTCAATCATATAGTTCTCACATGCTGAAGCTTCAGGAGTCACTATGTTCACTATACAGTTAGCAAATACACAGCAAAATGTAAAGGGGGGAAATCTAAACTGATGACTTCTCTTTAGCTCTGTGCTTATCAGACCAATGCTCAGCTGCAGTTGGCAGATTACCAAAATCACTGGGTTGAGCTGGGATGTGTGTACATCACAGCTCTTTGCCGAATAGCGGTATCTTGGCGCTCGCTGGCAGCAAAGTCTATAAGAGGATCAGATAAGTAAGAGCTTGCAAAACTATGTGTGTGTGTGTCTGTGTGTGTGTGCATGTTTGGAAGTAGTGTCCTTAAAAATATCAGTACTTTGTGACGCAAAGGTCACAAAGTATGAAATCAGTTTTTCTTGGCACAGATTAATTCCTCAAGGCCGTAATGATAAGGTGACCTGTGGTTTGCTACTGTACAGTATGTTGGGATATGCTGGGATTTCTGTGTTTATGTTTGTGTTTCACCTGGAGCTGAGCTGGCAGAGCGACTGGAGGGAGGTGGGGCACATGTAGCTGAGAGCAGAATTGTAGCACAGCAGCAGGAAGGTCAGCACGTCGAATCTTAAAAACATAAACACACGCTTAAATAGCAGGTAAATAAATAAATAACGTGACATACGAACCAAAACTTACATGGCAGAACTTTCCAGCTACAGTCATGCTTACAATACAAACAGTCCAACAAAGGAGACAGATTATCTTTAAAAGGCAGGCAGACTTGTTTTGTAATATAAAAAAAGAATTCTTCGAGCTAAAAATAAAAAAAACATCCATCACCTATTTTTAAATCTATCTAGCCAGTCTGAAAAAGTTTAAGAAAACAGGACTGAGAGAAAGTTGAGGATGTTGAACTCAAACCGCCGCGACCTTTAGAGTCTGTCTGCAGTACAGCCTCATTACAGTAATTTAAGAAACCCTAACAGCCATCTAACAACTTCAAACGCTACGAAACAAAGACAGCTGCCACAGGCCACAGCTGAAGCAAACACACCATAAAATAATTGGCCACAGTAGGAGCTGAACTAGTCACCATCACCACATAAGTCTGATTTTGAAGATAAGATGTTCAAAAGCTGATAAAAATGTCAATAGTCTTACAAGTGCAGAGAGTTTTTCTATCAACATTACATTTGGTGAGTAAACCTGTCAGTGCTTCTTTGCCAGAGTGCACATCCTCCTTCATGGGTGTTTCTATTTCGGTGGCTGGCTGGTGTTCGCTGCCAATTCAGAGCAGGCAGACCGACAGCCTGCCCGTGTTAAAACGAGCACAATCTCCTCTCTGCCCGACACGCCCCCACCCGCCCCGATGACTTTAAAACAAGCGCGCCCATTGAGTGTCTTTACCTGTTCTGTGCCGTGAAGGTCTCTCTCTGCAGGTGTGGCCCGCTGTACACCACCCTGCTCAGCCCGTGGTTGGCTAAAGCGCCTTCGGTGAGGGCCATGGAGCCAATGGCTGAAGGCTGGCAGTGAGAGGAAGTCGTTTTTATATTTACGTTTTTTGCAAAAGCACATTAAAAAGGTGTGTGTGTCTGTGTGTGTGCGGTTGAGTGTGCTTCTCACCTCGTGGTACACTGATGGTTTGGAGAGGGAAGGGACGGTAAAAGATAACACTTTACTTTGTCCATCTTTATCAACTATTTCCTGCGAAAGAAAAAGACAGGAAGACAAAGAAATAATGTTTCTGTCAGCGAGAAAAAACAAGCTTTTTCCCCCCTCTGTCATAAACCTCTGAAGAGCGTGTGCTTATCTCTTCAAGCACACTCATCTGTTATGTGTGGGTGTATGTGTGTGGACCTCAGGGTCTGCGTTTCCCCCGCTCATTCTGTTGGTGTGTATTTGTGGGCGTGTGCTGTGTGAAAAAAAAAAGCACGCAACAAACTCCAGGATTTTGGTGTCCCCTGTGGGCATGTTAATGTCAAAAAGATTAATGGAAGCCAGGCAGTGTGTTGAGTGACAGCTGACCTATTCTGCTATTCAGACAGGAAGTAAGGGGGCACTGCGCCGTGCTGATAAATAGATCACCCAGAGCCAAAATGGATGAAGACAGAATCTAACACACTGTAATAATTACCAGCACTGGCATCTCTGTGGGGGATTTAGCAGCAAGAAGCAACTCATCCATATAATATACTTGCAAAATCACTATCTTTCAGTTCCCCTATTTCTTACCCACACTTCTTGTGACTCTCCATGCGTAGCTGTTACTTTCTGCAGAAAGGGCAGAAAGTAATTGTTTGAAACACATGACGCAGCTCCCAGAAATAGTTGAGAGGTTAAGTCCCCGGCCTCTGAAACGGCATGATTACTTCCACTTGTTAAGGATCAGGGACTTTTCCCTTGTGCTTTTCCTCAGTTTGCACTTATCATACTGGAAATATTTCATTGTCATTAACAAGAACAGCTCTCTGTTACTGATAATGAATGAAAAGGATCAGCTGTGACATAGGAATGTGGTATTGAAAATGTAAACAGGGACACTCACGCATACACACACACACATGCACAAACCCCATCACCCACCCCCTACCAGGTTGTAAATGCCCAGCAGCAGGGCCTCTATGCAGCCGGAGGTGTGGGGATCTCTGGCTGCGCTGACGGACAGGAGGCTCCACAGGAGCTCAGGCAGGAACTGTAGCGTGAAACGCTGCAGCTGTGGCTCACCGCTCCGGTAAAACTCAAACAACTGGTGACACACTGGCTCCAGTAACTGCAGGGAGAACAGATAAAACAAAATTCATACACACACACACACGGTTACATCACATCAGTCGACAAAAATTGGCAGGCAACACTTGCCCCTGCAGCCGTAAAGAAAATGTTGTATTTGGCAATTATGGTTCCACAACAATATAACGACATGGGAAATGTCAGAAAGTCAGACTAAAGCAAATGTCAATCTCTAATGTTTACATAAACACGTCGAGCATTACAGTGTGTGTACATACGTCACTGTAGTTCTCTCGGATGACCTTGTAGAGAGCGGGGACCAGAGCACCTTTGTCTCTTAGTGAGGCCGCATAGGTGGACACAGCACTGTCAGGGAGGGTCTGAAAAACACAAACAGTTGAAGTTTGAAATAACTGAGACTAAAGGCCTACCAGCACTCTATGAATAACACAGCATGGTCATTTGAGAGGGGGCTGTGGAATAGCCAAACATTTACCGAAATGTAATCTGATCAAGCTTGGCATTTATGCAGTTCAGGATACACAGATATCATTTGAAACCAATAAATCTGCTTAATATGATGACTGCTGCTGAATGAAATAAACAAACAACATTGACAGTGAGCGAATCAACAGTGCATCATATCTGTTGTAACTGGAGGCAGAGCGCTCCAAGGTGACTGCGCGCAGAGACAAGAGTGATAATATCTAAAGCAGAGATGTTCCAATCCAATCTAATTTTTTCCTTATCGAGCATGACCCAATACCAATGCAACAACATTTACAAAAGGCATGCTACTAACCCTGTATGGATGTGGTATTATTTCTGCTGTTGTTGTATGGCATCGCTCAGCTTAAACCCTTTGTAAAACATAGGCTACTGCGCAAATACATGAAAGCCATGGAATCTCTCTGTATTGCAGTAGAAACAGCTTATAGTGATCACAGTCACAGGCATCAACCGCTGATATGGCTCAAAAGCTTGGGATAAAATCTCTCTCTCATACATTTGATGAATCAGTAATTGGCTTATAGTAATCAAGTAATCCACTTACAGTGTTTATTTAGGGTCTTTAACATATGGAAAAAGAAATTAGTGTAACCTCTGCTACTGCAAACTGTCACATGCTCAGGCCCTCCGACCTATTTCATCGCTTCCCTCATTTCAACGTGTGTGAGTGTGTATCTCCATGGCAAGTTGCAACAATTGGCCAAGTAACATCACATGATGAATGGACTTAAATCTTTTACATTTTAAAGGCTAAAATAGCAGCACCAGTTAAAACAGAAACAGTCCATCAAATTTTAATAATTCTCAATAATTTATGGGTTTTAGGTCTGGGCAGGACAGCATCTGGATCTGGACCCGGACTGCGGCCCACCTATTATCAGCACATTGAGCTACACTGTATGTCTGAAATCAATTCCTCTTCACTGCTCCCAGCGGCTGCACGGTACAACCTCTTGTGTAGGATTCTGCGAAGAAGATCTGATTTCTGGGGAAACATGTCATTTTATCTGGGCGTAAAACTATAAAGTTCATCAATACATGAACTTGTATTGAATAGATGCATAGACTAGACTTGCATACCCTCCAATTCCCCATCCAGAATTTGAGGCAGTATCTGAGTCATTTTAATTACTGGTACCAGAATTAGAACTACTCAAGAGTCTAAAGCAGCTGCATGTTGATGTGGCTGCTATAGAGGTCATCTTCACTGAGAGTGTTTGACAGATGGGTCATCATATGTTCACTAAGGAGAATCTCATCTGCTCTTTCATTACACTTCGCCGAGCCTGAGCTTTGGTAGGAGTCAAGTATCGTTGAGTCCTCGTGTTTGAGTAGGAGCGTGCGATTTTCTAGGAATAAAGCACTTCAGAGAGTGTTTGTTTACGTGTGTGGAGGAGATTCTGCCAAAATGCAGCAGCAGATATGATACTGCACGCTCGCTGATCAGGGGTACATGCTTTTTAACATTTGCCCCCCCCCCCAAAAAAAAAAAAAAAAAAAACATGCACATGAATACACACAGCAGTACCTTAAATTCTGACAGCCATTCCTCCACCACTCCTTGGTCCATAGCCAACATGTTCCCTCATCTGCAGTGGAGTCACCTCTACCTAAGAGAGAAACACATACAGTATAAACACAGTGAACATTATTATTGACACATAGCAAATAAATGGAGCTCTCTCTCTCTCTCTCTCACACATACACACACGCAATTACAGTTTGAATGAGGTCCTCTCATGTGTGTGCCTTCTATTGTTTTGTATCCTGATAAAAATCTTCTATTAGAAATGACAAACAATGCCATAGCGGCGGTGCACGCTGAGTGTACATGCTGCAGGCATCAATACTCCACAAAGAAACACAAGTCTCTCCTTCCCCCGGCTCTCCTCCTGTTTCCCTCTCATTCCTCTCTAGACATACACCTCTGCAGCGTGCAGAGTACCTAACCTATTCTCAACTCAGGCTGGCAAAACGAAAAATCACCCACACAGAGAATCCTGGCTGGCTGCACTGCTGAAGCACTGATGAGAGGGAAGAAAAGAAAAAATGTGGCACAGCAAGATTTAGATGCCCGATGAACAGGCTGTACAGTTCAGACGTCTTTAAATGCAGACGGACAGAAAACGAGGCTCTTGAATGCAGTAACTTACATCTACTCAAGGTGAAATTAATTCTCTGCTTCTCCCATCACCGTTTTTTCTTTATTTTTCCGTTCCCATCAACACAGCTGTTTGTATCGCCTGCGTCCTGCCTCTCTTCTTCTCGACACTTTTTTTCCACTCAACCTCCAATGTTACCCTATCTTCTCATCTCTTATGAATAATCCATCTTGTAATCAAGAAACAATGCACATCCCTGATTAATTAATCATCACTTGTGATGGAGAGAACAATTAAATAGGTTATGTTGTTTATGAAGCAACAACAACTGAGAATTTACAGCCTGGCCAGCTGCTCCGAGAGGTTGCTAAACAGCTCAATGTAAAGGAAGACACACTCCTCAGCAATACCTGCTGGTGGCGCTCCATGGAGAGTCAGAGGATAACCTGTCAGGATTTATCCTTTGAGGACTATAGATGTCTCTCCAGATGCTCATAGCTATCCATACAATAGGTGCATCATTGTTATTTCAGTTTGAGCCCAACAGCCCAACACTGCCATTCCTATGACTAGTGTGGCTAAAAATATTCACCAGCTCCAATGTCATGTAACAATGTTCTGCTTTTCTCTTGGTTCATACATGTTTCTAATTCTAAACATACCAAGCAGGGATGCACGATAACTATCGGTACAGATAATTATCAGCAAAATACGGTACAAAGGTAAGTCAGGTAATGTACGTGGAATATAATTAAATTTTTTTGCCAATTATAATTAACCAACGTTACCTTGATTTCTTTCATTATTATCAGTCTGTTTGGCCCCTAAGTTGATTTGAAACAATAATAAATGTTGATTTTTTAAAGATAACTGTTCTTGTTTTTGTTGTGATTACAGTAGTGATGTCAGTTATATTATTTTGTTAAGTCAGAGGCAGAGCTCTAGTGTTGAATTAATCTTTACTCACTACATCTTGGCCTTTCTTGAACCTCAGGTGTGTATATAAACTATCAAAAATGTTAATTGGTATTGGCATCGGTTATGAGAAGCAGTAAGTTATCGGGTATCAGTGGAAAAAAAACAACGGTTATTGTGCATCCCTAAATAACAAGTTATTTGCAGACAATGCCTTTGGCTATAGAAAACTGTCATGGCCACCTTTCATGTTGGTATTCTACAGCTCAAAACAAATTATTCATCATAAATTAATTTGAAAAAATAAAAAAGTAGGCTATAGTTTCAGTCTCAGATTTCACACATACTGTCGTCACCTTAACCAGCTCTGCATTATGAGTGACAGAACTGACAGCTAAGACAATGTGGCAGACTGACCGAGACCTACAGCATGCTTTCTTCTTCCCAGGATGTCTCTTTGCACGCCTGATTAATCATCCATTTTCGACTAGCAGTCTCTTTAACTGCGGGGTATGATGTCGTGTCTGTTGTCGTGTCTGCATTCTAAAACAGTGC
This sequence comes from Trachurus japonicus, assembly GCF_045865225.1. Taxonomy (NCBI): domain Eukaryota; kingdom Metazoa; phylum Chordata; class Actinopteri; order Carangiformes; family Carangidae; genus Trachurus; species Trachurus japonicus. The sequence goes on along the minus strand of NC_140917.1, from coordinate 22,606,923 downwards.
AAGGCTGAATTGGCAGTTGAATGCAGAGAAAGAGTCCATGTTTGGTGTGTCTGGTAACAGAGACTAAGAAAAAAAAAAAGAGGGAGAGAGGAAGTGGAAGAAGTCCTTCTATGTGCACACTTGTCATGCAGATAACGTCTGCTCGGATTTTGCCTTGAATTTCGTCTTCCAAAAGTCTCCCACTTTCAAAATGTCACTCGGGGGGATCTCACGCACACACATCTGCATGCACACACTCCCACGCACAAACACACCTCACATCTTCAGCTGACAAACATGCAAAGCAAATATTCCAAAGATGTTCTGGAGATGAACTCAGACAGCATTCATACTGTATATCATAGGATCCATATTATCTATTCATGTATGCATGACGCAAAATTAAAAAATATGTCACTGGTTGTTTTCTTGTCTTTCCTGTCCTGATTTAGCCTCCTCTGTCCCTCCGCACATCCTCCCACACTACATCATTTTTCTCTCCCCATCTTGCCTGCCTCTTAATCTGTCTTTTCACATATCAAAAGGCTTTTATTACATTTTGTAGGATTCTTGTGCTTGGTCTCTCAATGGCAGCCAGGTGTCTATTTATGGACTGTACCAATGACAAGAATGACAGGGCTCGCGGGGGGGGGGGCAGTGACTCATGAAATGGGGAAGGATTATAAAGCAGAATAGCCTCCATTTAGAGAAATTAGTCCTTTGTGGCGGTTATGCTGGCGAAGAAGCCGAACAAGGAGGACGGCAGTGTCTAAAGCCTGTGCGTTTTAATGGCATGCTGGCTGAATAAAAATAAATAAATAAATAAAGGCTGTGATTAGAGTGTGGATGAGTCAGTCCTGTAAGAGGAATGGATTCTCCTCCTACAGAGTCACTTTTAACCCGTCAACTCTGTCCACGCTGGCGTCTGGGGCAAAACCAGCAGCTGCCTGCCACACACACACACACACAACCTACTCGTGTGATATTCTTTGCCTTCTGTCTCAGCAGCGAGCAAGGAAAGATTCTGCAGTGTGACACTAAAGGCAGCAGAAGAGAATAGACACTTGGTACAAAGTTAAAGGGATAGTTCGACTTTTTGGCAAATTGGCCCATTGAATCCCTCTGGTCATAGCAGTAGGTTTGTTACCTTATGCTATGTTTAGAATGCTAAATTCATGCAAAGCAGCTGATACACGTTCCTGTCAGGGGCAGTTTTCCGGCAAGGAGTCTCTGCATTTACCTCGAAAACAACTCTGTCTCGTAACTTTCCATTATTATCTCATAGCGTGGTGAATGTGCAGGTCACAACTTGTCCACCAGAGCGTTTTGGAGTTGTTGTATTGTGTTTTTGATGAGTTTGATGCAGGAAACCAAGAAATCCCATTAGCCTCCGTAGCATAGCTCTGAGGAGCTGTCGGCTCTGCTCCACCGTTCTAAAAAAAATAGCTTACACCGACAATTAAAGGTAACTAACCTACTCCTAAAACTATACAGATTATGGCAATGGGCCAATTTGCCAAAAATGTTGAACTATCCCTTTAAATGATCAAAGTTGTAAATTTAAAATCTGTTAGGTAGATACTTGTGAAAGGTGCAAAAATGAAAAGTGTTTAGATTTTTACAAAATAACTCAACTTTTCATGCTGTCAATGATTAGACAGGATCATCATGGTTACAGAAAAGGAAGCAAAACAAGTTTTATGGCCAATCACATACGTGTGGAACATTTTTCTAGTAATCTAATTAGCAAGGTACCATACTGTGCAGGTGTGTAGCTATTGATCATATAGGCTACATCTCATTATTTACTGAGGTTTAATCCTCTAGAGCAGGATGTCCCTGTTTGCTTGTGTTGTAGACAAGCACAAAAGATACACTTGCATGCACATTAGTGCGGCACAATACATCTTTGCCAATGGTTTCACACTGGCCCACTGATCTACAGGTGGTGGTAAGTAACACATTGTGGTAACACAGCGGTGTGCCAACAAAAAAAGGGCAGTGATGAGGAAGACTGCCAGAAAACAAACATGGGTGTAAACAAAGTAGATTTCAAAATGTTAAAAAAAAAAAAAAAAAAAAAAACGAGGAAGGAAATACTTTCAACACATTTGTCAAACCTCAAGGATTCAGACAATGTGTTTCTGTGAGTAACACCGAATATGAGCAACATTGTTTGTTGTTTTTATCTCCAGTTTAGAATAAGAAATGAGTGGAAGAAGCAAAGATTTGACTTGATGGCTTGATAACTTGATAACGGCTTCCTCAGATATGATTTTAGCCAAAATGAGGATACTGAACCTATAATTGGAGCTGCTTATCCATGGAAACAGAGATGATTCAAAGTGAAACTGTGAGAGAGATCATGGTACAAACAGCACATATACTACATCTAGAAAGACTTTCCAGCTGTGTTGTTGACACGCTGCAGACAGACACAAGCAAATAGCCGGGGCAAATAGAAAACTAATTGCCCTGGGAGTACTCTATAGAGCGTAATTATGTTATTCGTTAGCCCTCTCTACGTCATTACGGACTCACAGATCATGACAGAAATCAATACAAGCCAGAGAGAGCACACAAACGACACAGCGGCTGGCGAGCTTCTTTCTATGCCGCTCAGCCATGTTGACCAGCACGAACACACACAAGGATCAACCAGTTTTAGGGATAAGTGGCTGAGCAGGCTTGACAGGCACAACTAACAATCCAGTAAAGTGATGAGCAAGTACATGATCAATGCAGGAGAGAGAGAGAGGCAGAGAGGCAGGGAGAGCAGCGGGATGAATCGATGCCTAAATGAATAGAGGCCGAGATAAATGGATGTATAGAGAGGTGAGGGATAAAAGAGATTCATGACAACCCAAGGGATGGATAACTCAAGAAGAAAAAAGACCGTGGGGTCGACTCGGCAGATGAGGAGAGTTCACTAGATTTCTACCTGCGCTGCCGCTGGCAACCTCCCAATGCTGTGAAACACACACAATAAAACACACCCCTCTCTGTGAGCGGAACTACAAATAGGTCTAACCGGTCTGTTTACCAGCCTGGTTTTGACATTCTCTGAGTTTTTCACTGCTGCAAAGCTCTGATGGAACAAACACCTTGATGGAACTACATGATAGAAAATGCGTCATGCATTGCACAAGTGTGTGTGTGTGTGTGTGGCCCCAAGTGTGTTTGTTCAGTGTCTTGTTTGACAAAAATTGTTCCTGTGAGCTAGCAAGTTGACAGTTCGTTCCTTCAGAATTTACACCCACGGCTCATCCTTCAACTCTCTCACATACACACAGGACAGGCAGGCTGAATGACCTTATTCTCAACTCCTCCTCCTGAGGACGTCTTCCAACACAAACAGGTCTCCTTTGAGTTTACATTCCTAATCCTTGCTGTAAGTGTGCTTGCAAGCCCCGACAAGAGTTACCACAAAACACCTGAGGCAAACACAAAATACACCGCAGACGGCCGCGGTGCTCGATGGCTGAGTGTGAACATACCTGACGTGAGAAACCTGTTGCAGAGAGGACTGAAGACTGAGTCCAAGTGAGAAAGAGTTAAAGGTGTGTGTGTGTGTGGGGGGGGGGGGGGGTTACCCACAAACATGCCCATCCCTCCCTGCTGATTACCTCATTTCCTATTACACATATGCTTCTCTTTTTTCAGGAAGTGAGTGGGCCAATAACAATGAAGGTCTGAATGGAGCGAAGAAAGAAAAGCAGACAGAGAGATGAAGTGGGTGGTTTTTGAGAGCGACAGAGCTGGCCCAGCTGCTTTTTCCTGTGTCATAGGGTGCAAGGCGAGCCACACTAACTACTAGTTAGGCTGATTACTAATCCCTCCAGGAATGAAAGCTATACGCAAAACAGGAGGGATGTGAAATCGATCAAATGATCTGAAATGAACCTAAACTAGCGCTGTGTGTACAAAAGTGACTCAACTTTTCTACCGACACACCCAAACCACTAATAGCCGCTCAACCATGCTCACCAGTGTCAGAAACCTGAACTACAGAAACATGCCTCCACCCTGAATCTGTAACCAGCCGGTAACTGTCAACAAAGCACAAACAGTGACTACACACTTATTTCAACTTGAATGGAAGCAAAAGCCGCTGGGGAACTATTTTGAGGATCTGAGGGGTGTCCAAGTGAAGGGTGTAATGAGGTTATATAACTGGTCATAAAGGGCAGAGCAACTAAGCTCACAGCTTCGCCAGCCCCTGCTTGGAGCAATTTACACTGTTTGTCCATGTCCATTTGTCCAACATTTTGTTTGACGTTTCTCTTCAGTTTGCATCAAATCCTTATCACGCTGTCCGTTGCCATCGTCTTTATTTGGGCTATAGCTTGGCCTGTGGTTAACCCTGTTGCATCACTGCCTCCCACCTTGCTCTGCCCTCAGGTCTTCTTCAATAAGCAGGTTGCTTATAGCTTGAAGGAGAAGGGGGTGGGGGGTGGGGGGGGAGTCGGCTCTTCCTCTGTTTTCTTTCTCTTTTACACACAAACATGCAGAACAGAGGGCCGCCTGCAGCTAAGCGGACATGACAACAGAGTCTGGTTTGTGTGTGGTTTCTGCTGCTGAGGGAGACAGATAGAGAGATCTGACAGGGAGGAATCCTCTTATAGCAGCCTACGCTCTCTCCTCCTTTGCCTCTAAGCCAGTGATGCATCTTCTTTCCCTCCTCTCACTCTTCCGACTCCCTATCTTCCTGCAGCAAGTGAGTCGAAAGAGACCAATGGTTAATCTCACCGGTTTTTCAATTTCAGCACTCTTTCATCCTCGTCTCTTTTTTCTCTGACAGTTGCATATAGCTTTAATAATCAGCCTTTGATTTTTCTAATACCACTTTCGGTGCAAATAATTAGCTCACTTTACTTTAAAAGATCTTTCATAAAGCTAACGGTATGCTACATCTGCTGGCACCTGTGACTAGAACATTATGCTTTTATGAATACATCTGTAATTCACTTACGCTCCGCTTGTGCATGTAGGTGCAGATTCAGACAGACAGTTTTACAGAAACAGTTTTTCACTGCTCAAATTGCTCATGAGACCACAGGGCATGGGTGACTCCTGCTGTGATGCTGGATGACAGCAGAGCCAGTGTGATCTTCCTGCTCCATGACCTGCCGGGCTTCAGCTTCAAAAAGCATTACGAGGTCTGAGACACTAGCAGCCACGGATGCCACACATTAACTCATTGAGTGCCAACCACGTAATTTCTCGTTTTTCGTTCCCATGCGTTGAGTGCCAAAAACGAAATTTTTCGTTTTTTGCTTTTTTTTTAAATTATGAAAATAGACACTTTAATACACATTATATGTAAATTTGGGGACTCTACGACGAGGAGAACTGAAATAGATGACGATCAAAGTCACATGACAGCTCATGATCTGGAAGTTTTTATCATAACTCAGCTTCTGCAAACGGAGTTCTGCATGCAGATGCAGCGCAGCTGCTCCGCTGCTGCTCTGCTCTCACCCGCGAGGCTGCAGCAGCTGGGAGCTGAACCAGGAAGCTCTCAGCCCACTGTCCCGCCCGGTCTTCATCTGGAGCAACACCGTGTCCTCCCCAAAGTCCTCCCGCGGTAAAATCTGATGGTCTCTGGGCCAAAGCAGACCGGCACCACCGACCCGTACCACAGACGGACCGCGACCACCGGCGGGACCGGTGTTCGCGAGCCGCTGTGGCCGACAGACCCTCACGTTCCGCGGCGAGAGGCTGTGACACGGCACGGTGCGTCTGTGTTATTGCTGTTTAGTGGCGCCCCCCCCGCCCCCGATGGTGGTTTTGTGAATAGAACAACAATTGTTGTGTATATTTATCTTATACGAGCCCTTTGATCCAGAAATGCGAGTGTCTGAAGAGCGACAGACACAAACAGCGCACCTTTCATAAAAGACGCTCTATCTCCTTTTCTAGAAAAAAAGGAGGGATTTTGGTGAAACCCAGCCATGTTTAGCTTGACTTTTCTCAGGAACGGAGGCACGTAGAAACAAACGGTTTGTGGCCATTTGAAGGATAAAGTTAAACCTTTCAAATGAGCTACAGTATGTGTTGGTGGCAATAATATAGAATACACTATGGCTCTAAAATAAAAAGTCAAATATGGTCTAATTTGCCGGTACACTTGACTAAAACTTTGGAAAGGAGCGCGGCACTCAATGAGTTAACAAGCATGCGCATACTCCTTCACGCGTGCACACACAAACACCAGAATGACAGCACTTTAACAGAGCAGGATCACTCACCCAACAAACACATCAACCGCTGATGGAGGGGGGTGGGAAACCAAACCTCTCCCTTGTGACAAAGGCAAACACAGATATGTAAAGCAAAGGACAACCAAAATAAAAGCTTAATTAAACAGCAACAGCTAGAAGCCTGGAGCCAAGCCTCTGTGAAGGACACAGGGTGTGAAACTGTGAGACGTTTTCCAACTTCTAACAGTATGTGTGTGTGTGTGGGGGGGTTCATGTCATACAGCTGCTCTGTCATGGGGCTCTGCGGCAAAGCTTCACAATACTACCACACTCATACAGGAAACCCCTCAAATGGCTGAGTGGCACTGAGGAAGGCTGCATCACATGATAGTGTTTAGAAAAATCCCAACAACGCATTATCTCTAAAATACCAGTCTGCAGTGTGGCTGCCAAAGTGACTCACACATGCAAGGCGGAATATCACCTGAGGATCTTACCAAAGTCCTCACAGACAACTCAAGACACACACACACAAAGTCGAGTACAAAGTCTGTGTACATTTGATAGATGTAAACCGAGTCGTTTACAGCAGCAAAATGGTTGCTATGAAAAGCTCGTTAACTTGGAAATATTCCAGACTTCTCCTCTCGGCTAATGTTGAATGTGGTGTTATCTAAGTGGAAGTGTACCTGTCCTTGAGTGGTGCTAATAACCAGCTAGTTTACCACCCTGACGACTGGTCACACGGGCTACACAGTTAGACAACGTGAAATTCTGCCTCAACACACCGGTGGCTCAATGACAAACATTAGCTTTCCCGGTCGTCCAAGCTATTTCCAGTGTATTTGTTAAGCAGTTTCAGCCGGGAGAGTGTAAATTAATCCCCCCTCCCCGCCGCCGTCACACACTCTGTGTCGGCTTGCTGAATGACTTCGAGCTGTCACTGAGGGTTGCTTACAGATTAGCTAGTTAGCTAACGCGGCTAAGGCGCGACACCAACTAAACTGGGGAAGTTAGTTTACTTACTGGCATGCTATCTGTCAATATCCTGGTATCGCTGTCCTCTGCGCTTCCGACAAGGCGAGTAAACAGCTATCAGTTCGCTACTCAATAAATCTCCTCAATAATTCAACAACATCGGCTCCTTCCATCTTCATTACTTTCTCCACTCAGACTACCTTAGACGAGGGGGACACGGTTCGCCCGGAGTAACTGCGCGGCTGAGCCAATGAGGAGGCAGTATATAATCTAACTGCCACACCCCCCAGCCGCAGTAGCCAATCAGATTAGAGTGTAGGCTGCACATTAATAATTTCCACGATCATGGTAGGTTGTCGCTGCCAGTCACTGCTCTTTGACAGCAGTGATCTACCATGAAATCAGTTCTTCTTTCTTTCTTTCTTTCATTAATATGAGAACATTTCAAGAATATCCCACAGCATATAAACTGCATTTGAATAATGTTTAATAATTAGAAACCTCTCTTTGATTTTTTTTGATTAAAACAGTATATTCACACTTTAATTATGAACATAATTATCACATTTGAACTATTTTGCTGAATACAGAATACATTGAATCTAGTCAAAGTCATTACATATTGTTAGGGTGTCTGGATTGAACATGTAAAGAATACAATTTAATTTAATTTGTTATATTTGCAGAACCTTTTCATTTGTACAGACTAACCCAATGTTCTCAGGTTTTATCCAACGCATCCTGAACACTTAATTCCAAATTAATCTGTAAAGCTTAAGGCCAAACCAGCACTCTGTCAGATAAATAATGCATGGCCACTTCACAATGACCTCTGGAACAATGGATTTTCCAAAATTAATTATCAAGATGGCATATGACCATGTGTTTGTTTGCTTTCACATCAACAGACACAGAAAAGCGGCCGTTTTTAATCAGTTAATAAATGCAATGGGGGCTTTTCTGGATAATAAGCAGCAAATCTGCTTTGTCTGAATGTTACAATAGCAAAAGGAGACACATGCAGTCACAACAGAACTCAAGTTGAGCTCCCATTGTGGCTGTAGAAGAGTATTGTCCTGTTTATCCCAATAGAAGAAATGTAGTATCAAGTAGGCTGTCTAGTGCAGTTCAAAAGGACAATTAGAACAATCTTTCCATTACTAATACATTTAAGTGACTAATTACATACAAGATTAAAAAGAATGTGATTCACTGATTATGTAGATACTCAGCTTCTGTTAATCTTGATTCATAAATGTAATATCTGAGACAGACTAAAGAAATATGAATCAAAGACAAGTCGTTACAATTGTAAAATGAGTCTGCAATGCCCCCTGATGGTAGATAATAACATTACACATATAAAGGAAAATTCCATTCTTCGCAGACAAATTTACAGCATTAAAAGTGAGTGCAAATCTCTGCTATATTCATTGCAATTTTGATAAAATACTAAAAGGCAGGCATGATCGCAAGTCCTCAAGTCCCTGTAACAAATGTGAAGCAGCAAAGGCTTAAAAAGCACAATGTGCAGTTGGCACCGTACATGAGTGAGTGACATTCTGTGTGCGTGTCATACTATCTTTTGTGTCACATTCACAGCATTCCTGATGTGGCTGCAGGTGCCAGGATATGAACACAGATTAGTGATTCTGATATGTTGCATGTTCACCAAGTGACCGTTGCTGGCTTTCCAACTGACAAGTTTATCAGGAAAAACAGCCCAACTGTTGGAAAAAGTGTTTTCTCTATAAGTATGGAACAATGTGCATACACTCTGTAAAGTCTGATCTAATTTGTGAATTAAAAAAAAAAAAGGATCTATGAGTTAAAGCCTGCGATCTGTGCAGCCTCGTTGAGGACTTCTGCAGCTCGTTCTTTGTATCGCACAGACAACTCCTTTGCCCTCCTCACTTCGCTCATGTTCTCCTCCAGGTTTGTCTTCAGTCTTCCGTGCTCCTGGTACGACGATGCCACCTGCTTAACTTGCTCAGCTATTTGATCCCTGCTGTGGTTCAGCCAGATGAGCAGTTCTTTCAGTGTGGTGCCCCTTGACATGGTGGCTCTGGCCCTCTCAGAAGTGCCCCTCAGCTCATCCCGAGCCAACCTCAGACTTCGAGGCAGCAGCGCCTCCCTCTGTTTTCCTGCTAACCCCATGGGAACCACACTGAGGAAGAAGTCGTAGCCATTCATCTTAAGGCAGACCTTGTATGTGGATTCTGGAGGAAGGGAGAGACTGAGTTAAACACAGGGGACAGCAACAGAACATTGGGGCTTGGAAACATTTCCTTTATTGACAAGTAGTGTGGATTGAGCTCAGAGTCTGTCACTCACGATACTCCTCTCTGATCTTCCCCACGCATTCAGCAATAGACATGGTATCGCTGTGGGCGCAGCCGTAGCTCTGTTGCAGGTTCCTGATGTGTCGGACCATGGCCTCATAGTGCTCCTGCTGTTCATTGAAGGTCTCCGCCATGTCAGAAAACCTCTGGTCCAACTCTGGCACATCTACTCGCTTAATTACCAGCTTGCCAATCCGCCTCACAGTGTTTGCTACAATACAGAAAATACAAAAAGAGTGTGTGTAGGACAGATTCATTCTCTGTTTAATGTATTGGTATGTAGGTTTAAGAGACAAATATAAAGAGTTAGAGAGATGATACCACTGCGTGCTGGTTGGATCTGCCTGGCTGATGCAGCTTCATTCAGATAGGAAGCTATGGGCTGTAGGAGAGGCTGCCTCTGAAAAAGCAAAGTTATTTATTTACGTATCATCTTTCTGTCATTTGTGATTTTTTTTTTTTTTTACTGATAAACAAACTGAAAGCAATAATTACACACTTATGTGCACTTGAAACATAATTGGTGCTCTAGCCTAATAGGCTGTTTGTATTTCATGTTGTTCATCCAGCCTTCATGTTGCAATCTCTACACTTTATATAGAGACATAACATTATTATGACATAATTGTGATTTTCAAGAAGATTTCTAGCTATTACATGTATAAAGCATGACTCAAATAGCCAACATTAAAGGATTATAATGATGAGTGTAGTCCCCGCCATGCTTGAATTAAAGAAGGATAGTGGTAATGGGTTGATCCAGATATTTCACTACAGCAAAAGCAGTTTGAACTCTGAACTCAGCGCAGGCTACTGTAACATGCCATCAGCATTTATACAAAAACTAAGAATAGTCCAATGACATACCTCGCTCTCGGGGTTTTCAGGAGAGAAGCAGCAACAGCAGAGACAACGATGCATTTTCTGCAGCTCTGGTGCCTGTCAGTTTGTTTTCAGGTCAGTTATTTCTGACAATAGGCTATGTACTTGTAGCCCCCATCCCGCTTGACGTCAGCGTCATGCGATTTCTGAACCAAAGTTTTCTTCCTGGTTATGTAGCGAAAGTTGCTGTGCAGGTATGCAGGTAGACAGACAGGTGTAAGTTAGACCCTGGCCACCTGTGGGTGCGGAAATGAGCCTAGGCTACACCACGTAAACAAACCGCTGCTGTCGCCACGAGCTGTATCTGGACCTTGTAAATGAGATCAAATCGAAAACATACTATTTAAAATGATCATATAGCCTACTGCTGAGGCGCGTCAGAGCTATAAACTAACTTTGTTAAAGCTCCGCATTGAAACCGGCAGGTCAATCTGTCGCTTGTCATGTGCGTCACTAGATGGCGCCGGCGAGTTGCTCCCACCACAACCAAACCGTTGAAGAAGAAGAAGCACACCCACATCCCAAGCTAAGGATTTGAGTTGTAGCTTAAAAGAAACGCTACACTAACGGGGTTTTTATTACTATTTCAACACACGAGAGCAAGTTTGTTTTTATTACTTTATCTCTGCCATCTTTCTAGGTGAAGTTGCAGTCAAACTGACGGCGTTTTAATTCATTTAATGATAACACAACAACAAGCTGCTCTCGGGCTTGTGAGCAAACTGTCAACAAAGAGACCGCAGCAGCAGCAGCAGCAGCAACAGCAGCAGCACTTAAAGATAAAATAAATATAGATAAAAGCCGGAGAGACAGTACTAACCTGGCGGACATGACGGGGATAGCCTCTCCGGAGAAGGCGTCCACCTCCAAGAAGAAGAGCGAGAGGAAATGTGCCACCAAAGAGGAGTACAGACAGCTGTCCAGCATCATGGGAGTCATGAACAACCTGAGGAAACAGGTGAGTGTGTGTGTGTGTGTGTGAATAGACACTAATTTGCGTGCTATGAAAATGTGTGTCTTGACTCCTGGTCTGTATGTCTGCCTGTGTTTTGCTCAGGGCACCCTCTGTGATGTGACCCTGGTTGTTCAGGGGAAACACTTCCCCGCCCATAGAGTCGTGCTGGCAGCTGCAAGCCACTTCTTCAGCCTCATGTTCACCAGTAAGTGTTACACAAACACACATAACACATTATCATGAAGAATCCCACTGGTTTCAATAATCCTCTGTCATATTCCGGAAAGTGAAGTAAAATCATGATGTTTATGATCAAAACTGATTAAATGTTCACTGGTTTCTAAATGTTGTCAAGCATTGATTGCATGAAAAAATATTGAATGCTGCCACTTAATATTTGTTGTTTCTTCACCTCTAGCCAGAATGATGGAGTCGATGTCCCACGAGGTGGAGCTCAGGAGTGCTGAGCCCGAGATCATTGAGCTGTTGATCGAGTTTATCTACACAGCAAGGTAAGAATCTTGGCTTGACGTTGAGCATAAGACACGAAGGGTAATTGTGAGTTTTAAGACTGATAACTGGTAATGAACGGTGATCTGATGCTGCCATTACCAGCTTCATAACGTGGCATGTTGTTTCTTATTAGTCTTTGATTTTTTCTTTTCTTTTCTTTATTGCTGTATGTTATGTTTAGGCATTTTTGTCTTTATTCATTATGATAGTACAGTAGAACAAAGCCCGTATGTTGCTCGCTGTTTTCTCATGTGAAATGCACTCTGTGTTTGTGTGTGTCAGGATCTCAGTGAACAGCAGTAATGTCCAGTCGTTGCTGGATGCAGCCAACCAGTACCAGATTGAACCTGTGAAGAAGATGTGTGTGGAGTTCCTCAAAGGACAGATTGATGCAACAAACTGTCTGGGTTAGTTCAGCGTTATCTTTCTGTGATGCTTCATTTATTGATTCAACAACATTACTTATTAATTAGCTGCTGGAGAAATGGCCAATATGGTCCAGGAGAATACTTTTTTTGTTTACATTTATTTATTTATTAAAGCACTTGTTTCTTTCAGATGTAAAAACAAATAATATTAAAGTATTTAAATTACTTTTCCAGTTAAGCTTTTACTCATAACCCTGATGTATGTTCTGTCCTCCTGCAGGTATCTCAGCCCTTGCAGACTGTATGGACTGTCCAGAACTGAAAGCAGCAGCAGAGGACTTCTTCCAGCTCCACTTCACTGAAGTCTACAAACTGGATGAGTTCCTGCAACTGGATGTGACACAGCTCACACATGTGCTGCACCAAGACAAACTCACAGTCCGTGCTGAGGCCCAGGTATCACAGCCATTCTTTGAAAATATGGTTCATTTCATTTGTACTGTTCTTTTTTTTTTAATCTAGAAAAGTGTCCAAGAACCTTTTGTCAAGTATGTAACTGGATCACAAAATGAATGGGCCTGGATTTAAAAGAATATTCCCCATAACATATTGTTTACTCGTGTTTTATTGTTGCATTTCTTGTCAAAGATTTATGATGCAGCAGTGCGTTGGCTGAAGTACGATGTGTGCAACAGACAGCAGTACATGGTGGAGGTGCTGGGGAGTGTTCGATTCCCCTTGGTCTCCAAAACCTTCCTCTCTAAGACGGTGCAGGGTGAGCCCCTCATCCAGGACAACCCACAGTGCCTCAAAATGGTCATAAGTGAGTAAGCGTGTATTGCACTCAATAACACTGCTGTAATGAGGGAACGGTTGATATGTTGGATCTTAGTTAAACTGTCTGCATCGCATTCTGTTATAGCAGTAAAAGTTTAAATATTCTTTATCATTTAGGCTAACCCCCCGCTTTTGTCTCAGGTGGGATGCGCTACCACCTGCTGTCTCTGGAGGATCGTGAGGACCTGGGAGAGAGCAGCCGACCGAGACGGAAGAAGCACGACTACCGCATTGCTTTGTTTGGAGGCTCACAGCCGCAGTCCTGCCGCTACTTCAACCCCAAGGTAACAGACTGCACATTAAAACAGATTTTTACCCACAGGAGAAATCATTCAAGTCAAGAACGGTAACAATTGTTTATAAATTCTGGATTAGATGATGCATAAACAGTTACCTTGATTGTATTAGCCAGTGGTCACGTAAGTTAGTAAGTAACTTTATAGCAACTTTCATGAGCATCTATGTCACAAAGTGCTTTACAGAGGCAATCACAGGTCAGTCTGACTTTTCCATGCAGGACTCCAGCTGGACAGACATCCGCTGCCCCTTTGAGAAGCGCAGGGATGCCACAGCCGTCTTCTGGGACAATGTGGTCTACATCCTGGGTGGCTCACAGCTCTTCCCCATCAAGCGTATGGACTGCTACAATGTCCTGAAGGACAGCTGGTACTCCAAACTGGGTCCGCCAACGCCACGCGACAGTCTGGCTGCCTGCGCCGCCCAGGGCAAGATCTACACATCCGGAGGGTCAGAAGTAGGTGAGCACAGCGAGGTGGGAGAGAGGGACTTTGTCTCTTGGAATCGGTGACTTCAGGGTGGTTTATATTTTCTTTTTTAGATATGGGTTTGGAAAAGTACAGGGAATTATTTAGATGATTCCCAATGGATGAAATACCACCCATTTTTGCAAATATCTATTGTGCGTCAACAGGGAGCTCAGCCTTGGACCTTTTTGAATGTTACGACACCAGGACGGAGTCGTGGCAGGTGAAAACCAGCATGCTGATGGCCCGCTGCAGTCACGGCTCAGTGGAGGCCAACGGGCTCATCTACGTCTGCGGAGGGACGGTGGGCAACAACCTGTCTGGCAGGGTCCTCAACAACTGTGAGGTGTATGACCCCAGCACACAACAGTGAGTGACGCAAACACACACTTGTACGACACAAGAAATTATACACGGTGCGTTAGTGTGTGCTCACAGTCCTGAGACAGTTTTTTTTCCCCATAGGTTTACATGCAAAGTGTATGGATGGATATAATAATGAAGAATACGCAGAAAAGAGTGTTGCATTGTTGATCTATACTGGTCTTATTATTTACACCAAAGTGTGTATAAACATATTGATTTTGTAATATGAATATTATTTCTCTCAGTATTTTTTTTTTAGTTTAGTTAGGGATGCCTGATAACTATTGGTACAGATAATTATATATTGGCTGATAATTATTGGTCAAAATACACGGATAAGTGTATAATAATTAGCCAACTTTGCCTGGATTTCACTCATTTTCAGTCCATTTAACCACTAAGTTGATTTGAAACAATATTAACTTGATTGATTTTTATTTTTATTTTTTTTATTGTTATTATTATAACTGTTCTTGCTTTTGTTGTAATTACAGTAGTGATGTCAGTTATATTATTTGGTAAAGAGCTATAGTGTTAAACTCATCTTTACTCACTACAACTTAGCCTTTCTTAACCGCAAACTATTAATAATGTTATCGGTTATTGGTTATCAGCATCGGTGGGGGAAAAAAAGAGTTATCGTGCATCCCTAAATTTAATCTAATCAATAGATCAAAAGCATTTCTCAACATAGAAGCAGGAAAATTACATAGTAATGAGCTGTCTCTGTCTTCCTGTCCTCAGATGGAGGGAGTTGTGTGGAATGAGAGAGGCCAGGAAGAACCACGGGCTGGTGGTGGTCAACAACAGGATCTATGCCGTCGGAGGGCAGGGAGCGCTGGGTAATAAAACTGCAACTGTAATAATACCAGTACTGCTGAACAGAGTGGCTGTGGCATCTGTGGAATATGTATTTGTGTGTGTGTTTTTTTTGTAGGTGGACTGGACTCAGTGGAGTTTTATGACATCGCTAGTAATGAGTGGCGTGCTGCCTCGCCGATGCCGTGGCGAGGCGTGACGGTGAAGTGCGCAGCAGTCAGTGATGTCATCTACGTGCTGGCAGGGTTTCAAGGTGTAGGACGGCTTGGACACGTCCTGGAGTACCACACTGACACCGACAGGTTGTATTGGTGTATTAACTAAATAAAACAAATTATAATGGCACAGAAAAGACTAAAACTAATTATATAATTTTTCTTCTGTGTTCAGGTGGGTGACTTGCAGCAAAGTGCGAGCGTTTCCCATCACCAGCTGCCTGATCTGCGTGGTCGACACGTGTGGAGTGAACGAAGACGAAGACATGGACCTTATAGACTCTCAGCCACACGCTGCATCCGCTGCCCCTTCCTCTGCCTCAACCTCAGCAACGTCATAGGACGAGAGGAAGGTTGAGTGTACTTTACGTTATGGCTGTCACTACATTAGGGCCTCTGAAAGAATATGGAGTTGCTTTACAAATTAAGTGCATTAGAAATATAATTTATTATTATAATTAATTATTACAGGAGGAAAGACCAGGCTTTCTGGAACAGTCTGTCTTGCCTTGACAGGTCATGCCAATGTAAATATTTCTGTGTATATTTAAGTAGTTATGGGAATAAAGGGATAATGAGGCTCTCGATGACAGAGGTTTGTCAGGTTGGATACCCTGGCTGTTTTTGAAAAAAAAAGAAAAGAAAAAGACAGCGGAGTAGCGAGGATGTCATTTTATTGTACTTTTGCTTTTTGTTGCTTGTGAATTACATACTGTTACAGAGTGTAGATATACTGCATTTATGAGTAGTTGAATCTTGTTTGTGTTGAGTGTTTATATTTAATAAACGTTCCTCTGTGATGCATTGTAACTTGACAGACATTCAATCAACATTTGATCTTAACAATCACATGGCTGCAAGTACAAATTAGCTGAATACTCATACCTTAAAAACATTTTTATAGAAAGACAGGTAAACAACTCAAGAGCACCAAATTCATGAGAATTAAGGCATCTGCAATAAATTGACATGAAATTTCATATATTGCTCATTACAATGACATTAGCTGCCATACAACTTTCTGGTCAACGATGATAAAAACATCACTACATTCACTGTTGAAATCTTGTGCTCACATGTCAATAAAACTTTAAGGTTGGAAACAATGTCATTAATTATAGTGATATTATGTTGATAAAAGCTGCATGCATATGTTTTAAGGTCACATGATTGTAAATGGAAACAGAAATTTGAACATAAAAAGCAAGTAGTAGGGAGGTTAAATTAGTGCAATAGTTTTAAAAGTTGATGCACAGTGGTAAACACGAAGAGGTGTTTTTCTTCACTTGAAAATGACTGTAGCATTCCCTGAGCTTGTTTTGTAAACCACTGGAATGTCCTCCTTCATTTGGCCCCTAGCAAGCACTTAGTTAGTATCAACTGGCTCATTTTTCTCCGACCTCCTCACCAATCATCGTCAGACTCTTCCTCGCTCATCAA
Organism: Trachurus japonicus; assembly: GCF_045865225.1. Classification (NCBI taxonomy): domain Eukaryota; kingdom Metazoa; phylum Chordata; class Actinopteri; order Carangiformes; family Carangidae; genus Trachurus; species Trachurus japonicus. Next base: position 22,590,262 of record NC_140917.1, on the reverse strand, counting down.
GAGAGCAAATCTGTTGTTTACCTCGTCCGTCCCCTGCCCCCCTCCCCGAGCCCCTCTCCCGCCTCCTCTCCTTCCTCTCCTCCCACGGCCTCTTCCTCTCCTTCCTCTGCCTGGAGCCGAAGAGGAGGGATGAGCTTTGGAGCTGCACTTCCTCACAGCATCCGTGAGGGAGGAGTAGACCTGTCCAGACAACGGGCCCCCGGCTAAGAGAGATTCAGCAGCTCGGCCCCCTTTGATGTACTTGAGGAGGCCGTGCACCAGGGTACCACTGAACAACCTGAGAAAGCACAGAGCGGAGAAGAGAGGCGAGCAAATGGGAACAAAAATACAAGTTACGCTTGAGGTTAGTTTCAGGTCCACTTTTGAGAAACTGAATTAAATTTCAACGTCATTAATATTTCAGCAATGTGCAAAAGAGTCCTCAGACAAAAAGTAGAAGCTCCTGATTTCTGATGTTTTGAGCACCACAACTGAAATGTCATCAACCTCTGTTGTACCAAGGCGGCAGCGGAGACAGTCACCTCAAAACCTCTGCTAATAAAACTAAAACTGTAAATCTAGGTGGGAAGTGTTTTATAATTTAGTAGAACTGATGCACTGGGAACATTTGTCAAATTTATTTCTGTAATCTTCTCATCAGTGCTGAAACAATTGGCCATCAAGCCAATCACCACAACACAATCGACATAAAATTAGTTACTAACAAGACGGAGTCATGTATTTGATTAAGACAATTATGAAGCACAAATGCAGATTGTAATCGGCATTTAGCACTTCTTTCTGACATTTCAATTAATTAGTAATTAAAACAGCTTAATAGTTTCACCTAATGTTTCCGCACATGAAAAATACAAACTGTAATATTTTTTACATCCCTGTGTCTTACCATGACAAGCGAGATTCAGGCAGAGGCAACAGCAGAAGCTGATTGAGACACAGTGCGCTCCAGAGGCAGGCCTGCCATTGGCTCAGACTGTGAGCCATTCCAACATCCAAGCCCCGCCTCTCTCCTGGTCTCACGCGCTGTCGGTCCATCCCTGCCAACACGCTGCGCTCTGCAGCCCAGTTCTGCTGTGGGACTAGGATGATATGTTTTGGCAACAGGTTTTAGACCATTAGCGATGGATCACTGTTAGTCATCACATCACATTTAGTCTTTGTAATTGTGTAGAATTAATGGATAGATGGATCACAACTAACCAGTATGTTGGTTATGGTTAGCTCCAGGCTGGTTGTTCCAGGACAGTTCTCCATAAACCATGCCCAGCACCAAGGCCTGGACGTGGGGCTGTGAGGGCGTAGGTGTGGACTCTCGCAGCCAGAAGCCTGTCGCTGCTACAGCCAGCCTCAGGTGGAGAGGAACAGCAGCCAGATCAGACTCCTTCACTCCTAAGACTTCTAACAGAACGCCAAGACGAACTGCCACAGAAGCCTGCGTAAAATTAGGAAACATTTCCCTTTTTAAAAAATTACAAAACAAATACGGTTAATAAGAAAGACATATTTTTATTGTCATGTTTACCTGGGTGAGTGTGTCGAGATTTATTGGGGTTCTTGGCAGATGTGCCTCCTCTTGGTTTTTCTTCAAGTTCAGGTCTGAACGGTCATATTCTTCCACACTAACGGATGCACTAGAGCCCTGAGTGTGCACTGTGGCTCCACCAGCTGCTTGTTGGATGTTCAATCCTACATTTACACCCTGCTGTGTGGGTGAAATGATGCCCTGACCCCTCCCTCCACCCCTGTGACCACCTCTTCCTCCTCGCCCTCTCCCGCCTCTCACACCCTGGCTGAAGTTTTCTTGTACTGTCACATCCTGTGCTTGGACTACACCCCCCTGCCCCTTTAATAGCTGCCCACTGCCAGCCCCACCCTGGGGCACATTACACTGGCCTCTTTGCAATAATATCCCATATACTGCCTGACGTATCTTTTTAGCACTACAGTGGCTACTCGATAGTTTGCTGTTCTCCACCTGTGGGATGAGCAGGACCCTACGCATCACCAGAGCATCCACCACCATAGGGGCCAAAAGCCCCTTCGCTGCAGCCAGCGAAAGACACTCTGGTAGCTGCGTGAGCCTGGAGGCCCACTCTCCTAAAGCTGCCTTATCTCCAGAGAACCAGCGAGCCACAGAGCTCTGGGGGGTGAGGTGGTACTCCTGCATACCCGCCCACAGCTGGGAACTGAGTCCACCTTTCTGTCCTCTCTTCACCCTGAGATCCTCCTCCCCCATCAACCTGCTCACTTCCTCCAGGGCCACCGCCGGGTTTGAAAAAGAAGACAGCCACATGAGGATGCCCTCGATGCGGGAGGAAGGAGCTCTACCTTTACCTCTGCCACCTCTGCCAACATCTAACAGAGCAAGTAGCGTTTCAGCATCTTTTGGAGTCCCATAGTCATTCCCAGTTAGGACTGCACACAAGGGTAGTAACTCAGGGTTCATTCCCCCAAACCAGTGACAAAGGCGGTTAGTGGTGTAGCAGCGAGCTGAGATGTAGCGTTGAGAGGCTTTACCGTTAAGGTTGTTCCACTGGAAAGAGCTGAATGGCAGGTAACCACCTATGATGAGACATAAGAGACAAATATAATATATAACAACTATAAAATCAAGATAACAAAGATCAATACAATTCATTAATTTAGGGGGTTTCGTACTACCCACACCTGGCAGGTCAAAGATATAAAAGTCACTGTCATTGGTCAGAACCGGGCAGCTCCACTGATGAGCCAAACACGCGATCTCCCAGTCAGCCTCTGCTGCACACTGGTAGAGTGGGACTCTTCTCTGGCTGAGGACTTGAATGAAGACGTCTCTTGTGAGGATGGGGAGAACAGAGCCACTGCGGCCATGAGAGATGCTGTCTGCCTCCTTTATCTTGGACTGCAGGCGCTGACGCAGAGTGGAAAACTTCTTGTCACTGGGGTCCGTCCCTAATAGTCATAAAAACGACAGAAATTACATTGTGGGTGAGTTATAGGATTTATGTTTTATCACATGCAATGCGGGACCTAATGAGGACTAACTGACCTTGACCTCTGCATGTGTGATATTTGTGAAACTGAAGATTAGATGACTGTATGGTTGAATGGGTGAGGATCTGATTTACTTTGAAAGGCCTCTTTAAGATTCCCCTCTTTGACTAACTATATACTTGGAAACCAGTATTGTTAATTGTAAAAGAAATAGAGTTTATTAAAGATTTAGGAGCTCATAGGGTGCAAGAATTTAATAAGATTGTTATTACAGCATCTTTACCTCCATCAAGTACCACATAGGGCTGGATGTTGCAGGCTGCCAACGCAGAGAGAAACTGGATGAGAAGGCGGGCGAAAGCATCATAGTCCCCTCCATGCTGCTGGTCCAGACCGTGGTTAAAGTAGAGGCGGAAGTACAGACTGCACCCATCAATAACCAGGCGACTGTCCCTGAACTTCACATCTTGGAGGAACTGTCTGTTCCCCTCAACATAGGTGGTCAGACCCTGGACACCCATGGGATCTCAGGGCCTATGGAAAAACGGAGAGAGAGGGAGAGAGGTTGTATGAGTTGTTGTTACTTACAGGAGTGCTGGTGCTTCAGTGCCTTGCACACTAGTTTCCACTGGGTGTGTGGATCTGTGGTTGGACAGACAATTATAGCATGCGACGGAAAATAAACGCGCTGCTGCAGCTGGACATGAGTTTGTTTTTCCAAAAGGGGAAAAACTGTGTGACAACGAAAAGACTGCAACACAAGACCAGGCAAGTGATAGGTACATTTTCGCACACATACTCGGAGAGTAGTTTTGAGGTAGGGCATTAAAATATTAGAGTTGCTACTAACCAATGTGTCTTTTTGACTTCTGTTTACATTTCCTCCTGTGGAGTTACTTCCGTGTTTCACTTCAAAGTAAAGGTCCTACCTTTAAAATGCGTATATTATCTTTTGGGCACAGAACCAATATCTTTGCTTATTTAAATAATATAAAACAGAATCAAAAGGACAATTAATGCAATGTAAAAAAAATAGTTGCAAATATAAAAAAGTAAATAAAATAAAATAAAATATAAATGCCGTAACTTGTTATGCCAAATTACGACAGTGTGCGCCACATCTCGCGAGAGAACGCGAGAACACAAAAGCTAGCAGTTTTGTTCTCCCGTTTGAAATTATTCTCGTTTTATTATGGCCACAATGTCCGGAGGAGCAAACCTCGGGATTCCCGGGACGAGCCAGACCAGCTCCGGGATTTCTGTGCATCGGAAAAAAGACAGCAGTCCGTCCGCCAGGTTCTGGGAAAGTCCGGATACTACAGCCCAACTGGAGGTGGTGCGACAGTGGATCGGGAAGCACTACAAAAAGGTAGTTAGCTCGCCAGAAAGCTAGCTAACGAGCTAGCCGCCCCCTGCTAGAAAGCCCAATGGCTCACACTGTAAACAAACGTCTCATGCTGGATACTACTACGTTTACACACTGGCTAGAAAGAGTTATGCAATGAGCCTGAATAGTAATAGACCAACTTAAAATGAAATACAAAAGATGAAGTGTGAATGTTGCGAAATCTAAGTGGGTTAATCAGCCCAAACACAGCTACAGCGCAGTTGAGACTGACGGTTAATACAGGAAGAATAATAATTCATATAGAACATTGTAATGAACAACTCTCCTCCTCCTATCCCTCTCTAAATGTGTGTGTGTGTTTGTGTTTGTCAGTTTGTGTTGGTGGATGCTCCATCATGCCAGGCCCTGGCTGCAGTCACTTTACAGCTGCTCCAGTTTCAAGAGGATGCCTTTGGCCGTCAAGCCACCAGTCCTGCTCTCACCAAACTGCCTGTGAGTTTACCTTCCTCTTTCACTTTGTCACACTAAAATATCAGATCAGAGTACAGAGTCCATTGGTTGTTTGCAGATTTTATGTATGTTGCTGTAATGTTCTTGTTTTTTAAATCACTTTAAAGACACAAAGATAGATTTATGTGACGGTATGGACACAGATTAGAACTTAGTCCCTCAGTCTTTACAATAACAAGTGTGGTAAATTAAAACATAACATTAGCACTAGTCCTTATCAAGTGGGGAAACTATAAAATTATTATAGATCTTAAAAACTGTCATGGTGGCTGTAAGCTATCAAATACACTAAATAGCAAATATTACTGTTTCCCTCTAGGCACAGTGCTTCCTGGACATGCAACCAGGTGGTGGACTCTGCCACATTCTTGGCACTGCCTACAAATTCAAGGCAGAGCAAGGCTGGTGGGTAACAGGACTAATTTTACTGTGATATGCCCTTACAAAACGTCTTTTTTGTGTGTCTTTAATATCTTCTGTATCTTTGCAGGCGACGATTTGACCTGCAGAATCCGTCCAGAACAGAGAGGAATGTGGAGATGTTTGGTGCCATTGAAGGGGCACTGATCCAGGTAATAAAGCAAAGAGACACACACATATTGTATTTAGATATTAGACTACCAAAAGACACACACACTGATGAACTTGCACCTCTATTTGTGTGTTTACAGAACAATTGTATGTCACTGCCTGTGGTGTATCTGGATCCCACTCTTGATCAGGAGCTGGCAAGCAGACTGACCAATATCATCACCAAGCACCAGGTAAAGTGCTGCAGAATAGAGTTACTTATAAAACAACAAAGACAGAGACAGATTATTAAAAGTATTCTAAGGCTGATATTACTGATTAACTCCACTGTAGCTCTGGTAACATAATCCCTCTCAGTACAGCTGGGTCATGATTTGTCTTTGCACAGGGTACACTCACTGAGGACCGAACGCTGGCGAGTCACCACATCTACCCCTCACCTGCTTCTACAGAGGAAGGTCGGTTCAAATGTGTGCATGTGCAATTTGTGTGTTTGTTATTGTTATAAATATCCAGCACAATTTCAACTTAATTCATTTTTTTTAATGCACATCTCTTTTCAGATGAATGGATGTGTCCTGTCATGCGAAAAGACAAACATGTATTGGTACACTGGGGCATGCACCCGGACAGGTAATGCAGAAGCACACACACACACACACACACACACACACACACACACACACACACACACACACACACACACACAAATGGTCACACACAATCCGATCACTTAACCAATTTCGTCTCTTGTTTTTCTTGCAGTTATGACAGCTGGCTGTCCTCAGGTGATGTTGATGGAGAGGTTGAGGAGCCACCGCACCCAGAAAAACCCTGGAGGGTGAGCAAACATAAAATTAACTTTGTGTCTAACTGTCTGTTTACTCCTGAGCAGTTTGATTTGCTTGCATATCAAGAGAGGGTGGCATTCGACAGGTTCAAAAAGTGGGCATCAACATTATCTTGACTGATGATTTAATTTAATAATGCGTGGTAGTTTTAGACAGTGAAGACATAGGTCTGTACACAAAATTATACACCTGAATTCCCTCAGTTATGTGCTTGTGTGTTTCAGGTCCATGCTGGTTGGGTTCTGGACGCAGATGTTTTTAACGAGTGGATGAACGAGGAAGACTATTGTGTAGATGAGAGGAATGCACCAGCAATCCTCCGCCAGCGTATTTACCTCCGAGATGACCAGGTTTGTGTGAACCTGTAGGAACCTGTAGAAGGTCTAGACGCCTTGTGAAAGGAACAGCACACATTTCCGTTAAGGACAATAAAGGTCTTTTAAGTTAAGTTTAAGTAATCGGTTAAAACAATCACTTCAGCTACAGAAAGCAGGCGTGTTCCTTGAGACTGTCATTTTTTTCCTCAATGTGTTGGGTGTTTGTTTCAGTCAAAGACTCTTACACTCTTCTACCCACCTCTACCTTATCTTCTAGGACTCAAAGACGACCCCCTCCAAAAAGAGAAGGCGATCCCCCTCTCCTCCTTCCTCTGAAGGCAGAAAGAAAGGAAAGAAGGGGTATGAAACAACTGCTTGATCTAAGCAGGGATATGTTGGGCATTTTGGTTTAAGGTCTAATGGCCACTTGTTTTGTGTGCACAGGAGAAGGCGTGGGCAACAGGAGGAAGAGCCAGAAGAGGACCTGACCAAAGACATGGAGGACCCGACACCTGTTCCTAACATGGAGGAGGTCATACTACCCAAGAATGGTAAAACACTCAAAGACAGCTTTTATAACTCACTAAAATGTTTAACATGTTTAGAGTGGCATTTCTCTTAAAGGTAAAAATTGTTTCTTCTAACGTCTTACTCTGTCTGTGTAGTCAACCTGAAGAAAGACAGTGAGAACACTCCTGTCAAAGGAGGCACCATGGCCGACCTAGGTAAGCTAGCATGTGTAATGGTAAATGTTTTCAAATGAACTAGAACTGGTCAATTTTCCAGGTTTAAAACAAATTCAATAGAATTTGAATCTCCCTCTGGGGTTTGTGTATATGCATCTTGATTCATGCTTCACTGTTTCTCTTACAGATGAACAGGAAGAGGATTTCCCAGGAAGGGTAAATATTAAACCAATTTTCATTAATCAGAATGTTTATAATTGCATAGTCTATTGATTTTTATTTTGTCTCATAAAATTAAGGTGTTGATGCATTTGTATTGTGTGTTTGTGTACAGGAGGATGAGGAGGGAAGAGCAGAGCTGCCACGCTTATCAGAGGGAGAGGACAATATCACAGAGCAAACCCATCACATTATAATACCAAGCTACACGTCATGGTTCAATTACAACAGGTGAACGAAGACACACAGATACACACAGACCTCTGCTGACAGTGACTTGTTCTCCTGTGCCAGTGTGTGCCTAACATAAAATGTTTGTGTTTGTGTGTTTCCAGCACTCACTTAATAGAGAAACGTGCACTGCCTGAATTCTTCAATGGGAAGAACAAGTCCAAATCTCCAGAAATGTGAGTACCGCTGACATTCAGACATCACCATCACATTTCATGATGGAGAATACCTCACCAATGGCCTGATGTTCTTCTCACATTGCAGTTACCTGGCGTACCGCAACTTCATGATCGACACATACCGGCTGAACCCGCAGGAATACCTCAGTTCAACGTCCTGCAGGCGCAACCTCACCGGGGACGTCTGTGCTGTCATGAGGTATAACTTCGTGTGTGGGTGTTTTGCTGCACCAGCTGTATCAGCTAAATTAAGTCTATTATGTAGGCGTTTGGGACTGTAAATGTGTTAAGAAATTCAATATGTTATTGTTGCGAAAGAACATGTGACATTCGGTGTCGTTAACGGGGGCTGCCTGCAGTTTAAAGGCAGCTTTTATTTTTCATCACAGTATGACAGATGCTGGTTTGTGTTTTTGTACTTTGACGCTTGTTGAGGCAGTTTGCATTTCAGTGAACCACATAGAAAGAAGAAAAACATACTTGTGTTTCAGGGTTCATGCGTTTTTGGAGCAGTGGGGTTTGATTAACTACCAAGTGGATGCAGAGAGCAGGCCCCTCCCCATGGGACCCCCACCCACCCCTCATTTCAACGTACTGGCTGACACACCGTCCGGGCTGGCCCCGCTACAACATAAACCCCTACAGGTAACACACACACAAACAAACTTTGCATGTGGAGCACGTGACAAGAGCTTAACACAGATGGATATGAGACACCCGTTGATGGCCTTTTGTTGCTCGCTGTCTCTCTCTTGCAGGTGTCCGCCTCGCAGCACATGTTGTATTTCCCAGAAAAGAACAGAGAGAAGCCTTCAGACAGCCAGAACTTTGGTCTGCGCTCCGACATCTACGCCAAGAAACACCCGAAGGTCTCACACAGTTACAATATAAATATACTTAATAAAGCATTGTAGTTTCCTCTTTTTTTTTCTTTTTTTTGTTGATATTATGGTACTGTCTCTGGTCGAATAATTATTTCCATTTATATATATTAGTCCATATTTAATCACTGTGTGCATTTAGATGTGGAAAAAGTTATCTCTATTATCAGTTGTATTAATATTATTTTGCCATTTGCTTCAGACCAAAGGAGCGAGTGCAGGAAGGGAATGGACAGAGCAAGAGACCCTCTTGTTGTTAGAGGTAAGGGAAACATTTTCTGCATGATTCTGGTTTCCTGTCATGAATCATACACATGACTCAGTGCTTACCAGATTATTTTGATGACTGTGGTCTGAGCCTAGCCTGTTCCTCTGTCTCTCCCCTTCATCTGTTTCCCATGTCTCTCTCAGGCTTTAGAGGTGTACAGAGACGACTGGAACAAAGTATCTGAGCATGTGGGCTCCAGAACGCAGGACGAGTGCATCCTCCACTTCCTCCGTCTGCCAATCGAAGATCCCTACCTAGAAGACTCCTCCGCCTCACTCGGTCCACTGGCGTTCCAGCCTGTGCCTTTCAGCCAATCGGAGAACCCCGTTATGAGCACTGTGGCCTTCCTGGCATCTGTGGTGGACCCACGGGTAGCATCGGCTGCAGCTAAAGCAGCACTGGGTAAGGGGACAGAGGCAGGGGTGCTCATTTGTTTGTAGTAGTTTGTTTATAATATCATTCTAAGATAGTACAGAGTGTGTGTCATGAGTATACATCTCTGTCTTCAGAGGAATTTTCCAAAGTGCACGAGGACTTACCGGACAAGATCTCTGAATTGTCCAACCAGCTTGAAAAAACAGGTAATATGGTATACACTTATCATATTCAATTGATACATACTCAATCTATACGGTCTATAATACATAATATTACAATCTATCTCCCTGTGTCATTTAGACTCAATGGATGCAGAAAAAATGGAAACAAACTCCTCCTCCCATCAGGTAATGCAACAACAAGAGAGTTTTATCATATCTACTGTGATTGTCGCCTAATATGTGTGTGTGTTTGTGTGTGTGTCAGGTCCCTGGAAGGGCAGATGGCCTCAAGGTGGAACCTAGTGGGGCAAAAGAGGAGGGAGATCAAGTTAAAAGGGAAAATGCAGAAAATATTCTTGGAGAGGAGACGGATGGTATATAAACACGTACAATACAACTAAATGTGTGTATATATATATTTATATGTGTGTATGACTGACTCTATTCATGAAAATCTGTTTATGATTCAGGAAGGGGTGATGAAGACGAGAGTGTAGGGCGGCGAGAGGGAGATGGGGACGAGGGGAGGAGAGGGATGGAGCTGGAGCTGGTGGAGGGCAGCGTTGCCACGGCAGCAGCATCTGCTCTGGCCTCGGCTGCTACAAAGGCCAAGGTAAGGCCGGCCCCCCTGCATCAGAACTGACCAATTACAAGAGGATATAGTGAAGCAATGGTTGTCACTTTTTTTTTTCCAGTTGTGTCAGAGGTCTCCTAGCAACCAAAACAGGCCCCATCTCAGAGACCCGTTCAATACCAGGGCTTTGTACATGTAATTGACAGAGGCAGGGACTGAAATTATCTCGATATCCAGCAGAAAATAATAATTAAAAGTGTTTTATGTTTCCAGGGGAGAGGAAGAATATTCAGAGGTGTTCATCTGCCCATGGTTGTTTTCTTTGTAATACATTGAATATGGCCACTAGAGGGGGCATTACTTCAAGAGGCAAACCTCTGCTGGTAACAACCATGAAGTGATAAAAAAGAAATGCATAATAAAAAATTGAAATTGACATGATTTTGATCATTTTTTAATCCAAAAGTTGACTTGATTTGAATTTAGAGTTATTTAGTTTCCATAGTCTTAAGGGCTTAACCAACAACCCATCATCTTCACACTTTGATTTTTTGTCCAGATTAAACTTGCATACCGTATGTAGCATGTTAAATCAGGCTAGGCTATCTGTGTCCCTTTGCTTTCAGTCTATGCTAAGCTAACTGGTTGCCAAGAGCGGTATTGTTCCTCTCATCCAAGAAGGGTGTCCTTAAATCTTCTTAAATCTTCTCATCCTCTTCAGTCCCTTCCAACTACTTTGATATAGTCCTGTGATAATATAAACCTGCAAAGTTGCGATTACTTTTAATGTGTTCTGTCAAGTTGTGCGGTTAGATCAATTGGTGTCCAGCCCCTTATTTGTTGATGATTGATTTGCTATTTTTCTTCCATCCAGTTGCTTCATTTATTTTCTCTCTATCCCTGCCACGCTCCGGCACACCCAATTTATTCCACCCTCCTCTACCTCCTCTCACCTCGTATCTTTTCTCTCCGGTCTGTGTTTTCCTTCTTTATCTCGCCTCTGCTACTTTTTTCATTTCCTTCGTTCTCACCTATCACCAAGTCTCTCACTCATTTATGGTTTCATTTCCCCTCTAACTTCATCCTCTTTTAACTCCTGCCTTTTTCTCCCTATATCACAGCATTTGGCTGCAGTAGAAGAGAGGAAGATCAAGTCCCTGGTGGCTCTGCTGGTGGAGACTCAGATGAAGAAGCTGGAGATCAAGCTGCGACACTTCGAGGAGCTGGAGACCATCATGGACCGCGAGAAAGAGGCTGTGAGTGGATCTGCTACCTGTGGCCATCTAAAATAAAGACAATACAATTTTCTGTGGGGTTTATGTCCAGAAACAACTGTAGCATGCCCATCCCTTATCACTAAGTCTTTGTGTATGTGTGTGTCATGCAGCTGGAGCAGCAACGGCAGCAGCTTCTATCAGAGAGACAGACTTTCCACTCGGAGCAGCTGAAACAGGCGGAGATGAAGGTCCGGCAGCAGAAAGAGCAGCAAGGGCAGCCGGGATACACAATGCAGCATTCTGGTCAGTCCATATATACACATACACATACATCATTATATTACACACACATAAGTCAGATTAACCATTTCACTTAACAAAAAACTTTTTTTTTTACAGTTAAATGCATCCTGTCTCACTCCGCTATTCATTTCTCATATTTGGAATCGTTGTTTGATCCCACTCCTAATGTTTTACTCTTTCCCTCTTCTTCAGGGCAGTCCATGCCCAATCGGATGATACCTAGTGGAGGCAACCCCCAGCCGATGGCCCCCCGACACCCTGGAGCCCCTAATGGCATGTGTGAGTATTTCTAACTGTTGTCATTTGTTTAAAATGCTGCTAATTTCTAATCTGATTGTGTGACAACAATAACTTCTTCCTCCACAGACCCGTCTTCACAGCCTGATGGTATCGCACCAGCTCAGCCCGGTCCTCCAGCCTCCACCCACAGCTGAAATAACCATAAGACAAGTCACGCGCACACACACACACACACACACACACACCAGTCCTCCTTAAAGAGGGATACACACACACATTAAAATGTAACACTGGCGTAAATGTTTAGGAACAATGGCTAAAAATTGAAGTCAGCAACTCCTCAGTAGTCACACATTTATAAATATTGAAATATTTGTGCTCTGATGTCAGAGTTGAGAAATCTGCAGATTGAACTCGACTCATTAAAGTTGTTTTATACAAAGCTTTGGTCTTATTGTTTGTCCCGGTCCAACTGGTTCGTCGCAGGTGTCTGTGATGTCAGTTGTGACACGAATAAGAAATCACTGTTTTAAGTGCATGATATGCAGGTATAAAAATTCTCAAGGCATTAATACAATACCAAGCAATAGAGTGTTAACAGTTGTTTTTATTGAAGTGTAATGATTCCACTGATCCATTGATACTTGAAATTCATTTGAGAGGACTAACATTGTCAACTGTGATCATAGAAAAAGAAAAGACAAACAAAGAAAGTCTTGCTGTCATGGGAGTGGAACATGCTTTGATATGTAAATATGGTACCACCTAAATATGGTCAATCATTTTTCACAGATTGCAAGCTTTTTGAGAGATTGTTGTGTCCCTCACCAAACTTGAGCCATGCTAAATAATCATCAAACCAATGGGTCAAGATAAAAAAAATATCTATCTTCCAAGTTGCATCATGGTCCGGATGAGGTCTATTATTGGGAATCTTTAAGTAGTGGTACTGACGTCCTGTTATCATCTCACACTGATTCTTCTGCTGAGTCACAGTGTGGTGGCCACAGGTACAGGAGCTACACAAGGTAATTATCTTTACTTAGCCCCTCCCTGACAAAAGTCACTTCCTTCCACCAGAACATTTTGTGTTTATTCAGTTTTGCTCATATTTCATTATGAATATCCTGATAAAAATCATTTTTCCATCTTTATTTATTTCATACCAAGGCAACTCAATGTGCTTTACACAAAGACAAAACGTTTAAAAAGAGCAGCATAAAACTGCATAAAAACAAACAATTTAATCATCAAACATTACTTCTCCAACAACTTCCTCTGACCTTCCTCTGAGAGAAATTTGTTGCGTTATAAAAATTGAAAAGTCTGTCCTTCCAGTTTCAACTGGATGCCTCTCTAGCCAATACATAACGACAAGAGCTATTATCACAAAAGCATTGAATCCACAGGCCAACAAAGTCTCCATTTGGATCACTTGAGTGACGTTCAATGCAATCATCCCAATCATCATTTTGACTTTATCCCTGGCAAAAAATAAAAAAGACTAATTGAAGATGGCTTAGATAAGGCTTAACACTTTCTTTCCTAAATTTTACTGAATACATATCCAACAGAAATGTTGAATAACAGCAACAACAGTATCCTCCTGTTTCCTCAGCAGGGAGATATGTCTTTTGATCCAGCACAGAGGTTAATGAGGAAACCAAAGGTAATTGAAGCAGTGTTAACAAATCTAGACTTACTCTGATGAATTCTCTTTGACCAACATGTAGACTCCAAGAAAGAACAAGGAGATGTTTATTCCTTGCGCCACAGCCTCATAATGTGGAGTTATTACATTGGTTGTTCTCATTCCAAAAGTAATAAGTAAACTCTTTCTGCAAAATCACAAAATAATCACATGAATCTATTTATACACAGAAATGCACCATGTCAGCAGGATAAATGAAATGACTGACTGTAGTCACACAATTGGAACATCCATCTTGAGTAGTCCTTTATTCTTAGTCATAAAATAGAGCTTAATGGCCTCATGCTAGGATGACATTCCCCATATGATGGTGTTTTATCAAATCAATGTCATATAGTCACAATGGGATTATAGTTCTGTAGGTGTGCCTTATAAAGAGAAGGCCCTGTCACTGGACATTTATAGTAAGTGCACAGAAATTACTCTATACAGCAAACAGCTCATGGTGCTGTTGTCTTGAAGAACTAAGATGACCAATTGCATTTTGTTTTTTGTTGTGACAGACTGAAGCTTCGTGATCCCCTATTTTGAGGCAAAAGTCCTTTTCTTTTTTCGTCTTTTTCTTTTCTTTTCTTTTTTTTAATCAAAGTAGCTACAGTTTACGTGCTGTATCTGACTGACCTTTCATTTCACACTGAATCTCTTGCTGTCAAACACAGCACACGCTTCTGGCAAATTACAGTCACTGCACACAAATACTGTACTGTGGAGATCATATTGGTAATGACCATGTTATCATGTTATTGCCCCATCATTTATATTTATTCAGTGGAGCATGATAGTGCTGTATTGCAGTGCTCTTCGGCAAACAAAGGAACTTTTTCAAACTTTAAAAAAAGAATTGAATTATTACATTTGCTCTTTTTATTGATGTGACACCACCAAATCTGGAACGTTTTTGTGGGAAATTACAACAATAACAAAACGTTCACATAGATATATTTATACAGAAATGCACGATGTCAGCAGTGAAGTAAGAAATAAAGAAAAACACGCACTCTCCAACAAAACTCTCAGGAACAAACTAAAGAGGTGCACGGCCAAAAGATAAACTTAAAGAAACAAAAGAAAGGCCAGCAGCACTCGTGTCCTTCTCATTGTCTTTTATTACATACTGCGTCGGCGCTTAACATGCACAAACCGGTTTCGACAACGTCTTCCTCAGTGTGCAAAATACAACAGGAAGTGATGCATTTAAGTACTCACAGGTGTGGTTAATCACTTGATTGATCAGTATCAACATTCGAGACAAATAACAAATTGCAGACACTAGAAAAATAGAAATATGTAGAAAAATGTAACAATATATAAAAAAACAACAAATATTCAACAACCCAGACATATCAAATATCACAGGCAAATCCACAGGTAAATAGACCCATTAAAAAAAAAACACACCTGTGAGTATTTAAATCACTTTCTGCTGTATTTTGCACACTGAGGAAGACGTTGTCGAAACCAGTTTGTGCATGTTAAGCGCCGACGCAGTATGTAATAAAAGACAATGAGAAGGACACGAGTGCTGCTGGCCTTTCTTTTGTTTCTTTAAGCAGTGAAGTAAGAGACAGGTCAATCATACAGTATCAATCATCTAAAGATAAGCCATGTAGCTTATTTGTTTCAGCAGTTGACACTTGTCTCCAAGGACAGTTGTCTTTGTGTCTTGTGAATACAGGAAGTTTCATAGTCATGATTAGTCAACATGAATGTGATTAAGATGGTGAGGATGAGTACAGGTCAGTTCTTGTTTCTTCCTGACAGAAAACAGAAAAACAAGGTTAATGATTGAGATCTAAAGGTCTAACACTGAGAAGATTCTTAGCTCGAGTTATTTATCACTCACTGTTAAGAACGTGCACCACTCCCACAACTGTTGCTCCAGCTATTGCTGCCACTGCTGCCACTGTTAACATCGTTGTCACACTGGCAAGGGCTGACATTTTCAGACCTTCGACCACAATGGTAATTCCAGTCACAGCGATATCCATCTTCATTTTATCACTTAGAAAAGGAGACACGCTTAATAACTATCGTAATTGGACACCCAGTGATTTAGGTAAAATTTCAGCATAACCTGAAAAATAATGTCTCGTGTTTAAATTGAACCTAAAAATGATACAGTCACTTCTATCACACACATGAATGCTGCTTCCATCCCTGCACCTATGTATGATCAAGAGAATGTTACGAGTGAGGTTTATTACTTACATTGCCAAATCCATCCTGACTTTTGTATCTCTCTGCAGAAGTAATCTGGGAACAGACAACGGTAGGTATAGAGTGCCTTTCAGTAAGTAACTAAGCCACCTTACTTTTGCCCAGTTAGTACTCGCTGCAGAACCAGGGAGGAGGAGCTGCTTCAGAGTCAGCCCTGCTCACCAGAGTCAGTCCCGCCCACTTTCCACCAGAGTCAGCCACTTTTGGGACCCAGTGCAACTGTGTTTACTTTCAGTTTCATTCTTACTCACACATAAGAGACACAGATTATGAACCTACCCGGACAACTTGTTTGTTCTCTGTTTGTTCTATGACACAAAGGCTGGCAGATAGGGTTTTACGATTTTATTTAATAAAATAATAACACACATGGGTTAGGGCAGGGGCATGAAAAATAATGATGGAAAAATATTTAATTCAACTAATCCAAACTGGAAATTAAGCACATGGAAAGCCACAGTAGACACAAACAGGACCCTAACTGACAATGCAGGAAAGACAGAGGGAGATTGTATATGGGTGTATAACGCATGAGGGCAGGGCAGACAAACCCACTGAATGGAAAACAAGACAGACGGTAAATAATGGGGCGCCCTGGGGGCTCACCTAAAATACGGTGCATGTGGAGTAGAGTCTCTACAGTACCTGTGGCTGGAGTTTGAGAACCTGACCCAACCCTGACCCTAACCTCTATTTTTCTCAAGCTCTAACCCCAACCTTCCTCTTGTCTAACCCCAAGCCTAATATCAAAATCTTGTTTGGGGCCACCAAAATCCTAGGGTTGAGCTGATTGAGCTGAACAAACGGTCTCACTGTCCTGCTGTAACCATGTATATTTTTTATAAGGATAAAACACCCATTGTAACCTATAACACCAATGGCCCTGACACGCTATCCCACTCATAAAATAGGGTTACAAAATTATTGCATTTGCTGCTTTACTGATGTGACACCCCCAGATGTGAAAAGTATATTT
Organism: Trachurus japonicus; assembly: GCF_045865225.1. Classification (NCBI taxonomy): domain Eukaryota; kingdom Metazoa; phylum Chordata; class Actinopteri; order Carangiformes; family Carangidae; genus Trachurus; species Trachurus japonicus. Next base: position 22,573,488 of record NC_140917.1, on the reverse strand, counting down.
TTTGCGGGGGGATTTACAACAATAACGAAAGCTCACATTAATGTGATTGGATCAGTTATCTTGAGAAAAGCCATTTATTGGAAAGCCATTCACTGGGTTCAGCAGGTGTCACTTGTCTCCAGGGGCAGTTGTTTTCAAACTTCCTGTCTGTCATTATATGAACCAGTGATACATATGATGATTTGTATAATGATGGTAATAGAATTATCCCTTTAAAAGTAAAAAAAAATAAAAAATAAAAAACAGCTTTGTCTTTTGACCAGCAACTGAAATTGTTTGCTTTTGAGCAAAAATCAACGAGTGCCATATGTTTGGCAGCCCGAACCATGCAATAGAAATTAATTTAGTATTAAATGTTGGTTAAGAAATTTTCTTTAAAATGACGGATCAATATGGACAATGATTTTCTCGTATTTATGATTAGTAAACAAGAATGTGATTAAGGTGGTGAGGATGAGCTCATGTTAGTTCTTCTATTTCTTTACTTGGCCATTTTTGCCTGAAAGAAAAAAATGACAAACAATTATGATGATTGAAACCAACAATCTGACATTGAGAAGTTTCTTAACATAAGTTATTAATAACTTACTGCTGAGAACGGCCGTAACTCCCACAGCTGTAGCTCCTGCTATTGCTGCCACTGCAGCAGGCAGTGACACTTTCACACCTTCAACCTGAAGGGTCATTCCAGTCACAGAGGCATCCACCTTCACTTTATCACTAAAGAAAGTAAAAAGAGCAAGAACAATAAAACAATATCTTCTCAGGGGAAGAGGAGAACAATTCATCATGTTATCAAAGACAAACACGTGTGTGTGTGACATCGCTTTGAGATATTCTGTGGTGAAGAGATATCATGAATGAAAATGTTTATTTTTTACAGCACAATACTTTAGGGGGGCGTGACCAAGTTCAAGTTCAAGACCAAAACCAAACCAATGCAAGACCATTTTCAAATCCATTACTGTATTCAATACTAATACTTATAATGATCATGTATGCTAGGTATTTACATTATTCCTCAGCTAATAAGAAAATATGAGAGAGACAAAGTAAGAAAATATGATTTTATATAAGATCTATACCATATTTAATTGCAATGAAGGACTGAAAAGAATAACACAACACACAACCAGCTCCCCCTCCAGCTTTTGACACTGATACAACCAAGTTTCAGATGGTTACACAAGCGTAATACTTTAGTAGAACAAATTAAGTGAGAGAAATGCGGCAAAAAAAAAAGAAGACAACACTGCAGCTGTGGTCTTGACTGGTCTTGAGACAAAAATCCTGAATCCAGCTCAATGGAAACCGAGACAAGATCGAGTAAAAGTGTCGATTTCGGGACAAGACCAAGACCAGTCTTGTTTACCACAACACTACCCCCCCTCCCCCCACATTTAATACAGTAATCAGACAGACTAATTTAGTCAAGACATCACCTGAAAGACTAATCTTAAATGATAAATGTCCTGCACTTCTACAGCAAACATGATTGCTGCATGAAAATTAATTCTATCAACCCATCTCTTCACCCCCTGTTGGATCAAAACAATGTTAAGATTAATTACTTACATATCCATTCTGATTATTTCGTCTCTCTGCAGAAGTAATCTGGGAACAGATGCCGATTCAGAATGACTTTCAGATTCATTATGAAGTCTATCTTTATCTCTATCAAACTCACATTACCACATTCTTTCATGAAAGGCTATAGCACTTATCAAAATCCACTGTACTGTAGTGTAACTTAGCAACACTATATGTCACTCCTGAACCAACTTGAACTTTAATGATTTCAATGAATGTATTTTTCACTGGTCGTTCATTAGGATGTTTAAACTTTTTTTGGTCAGCTGCACCTCAGGATATACCAGCATGCATCTGGCAATTCAAACAGCACAATCTATTGGAGATAAAGTTTATTTTATCACTCAGACACAGCCTACACATCTCCACAAAAAATCCTATATCATTTCCTGCTGCTGAGGTACATAAAGGGACCACAGGAGAATTGCCATTGATTCATCATCACATATAAACTTCAAGCAAGGAAAACATCAAGCACGGCAAGGATCAGCAAAGGGCCACTGAATGATTAGAGACCTTTATGGAGGCATCTTGTATCATTAATGAAATACAACAAAGGTAGAAATAAAATAAAATAAAAAAAACAGAGGGGAGACAGATACTTAAATGCAACAAGAAGCAAGAAGGTAAAGGTAATTAGACAGGTATAAGACATGAGGGTAGGGCAGATACAAAAGGATACCTATAGGTGACTCACCTGGGTGTAAACCAACAACACAGAGACAGTAATGGGAGTGTGCCCTGGTTGTTCACCTGTATTACAGTCAAATAACAAGAGAACAATATGAGAGTTAGACAAACACAAACACTAATACTGGTGTTTGCAAATACACCGTTGACTACAGTTGATTAGTTGTTTAAATTCACTGATGACACCAAAGTAGTGTGTTTGATCCCTGACAATGATGAAGCAGCTTGTAGAACTGATGTTTTATCTGTAGTATTAACGCTATAGCCTCAAATTAAATGTGATCCAGATTCTTGCACAAATTTTTGTACTATTGTACTATTTATTTCAAAGCGTTTCAAATATTTGCATTCCAAATGCATGCTACAGGAAACACTGCTTTGCCTATTCAAAATCAAATATTCTTAAATGTCCCTAATCCACTAATTACAAGACCTTAATGGCTCTGAATGTTTTCTCATGCAGGAAAGACCTCCCTAACATCATAAATGCCTTATCAATATCATTCTGTTCAGTAACTAAGGTTAGTTACTTACATTTGCACATCCATGCTGATTTGGGATCTGGGAGCAGATACCGATACAGAGTGCCTTTCAGATTCACTATGAGTCAAATCAAACTCACATTACAACATTACATCAATACCTCACTGCAATGTATAGTAGTCATGCTATTTTTGTTAGGCTACACAATAAAACAAGATTCCCTTTCAGTTTCACTCTCATGCTAAATAAAGACACGTGTCCTGAACCAAACCTGTTGGACAACTTGAATCATTTCATTAGGATGTTTAAACTTTTTTTCATTCAAACAGCACATGAAGCCAGTGTGTATTGTATCACTCATACAAAGCCACCACCATCTCAGCAAACAAACATACTGAGCTACAGAAAAGAACCACGTGAGAATTGCCTTTTATTCATTACGCATACACTTCCAGGAAGGGAAACATCAAGGACGGCGAGGATGAGCAAAGGGTCACTGTGGTTAGAGGCCTTTACTGAGGTCTCTTATCATTAATGAAAAGTAACAGAGATTGAAATAAAAGCCATGATAACCTGAATCAAAAGTTACACTCACACTTTTACACTTTTGATTGCAGATGCACCAGTTGTAGAGTATCTGTTCAGCCAGAGATTTTCCTCCTCTTGTTTGAATATTCAAGTCACTCACAAGAAAAAGTCTGAAAATATGCTTTCCATTTTGTTCATCACCTCCAGACCCTCTTAGATTTATTCTGCGAACCTCTGTGGGGAGCTTGACCCTGTATTGTGGGCTTCATGGATGTAGATATGGTCTTAATACACAGCTTTTCTTCTCCCTGGAGTGGATGTTGCAACATTGGACACAGAGTATGCACTAGAGGGGATTTGGACATCCTGTCCACCCCTCGCTGTTCAACACGGGAACACAGGATGGAAAAACCGACGTGGCCTGAGCCACAACATGCACAACCACATGCACGCACAGAGCTTGGCGTGGACCTAGGTGTGCTATTCTTCCACTCTGCTTCTCAGTAAGATCCATCTGTTCATCCTACACTAGAAAATAATATCCTTCCTTTCGCCATACAGCCTGAAAAACCATTCTGCCCATAAAAAAAAGCCAAATACTGGAATTAATTCAATCGCTAGAGGAAGAGTGAGAGTTGAAAGATAAGATATACGTGCTGTTGTGTATTTATCACGGCAGATAAGTGTGTGTGTGTATTTGTGAGTGTGTTTTTGTGTGTATGGGGTGGGGGGTGCAGAAGCAATTTCGTTCTGCTCTGTTTGGCAGTGCATCAGTGAACATTTTTCTGTTCCTCTATATCTCAAACACTCTCTAGCTCCCTCTCTTCAACGCTCACCCGTCCATCCTCTATATCCCATCACACACACACACACACCCTCTCTCTCCTCCCCTCTCGTCTCTGTCCCATCCTCAATCTTTCACTCTCTCACTCTGCCAGCTCCTTCTTATACAAATTCCTGTTGTTCTGTTATCGGAAGTGAGGAGACGAGGAGCTGTCTCAGTTTTGGATTTTGGTGTTTTTTGAAGGATAATTGATTGGGAAGAGCAGGATGCAGCTCACAGCAGGGGACTGGGAAATGGATTCACTGCCGATTCAATGAGTAATGAGTGGAACTGCAGTTTGTTCACTGCACAACAGAGCATTTGGTCTTATTATTTCATAATGTATCTGACATAATCCTGTTTAGGAGGAGAGTGGGTAGTCAGCCCTCCACAGGCCGTTTTGTTGGCTGTTTGTGATGGAAAAGGAAAAAGAAAAACAGGAAAGTGGATTAGTGTTACAAAGCAGCAATTACATGTTACACTATTTAGAGTGATGGAGGGACAGATAGTAAAATGTAGCTGTGCAAAGGCAGCGTGGAAGGTGATGTGTGTGTGGTGGGTAGATGAAGGAAATAATGGAAATGATGCTTTGGGAGAGAATGTATTAAATGGCAGGTGGCAGTGTATCTGTGTGTGTGTAATGGGGGAATAGGCAGATGCCATTGTCTGGAGCCCTATATCACAATATAACAGTAAGAGGATTTACCACCCATGGTGAAGACAAATGCACACAGACACACTCACAAACTGTAGTGGCCAAAACCAAGCAAACATGCACCCAAATAACCCCCTGACATATAAACACCACCCAGAGAGAGTGGGTGACTGACAGACAGAGACACAGAGAGAGAGGGAGAGAGAGAGAGAGAGAGAGACACACTTGGACACAATGTTCACACACACACATTAGCAGTGGTGTAAAATGGAGCATATTGACATCCAGTGACAACAGACGCTGTTTAAATCCCCCTCTCACCCCGATTCTACACAAAGCTACAGCAGGCGGCTGAGGCTGGACACTGCCAAACAGTTACTTGCGCGAGCGCGTGTGTGTGTGTTTCTGTGTGCGTATGTGTATGTGTGTGTGTTGGCACTTTGACACCCAAACGCACAGTGTGTGCGCGCGCCCTGCCGTGCCGTTCCGCGCCGCGCCGCGCTCTGCCGCTCATCGCCTCTGTAGCCGAGGGGGAAAAGTCTTAACGGATCTCAGGCAGGAAGGCGAGCGACAAACCCGGCTCATTAAAATCCCGTCCGCAGACCCTCTGCCGGTCGCGCGCATTACTACTACAACTCCTCGCGGTGCTGCCGGTGCCGTCGACGGACCCAGAGAAGGAGAGAGAGAGAGAAGGAGAGAGAGAGAGAGAGAGACGCGCGCGCAAAAGGTGTGGAGAGGAGAGGGCACAATGGGACCGAACCGGAGCCGTTAAACGGTTCAGACGTATATACGCACTCGGAAAACCACAGACGCGCACGCTGCAGCTGTGAAGGAGGCCAGACGCTGGGGAGGAAAACGGAGACATGGCGAAAACGGGCAAGATCTGAACTTTGGAGGATCCGCCGTGCAGGATTATATCGCTCAGTCCACGATCTGACCGCTGAAACCAGGGACGGAATCAGAGTTTGCATCAGTGTGTTAAAGGGAATAGTCTATAGCCTACGTTATGGCGCGCGGTGACAGTCGTTTGGGGACCTGGCAGGTGCTGCTGACCATCTCACTGGTCATCACCCCCCTGTCTGCTCACGGTAAGTCCAGTGCACTATACCGGAGTCCCACCCTGTGCGTGTGTATGCATGTGGATACGTGTGTGCGCGTGTGTGTGTGTGTGTTGCATGCAAGCGCTCACGTGCATAAATCAAATCACACCTGCATCGCCAAGGCTTTGACATGGAAAACATCAAATGACACTGTCGATCTACCTAACATAGGGACGCTGCCGTGCAAATGAATGGTGGTGGTTAATAACCTCTCTATTGTCAGCACTGGTTCTTTCAGCCAATTGACAGTAACCTGGTGGGCAGTGATAGGTTGATGGTGAATTCTGTTTGGACACTTATCTTTTAAATGCACTGACAATTGTAATCTAGCACCAATGATGTCATTTGGTGCTTTTTATATAGGCTATTTGCATTCAACAAACTACTGATCAATCACGAAGATGTGCAGGTTAATGTGACGATCTGGTGTGAAATGTTCTCTCCGCTGCACAGATTATTAATGACACTTGAACCATTGACTGTTGGCGGGCATGGGCATGGTCCGGCCAATCCCACCATGTCCACTAAGAAGGAGGGGGGGGGGGACCTTTGCATGCTGGAGAGACCAATAACTGTTTGATAGATAACTGGCTTATTTTTGAACGTTATTGGCTCTCGAGCAGTGTGCATCTCTATACAGAAGAAGACACTACATGTCTGTGGGTGATCGGAGAGACAGAGACATTTGACAGCTCAGTAGCTGCTGCAGCTGCGGCTCGCCGCGGCGGTGCGTGGCCCAGACAAAGGCGGGATTAGGTGCGCGGTGGGCAGGCTACAGGGGGGCTAATTCACGGCGTTGAAAGGACTGAATTCCTCCAGACATGCAGGAGAAGCCCGAGACAACCGAACCCCCACCCACCCGACCCCCACTCTTATTATTAAGCTACTGTCCCCTCCCGTCCCTTGGAGAGATGAAGACGCACAGTGTGGGAACGGAAACCTGACAAGTCTCTGTTGGCACACACAGTATAGCCTACACACACAGAAAAATCCTAGAAATATAGAAATGAACGCCGCTGCCGCTGCCCAGCAACAGGGTGGCTCGTGCACGCAGAGGGTCGCCGGGGTTCACATGCATGGGCACGCGCTGCCACTGTACCGCCCCCCCACCCCCCTCCTCCTTTTCGCCGCATCTCTCTCTCGCCCTCGATGTGTAACCAGGCGTTAACGCTGTGACATATTGACCGGTAAATGTACGGCCTGTCTCGCGCGCTCTAAACCCCAGAGAGCACGTGGCGGTGGGTATGTGATTAATAAGGAAGGCTGCACAGGTGATTTCTCATTTACACTCAGCTACAGCCGGTTACAACTAATGCCGTCTCATCCAACAGCCCTGAAATGAATCCTTCCTGCATGAAGGTTTGTGTGGAACTGTTTCAGAAAAGGTGCTCGATTAATCTACTGAAAGTGAAGGAGTTTGTCCACACTGTTTATATCAATGAGGGCTCAATTACACACAGGTAAAATACAAAATACTATAATATCTCTCTCTCTCTCTCTCTCTCTCTCTCTCTCTCTCTCTCTCTCTGTGACCCTTACCCAGTAATAGAAGAAGAAGAAAATGAGTGGAGACCACACAGTAGAAAATATGGCTTTAATATTCCTATAGTGGGCCTCCAGAGGCCTATATGTCTTTATGAATTATATGACTTTGAATTTTTCAAACCTATAGTTCATTGCACAGATTTTTGCTCTCACAGCAGCTCTGTGATTTTAAATGACTGTGTAACAGAAGCTGCACCGATCATTTATATTTCATTTTTTGCCTATTTGACAGATCAATTCATTGTTCAGTCACGAAAAACTGCCAAAGTGCTTGTTTTGTCACCTGTAGTCACTGACTTTAAAATCTGCACACAATTGCAAAGAAATCCATCTTTACACCCTGTTTTATGAAACCAAAGGATATTCTATTATTGACTTTCATAAGGTGAAGATCCAATAAATCTCTGAATGTGAGAAGTAGCAATCATTAAATTCTTCTTGCGTTTACTGGAAGAATGACGAAAAACGACTAGATTATAGAAGTAATTCTATTAATATTCTCTAAATAGTCAGTCCACTAACGGATGCACAAAGAAACATACAGAAATGCTGATTATCTTTGAAGGCCATGTAAAGGAATATGGACCAAATCCAGACTCTTGGGTGCTCTGCCATGTAAGTATGTGTGTGTGTGTGTGTGTGTGTGTGTCTACTGTCTGAGTGACTGCACACTGTGAGGTCCATCTGCCCTGTAGCCCCAGAAAGCTCATGATATGTCACAATAGATCAGATCAGCAGCATCTCACTGACTTTCACACGCATGCACACAGAAGGGGAAGGAGACGGCTATTCATGGTTTAAAAATCCAAAATGCAGGTGTATGGGTGGGTGGGTGGGTGGGGGTGGGGGGTTATGGGTTGACCAGTTAAGAGGTGTCAAAAAAAAGATAAATGAAATACACTCAGAGCCGCTGGACACATGCAATGCAACATTTTATCAATGGTTTCTTGAGCAAAAAACACATTTTATTGTAAAAAAAATATTAAAATAATATAATTGGATTCACTGGCTGGGCCAAACAACAACAATATGCATTATTGACAACCCACTGATAATAAATCCCACTATGCACTGCAGGTGAGGTGTAGGCTCGCTGGGAATCTGCACTGTGGCCAGCTCTGCTGACCTTAGGTAAAACTTGTTACCATGGTGACATGCTCAGTGTGATGCTGTAGGTGAAGAGCGGAGCGGCAGTCAAAGGCACAAATCGCACCATTTCTAAGACGGAAATCAAATTGCCAAGCAGGGGCTGCTACATTCACTTTGCTCATCTTGCTCTTGTAATCTCTTCATGTTCCCTTTTGCTCTTCTAATCACTATGAGACTGCCAGCTGCTAACAGGATGTGGCATCTGAGTCTCGACGGGGAACAAATTGGCAGACTGAACCTTTAAATGAAATGTGAATGAGTTGTAATCAGTTTTAACTAGTGGAGCATGTCTATCTCTTTCACAAGCGTTTGAGTTCATTCCACCTCAGTTTTCCCAGAGATGGAGTTGGCATCTAACGTTTACTGACTAGCAGGCTGATTGATTGAAAAACAAGAGAGGGAGCGCGCAAACACTGGATTCTCTGTTTCCACTGCAACTCCCTCGCCCCACTCCTCCTTTCAACATGGCACCTCTTTACATCTCACCATGGCAACAGCAGTGTGTGTGTGTGTGTGTGTGTGTGTGTGAGGTGAATCTCATGGTTTCTCAGCCACCATGAGTCTTCGTGACTCCAGGCACGTTCAGATGGTTTTTGTATTAGCTCTGAATGAGGTGGCAGACACTGAAAGCAGTGATCTCACTGGGCACAGTGATTTCGGGGTGGCAGCGGGAGAGAGGCCGCCCGGCCAAGTATTTGGATGAGTTGGATGAGACGACGTACCAGGCCAGTGGAAAACTATGAAGAAGTGGATATTTGAAATTCAGTCAACTGTGGGAACAGTACCTCTCGCTCAAGAAAAATATTCCCCAATCTGTTCACCAGCAGGGTCTTTTCTTTCTTCTTGCTCCCTTTATTTCCCCCTGTAAAGATATCTTTTTACATTTTGGAAGAGGCACAACTTGGCCTTCTTGCCAGGGCTTAGATGACAAGATTGATACCACTCTTATGTCTGTATGTTTAATATGAAGCAACTGCCAAGACTGGAAATACCTTCTCTTCCTCTGTCAAATAGGACAAAATCAAAAGGTTTTTTTTTTTTTTGGAAACTTTTGGATCACCACTTGAATTTAAAATTGAGTTCTGCGGGTTTGAACGATGTTTGGCTGCACAGCAGCAATAGCTTGTAATGACTGGCCCACCCATCGGCAACTTGCTGCACGTTAAAAACTTTTAAGAGCTCCAGTCTGACTGTAGCCTCCCTCCCTGTCCTCTCCTTTTTTCTGTTCTTTCTCTCTCTCGGCCTCTGTGGCTGTGTGTGTGCATCTTTCCCTGCAGCTTTCCAAGCAGAAGAGGAGTGCCTGACCGATCGGCCTCTAACCTATAGCTCTAAATCCTAATCTAATCCTCACCCAGCCTCTGTCACCAGAGCACATTAGACAATCAGTCAATGTGCCTAATCCTACATCTCCACAGTCTGATTACACGACAGTCTTCAGCTCTTGCTCTGATTTCTTTGACAATTAATCACTTAATAGCTCCTAAAACATGAACCCACAGCAACTCTTTGTCTTCCTATTGCGTGTTCTTATTTTACAGTGTTCATGAAAGGCAGGTGAATTCAGAGCGAAGGATATGTTGACTTAACGATACTCTCTCAGAAACCTAGCCTGGTTCAGCCTTAAGGCATTTCTGCAAAATACTGAGGGGATCCATTTCAATTATTCATGTTTCACCCTTGGCCACAATCTTTATAAAAGAAAACAGAGACAGCGCTATGGGATTTGCTCCAAGCCTTTGTTTTTTTATGCTGTCCTCTATATTTAGATGAAATCACAAAAAAAAAAACTGACAAACTCCCCCACTGCTCTGCGGCTGATGCAATGCTGACAATAAGATGAAGTCAAAGGGGCACGCCATTGATTTTACACATCAACGTCAGTTCACCTGTCACATGAAGGACTCAGCCGCCTGTGCAAACAGCTGGATGATGTCTTCATTGGTTGTGGAGCAGCTTTGTGTCTGGTATGACTAAATGAGCCAAGTGGATGTCATCACATTTACCTTGGCTTGGGCTTCGAGACCACATTTTTTATTGATGAAAAACCTGTGTAACATTCTAGTGGCATCTGTTTTCCAGGTAGATAGAATCCAATGAACTGCATTATGGGAAGTGTATAGAAACCAGTGTTTTTGGAGCTTGATCCGCAATAAGAAAACAAAAGTCAATCTTGATGATTTGTGTGTGTGATTGACAGGGAGGCATTCACTGGCCAGGCGCCATCATCACCACAACCAGTCGTCTGTCAACCACGAGGCCTCGAACGCCAGGATGGTGCTCAGTGACGACTCAGCAGAGAGAGACCACCTGATTGGAGCGGGTCTCGGCGCCAAACTCCCTCTCAGCTCCGCCAAACATCACCATTCTCGTAAACGTGTCCACCTAGACTTTGTAGACGAGGACCCGCCTGCTGGAGAAGAGCTCACCGCCGGGGGGGCAGGTCCAGACCAACCTGGAAACCCCTTGTCCGACGACGTCATCACCGTAGAGTTCCACAGCCCAGCGCCGGATGTTGTGCCCTCCGATTCCGCTCTGGATTGGGCCAAAGCCCCCAAACCCCAGGCCCAGAAGCAGAAAGGGGGAGACCCCACCGCATGGACGCTCTCGGACTTTTACGACTACCTGTCCCCCGACGACGACCTTTCAGCATTAGATACTACTCCAGAACCCGAGCCCACCCCTTCACCCCCGGCCGACATGGAGGACGAGAACCCGCTCCTCACCGATCCCTCCGTCATTCCCGACAAGGTGAAGCCGAACGTGGACAACAGACCCTCCTTACCTGCTCCTCCCATGCCGGGGCCGGACAAGGGGGACGGGCTGGGCCTCGGTGGTGCCATGGGGACTGACGGCTGCAGGCTGGGCTTTGTGCGCTCTGGACCAGGGGTGTGTGTGTCTCAGTGTGACATTGAGCCCAATTTCTGCTTCAATGGAGGGGTGTGCACCGTGGTGGCAGGAATGGGAGCTTTCTGCAGGTGAGAAAAACACACTTTTTAATCTACAGGTAAAGTTCAGTCGGGTTTTTTCGTAAAAAAATTTTTTATCAGCATTTACAAGAAGGCAGTGACACGTTTGTGGAGAACTCGTGCACATACCACAAATGTGAGACACTATGAGAGCGGCACCAGAAGTGTCTGGGCGCCCCCACTCCCCCCACCTCTTTTAATTTGTGTTGTGAAATTTTCCCAATATGTTCCCTCTCCGACACAAAAGAAAAGATTTGGGACATTTCAGACAAGCACGCACACACACACACACACACACACACAGAAAACACACGCATGCACAAAGACAGAAGGCTGGCTTAATGTGTCATGAGGGTTCGTCAAGAACACAGCAGGGTCGCCGAAGGATTAGCTCAGTTTTGGAGGCAGGGGGTGAGTGTGTGTGTGTGTGTGTATGTATGTGTTATGCTTTTGATAGCTGATATAGACACACGCAGTATGCAGGCACAGAAAGTGTGTGAGAAATATGATAATACAGGGAGGCTAGGGAGGAACACACACCACACGCATGTTAAGTGAAGACATACACACTCATACGCCACGCTTTGATAGCACCATCTGTCCAATCCTACAACCTGACTGTAAGCTTAGAGGTAAACTGTTGCTCACCTGATCATACCTGCTGAGTAATAGCACACACGCACATGCACGTGCACATGCACACACTTCCTAATGTTAACGCAACACACACGAAGAGACACACACGCTCACAGACACAGATGCACACACAGGGGTATCTAAGGGTTCAAACACTTGCATGCAGCTCCACAGGGAATAGACAGGAATATGGATAAGGTACAAACACACACACACACACACGTTCATAAACACACACATACACGCATGCATGTGTCCTGATCCTTTGATCTCATTAAGGACTAGGCTGCAGGCCGAATCCCTGCTTTGCTGGACAGACCTCAGGACACCATGTCATCAGGCCTGAGTACCATTTTACACTCTTTACTCAGGATAACAAGCTCTAGTGATAAATGTGCCAAATAAGCCAGTGCAGTGGGGAAACACTCCTGACCGCTGGCTTTTTCCACACAGCAGATTAGTAGTAAGCCAAAAGGGATAATTCAAAAAAAAATAAAAGGAAAAAAGAAATTCTTTGATAAGCTATGATGTAGAATGATGAAAGAATGAACAATATTCATGTTTCCTCTGTTCCCTCCCTTTGTATCCAGGTGCAATGTGCAGGACTACATCTGGAACAAAGGCACGCGCTGCGATTGGGCAGTCACCGAGTTTCAGGTGCTGTGTGTGGTGGTGGGCGTGGCCTCCTTCGTGCTCCTCCTCCTCTTCATGATCATCGTATTCTTTGCCAAGAGGCTGCACCGCCTCAAGAACGAGAACAAGCGCCTCCGCAAACGCAGGTGTGTGTGTGTGTGTGTGTGTGTGTGTGTGTGTGTGTGTGCAACTGGGAGGTGAGAATGTAAAAATATGTACTGTGAGTTACACTATTTGGTGGTGGGAGCAAATCTGGATTTTTAAAGTCATCAGCCACAGTTGATTTAATTATCTTTGGTATCCACTGAACTATTTATATTTTTAGATTGTGATGATACATTTTAGGTCTCTAGTTTCACTCTGTGCAGTGCAACGTGGGAAAATATGGACCTGAAATGCAAAGATTGAAAGAAAACATGAAAAAAAAAGTTTGCTGCAAATATTTAACCCACACATGTATCTCTGTCTCTCTCTCTCTCCGTGTCCTGCTGTAGTAAGTACCGCCCACAGAGCACCGAGCCACAGACGGACGGACTCTCGGTTTCCACAACAGCCGACGGCTCGCAGCCAAACGTAAGGAAACTGTGTGACTCCCCTCCGCCCGCTCCCCAAGCTCACTCTCACAACCTGGCGTACTATGACAACATTATCTGTCAGGTATGCCCCAACTCTCCTCATGTTTACCCTCCTCTCTCTTTCCGTCCATTCTTCTTCCATTCGATTTTATTTTCTCCGCCTCTCCCTCTCCCTCTTTCTCTCTCTTCTGCTTCTCTTTAATTTCCATCCATCTGTTTTCCTCCCTTCCTCATTACGTTCTCTCCTGTGTTGTCTCTGTGCCAGCTCGAGTAGTGTAGTGGTTCGATCAATGTATCATCCGTCCGTGTCTGTGTGCATGGCCGTCTATCTGTACTGAAAACACCCACCTAACTGAGCCTTGCAGTCTTATGCACACGCTAAACTCACCTTGATTCCCTAGTAAATTCTATATTTGATTGGGTTTTCACCTGGAGTTGTTTCTGTACAGTATCAGTGTGTATTTAATGCTTTTCACACTCACCGATCCCTTCAGAGGCCATCAACAACCAGCTATACCTGGGAATATAAACCCAGAAACCCTTATAACCACTTCCAGGTAAGCAGAGCAGAAACATCCACATTGCCTGCAGCAGTCTCCCTCCTTGGCTTTGCTTTGAACTTATCCACTGTGCAACTGCTAGACGCCAGATTTTGGTTCTCCATTCGCATTGCAAACAAACCCCCCCCCTCCTGCACCTGATCCTGTATCAGCCGTATTCCACTGTAGGTGAAATGATTAATCACCTCCCGCAAAGCTTGCCGCAATCAGTTGTTCAGAGGTGTCATGTAGCCAGCGCTGTGTGAATAAATAGTAAGTTCCCCCCATTTGCTGCCTCTCTCTCTCTTACCCGTGCCTCTGCAGCTTCCTGAGAAAGCTCGATGAGGAAGCCGGGCCTCCATTTTGTTTCAGCTGCTTGCTTCGCTCTCTCGTGCCCATAAAGCACACAAAGACAGCCATTTTAGGGTCCCAGTGCAGCAGGTCTCCCCTTTTCTGCCCAACTCTCCTCCAAAGGTCGTGCATGTATTGCCGTTATACGTTGAAATGCATTCTGTAGCTGCATGTGTGTGTCCATGAATATGAATGTGTATGCGGTGGTGCATTCAATCAATTTCTATTCATGTTTCAATATGTAAAAGGGGGGCTGTGTTTTCAGGCAGATTTATGTGCGCCCCTGTTTGGCATTCATCAGCCATACTGGGTTTCTAGGTTACTAAGCCAATACAGTATGTAAGGTTACTGAGGCATGGCTAAACCTTTCAACTCAATGATCAATGGAAATTCTTATTAACAGAGGCAGATATAAATAGAGATTAAACAGAGATGCTGAATAAACTTTATGAGATCAACAGAGCAAAGCCGTTTTACTTGCAGGACCTCAGGCTTTTTAAACTTGCCATCTCTGGCGTGAAAGGGCGTTAAGTGAGTCGTGTCCAGCTATGGCCAGTGTGACTGATCAATGATGCCCTACTTCCTGCCCGCTGTGACCGTGACCTTCAGATGTCTGTGACATACCAATCAATCGATGGCTTCAACATTTACAGATGTACACAGACACAATAGTTTTGCAGCGATGCAAACACGGCTCTCGTCGATGACTGCGTGCATTTAGTTCATTCAACACACGTGCAGTCACGAACACGAGAGCAGATTGATGGATTTTAAATATCGCATATTAATTCTCAGGCCATTACCCACACTTGGCTGGGCTAACTGGAGTGAGCAATTTGCGACTTGCTTTTTCTAATGTAAACCGCTGCTCTCGGAGCTCCGCTGGCATTTCAGCGCAGTTGTTACCGACGACTTTCTGTGACTTCCGGATGCTCTAAATGTCAGGTCTAGAGGCTAAAAAGCCCCTGCAGCCACATAGTCTGCAGTGCAGTTTTTTAAATGTCACAGAGCCGGTCGGTATTTTTTTAAAGGGATGAGGTATGATTAGTTGATTAGACAAAGGTCTAGGCGTACAGCATGACTATCAGTCCATACAGTGACCTATTAGTTCAAGAAGATCATTTATTGCAGCATAATACAAGCTTTCTGCAGCATATGAGTTTATTTGTTTGTTACTGACATGCACGTTTTTAAGTTTACATTTTAGGCTCAAGTTTAATTCTTAGTTTTTATTTGGTTAAGTAAAAAAAACCTTTGAGGAGTCTATATGTTCAGTTTCCCTGCTCTGTACGTGATACCACTGACTCCATTATCTGGAGACACTGTACTTTCTCTAACACACATAGCCTCCTCTTCTCTTACCTGTTGGTTAGGAGCAGGTCTGTGGCGATGTAATGTGCCACAGAGGTTTATGCAAACCAATTTTTATGCATCTTTAGGTGAACATAGCATTTGCCAGACCATTGGATTTTCCTGTTAAACGACAAGAAATGCTACCAGCCTTCAAATGATGTACAATTCATATTCCAATACAAGTGAATGAACAATAGCTGATACATTTTTAGGTTACAGAACCCTGTGTCTTATATTCTCTTTCTCACTCTCTCTCTCTCTGTGTACCAAGATGTGTTTGTATGTGCAAATTTTAAGAGTAACCAATTCTCCCCACAGGATGAGCCCCAGAAGCAGGAGGACCCCGCAAAGTCCCCGCAAACCAAGGAGGAGGGGTCTATGAACATCCTCAACTCTCATTCCCCCAAGCACGAGAACAATCGCCCGACCTCTGTCGTCCACGACGGCCACACCCCCAACAACACAGAGGAAAATGCCGAGGTAAACATGCTCCAGAACAACCTGGTATAATGTCACCACCTGTCAAAGTGCGCTGCCGGAGAATCAGACCAAAATATTCAGTGCGCACACAAACAGCCACAACAGCAACAGCAGATCATTACAGGCTAACATTGTTTACACCTTGAAAAGTACATATTGTGTGTTTTATACCGTTTTAATCAGGCCTAAATGTCTAAAGTAAGCACAACATGAATTTAAGGATACAACTTGAGAAGCACAAAAGTCCTGTTTACAAGGCTGCCATGACATCACTGATCACATAGTGGCGCCACTGCCTCCTCTCTCTTCTCTGTCTGCCTCTCACTCTGGTCTAAAATCTCTGGCTTGGACCAACTAATGACTGACTTTTCTCTCTACTGATGCCCTGCCTTGGTCTTTGACCAATGAACTCTCGCTCCTTCATTGTCTCCTCTCCTGCCCCCGCCCCCTCCCCTTCCCCCCCCACACCTTCGCCTGCCCCGCCTTACTGTCTCCCTCTCCGCTCGCATGCATTGGTGTTATCAACGAAAAGTGTCTGAAAACGTAATATTTGCAAAAGAAGTACGTGGAAATCCAGTGAATCTGTATTTGCGAAATATTCATGTTTGACATTGCTAATAAGTGGATATGTTTAGATAAATTATATGAGGTAATTGCTTGGAGTTGATATTTGAATCTATATACACATATTACACACGCTGTGTCTTGGTTTTCAATGTGATTTCTAATACTTTAATGTACTTGAGGTTCTTTTGTACTTTTTTGGCTATACATGGAGGATTATAGTTCACAGTGGTTGGAATAAATCTTTTTAATTTTATCCAGCTTGTCCCTGTGTGTTGCTATGAGCTCTGCTTCCCCTGGAGATTCTCTGTTTCTCTCTGTTTCTCGCTCTCTCCTTTCTCTGCATGCCTGCTCATGATGAAGCTAACTACTGCCCAACTGCTCCCATGCTAATAATAACTGAATGCATGGCTGACCCCTGCTTTTGTACCACAGTAGGCAGCTCACAGATCACACTACACACACAATAGTGACTGTGTGCCCATTCAGCACCACGGACAGTTCCTCAAGATAAATAGAAACCACTGCAACAGCCTGAAATAGACCTTTTTTTCAATTCTTCCTGTGGAAGCATTAAAATTTAAAGCAGGCTTTAACTCACACCCATTGTCAGTGCAGGGAGAATGTCACAGATTACTGAGTTTTAATTTGTCAATTACAGACTCAACAGAAAAAATGAATGGTGATGAAAGTTAAATTATATGCTCTGAGCTTTGAGTTCATATTTCTCTGTCTGTTGTCCAACTTCCTGTTTTTAATCCAGTAATTTGAATGAATCAACACTTGTGGGCCCACAATCATTTCTATTCAAGCCCGCAGTTTTTATATGATTATCTGTGACTCTGGTTCCATGTATCATTTGGTGTTTTGTTTAATTTTTCCATGTCTTATTGTGATCAATTGTACTGTCATTTGTTTTGACCCTTTTCCATCCATGGATGCATTACTAAATGGGCCTACTGGGCCCACACCTGAGGTATCAGGGGCCCCAGAGCCTGTTCTTGCCAAATTATCCTAAAATTGTTAATATTGGTTATCGGCCTGATCTGATATTTTTTCTCTAACAGAGCTGCATTTAGATAATCCTAGATCAAAAATGAGTATGGTAAAGGGAATTTTATTCACATCACAAACAGAATCAGACAATATTTAACATTACAATATAGGACAATAAAAATCTAATGCAACCAACTGAAACTACATAAGAGCGATCTATAAGAAAAAAGTAAAAACGGACAAAAAGATAACTGTCTCCTTTAAAGTGTTGTATAGAACACATTATACTGTATGTATCTGTGGAGAGGAGTGTACCCTGTAATTTACACATCTCTAGCTTGAACAGCCAATGTCAAATCCTGAGAATTATGATTGACGTGGCTATAAAAAATATGTTTGTATTTAACAACGGTGAACATCACTTCTTATATCTGATCTCTGGTAATAAACTCACAGTGAATAATTACCCCACTCAGCTCCACGTATAGTGATTTCTATCTGGTAAACACAGTGGACAGATCAGCAGCTTAAGAATCAAATATTTCCCTCAGGAGTTGGTGGAGACCAAAACAGAGCTAAGATAAAAAGCATTATTGGATTTATATGTTGCTCCATATGTGCAGGATTTATAAATAATAAACTGCAATATTGACTTAATAAAACAGGTCAGTGTTGTATTCACAGCTGGTTTCCACTGCCCCCCAAGTAGCATAACCTGTTTTATCTGTGTGCCCAGGGGCCCATTGTCTCATAATCCATCCATGCCCTTTATCTCTGTACAGCTTTGTTTCATTGTGTTGCCTCTGTGACTCTCCCTGCATTGTTGCATCTTTCTCTACTTGCCATATTTTCACATCAGGATGGAGTCACTATTGGCCTGGAAGTGCTTCTCCCTAAAGAGGCAAAGCGCCACTCAGAGACCAACCCACCCCTTCAGTATGACGTCTTCCTCTACAAGGTTGCCAACAATGGAGACCCCACCTCTCCCAGCCATGGCCCCCAAACTCACTGTGCAAACTCTTATTCCTCCTCTCATCCGATTCCCAAATCACCCAAGACACCCAAGACACCCAAATCGCCCAAATCTCCCAAATCGCCCAAAACATCCAAGATTCCCAAGTCACCCAAGGTGCCCAAGTCACCCAAATCACCCAGACACACCAAGGAGCACCAATCTATTAACCGTGAGCCCTTGTCTGGAAGGCACTCCTCACCTGGTCGTCACCCCTCACCTGGCCGTCACCCCTCACTTGGTGGCCACCCATCACCCATTCGTCATTCTGCACCTGGGTTCTACTCTTCTCCCACCTACCATCCATCCTCCCACCACTCTCCCGCCCAGTACAGATGCATGCCAACCTCTGCTTCCACTCCACCTCAGATGCGCTCGCCCAGAGGTCGATCTCATGATCGGGACTCGGAGCACTTTTGGAATGGGAGAGAGTACCAGAGTGGACACATCCGTCCATCCCCCTCCTCACCTCATCTGACTCAGCCCCCTCCATCACCATCATCCAGGATGAAGTACAGCCCGGTCAGCACCCGATCCCTGCCACCGCTCTCCTGACCAGGCCTCCACCCAATCTGACCCAGCATCTGGAAACTCAAACGCACAAACATCTGTCATAATCTAACCAATCCAATGATCCGTCCATCATGACTCTATCTCTTTATTAGTGATTTATAGAAAATATATCCATCCATCCATCCATCCATCATCCAGTTTTATCCCCTGACCTCCCCCATACATTTATACCCAGAGGACAACACAGCCCCTGGTCCTGATCCATGGAGCTTGAAAACAAGAACTGGAACAACTTTGTATACCACACTCAATCAAACCAAGATATGGGTGCATCACAATGCTCACACAAATCACAGTGTAGTCGCTGCAGCCACATATTCACACCTTTATGTAAATAACAACCTCTCAAAGCTCAGGTTACTGCTCACACATGCACAAAACGAACAACTACATGTGAACATAACTCTCCTAGAATGGTGCCAACGACAGCGACCGCTGAGGATATTGTGCATAAAGGTTTCATAGAGGTTTACTACAGTAGCCTTAGTGTTTTCAATGGTTTATATAAATCTTTTGCTATTCAGTGTGTAAGATTATTTCATGTTTTCAAAAGCTTTTTTGGTATGTTTTTCATGTTTCTAATCCTCAATAAATAGATGAACAACAGCATGTGCAGTGTTGTGCTCTAAAGATAGAGTGAGCCAAGAGGAACAAAGCGAACAATGATCAAAAGAGACGAGAGCGAGGCAACAGGAGGAAAGGATGAGGATTTTTTTTTTGCTTAGTGTACCCGACTGATATGTTAAAGAAATATGAGAGCTTCTGCTGCCCCCTTGTGGACAAATCAACCAGTGCAACATGGAAAAACCTGTGTCGTTGTGCTTAGTTGCATGTTAGGTTGTTAGGTGTTAATTTATTAAATTGTTGTATACAAATGATGAGTTAAAGAAGTAATTCACACGTTTTAAATATATCCATTACTGGATATATGGAACTGGATAATATATTTTTGTTTCTAACACTAACCCTAGCCATAATTAGCCTTATGCCACATAAGATTAACAGATATTCTAAAACATTACAACAAGAACACAAAAAGAGATAAGTCAGTGAACTGACTGAATAACCCATCAGTTAGCAATATTGCCAGTAGCCACTTTGAACAAAAGATTGTAACTCATTGTGCAGTCAGTAACACAATGTCATTTTATAATTTTTGTCATCAGGAAAACGTTAGGCTGTATGTGTTATTGGCCACGTTTAATCAAGCATCAGTGAGGAAACAGACAAAAAGTAAATTAACAGAATTAAGCTATAGCAGCTACTGAAGAGAGAGGGAACCATATTGTCTGTAATGACATTATCTGTTGTGAGGTATTTTTCAGTAACTGACAAGTTAATTAGCTGTTCAGCCTAAAATCTGGCATTAGCAGTTAATTTTCCCAAGGTGCAGACAAAATCAGGAGCAGCCTACCCGGCTACAGGCAAGATGGCCGACTTCCCAGGCATCTCAACTGTTGACAGGTAATCACAAACATGTAAATCTTGAGGAGGTCTATAATTGTAACGGTTGATTGACTCTCAAAAGTGTTTTTACAATATTTTAACTGAAGTTTCTAATAGTACAGATTTTAAGCCAGTTCTATACAAACAGCTGCCAAATTTGTTTTATGAAATCAAAATGTATAATAGAATTCTTATACAATTATTTATAAAACAATCTGACTTTACCTCACTGGAGGACCCTGTAAGTTAGGCTAACTCTATTGAATCTTTGTTGTCAAAAACAAAATCCATCCATCTACTTGACTAGCCTGTAGTACATTAATGTTAATGTTATGTTAATGTATCAGGTTCTTTTTTGGGCCTTTAGTATTTTGACAGTAGTATGAAAAACCTACTAACTGTACCTCAATGTCCGGGCAGTTGATGTCCTCATGCACAAAGGATATAAGAGCTCTGGCCAAATATCCTGTTTTGCTGAGGTGAAGATCTGAGTACTTTACTTATTGACCACGGTCTCTATGCTGAGCCAGGGATCGATTCCTGTGGTCATCATGTTCTTTATCCTCCATGAAGTAAAGTTCCTTGTGGTCATTGACTGTTCAGCTACGTGGGCAGATAGACCTTGGTAATTATCACAGGTATGACAGCAATTTCTGCATTTGTTTAACCCCCCCCCCCTTTTTTTTTCTTATTCTATTATTCAAATGAATCACTATGATTTACTTCGTACCGTAGACCCCCACCATCTGAAGAACTTACAAGCTATTAAAATTGCATCGGCCCATGCTCGGATGGACATCAGCAGTATGAGGTATGTGTGCATTGCAGTCTACAGATCCAGTGTGGTCCCTCTGGTGGCGCGAGTTTAACAACTCTGGAGTGAGTTAATGTACAGTAGTTATAGAGTATATATACTCTATAGTATAAGTGGATATACTGTACAGTATAATAGGTTCTCAGTAAAATTCAATTACAGTATTCCTGTAAACTATTATTTTGTATTCAGCCCGGTCTCTTCAGTTTGTGCATCTTGTGTATTAGCCTATTCTGGTTTTTGTGCAACACAAGAACAATTGGTATGTAATTATGAAATAATACTACTGTCAATATACTTACTTTTATACTTACATTTATAACTTTATAATAACATTTCCAAAATTTGGTTCATATTATATCAGTAATGCAAAGCTATGTCATTTGCAGGTACTGGCTTGATTTTAATCAGAAAAATAGGGCACAACTTGAGAATCCTAGTTAAAAATGTAAGAAACATAATGGTTTTTTCATCCAGATATTTGAAAGAGAATTTGAAGATCATGGAAATACCTTCAGAAGAGCAGTAACGCTTTTACATGGCTCTCTTCTGAACCATGACATGAAAGCAAATAGATGAAATATAAACTTCTCCCTTTCATTTTTTGATTTCTCCTCGAAGGTCAACATGTGATTCAGACTGCAGATACATATGATGAAGCAGAAACAATGTGTCATTTGATTTCCCTTGAAAACATAGCAGAGAAAACACACTGACTCATACAGATTTAAGTGTTATTTAAGTGTGAGTTGTTATTCTCTTTGAACGTCTTTTACACGCTGCACTTTTTTCCACATCATTGCTTCATTATTCATCATGTGGGGCTACTGCTTCTATTCTCTTTGGTGTTCAGAACTTGATCTGCTCATCTCTAGCAGCAGCTCTGTTGTCTCTGGGGAATTAAAATTAGGCAGCTTTTCTATTCTTTGACTTTTTATTCTTTTACCTGGATGAAAAGAAGCTTCTCGTTCTAGATGGATCGGGTGAAGGTGAAGTTATCCTTCCCGTGGCTCTCATTCATCAGAAATAGGCCGTCTTGACATGAAAAGAGTAATTGACAGGTTTTAAAGTGGAGTGTCTGTATCTCTCAGTGACACTCGATGCTTGTGAAGAGCACTCCTGTCCCGCTTCACCTGCAAGGTGCTCACTGTGTGTCCTCAGTGCGTCCTCACTTGTCAGGTTTTTCTTTTCTTTTTTTCTCTTTTTTTGGCTGATGTAGCAGTGAGAGGTGTCCCGGCATTTGGAGTGACCCTGAAACCAAAATAGAGTCTCTGAAATGTAATTATGTTTTTCTCTTCTGAGCTCCTATGCTGGCAAGTGAGAGGACATTTACATGAATTCTCACATTTTATTTCAAAATTGAACAAAATTATTGTTTTTTTAGGGGGTTAGCTAAGGGGTTAAGTTACATCCATGTTACCTACAGAACATTACATGAGATGATTTACAGAAACAAGTAGACAAAGTAAGAACACTGAAAGACTTTTTTTTTTTTTGTCATTTACTTTTCATTGGTTTTTGATTTTACATGTAAACGAACAAACAGTCAAACAATCAACATGAAGACCTACTGTATAGACGAGAACAAAAATATCAAGGGGAAAGTAAAAGCGTATAAGGGGACTGGTAAACACCTCCAGTCGAGAAAGTGAGAGAGAAAAAAAAAGACAAAAGAGAAAAGTAAATACATCAAAGTATTCTGATAGTCCAGTCTGAGATTACCTGAAATCCGGTGTTATGGTAGAGACATATGTAATCCATTTTTGACAATTATCAATAAATACCTCTTTTTGTGTTCTTAAAGTAAAAGTAATTCTTTCCATTACAAAGATGCTGTACACAATATCAGTCCATTCATCTATAGGTGCCTCCCTCTTCAGCCATTTCTTTGTTATTGATTTCTTCACTGAAAGACTTTCAAGTCAAAAACTATACAGATTAGCCAGATGAAATGACAAGAATATAGAACTGATAACATGATACTGCAGTTGGACATATGGATAGAAGTTACCCCACTGCTGCTGCCAGTATAGGGAATGATTGTTTACTCTGAGACCACTTCTATCTCACAGACCTCAGACAAAAGTCAGGACTGATCCAGAAACACTGACAGACTGTAAACGTTGTCACTATTATCTTGGCAGGGTGTAAATTTCCAGGCCCAGCTAGAGATGATCTCTCAGCGTGACTTGATTAGAGCGGAGGCGGTCGGTCAGGAGTGGAGCGGGGCAGAGTTTAGCCCTATAAGGAAGTCTGTTGTGACAGATTACAGCCAGCGGTATAGCTATACAGTCTGCCTGAGCAAACTCAGCTTTTAAAACAAAACCTAACAGGCTCGGCCTTGTGTGTGCCTCGCAGAGACGACTGGTAAAATATTGAGAATGCGGGCGAGATCATCCACAAACACAAAGATAGAGGAAAAAAACTGAATGAGTCAAAAAGATGTTTGAGCAAAACCACTTTCAGTTTGACCAGTAGTCTGTAAGCAGGTGCAAAACCTTGTTGGTGAGGGAAATATCACAGTTCTCAAATACTTGATTCCTCTGAGATGTCACCTTGCACAACCTCTTCTCCAGCCAGACTGTCTATGTGTGTGTATGTATGTGTGTGTGTGTGTGTGTGTGCGCGTGTGTATGTGTGTGTGCAGCCCCTGTGTAAACCACTGAGCGGCAGCATTGCCCCACGCTCCAGCTCTCGCTCTGCTACTGTAGATAAGAGATAAGATGGGCCGACACTTTGAAACACTGATCTGCATCTTCATTAGCATTCAGTGTGAGTCGAGCGGGGGAATGTGTGCTGAATCAACATGATGCTAGGATAATTGATAATGTTATCATGTAGATATCTTGATGATCTCTGATGATCTCGGGCATATTTAAAGCTCAGCGGGGGGACGAGGTGAACGCTGGGATAGTGCGCAGGTGTGTGCGTGAGCGTGTGTGTTTCTGTGAGTGTGTGTGTGTGTCTGGGGATACTATGTGATCTGCTGAGTTGATGAGATGATATGTCTGCATACTGCATGTGTAGATTGTGTGTGTGTGTGTGTGTACCACTTGAGTGTATTGCCTTGTGGCAGGTTCATTACTGCCTCTTTAAGTAAGGCTATAAAGTATTTTTGCTGACCCAAAACAGATGTAATTCTCTCTCTTTCACTGAGCCCCTCCCTCTGTCTGTAATGCACCCACCTACACACAAACACACTCACAGTCATACACACACACACACACACACACACACACACACACACACACACACACGGACAGGTCTCCTGAGATGCCTCTCATAGCAGATGAAGGCTTTTTATAATTAGTGGAATACCCACATAATGCAGTGAATCGACTGCATTCTCCACACAAAACCCAATTTGTTTAGCATTTCTGAAAAAGCTTTGATTCCACATTTGTCTCTCTGCCTTCACTGTGAAAGAACAGATAATGAGTTTAAAAATATATTTCATCTGTCAGTCTAAAATACAGACAACAGTAATCCACAGGATATAAACATACCTATTGTTCACGCTCAGCAGATACTTTGACTCTCTATTGTTGTGTACATGATTTTCAAGTAGTGAAATTATGCTTTTATTGAAATATTACTTTCTCCTTCTCTCTTTGTGTTCATGCTTTTGTGTCCGCTCCTCTCTGTGAGTCAGGCAAAATTACTTTCTACGCAGGAGTGAGAAACGTCTTCACTTTGTGTGCACGCGTGGGTGTGTGCAAGAGAATGTAAAGGTTCACTTCACCTGAAGACGAAAAGAGAAAGAACGAAGGCTGTATTCTCTGGTTTATACTTATAAAGGTCTCCTGGCACTTTTGGCAGTTTTGATTGAAGTGATTTAAGCCTTTTTTTTTATGTTTGAGCAAATTATTGCACTAGAGTTGCAAAACAAGTCTGAGTAGCACATGTCTCTAAATGTCTGCTAATGAAACTCTTTCATACCCAGACACCGCTATGTTATATGGATGTTGCATAAGATTTAGATGAGCTCACACATTCAAGGAAAAAAAGTGGACTTATTCTACAATTTTACAGTAAACAAATCCCACAAAAAGGCTGAGGCAAATATTGTCTTAATCTAATCCTGATGTGTCTTGGTCCTCAAATATGTCTCCAGTTAATGCAAAATACACTCCGGGCGTTTGCTACAGAGCCCAGCTCGTTTAGAGATAACAAAGACATTTTAAAGCGCACAGTGTATTTGTGATGTGTTTTTAAAGAGATTAGTTTTCAGTAAGAAGAACCAATGGGTTTGGGGATAAAAGCCAGAGACAGGAAAGACAGGATGTCAGGAAATACTGAGACAGTAAGTTTGATTTGTTGACACTGACAGAAATAGTGACTGCTGCAGCCTCAGCCTTTAACGCACCCACATACACATAGATGAACCTGCCCGTGGGGTGTCAAAGGTCAGACAGGAGGGAACGTTAACTCACTGCTCGACCTCCTTCTCCTCCTCATTCTGTCTTGCTTGTCTCTCCTTTGCTGCTGTCATTCGGTTTTCCACCCGCGGTAACATCCCCTCTCTTTTTACCCCCCTCCTTCGGCCTCTCTCCCTCGGCTTCCATATTGATTTACTCAGTATCCCGCGGTCACATTCTTGTGGCGAAGGTTTCCGGCTGAAAAACCGCTGACATTTACCTCACAGTCACAACACGGCTCATTTAAGCCTCACAAAAATAATGTGTGCTTTTACGGTACATGCCAACGGTGTTGCAAGTTAAAGGATGATTGCAGACATTCGCAGCGGCTAATGGTGTAACGAGCCACTTTTGCTCAGAGGTGCGAGCTGAGTGCACATCTAAACACAACTATGAACATGCTCCCATTCCCAAAGTGTCCCTTACTTCTTCTAATGCCTACTCAACTCCCATGTCCCTCCAGTGGCCCTTGTTACCATGGAGATGTCTCAGATCCGTGGTGGGCTTTCATAAAACCTCCTAAAGTAGACACACATGCACACACACACACACACACACACACACAAAACATATCCGAGGGCAGCGTGGGAACACCTGTGGAGAGGAAGGTGGGGACCTAAAGGCTGCACCCTGCCCTCACCCTGTGGCGCTGGAAGGAAGGAACCCAAATTTACCAACAGGGGTGGGAGGCATCACACACACACACACACACACACACACACAGACGCACACAGACACACACATGCATTGATGCGACACAGGAGTGTGCACAATTGGGAGGGGGCTCGGCACAGCAGGTCCACCTGTGCAGAAAGAGGCTTAGAGGGATGTGTGGTGATTGTGGTGAATATGAAACAACCAGCGGGGGGTTCTTCTCTCTTCCCCCCCCCACTTAACGCCCATAAATGGCCCATTACTGGATTAAATTATGATAAACAACGCAAACACAAATATCTGCACTTTATAGGGTCATTTCTTCTCCATTAAGCGGTGAAAACTCAAACAAATGCATGTGCATAACTTAAAGAATATGAGTCACAGATGTAGCTTCTTCTTTCCTCACATGACAGAAAGAAAATAATATACAACACAAACACATGATGCAGCATGGGAGCTGAGAACAGTCAATTCACAAGTGACTCTATTATAGACTTCAAACATAACTCAGATACATCTATTTGCAGACTATGATTGTGTTCAGCCCAATAACAATGACTTAATGTTCTGTTTGTGGTGGGAAGATTGATTCATTTTATTTTCCGTTAACTGACTGGAGGGCTTATTTAAACACTTTATAATATCATTTCCTGTCAGCGTGAAATTGCATTAACATTCTCTCAGCTCCCTCTTCGCTCCTGTTTAGCGACGCGCTCCTGACTCATAACTGGCTGCACTGACTGGGGGAGTTAATGTGTTCAACAGCCAGCTGTCCCTCAAATAACACACTCAATAATTCATATTGCAAGAACACACACAAACACACACATTTATACTGTATGTGTGCGGGCAAGTCCAACTGTTTGTCTACAAACCTGGCAGGAGGCGGCAACATAAGTGCTGCCCAGTCTTTTGCTCGCTAAGGAGGCAATAAAGAGAGAGATGGGCAAAGTAGGTGTGTGTGTGCATAGCAATAGGAGAGAGTCTGTGTAGCCTACTTTGTGTGTGTGTGTGTGTGTGTGTGTGTGTGCGTGTGTGTCCTCTTTACTAATGGATATCAGATCTCTCATGTGTTGAGCCAGCAGAAGTAGAGCAGCAGATCCATCATGTCAGATCGGGGTCACGACCGCAGTCTCGACCTTCACTCACTCTCTGAGTGAATTCCCCACCCCTAAAAAAAAACATTTTGGATTCAGCCAAATCTTGGCGAGCTCTTTAATTAGTGAGCGTGAATGCATTTAGGGATCAGATATTGAGGCGGTTTGACAGTCAGGAACACGGGTGGGTGGCAGCACTTAGATACCACGATTTGCAGACTGGGGTGTTTTCCACTGAGCGGTGACGTGACTCCATCCTGAGGGCACACGGCCTCTCAACAAACTTTCTTGGGTAACACTTTATTTTAAGGGGTCCTTGTTCCTGTGTATCTACCTAATTAATTACATAGTAATTACCTATGTAACCGTATGTAATAACATGTACTTACATTGTAAATACATAGTGTATTTTTGTGTACTTACAGGTTCTTGTTACACTTGTAATAAGAAATGCTTGTGCAAAGAGAGAGGCCACTTTGGCATTTCTTATTACAAGTGTAACAAGGACCTGTAAGTACACCAAAATACACTATGTATTTACAATGTAAGTACATGTTATTACATACGGTTACATAGGTAATTACACTGTAATTAATTAGGTAGATACACAGGAACAAGGACCCCTTAAAATAAAGTGTTACCCTTTCTTGCTCCCAAGGCTGAACACCACGTCTGCTTTTTAGAAACTAAAGTTCTCTGCTGCCAACATCTTCAGTGTTAGCTTTGAGTTTTGGGTGTGAAAAGGTCAGGGAACTTGACATTTTCTGAACTTAAAACATTTTCTATAGACCAAACACGTGATCAGAAGCAATGTTTTAGTTAGCTGTAGCTCAGGTTGGGTCGGACTTATTTCAGAGCACAGGTCTAAATATTCAGGGGATGTATTTCTACAAGGTCTGCAGTGTGAATAATATTTTTTTTTGTATTGCATTGTAAAAACAACAACATGTGGAATCAGGATTGGTATTGTATTAGAATTGAGAAAAAAAAGTGGATCGGTGTATCCCTGGTGTTTGATCCAGACTGAAATATCTCACCATCTTTATACAGACACGGATGGTAATCAGGTGATAAATGCTGATGGCCTCATAATGTTAGGACTCCTGCACCAGGTTGATATTTGATCTTCTGAGCCTGAGATCAGTGTTTGAAAGCACTTTGCTGTGTTAAACCAGTGGTTCAGAGCGAGATGTTATTGATTATCCGTTTATTGATGCTGTATCTCAATCTAAGAACATTTTCAGGGTTGATTGTCCTTTTTTTCCCCCCCTGTTCTTGAATCAGGTCATTGGATCATTAGATGTGTTAAAAAGTGAGTGAAGCTACTGGACTGTCACATGCAAACACACACACACACACACACAAGTTAGCAGTACACTGTCTTATGAAAGTCAGCAGTAGAAACCAGGCTGGGGTTCATCGTCTGTTCTTACTGCTCTGCTGCTTTAACAGGCAGAGACCCCCCCCCTCACCCTCCCCACCCCTCATCCACCCCTACTTTTTCACCCTCCCTCTCCTCCCCGCTTCCCCTCTCGTCCACCCCCACAAGAGCCTGATGATGTGCAGGCTCCACAGAGCAGGACTTTCAAACGATATCATTACCATTTCAAAGAACCTGCTGCTGCCTTATGGACCTACAAGCTGTGGCATGTTATATGGAGCAGGACGTTGGTTGCCACAAACTGCATCATCACCGTACATCTTCATATCTAAATGACAGCCGACGACTGTATGTTAACGCATTCCTGAGTCTGCCCGCTGTTGTGTGTTGCTTCAATTAGGGGAAAAAAAAGCATTGATGCTGTGCGTGTGTGTGTGTGTGTATGTATCTTCAGTTGTTGCAGAGAGGCATCACTGCCGCGTGTCAGTATTTCAAACAGAAGCTTTGTTTTTGCTTCTGACAATTACATGGCAGATACAGAGCAGGGAGCAACAAAGGCAGGGGACTGATTCACATGCAGGCCTCTGAGGATGTACATGCACTAAACAAGAGTTGAACACTTTGGAGGACATGTTCCTCATTTATTTATTACCTCCCTGCAAAAAAAGAAAAAAAAAAAAAATTCGGGGAAGGGGGGTCGGTGGGGAGTCTGTCAGCCCCCCTGGCTCGTGTTTTCTCATTTAAATACTGCTGAACACAAACAAGCACACACACAGACTTGAGCGCCCAGCACTTCCTGCTGCAACATTAATGTCCTCATTTATCCTCTTATGCACAAATGTCAACCTTTGTCAGCCTCCATCCCTGCCTCTCCCTCGCTCCCCTCTTTAGACACCTTCACCAGCTCAGCCCTCCTGCTTTGTATTTGCTCCCATGTCTTCAGTCCCCATTCATTCCTCCACCCCTACCTCCATACCCTTTCCCTCCAGTCTGCATTCCCCTCACTCTTTCACACTGCTTTCTGCAACTCATTGTGTCCACTACACCCCCCACAAACACACACACACACACACACACACACACACCCCCGCCTCCCTCTCCTATCCTGCATCCTGCACAGATATTGCACATTTCTCCACCATATCTACTTCTCTCTCTCGTTTTGTTTCATTCTCTTTGCTTTTTTCCCCCCTTCCTCTGCTCGGGGATCCTCAAGTGACATCATCACTCCTACAGTTACCATGGTTTCGGGGGGAAAGGGACCGTAATAACTGTTTGGATCAAACAGACAGGCTCTGTGCTGTTGTTATCACACACACACTCACTCATACACAAACAGAAAACAAGAGAGGCTCAGCGCATTCAAAGGAATTACTCTTTATTACAGGATCCGGATACAGCTTGCAGGTTTAGGTATGAATGTGAGATGTGTGTCAGTGTGTGTTGGTGTGAGTCAGGTCAGTGTTAATGATGGTTCTGTGTGAATGAACAAGTTGTCATCGTACAGGTCTTCGTCAAGGTCAACTTCCTCTTCTGTAAAGTAGGTGGGGAAGGGAGGGCTGAGCAGCGTGGAGCTCCTGGTTGGCAGCACAGTATCTCTGACCTGGGACACACATACACACAGTCAGGTTAATAGATGTGAGGATGCTTGATTTTAATTAGTGTTAAAACAATTAACCTTTGATATGTTATTGAGCAAACTGAGAAAAAGGCATTTCCAGCTTCTCAGATGTGAGATTTTTTTTGTTTTCCTCTGTTGTATTTCATTCTGAAATAGAAAAATAACAACATCAACAACAGGACAAGCACTTTGGAAATGTCACCTTGGCCACTGGAAACGGTATCTGCTCCTATATACGTATATGTCTTTGTTGGATCAAATCAGCAGTTCACAAACTTTTTCTATAATGCTTTCAGAGGTAGAAAATGATTCATCAGCCACTGTGTAACTTTTCGAGACCGACGGTCACAAGCTGTGCAGAGCTGATCAACAACAATGTGCCATATGAACTAGTTATGTCCAACCCCTACAATGTCCTGCTGTTAAGTGCGAACCCGCTCGTGCTGTGTGCAGCATGGAATCATGGATTGTGATTATTACAGACTTCTTCATTAAAATGACGCAGTTTGTTTGGCTGCACTGTAAACAGATATGCCAGGTGATCTCCCGTGGTTCTTCTCCTTTTACTGCTCTAAATCAATCAGGACTGATTGGAATCTTAAGGAATTATAACTTTTAATCAGTCATTAATAATTGTTAAGCAGTTAAATAAATTTACATGACATTTATTTTTCAAAAATTATCTAAGATGATGAATGTTTGTTTAGTGCTCACACATTAATAATATTCACCCCCCTGCAGTGGCTCAACACACCACCGGAAGCCCTGACCTCCGGTCCAACAACCACTAGGCTTAATGATTAATCAATTTACTATAAAATCAATCAACGTGTGACTTGATAATGAAAATTGTTATTAAGTGCAGCCCCGGTTTTAATTTTAATCAATAAAAAAAGCAATTCCTCATTCAGGGACACCGTGGCAGCACAGAATAACAAAAACAAACAACGAACCTGCATGTGTTTCCTTCAGGGTAATATAATTTGAAGTGAATGTAGGACTACGTGTGTGTGTGTGTGTGTGTGTGTGTGTGTGTGTGTGTGTGGGACAGCTGAGCTGGGTGAAATGCAATGCACATTTGTATTCATTATCGCTTGTCTGCAAAACAAATAATAGGCTGCGTGTGTGTCCGCGCAGACACACAGGGCGAGCACAACATGCTGAGTATGGAGATGGATGCTGTGGATATTACTAACATCATTAAGGGCACATTCCTATTCCCTGGTGGAGAACAAAAAAAACACGTACACACAAACACAAACAGATGCACACGCACGTGCGCACGCACACACTGCTGATCCAGCACAGTGTCAGTATGAAGATGGATCACACTTTCTTGTAGGTGTGACACCGTTTTGCAGGTGCAAGGTCACCTGTCTCTGTCAGAACACTAAGCATGCTGGGGCTGACCTTCGACTTCAAGTTCAAAGTGTGCATGTGTGTATGATTATGTTTTACCTTCAGTAAGCAGTTCCTGTGGCCGGGCACGGAGCCGTTAACATACAGCACATTATACTTGGTATTGACCCTCCATATCTGAAGAGAGAGTGAAATGGATAGGAGGCGGATGAAAGAAAATTCAGCTCAAATTGCCGTCAAGGACAAACAAGTTGAATAACAAGTTGAGTTTGCGTGTCCTTGCGAGTGTGTGTACCTTCAGTCCGTATGCTGTGACGTAGGTGTTCCCCATTCTGCCGGGCATCTTCTTCCCTTTGAAAACTTTGGCTGGATCCTGGATGCAGACGTAGAACAGCAAACATGCTCATATTACTGGATTATCGTAAGCCAACTGTTCGCGTCTGGCATTGGTAGGCATTTTGCACAGTATGTGTGTGTGTGTGTGTGTGTGTGTGTGTGTGTGTCTCACCCCTCCAGGCCCAGAAGCTCCTGGTCTGCGGTGAGTTTTGGTCTGACCGTGGCTGGCTGGCTGACCCTTGAACCCCCATCTCTTCATTACTCCTTGAAATCCTTTACCGATGCTACACACAAACACAAGCACGTTCACACGTTTGACTTGTTGCTTTAGAGGACAATCATGTAAAAAGGGAGAGGTTTGTATGGTCTAATTAAGTCAGAGACAGATTTATCTTCAAAACACGATGCTCTGGCTTAAAGAGGACACGACGGAGGAAAAGAAGCCAAGGAGAGAGAACGCCAGTGAGGAGCGGTTAGCTGGCAGAACACAACTTACGATTTGGCCGTGACGTCCACAAACTGGCCCGGACGGAAATGTGCTGCATACAGAGGAGTGCCTGAACACACAACAGACAAGATCAAATTGGAAAATGTTTACAAAAAGGTGAACATAAGATATTATACTGACATGGAAAGCGAGGTAACGCACCTGGCTTGATGAGGGCGTTCTCTGAGACTTTAAAGGTGGCGAGTTTCTGTTTGGGGGGCACTCCGGCATTCCTGAACATCTCTACTTCATTTTCAGGCCTCTGTGGAATGGAAAGAGAGAAAAATGTGAAGCTGAAAGGAAGGAAATTAAGTGGTAAAAGAAGTAGGAGCACTGAACAGCAGCTGGACTTTGGCATTTCAAGACTAACCGTGGGCCTGTTATGACTGTACACGAGCCAGACACACACACACTCGCGGGCATAAGCGCGTGCACTTGGCAGCGTGAGTGCCTCTAACATTTGCTTTCACTCGGTTCGCTCTCATCTCAGCCCCTCCAGTCACTCTAAAGTCTCTCCCTCCCCTTCTGCTGACTCCATATCAGTCTGCCAGAGCCTCTGACTCTCCGACAAACTCGGCCTCAGACTGAGGAGTGATGTGTCTGCGCGAGAGGGGTTCAAAACAACTTCACATTCGACAAGCGAAACCCCGACGCCGATCCATCAGGCATCTATCAGGACTCGATGAATGAATTACGCTTTGATTTATTCATCCTTGTTCTTTTGTTTTCTTATCTTAAAAAGATGGACATTAACATTTGAAGAAGAAATCCTCCCTCATACATACTAAAGAGACGCCTTCCCTGAGAACAACTTCTTTAAAACTGTCTACACTTTTTTAGGGGAGGTAACGCAGATTCAAAGTGAGCTGTGGAGCCTGCATGCTGACAGACCGACACCTCAGTCCTCAGTCCTGGTTCTGATAAACGTCTGAAGCAAGAATGAGACTATTAGACACCTAATGTGATTCCTTCCGACACCTAAGATGAAATCAAGCCACCAGTGGTTTGTGGCTGAGCACGAATTCCTGACTGTGGATCTGTATTCATTAAAGGTCATTGCACTGGGAGGTTTGATATGAACACAATGCTACAGGGAGAAGACAAATGTCATTATGTCGTTGTATTACCTCGGTAACGCTGAGCTGATTTTTGTTTTTTATGCACGATTACAAACTGTAGCTAGAATTCAGATGAGCAAACGTGTTTGGGGTACAGTATGTTCAGCTACGCACAGACACATCATTCGTGCCTGAGGCATTTTGATGTGATAACGTGACACATCACCTGCCATCCTCCCTCTTCGACCCTCCAACCACAGTCGTGCATTGATGACACCATGACACCGCCTGAGGTGACAGACAGATTCATACAAACTCCGTCGGATATTAAAGTGTCATTTGAGCAACTATCAGTGTTAAGGGGTCACAGTTAAATGTTGCTGAAGTCGTCACTTCAGCTGTACCTTCATAAAGTCTAACTAATACTAAGAGTCTGAGACTAGTGTGAAAAAGAATTATACTCCCAAATGTTACGATTCAGTACAAACTTAGAGTTACGTTTTTTTTTACACTCAAGCCATGTTCTTTCAATTTCTCAAGCTGTTTATTTTTTCACCTCATCTCAAAGATTTCTCTGCTTAAAATAAGACTAAATCGCTTAAAGGTAAATTTAATAACAACAAAATGCACCATTGCCACATTCAGTACAGGAGTCCAATGGTTGGATTAATATTTTATGAATGGAGGTGATTAGCATCATAATGTTGTTTCTTACTTTGATGGTACACGAAAGCAATGGTATTTCAATTTTCTATGATTATCTTTCAAAAACATAGTCCATGTAACATTTCGGGCTTCTCAAATTCAACTTTTTTTGCTTCTGTTTAGTTTCTATCAACTTCTGTCACCAACAAGTTTGCAGCTCTAATTGGTAGTATAAAGTGGGTTTTCTGAACTTTTCCCCCAAAATAATGGCCCACTGCTGTTATAAATGACTTCATAGCAGCAGTGAGAAAGTGAAAAGTGTAACGGTGTGGGCGGGACAGCTCAGGTGATGAAACTGACTGAAACTCTCTTTATAAAGCCCTATCAAGCCAAGGAGAGCTGCAGACTCAAGTAGGATGTCTCTGCAGGTTCATCTCTACAAAATGACGCATTTTAAATTGACACGTTTTTTTCCGCTCTGCCATTTGAAATATTTTTATGATCAAATCATCAACTATAGATTCTCTGAAGAAAACTGAAAAACTATCAAATGAAAACTTAATGTGCAGAAACACCTGTCACTGTTCATCTCTGATATAATATTAAATATCAACACCTCCAGGTTCACAGCTGTGAAGAAAGAAAACTGTTTCTTACGTGGAATGGTGATGCGTTTTTCCCTCCTACAATGAGAGCAGCTGTGTGTCCATCATGTTCTTCTTTGGACAGGAACTTTATTACATGGCAGTCCTGCACCTGGAAAACAAAAAGATTTCAGGTTTAGATGAACAACCAGAAACACAGAGCGAGTTCAGTATTTCATTGATCACCATCCACCAGATCCAAGTAAATGGAACCTGTGAGTGTAAAACAGATGACAGGGCACTTTGCAACACATACTATTTACAAACTCTGTTCTTATTCACTGTGTCGTGACAAACTTTTTCGATTCACTTCAGATAAAACAAGTTTCAAAGTGGTGGGAGTGCATTTATTCTGAGAGAGTTAATCCAGATGTTCCTCCTTTCATCTAGCACAGACCATTGCTGTATCAGCTACAAAGAGAAGAGTGACTAAATGGGACAAAAGTAAATCAGCCGATGGGTACAAAACTTTCTGAATGGCCGTGAATCTGGGATTAGGAAATAAAAAAAAGAAACTGAATGTTAAGAGTGACATTTTGCTGATACTTAAACAGGAGTTTGTTATGCTGCCCACACAATATCAATAATGCCATTATCAATAAAGCGTGAGCACACACAGCCGGAGTTTGCTTTTAAATTACTTCGACGAGAGATAAGATGATAAGATAAAAACGTGATCTGAATAAACCTGACATCAAATAACACCTGCTGTAAGTTAGTAGCAGATTGCTGAGGAACACTGAGGCATTTCAAACGCACGATCCAATCAGACCCGCAGGTGAGATTTAAAGGTGTTTACTATTTGCTATTCTTCCTCCATACTCCAGAGAGCAATCTCATTTATTTGACTGCTTTTTTTTTTGACCTGCTAGTCATTTCATTATACATGACAAACGTTAACGCACCTTATCGTTCCTGAAGTAAGCCTGCAGCTGTTTTAACGCAAGGCTAAAGTATAATAGAAAGCTTGATAGGGTGTGTGTGTGTGTGTGTGTGTGTTCGCTACCTGTAACATGGTGACTACGTGCCTCTCCCCTGTCTTCGTCCAGATAGGAGCCATCCCCAGCTTCACAGCCACTAACCCGACTCTCCGGCTCCCTGGGAGAAGAGCAACGGGTGAACAGACGATAAAAGCACAACTCAAGATCAAGAAGAAGACTCATAATATACACAGCTGCCACTATGCATCGCACTAACCCTCTGTCCATTCATGCCGTTGCCAGGGCTCGTCTTTGAGTGGGTTGAGCTTGTCAGATGTCTGTGCTCTGTATTCCTCTGCGGTGCTCTTCTTCATGTATTCCTGGTTATCTTCTGTGAGGTGCTCATCAAACCACGTTGTGGTTTTCAGCGTTCTAATACAAGCCACCAACTGGACAGGACTGCAAGAGAAAAACAAAGTCAGGGAATAAGGTGCAGCTTCTTACACACAAGACCATCACTTATATCCAGACAAACTCACGACTGCATCCAATCCATAACTGAATGCTACCAATCATACACTTAATTATTTTAGGGCTCTGAAAAATGATTTGTTTGCTTTGTTAATTGAAGGTTATTTTCCATAATTAACTGCTGAATAAAGCCAAAGGTTGAACTGAATTGAATTGCCATCTTTTTAATTTGACACAGCTCCAAACTAAAACATAATCTATTTCCATTATTGAAAAATAACTCCAAAGTTAAGAGCTAAAGAATGATGAATTGATCACTACTGTTTCTGATAACATTTCAGAAAACAATAATTTCTGCACTAATTTATGTTTTTCATACAAGAACACTTCTAAAATGTAGCTTTCATTTTAGTTCAGGAAGCTGAACACATAAGTAATCTCCCTCTCTGATGAGTAACAATGAGGTACATGAATGTCACTTGTTAATGTCGACTAAAAGAGAGAAATATAAAAGATACACAAGACTGGATGAACCCTGGTGGCCTTTTGTTATATCAGACACTGCCCACGTCGGCTTGAGGACGGATTTCAACACATTGCTCATCTGTTCTTCTAACACTGTCTGGGACAATGAGGTGGTTCATCAGCCTTGTCCTCTTCAGTAGCTGTCTGTTCTTTCATCATTAGGATTTAAAAAACATCTCAATGTATTCACTACACAAGCTTTTCAAATGAAGTCAACAGATCTAAAGTAAACCTGTTAATTAAATTGTGAGATATATTAGTTTTACATGCAAGTAAAATGTGAGATATTTTTGTTAACCTACTTAAATGGTGACATATGTTGTTCACCCATTTCAGCTAATGATAGGACGTTAGGATGTTATCATACTACTTGTATTATTAGTTAGTATTAAAGCAAATAGCAGACTCTGGTAAGAAAGCAAAGACAGTACAGAGTCGAAATGTCAAACTGTTTATCTAACCCTAGCCAGGCTGCATGCTGGAGCTCACTTCAGGTACATTAGCACAACTAGCCGGTTAGCATTAGCATTAGCCACCTTTCAGCCGCTGCTCGGGGAGAAACCAGTCGAGTTCCGCGCTGAAGAAGAAACCGACAGCTCCACGCCGCCATTGCGCTCTTTAGTCCACACACTCACAAAATAAATATAAAATATACAAATAAACGAGACTGGGGGGTCTCACAACATCTGCACACCCATGCCTTCGTTTTCGTCCTGTTCTAAATGTCACCCTGGCTACTTCCGGTACGTGACCAAAACAGCTCCGCGTCACTGGGGCTCGCGTCTAAGGTTCCGCATCTGTGTTCCGCACGGATAACGATTTTCCAGCATACCTCGTCAATGGTAATGTTTGCAAAGCATTAAAAATCAGTTTTATGTTCATGAAAATTTCAATGACGGCTTTCACACTTAACACAAATAGAAAACTTCACACAAAACATGATACAATTTGAGTTTTGAAGGTCAATCATGACCTTGGAAAGTTAACAGCAGTTAGGTCCAGTCATATGAGGTGCAATCATGTGACATGATCCTCTTCAACAGATACCATTTGTCTTTTTGTCAAGGATTTTTTTTATTTTAATTTTTCCATGTGTGCGCATTTATACCTATCTGAGCACAATATACAAATATAAATAAATAAAGTACAAAAGGGAGATTGGTGATTGTAATGTAAAAGAAGTTGCTTTTTATCATTATTATCAGCAGCAGTACTAGGCCTATTGTTACAAGAATAGAAGAGAGAGGATTTTTTTCTTATCCTGATTTCTTCTTATTTTTCTTATGATTTGACGTGGTTTTTCACAGTTGTAAATCTGATCCTCTCAGTCTCTGTGCAACTCTTCTGATGTGGGTGTCTGATTGGGAAGAAGACATCAGGGGGCTCATGAGCTGAATACTGATCTGCCTGTCAGAGACTGAGGCACATGTAAAGTGCAGTAGGACATCCCAACTTTGTTTTGGCCTAATTAACAATATGGAAATTAGTGAGATAATCTATTCTTGCATTTCAATGTCTAGTGGGAGATGACTTGAGAGAGGTGTTGATGAGTCCATTTCCGTCCAACAGTGTTATTTGTGTGTGCAGAGGGAGTGCATGTGAGGGTTTGTAGTTTGTGCGATGCAAAGTTTATTCAACATGACAGGGTTAGGGCTGTCAATGGGAGAAACACAGAGATGTGTGATGTCTAGCGTCAGACAGTGGAGGTCTGGACATACAAATAGATTGCATATTCAGTGGCAAACTGAGAAACAGAAGCTCACTGGGGTGGCAAACAATAAATCAACTAACAAGCTGCGACAATTTCTAGATACAATCTATGACTGCCACCTGCTCACTCCATCATATTCCACAGATCATGGCTCCATGCTGCACCCCTGTACAAATACACATGAGGTTGTTTTTATCCCCAAGGAGAAAATTATGTTGTTCTGCACTGATTGATTCTTTGGAAAATTAACCTTACATTGATCAAAATTACTACACCTCTAACCTCAAAAAATAACCCCAACCTTTAGCAAAAACCAAGTGTTGATTTGAAATCTAAATGTTTTTCTTTCTATCCCCAAGAGGGAAGTTGATACCCCATCCCCACCACAATCTCCGTTTTTTGATTGAGTCAGTGTGAACATATGAACATGATTCATACAAATATCCAGACACCCACACCCAAGCAACAGATTACAACCGAGTGAGAAAACCAAAGTGTCTTTATTATAATCAACATGCAGAATACAGAAAAAAATGTTTTCAGCTCACAGATGAGTGTCTACCACACACGCTTGTCTACCCTTCCAAAACTCTTTAAAATGTAAGAAGGTTATTAAGAAATTATTACAATTATTCAGTTTTTCATTTCCATTTAGCAAAATCTCAAACAAATCTGTAGAAAAGAACCCAAAACACCCAAGGCAACCTTGAATGTCACTCAAATGACAGAGATACTTTATTTCATAACTAGCAAGCGGATACTGGAGATTGGATATTAGCAGGAGCTGAATTATACATGCATTTATGCAGTACACTAACAGGGACGCTACAATTCCCATAAATAACATTTGCAATGCTAATTCTAGGCATTTCGGGCTATGCAATCACATGTTTTGGCTTTTATACTAACATATCTTTTGGTCTATGTACTTGCTAGTTATCTAAATAAGGTAGGAGTGTCATTTCTTTGGGTGGGCTATATGGTTTGAGCCTGCATGCTGGTTCAGAAGACTGCTCTTATTTCTATAAACATCTTTCAGATATACAGTAGATAGTAATAATTTCCCAGGTGATGCCGCTGTGGCCTGAGCATGCAATAGTCATCAATGAAGTAGTTCAAATTGTTTCACCAGAACGAGCTAATTCTCTGAGCTAGACTACTGTATGTAGTATGTAGTACAGTTGTGCGTATATGTTTGTGTGTGCATGTGTGCTTGTGCTTTTGCATGTGTATATGTATATGTATTATACAGTACATAAATGTATATATGATATATATACATGTGTATTTTGTGCACATTTAGTCCATTGTCAGGGACTGAAGGTTCTTGTGGACTCATAGTCCGACATACACTTGGGTTTGATGCCTTTAGCGTTGTAGTAATCCACCACCTGGTTGGGGACTTCTGCCAAAACACTCTTAGCCAGGGCAGCTGGGGAGGCCTGGAGATACAGACACAAACAGAGAAGGTGGTGGAGAGAGGTCACAAACAGACACACACACATCACCGACCATGCATGATCCTTGGACGCCAGGATTTACTGTTGAGCCTGATGCTGTCGCAGGTCTGGACCATGTGAGACTGATGTGATCAGACAAGCTCATTTGACAACCTCAAAACATCCCTGCTTTCACCTTTTTGTCCTTTAGTATCAGCGCCTGCTTTCTAGTTACGTGCACTGCGCAACAAAATGTCACAGAAAACAAAGCGTGGAGGCGCATTCTCTACATTCAGCAAAAACAATCATAATACATAGTACATTTGTACAGTTTACGCCCTATAATTTAATCTAAAATGTGTAGCTGGGTTTGTTCCTTTTTGCTTTATGGATTTGATTTTATTATTTGCAACTCGATCAAAGGAAGCTCCTGCACACTGTCTTAACTTGCATTGAAGTTTTAATGAAAGCACAACGTTTCGGTCCCTTGGACCTTCGTCAGGTTATGTAAATCTCTGCGTCTGGTTATATTATTTGCAACTCCAATTTTGTTGTCTGTGATAACTTAAAACTCAAGTAACCCTTTCAAAATAAGAAATATATATTCATATCACAGAGAACAGTTTGTTATTTTTTACATCTTCAAGAACAAAAAACTGTTAATCAAGACATCATAATCAGACATTTTCAACAGAGCCATTTGTTATGATGTTTTAAAATTGAGGTCATTGCAATTTTTTCCTACTGAAAGTCAAATTATTGTCATAATTATTTTGTCAGCAGGTTTATTATCATGTGTTTGTGCTCACATTTTAATCAAATCGAAAATGAGTTTTTGTGTTATGGGATGGCATTTGTTGAAGAGTTGAAGATTGGGAAAATTTGATTTGCTTTATTTGACCAGTTTATGTTTTCACTGTAAATTTTAAAGAAATAGTCGACATTTGTCATCACATCTCAAGCCTTTTGAAAGAATAAAATATTTAGCTGATTTAATTTCTAAACTTCAGAATACTTATAAACATCATATCATCACTGATATGACTTCTCTCTATGCAATTCACTGAATAGCCAATGCAAACACGAAGACATAGCTACATAATTATGCAGCACAGCCACTCGTCTGCACACACATATGCTACCACACACACACATGTCCGAAATCCTTAAAGTCTGCAAGTCTGTCATACTCCGTCTCACATAATTCCCCGAGACAATGCATCATCAAAGTGCACCCACCCAGGCCCCCTCCTCCCTCCTGCACTTCCTCCCCCTCCTCTCATTTCCACCCTCCCTCCAACTTTCTCTCCTCCGCTCCTATCTACCTGTTATCCCCCACTCTGCCTGTCACACAGCAGCTCCGTCCTGCTAATCCCTTCTGAAAAGAAACGACGGAGCAGAAAATCACCTCTCCACCTCTGTCACACACTCCCTCGCTCCCTTTTGTCTTTAGCTCAGCTCTCCTGTTGACCTCCCTCCAACACCGCCGCCACCGCTGGGGCTGTCTCTTTACTTCCTCCTCCTCTACCCCTCCAAGATTTATTCTTCACTTCGTATCTCTGTCCGTCTCTTGATCTATGTACTTCTGGGTACGCTATATGTTTCCTCTCCTTCCTACATTTTGCTGAGGTCTTCCCCACTATCTCTGCCCGGTGTAGCTGGGATGATTTCTCAACCTGTCATCTGCCCAAACTCACCGTAACAGAGCCAGCCCAACGGACCCTGTCAGAGCCGGGCACGGCAAACGCCACCAGAGACACACACACATGCTCAGTGTGTAGATTGCTGATGTGTTTTGACGAGCACACCAAACACATTACGCCCACACACTCACATTTGTTACCCCCCCCCAGCCCACATGGCACATCTTAGCACCTACCCAACACATACTGTATATAGACTCATGTACAAACACACGTATTAGAGACATACAGAGTCCCTGCCCAAGAGGATCGTTGCTGGTCATCCCCCGAGGCCGAGCAGAGCTGCAGCATCTTATGGTAATATCCATTTAGCATTAAATGACTCATATATGTGATATATTAATTAGTTAATTGATTACAACTGTTTGAACTGCTAAACAGATCGCCTAGGGTGCAGCGATTACTGGATAACATAAAGTGCTACAGTACAGTGTAACTTCTGGCAAGTATAAAATAATAAAAAGTTTAAACTAATGAAATAAAAAAATATTATAATATCAGATGACCACAGATATAGCTCTCATAAGTTTGATAACATTAACTTGTATAATATAAGGTAATGGTCGTATCAGACTGTAAATAGTCACTGAAAGTAGCGGATTAAAGAAGAATACATTTTCTCTCTTCATATTAAAGGAGGAGGTTTATGTTTGTTTTTTTTCAACAGCTACATAGTCTCACTTTCAAAGAAGTGGATTGCATTTTTCCATTTTATATTTGTGCTATTCATTTATTTATAAGAGCCTAATTCCATCACACGGCCCTGTTCACCTTGCTGCAGTTTGAGACGCGGCAGCTCTCGTATCTTAATGTCGTGGCAATGATTAGTATTACTAGGCTGTATCTATTGGGATTTATGTCTCTTCTTTCACTGCTATCTGCATCAGATTTGTAGATTTGGAAAAACATTGTGTTAAAAGTTTTGAAGAGGCTGGA
Source organism: Trachurus japonicus (assembly GCF_045865225.1). Lineage (NCBI taxonomy): Eukaryota > Metazoa > Chordata > Actinopteri > Carangiformes > Carangidae > Trachurus > Trachurus japonicus. The sequence goes on along the minus strand of NC_140917.1, from coordinate 22,530,579 downwards.
AAACTGTTTTTGTCATTGGGCCAAATTTGTTTGCTGGAGGCCCAGATTTGACTCATGGGTATTTTTTTTTTTCCACCGTTAATACAAAAATACAGTTTTGATATCAGTGCAGAACCTCAGGAATTGTACTGGCACAAGCACTGAAATATTTAAAGGAATATGTTCTCCTATGTATTGGCTTGTCTTTTACTGTTTTTACATTGCGGTCCTAATGAGAGAAAAACGTTTCATGACCAGATACATCTTCGGTGGATATGTCTAACATTTCCTATGCCGTTTAATGCTGTTCTTCAGCATGAGAAAGCTTTAAAGTTTAAAGGTAAACAGCCTGGTATCCACTGTAGTTATGCTGACTGTGAGGAAATAGCCACATAAAGTACAGAAATAGCTGAAAGGTGGAATCTAGTGCAAAAAGATGTTCTAAGCCCACTCTGCTATATTCTCACTAATTTGTCTGGTTTCCTGACTTCCCCGGAGACCCTGTCACATTTTCTGCCTGAAATACATTCATCAAAGCTCTATGATTTTCCCTGAGATCCAAGACTTCCACCCTCCACCCTCCCCCCCACGCTGCTCCCCCCAACTACCACCCACGTGTTTGAAGTCCTTGAAGGGGACGAACTGGACGATGTCGCGGAGGACGGGCTCGCCCTTGGGTGAACGCAGGATCCCGTCGTCCCCGTCCAGTATCTGCATGTCCGTGAAGTCGGCGTTGCCCACGCCGACGATGATGACCGACATGGGCAGGTGGGAGGCGTGCACGATGGCCTCCCGCGTGTCGGCCATGTCGGTGATCACACCGTCTGTCAGGATCAGCAGGATGAAGTATTCCTGGTGTTTGGAGACAGGAGGGCAGACAAATAGATGTTCGCTGAATCTTATGTTTTAAAGTGGCTTCTTCTTGTCAGGGACTCATTTGAATAAAACTCACTCTAATCCACTACAGAGTCTGAGAGGAGCGGGAGGTATTACTGTAAGGCAGGGAGGAATTTGTGCTCTAAAACTTATGACTGGAATTAAATTAATATCAATCACTTCCACAGTCTTTTCAATTCATCTCTTTTTGCTTCTCTTAGTCCCAACTTTTACCACCTCTGATCTCTCACTTTTTGTCTTTTCAATGCGACATCTCTTCCCTTTGTCTCCCTGTGGGTCGGCACAAACACCAACACTCACTTTCCTTTGTTATTTTTGTTCATTCTCTCCCTCACCATGGCCTCTTTGGTGTGCATCTCCTCGGAGGCAGATGAGGCCACTTTCTGGATGATTGGGGCGATGTTGGTGGGCCCGTACAGCTGGATCTTAGGGAGGCAATTCTGGTAGGCCTCCACCACGCCTTGAATCCCTGCAACACACACACACGTACACACACACAGAGGTTCACTCTCTGCTTGTTTTATTTTCTCCTCCTGTCTTGTCTGTATATAACACTACGCTGACCTCGCTGAGTCAAAGTTCTTGTGCTTGCAAACGTATCTGCTAAAACAAATCATATTCTGCGCATGTGGTTGCACTCCAAGGTGACTGGACATTTTTCTAAAAGCTTTCCCTTATTGTCCGTACAAACATGAGACGAGACAGGCACACACGCAGTCGCGGCGGGAATGCAGCTATGTGGGGAGAAGAGCGCAGAAGCCCATTTCACACATACAGATTAGTGTTGTTTTTCTCTGTATCTCAGAGCCTGAAATACTTCCTGCAGCATAGCGACAAATCTCTCGGCTGCATGTGTGCGCGTGTGTGTGTGTGTGTGCATGTCTGAGCGTATTTGTACGTGTGAGAGGAAGAAACATGAGGGTGGGGAGAGATAGGGGGAGAAATATGGGACTGACAGTGAGGGAGAGATGAGAGGAGACTGTAGGGCTGTTTCCGTTCTGTGATGTATGAATGTGTGTGTGTGTGTGTGTGTCTGTGTGCGTGAACGTTTTCTGTGTGTGTGTGTGTGTGTGTGTGTGTGTGTGTGTGTGTGTGTATGTGCGTGTGCGGCCACTCACCAGCACATTCAGGATTGTCCTCATCAAAGTTCACAGCGAAATCGTGTGAAACCTTCATGTGGAGCAGAAAGAACACAGCACCTTTTTTACGGCTACTAGCGAACCAAACTCTCAGCACAACATGTTCAGTCCAATTTGCAGGTTGACGGATGCATTCTCCTTTCATGTTGATCAAAAGCAAACTGTGATCTGAAATCTAAATCTGAACTAGCCACTGCTCCCTCTGCTACCGCAAGCATCCCAGATGTCCTACCTTGAAGTCAGGGGGTATCAGAGCTCCGAAGCCAAACGCTGGGAACATTTTATCACTGGAGCGTGAGAGAGACATGAGATTCATTGGAGAAAAAAAAGATGGAGTAAAGGGGCAGAAGGAAGGAAAAATAGTGGATAAAAGCTTTGCGATTTATGGAACACTTTATATGATAAGCACGTAGGGCACCTTTTTTATTCAGACTTTGATCAAAGGTTTACTCCTCAGAGGGGAAAATCTGGTGTGTATGCACTTGAATGTGTGTGTGTGAGTGTGTCAGCGTTAGATAAATGATGATTGATGGAGTGGTGTCTACCTGTCATAGTC